>NC_044550.1:82055032-82689032 GCF_007565055.1 Rhinopithecus roxellana
GAGGCAGAGCTTGCAGTGAGCCAAGATTGTGCCATTGCACTCCAGCCTGGGTGACAAGAGCAAAATTCCGTTTCAAGAAAGAAAAGAAAAAAAAGAAAAGAAACCCACTCTCCCTTTCAAAGGGCTCCAAACTGTCAAATTGGCTTAGATCTGGGAAATGTGAGAGGCTATGAATTCCTTTTGCAGTGATCAAGTAAGGTTTCAGCTCCTCATTCCTAGAATATTTCTGATAGTATAGATGAAATATATTAGTATGCTGCCATCTATTTCATTCCTAAGAACACTGTGTTCAGTCAGCCACCACCACAGATCCCTTGGTGTCAAAATACTCTCATTGTCACTCTGCACCTGTTGCTGCTCATTCTGGTAATTGCATCCAGTTTGTTTCTGATAGTTAAGAGCTTTCGCCTGGCCTATGTCATGCCAGGATCCAATTATTCCCACTCAAGTGGTGGAGCTCATCCCCGTGGCAGCATCTTCCAGCATCCTAACCAGTCAACAGAGAACAGCCACCACCAGGTTTTTCCAAGATGCCAGTGCACCTTTTGCTAATGCATTTTCTCAGTGAAGTAGCAAATAAGGAAAATAGGGAAAAGGGTGCGTGAGTTTCACAGAATTAATCTACTCCAACATTCTTATACCCCTAAGCTTTTAAAATTTCTTCTTCCATATTTTGAAGGGAAGTTCTGGCATGTTAACTTCATTAAAGGTAGGCCTCTACTGAATACAAGTTTAAGCCAATCAACCAAGGACACTGTTAAGCCATTTCCCATTTATGTACCCCAAATCTTATATACCGAATAAATGCACTCATAGATAAATTTGGCTTGATTCGGTGTTAAATTCCATTCTCTTTGGTCTAACACTCTAAAAACTATCTTTAGGCCAGGGATGGTGGCTTATGCCTATAATCCCAGCACTTTGGGAGGCCGAGGCCAGTGGATCACCTGAGGTCAGGAGTTTGAAACCAGTCTGGCCAACATGATGAAACCCTGTCTTTACTAAAAATACAAAATTAGCCTGGCATGGTAGCGCATGCCTGTAATCCCACCTACGTAGGAGGCTGAGGCAGGAGAATTGCTTGGACCTGGGAGGTGGAGGTTGCAGTGAGCCGAGATGGTGCCACTGCACTCCAGCCTGGGCAACAAGAACAAAACTCTTATCTCAAAAAAAAAAAAAAGAAAAGAAAAAAAAGAAAGAAAAGAAATTATCTTTAAACATTTTACCTGGGCTCATTCTAATGAAAATCAGCAAGATTTGACAATTCTTTTGGTATATAGGCTATCTGCACCCAGATCAGACTGCAATTCTCCCCCAGAGCATGCTGGGATCTGACTCTATTTATGGTTCTGTAAGCAATGACAGATGAAAGATAGGAAAGATTGGTGGTCAAGTCATGCAGGATGGCTCTTCCTCTTCCTAGTCAACATGGGATACCCCATCATTGAAGGAGGCATGACAGCAAGGTCTCAGGTTCTGTCTAATCTTTCTGTATCCCTGGACTAAAGCAATGTGTGCTGTCTTGTTTTACATTCCAGACTGGATAATGTGTACCTCTCAGGCTGTTCTCACAAATGGCCTCTTCTGTCTGTTTTGAGTACATATTATCTGTGCTCTGGGGTACAGAGTACTCTAGGGTTCACCCTTGGTCATTCCTAATTATCTGTAGTATAACCTACAAAGTCAGTGACCAGCCTCACTGGCCCTGTGGCTGAAACAGAGTACCAACAGAGTGAAGTATTAATGGTAGAAGTCAAACCTGGAGATCGGAGTTGCAGGAGGAGGCACTAAGAGGTAAGGGTCAACTTGTACAAGATTAATCCCCTTGCAGGATGCCATTTAGAAAATGAGTTGGCTTCCTGAAAAGTTTTATGGAAATTGGTTATTGTTCAGTGCATAAGGCATTGGCCAATGACAAGTATTGGACCCAAGCTCCCCGATCCTATTTATGACAGGGAATGAATTGGTGCTCCCCTAACTGTGAATGTTAAGGTATTGAGTTAGGCAACCAACTCACCATATCACATAGCTTCCAGGCTTGGACTCCAGACTCTACTCATTTCATAACAAGAGATGAGAGGATAGTGCTGAACTGGAAAAACAGAGCTAGATCCATGTTTCTGCTCTGTCATATTGCTGTTGTGTCCCAGGCTCTGATGATGCCTCGTAGGGGATGGGGATTTGGAGTAGGAGGCTATTGCTTCCTTAATAATGAGCAGCAAAAAGGCCTCATAGCCCAAGGGTTGGGGTCTTTTCCCCACAGGCTGACACAGCCAGAAGTCTCTGTGCTGCCCCAGAATGTGTGGACAATGGGACAATCTACATTCCTAAGATTTCTGTTTCTATGAATCTTCTCCTATGATTGCAACTATATGTGTGCTGTGTAGTCATTTTTTCTTGTTTGCTCAACACTCATAAGGCTTCTTGTCTGATTTGTGTATTGCTTGGTTAGAGTTATTTTTCAAGTATTGTTCTCAGATCAAATACAAGGGTAGTACATTCTCTGCATCCCTGCATATAACTTTCTTTCCTGGTTAGCCAATTGTTTTGCTTTGTTTTTATTCTTTGTCTATGTAAAGTAGCATGCCAGCCCTTTCCTCACAGTAATGGGTAGATGTTATTCTACTAATTTCTAGCTTCTGACATTGTAGATTTGAAGTCAAATGAGAGATTGTCTTTCTTCCTTTATAAGTAAATTTTTTTTCTGCCTTAAAGTTTTATGAGTTTTTCATCATTCTTGAAGTTTTAAGTTTACAAGAGCATGCCCAGCAATGTGTGTTTTCTTGTTAAAACCATCTGGAATTCAGTGAGCCCTTACAGTCTGCAGATGCATATCTTTCTTCAGCTCAAGGTAATTTTCTTCTTCTATATTTAATTATTTTCTTTTTTCCATTATTTCATTTTATTCCCCTATGGAATGCCTATTACTTACACGTTGAATCTTCTGGATCTATCCTTCGAATCCTTCATCATTTCCCTAATGATTTTCATCTCTTTGTAATTTTGTTCTTTGCTTCAAGATCTCTTTCACTTGAACTTCAGGCCAGTAACTTGAATTTCAATTTTAAACATCTCTTTGAATTGAGATGCTGAATTCCTAGTTCATTCCATGCTATTCATGAAACTCTTTTAAGAGTTCTCATGATACTTTTAACTCTCTTCCAGTCACTCTCTTTCTAATAAGGGATTCTTCTGAGTATTAATCTCCTTGGCTGCTAGACCTAATATATTTTCCTTCCTCCCAGTGGTCTGCTGACCTTTGAGAGCCACGGTTTCCACAGGAACTATGGATCACATTCTAGCATTGGTGTTCTCTAGTGTTAGTCTTAGGCTCTCATCTGGCTGAGAAAGAAGAAGTTCCTGCAGTAGCTCCCTCCCTCAGGGAGTTGTGCTCATTATTGGCCCCAGTGCTTCACCCCTCCCTATATCCATGTCCTTGTAACTGCAATACCCTCCCATTCTGGATGAGATGATCTGCCTCGGGATTTTGTTCTGGTCTCAGCCATGTGATCTGATATGACCAATGGGATGTTTTTCAAGTAGGGGCTTGAAAAAGCGCTTGCGGCCGGGCGCGGTGGCTCAAGCCTGTAATCCCAGCACTTTGGGAGGCCGAGACGGGCGGATCACGAGGTCAGGAGATTGAGACCATCCTGGCTAACACGGTGAAACCCCGTCTCTACTAAAAAAATACAAAAAACTAGCCGGGCGAGGTGGCGGGCGCCTGTAGTCCCAGCTACTCGGGAGGCTGAGGCAGGAGAATGGCGTAAACCCGGGAGGCGGAGCTTGCAGTGACCTGAGATCCGGCCACTGCACTCCAGCCTGGGCGACAGAGCGAGACTCCGTCTCAAAAAAAAAAAAAAAAAAAAAAAAAAAAAAAGAAAAAGCGCTTGCACATTTCCACTCACTGTTTGGTTCCTCTGCCTTCACAATGGGAACATCCTAGGCTAACCTGAGGAAGGATAACATTTGGACCTACCAGAAGTGTGTCATTCAGTTGTCCCTCCAAATTACTTTTCTTTTTTTAAAAAAAAAAAAAAAAAAAAAAATTTATTACATGACTAATCGTTGACATTCTTAAGATAAACTGGATGCTGCAACAGCTGCCCTCTTGGGTTTAGGTGTTGTTCCTTCACAGAATCCATGCCTGAATCTGCAGTATACAATTTTTAGGTGCCTCATTTGACCAGTTCCGGTGGTATTTCGTCTTTTAGCCTTGGCACTCCAGTTATACTTTCTCTTGCGCTTGGCAGGGTAGCCACATTTGCCACAGGTCGACTTCCGAAGGTGGTAGGCCTTAGAGTCACAGCGGTGGCACAATGTGTGTGTCTTATTGCGACGCTTTCCAAACGATGACGTTCCCTTCATCATCTCGCTTCTGCAGTTGAGACCAGAGAGACCCCAAATGACTTTCTATCTCATTTCAAGGTGTTCATGGAGTCTGAAAACATAGGCTCATATACATAATACTATCCAGGACATCTTCAATCTGTAAAAAATAAAATCACATAATTATTTACGTTTCCAGGCTTCATGGACAGTCTTGTAGAACAAAAGCCAAAATCCTTATGATCATCTACAAGAGGCTCTACATGATTTCCTACTCTCCCCACCTCTCTGATCCCCTGTTCTCTCTCTTGTTCATGCTGCTCCAGGCACACTAGGCTCCTTTTCATGTGCCTGAAATGCCTTTGCCCTTTACCCAAATATCCCCAGTGAAGTGGTTTGAATATTGGTCTCCCCAAATCTCATGTTGAAATGTAATCCCCAGTGTTGGAGATGGGGCCTGGTGGGAGGTGTTTGGGTCACTGGGGTGATTCCCTCATGGATGGCTTAACATCATCTCCTTGGTGATAAGTGAGTTCTCACTCTGAGTTCATGTGAGGTCTGGTTGTTTGAAAGAGTGTGGCACTTCCCCCCATCTCTCTCTTGCTCTTGCTCTCTCCATGTGACATGCCTTACTCCTGGTCACCTTCTGCCACAATTATAAGCTTCCTGAGGCCTCACTAGAAGCAGACACCAGAACCATGCTTCTAGTAAAGCCTGCAGAACTGTGAGCCAATTAAACTTCTTTTCTTTATAAATCACCCAGCCTCAGGTATTTCTTTATAGCAGTGGGCTGTTCTTTATAGCAATGGGCTAACACACACACATCCCTCACTTTCCTCATGCCTCCTCAAAGGTCACTTTTCCTCATCACACTACTTACTCCCCTCTAGTACTCTGTATTCTTTTACTCTGTTTTATCTTTTTCCAAAGCACTTATCATAATCTAACATACTTTTTATTTTACTTATCTATTTCATTTATTTTCTCTCTTCTTCACTAGATTGTAAATCCTGTAAAAGCAACGATTTTTGTCTGTTTTGTTTACTGCTGATGCAGGATTTTTCTCAGTCCCTTTGCCAGTCAAGGACCTCTGGCTGGTGATGCCCCTACCTGGGCCTCGCTTGGGGCATGCTACCTGCTGCAGGAGATGGCCTGCTCACTTGGCCTGTCTGGGCCAAGTCATGCTTGCACATCATTTCCCGAGTTCTTTTTTCACATCCAGGAAGAATGAGAATATGTTGACAATTGAAAAGTAAGCAAGGTGGGGAGTTTTCTTGAGTGTTGAAATAGCTTTCAGGGGAGAGGGGATGTGGGGGTGGTCCTCCTACCTTAGGACAGGAAAGTGCCCTGTGTATGGCTGAGTCTGGGGCTTTTATGGGCTCAGAATGGGGAGGGGCAGGCCGTAAGTAGTATTGGAAAAGGCAATATTCGATTAGTTAAAAGGCATTATTCAGAAAGAATCAACTGGGAAAGGGCAGGCAAACAGAAACAGAAGTTCTCTGGGTTGTAGGTTCCATCTGGAACCAGCAGTCTGGTCTTTCAGCCTTCAGGCTCTTTTTGGCTTGAAGGTGGTTTCACTGGGGACCCACCCGTATCTGCCTGGGCATTTGGCTTCCTTCTGTTGCCATCACTGCTATAGCTCTAATACCTATATCATACTTGGTAAATGTTACTGGATTGAATAAAACTGTCAACATATATTTTGTTATAATTATTTGCTTTTAGAGACAAAGTCTCACTGTGTTGCTTAGGCTGGAGTGCAGTGACTATTCACAGGTGTGATAATGGCACACAATAGCTTTGAACACTTGGGCTCAAGCGATCCTTCCTCTTGCCTCAGCCTCCCAAGTAGCTGGGATTATAGGTGTGCATCTGGCTCGCAATCAACGTTTTAAAGCATTATCTTTGGCATAGAGACAAATGCTTATTTTATTTGTTGTGACAGAGCAAGCATTCTGTTCATCTAAAAGTTGTATCATATCATTTAAGTTCAAATGAAGTCTAAGCGTAGCTGGAGAGAGTTGATGGTTTTAAATAAATTGTATTTTAATCTGTTAAGGGCCTATTACATTTCCACTCACAGTGGATTCTTACAGTGGTAGATATGATGTGAATTTTTAATAAATTCAAAAATTTTTTTGTAAAATAAAAGATAATAATATCTCAACATAAGCCTTAAAAATTCTTAAACATTCTCAACATATTTCTCATTAAATTAAAACAGAATATAGTTTTGGCTATTAGTATAATGTGATCATGAGTTGTTCCTAGGCTTTAGTTAAGTAAAATAACCTCCTGATATATTTCAAAGAGCAAATTAATTCAACTCTTTCTTCATGTTACAAATTATTAAATATACGTACACATTTGTTCCCACTGGTCATGAGAAATACTTAGAGAATATTGATAAAATACACAAAAATCTCCTTTTTCCATTTAATGCTGCATGTCATTGAGTATTCTTTATAAATACGGTTGTAATTGTAACAAACAAATCCATATTGCTTTTCTACAATTTAGTTTTATAGTCTCCTGTCATAAGATTTGTAGACTATTGTCTATTTTTCTCTTTTTTTTTTTTTTTTTTTGAAGCAGAGACTTGCTCTGTCACCCAGGTTGAAGTGCAGTGGCACGATCTCAGCTCACTGCAACCTCCGCCTTCTGGGTTTAAGCAATTCTCTGCTTCAGTCTCCTGAGTAGCTGGGATTACAGGCGCCTGCCACCACACCCGGCTAATTTTTTTTTGTATTTTAAGTAGAGATGGGGTTTCACCATCTTGGACAGGCTGGTCTTGAATTCCCAACTTTGTGATCCACCCACGTCAACCTCCCAAAGTGCTGGGATTACAGGCGTGAGCCACTACACCCGGCCTGCTTTTCTCTGTTACAAGTAAGACTTTGATGATCATCCTAGGACATAATTCTTTGAATGTTATCTCTGTTATATATATATTTTGGCCAGAGTCCTAGGTATAGAATTAATTAATCAAATGATATAAGCATTTAAAATTTTCTTGCTCCGCAATTGTCACATTTTGCAGAAAAGTTGCATCACTTTTTACTTCTATTAGCAATATATTGGTGCATCTCATCCCTCTCATATCAGCATTGAATTTTTTTATTGTGGTGAAGTATACCATAAACATATGGTAGCATAATGTTTACCATTTTAGCCATTTTTAAGTGTACAGTTCTGTGACATTAAGTATATTCACATTGTTGTGAAACCACCATCACCATCCATCTCCAGAACTTTTTCCTCTTCCTAAATTGAAACTCCATCCACATGAAACACTAACTTTCCCTTCTCCCCACAGCCACAGGCAACCCCCTTCTACTTTCTGTTTGTATGAATTTAACTACTCTAGGTACCTCATATGGGTGGAATCATATCTCTCATTGTGACTGGTTTATTTAATTAACTGCCTTCAAGGTTCATCCATGTTGTGGCATGTGTCAGAATTTCCTTCCTTTTTAGGGTTGAATAACATTTCATTGTATGTATATAGCACATTTTGTTTTTCCATTCATCTTTCAATGGAGACTGGGGTTGCTTTCACCTTTTGGCTATTCAGCATCAAATTTTAAAAAGACTCTTCCCTAGTTTTAATTGTATTTATTTGATTTATTGTAATACTGAACACATACACACACACACAAACACACACATTTTTCCCCCCGAGTAGCTATTTGTATTTTAATATTGATTATGCTAAATGTGTCATTGACTTTAGTAGATATTGACTGTAAGCAACATAGGAGAGTATTAAGCTAAGAACATATCATTTATGTTTATATCCAGGGAGAAAAGTTTTAATATCTTGTCATGTATCCATTTTTTGTTTTGTTTTGTTTTTGCAATTAGCTACGGTTGCCTTTAGGTGGCATTAGATACTTAAGCATGTGTTACAGAGATTTTTGGTTCTTGGATGTGTATATGTATATTTTGACAGCTTGATGGACTTAAAAGCTGATCCAAATGTTATTTGAGGTCTAGAATGACATATAAATTAATATAGAAGCTAGGCATCCTGAGACCTCTTTCATTATGCAACTTCATGCTGACTAAATGATGTCTTCCTTTTGGTTCGACAACAAATATTCTCCAGTTCTTTGCCTTGGATTAGATAATTTTAGAACAACAATCTTAAAAATGTTTTGAAGTTCAACGTGAGGTTCTAAGCAAAATGGAAACTATTCTTTGGCCCAAATTTTGTAAAAATTTGGATTGAAAGGGAGTTCTTTCATGTATGTAAGAAATCTCTTATACCCATTTTTCTGAATCAACACTTCAGACATCAGAATTTACTGTGGTTGGCATAATGGAAGCAAGCCAAATATTTAGCAATAAAAGGTGTGGAGAAATTGCCATCTGTATGGATTCTGGTATTTGGAATCATACATATTATCATTCATATTATCATTTTTTGCTACTTCATTCAGAATTCATGTTTCTGAAAGACACTTAAAAAATTCTCAAGGCACTTTTGTTCCTTTAAAAGATGTCTTTCTTTCAGGAAAAGAGAGCAGATTTTAGCACATTTTACTTGCTTGTCGTGGGTTTGAATGGGGCTTGCGGGGGTCAAGGGATTTGCCTGGGGTCTCAGGTTGGTGGCTTCGTGGCTAGCCTCCTCTACACTGTGTTGGAATTGGCTGGCTCCAAGATCCTTGTTCTGTCTTCCCACTAGACCACATTGTCTTCCAAATGAAACCACAGTAGTGCTGAAAGCAGGAAGGAAACTCTTCAACTCACTTTTTTTTTAATTTTTTTTTTAGACTGTGTCTCGCTCTGTCACCCAGGCTGGAGTGCAGTGGCGTGATCTCAGCTCACTGCAAGCTTCGCCTCCTGGGTTCACGCCATTCTCCTGCCTCAGCCTCCCGAGTAGCTGGGACTACAGGTGCCTGCCACCACGCCTGGCAAATTTTTAAATATTTTTTAGTAGAGACGGGGTTTCACCGTGTTAGCCAGGATGGTCTCGATCTCCTGACCTCGTGATCCACCCGCTTCGGCCTCCCAAAGTGCTGGGAATACAGGCGTGAGCCACCGCGCCCGGCCTCAACTCACTTTTTAAATAAAGATTTCTTTTCAGGAAAGAACAGGGAACAGTAAGAATAGCCTTTTTCACAGGTGAGTGACTTGAGCCATCTCTACCTTTTGAATGTTAGCTTTTTCTTTAATGAATTACTCCTGAAAATACTCGTTTGTAAAGATCAATGAAATATTTCCTATATATGTTAGTGATAGTTTTTCTTTTCTTTTTTTTTTTTTTTTTTTTTTTTTTTTGAGACGGAGTCTCGCTCTGTCGCCCAGGCTGGAGTGCAGTGGCGGGATCTCAGCTCACTGCAAGCTCCGCCTCCCGGGTTTACGCCATTCTCCTGCCTCAGCCTCCCGAGTAGCTGGGACTACAGGCGCCCGCCATCTCGCCCGGCTAGTTTTTTTTTGTATTTTTTAGTAGAGACGGGGTTTCACCGTGTAGACCAGGATGGTCTCGATCTCCTGACCTCGTGATCCACCCGTCTCGGCCTTCCAAAGTGCTGGGATTACAGGCTTGAGCCACCGCGCCCGGCCAAGTTTTTCTTTTCAAGAAAAACGTGTTTTCATCATATCTAGGGTGGAGAGCTAACAAACTTTGAAAACCCATTATGTGGCAAGTGCCTTACACTTGTTATCTCAAATAATATTCACAGTGACCCACAGTAACATTGCAAATAAAACGACTAATTCCATTTCATTGGAACAGAACTAGAAGTTCAGAGAGATTTTTCTTCAAAAAGAAAAACTTGTTCAAATTCCCACAACTAGTAAATGAGAGAATCAAGATCATGGTCCATTCCTATTGAATACATGTGGAAATAGGAAGAATTTATTTAAGTTTGAGACGTATTTCATTGTCTATCCCAAATTAACATCTTTTGAATCCTTATAAAATTTCATACCTTTTCTTTTCTTAATAGTCTCAGATTACAATTAATGAATTTTAGATGTAATTCACAATTTTTTTCTTTTCTATAGTTATATCTTCATTATAATCAGCAGCATCTTATAATTTTTCACTGAATTTGTAATTAGTCTGTGTAGGGGTTCAAGGGATATGGGGCTGATCAAGGAAAAGGATGTCTGCAAGAGAGGCAGTGACAAGTTTGTTGGTGCTTGGCCAGGGTTGCATGAGAGGAGAAGTCCCTCATAGCCTTACTGGTGAGGGAGGAGGACAACAGAGAGAGGGATTGGAGAGGAAGCTTACATAGAGTCTCTGGGTCAGAGAGCCCTGACATGCAGCTTTGGCTTGAGGCCTTATAACTGCACAGCCCTGTCTTATGAATAAGTAACAGCTGTTGGGTGAGGTTTTGCGGGGTATGTAAAGCAGACAGGCTCTTAAGCGGCTAACATTTTCTTGGTCAGGCTATTTTTAAAATAAGTGGATGTGTAAAAATTTAAGTTTGGTGTCAGTGGGCTTTTGAGCTAATGGGTCTCAGCCTGCAGTGGAGAAACAACCAACTTTGGGGATAATGTACAGAGGCTATCTTTGGCTGATTTATGTAACAGCCTATCCCAAGGCACCAGAAGTATTTAGTTGTTCTGGGAACAGAGAATAGCTTTTGATCATAGAAATTATGTGATTCAACTAAACTAATAGTTTATTAGTTCAATGATATTACTCTCTGTGGTTTTATTTACTTATACTTGTATACAGAACAAATACTATAAAGGAAAGTAAGTACCCCTATCTTCAAATATAATTTTATTCCAGTTTCTAGTATATATGCTGCCGAAATGAGCACAATTTTATTCCAAAGAATTGAATAACATATTCAAATATTTCTGCCTCCAGCTAGAGCCACCTAAGGATTCATATTTGATAGCAGTAACATGTTTAATTACTTTTTATCCATATATGTTTGAATTACATAAATATTGATGAAAAGTATAATAAAACCTTAAACTCCTTTTCCATTTTGTGTGTATATATATATATATGTTTGTCTTTGGTTTGTGAAAGCAATTCCTATTTTGCTATGAGAAGTTACTAGTTTAATTGGAACTCAGAATATTTACAGCTATGTAAGACCGTGGGCCCTCTGCTCTTTGGCATGCTGGCCCTGATGTTGCTGGCAGCTCCAGGCATCCTCCTGTGTTGAGGCTCATCCAGGCACCAGCTTCTGTGCTTCCAAATTTCAGGGGGCACGTGTCACGTTTCTGTAAGAACTCTTACTGTACGCTGCATTGTGATCTGGTTGTACCTTGGGTCTGTGCATCTGCAGTGATTCTCTACCCTTCAGATTCCATGAAAGAAATCTGCTATCAAATGAATTACTAGGCTTTTCGTGGGCAATGGTTGTTGGACCAGTGTGGCTACCTTGAAAGGAATGTGTTTAATTTCTCTCTTTGAATGTGTGGCCACTTTTATCACCAATCTCAAATTTGAGGGCTGAACGGACCCTCTAAGATTCCCAGGAACTATCCCACTTGTCATTCTATGATTTATATAGAAGATTATTTACTGGACTAGAAAAATATGCTTATGAGGAACAAATGGGAACTAACATTTGTTGAGTATATTATATGAATTACCACATTTACTCTTCATGAAAACCCTAAAAAATAGGAATTGTTTTTTTCTTTTTTATTGATGAGTACTCTAAATGAGCTAGGAGGCTCTACCTATGATTAAAGTGATGATCCAAATTGAGATCTGTTTGACTTTGAAATATGGGCATTGAAATTATTAGCATTTAAAAAATATATCAATAACCATTTCCCTTTTAAATAATACTAAGACAGAAATTGCATTAAACCAATTAGAGATTTTTAAATATTTGAAAAGGAATCAATAAATGTGATACATCACAAAAACAGAATTCAGGACAAAAACCATATGATCATCTCAATAGACACAGAAAATGCATCTAAAATGAATTTTAAAAGATAAAATTCAACATCCCTTCATGATAAAAATTTTTGACAAATTAGGCTTAAAAGTAACATACCTCAACATAAGAAAGGCTGTGTATGATAAACCCACAGCCAATATCACACTTAATAAGAAAAAGTCGAAGCATTTCCTCTAAGAACTGGAACAAGACAAGAATGCCCACTTTCACCACTCTTATTCAACACACTACTGGAAGTCTTTGCCAGAGCAATCAGGCAAGATAAAGAAATAAAAGGCATCCAAATTGGAAGAGAGAAAGTCAAATTATTCCTATTCACTGATGATATGATTTTATATCTAGAAAACCCTAAAGATGCCACCACAAATTCTTGGATTTGATAAATAAATTTAGTCAAGTTTCAGGATACAAAATTAATGTACAGAATCACTGGCATTTCTATACACCAAACCGAATCTAGCTAAGGACCAAATCAAGAAGGCAATTCCATTTATAATAGCTAAAAATAGTAATGAAATACCTAGGAATACATTTAACCAAGGAGGTGAAAGATCTCCATAAGGAGAACTACAAAACACTGATGAAAGAAATCGTAGACGACACAATCAAATGGAAAAATATCCCATGCTCATGGATTAGAAGAATCAATATTGTTAAAATGATCATAAAGTCCAAAGCAATCTATAGATTTAATACAATCCCTATCAAATTACCAATGTCATTTTTTCACAGAATTAGAAAAAGCAATCGTAAAAATCACATGAAACCATAAAAGAGCCAAATAGCCAAAGCAATCCTAAGCAAAAAAAACAAAGCTGAAGGCATTACATTACCTAACTTCAAATTATATAGGATTATAGTAGCCGAAACAGCATGGGGCTGGTATAAAAATAGACACAATAATCAGTGGAACAGAATAGAGAACCCAGAAATAAAGGCACAGACTTACAACCAACTGATCTTTGACAGTCAACAAAAATATACACTGGAGAAAGGACACCCTACTCAAGAAACGGTGCTGGGAATATTGGAGAGCCATATGCAGAAGAATGAAACTGGACTGCTATCTCTCACCATATACAAAACTTAAGATCAATTAAAGACTTAAATCCGATACCTGAAACTGTAGAAATCCTAGAAGAAAAACTCTTTTGGACGCTGGCCTAGGCAAAAATTTATGACTAAGTCCTCAAAAGAAAATGCAACAAAAACAGACAAATGGAACTGAATTAAACTAAAAAACTTCTGCACAGCAGTAAATAAATAAGTAAATAAACAAACAAATAAAATCAACTGAATAAACAGACTACCTACGAATGGGAAAACTTTTTTTTGCAAACAATGCATCCATGAGGGCTAATATCCAGAATCTACAAGGAATTCAAACAACTCAGCAAGAAAAAAGCAAATAACCCTGCTATAAAGTGGGCAAAGGACATGAACAGACATTTTCCAAAGGAAGACATACAAGTGACCAACAAACATACGAAAAAATGCTTAACATCACTAATCATCAGAGAAATGCTAATTAAAACCACAGTAAAATACCATCTCCGGCCGGGCGCGGTGGCTCAAGCCTGTAATCCCAGCACTTTGGGAGGCCGAGACGGGTGGATCACGAGGTCAGGAGATCGAGACCATCCTGGCTAACACGGTGAAACCCCGTCTCTACTAAAAACTGCAAAAAACTAGCCGGGCGAGGTGGCGGCGCCTGTAGTCCCAGCTACTCGGGAGGCTGAGGCAGGAGAATGGCGTGAACCCGGGAGGCGGAGCTTGCAGTGAGCTGAGATCCGGCCACAGCACTCCAGCCTGGGCGACAGAGCGAGACTCCGTCTCAAAAAAAAAAAAAAAAAAAAAAAAAAACCATCTCACACCAGTCAGAATGGATGTTTTTAAAAAGTCAAAAAACAACAGATGTTAGTGAGAATGTGAAGAAAAGGTGGCTGGCACAGTGGCTCACACCTGTAATCCCAGCACTGGGGAGGCTGAGGCAGGTGGATCACTTGGGGGCAGGAGTTCAAGACCAGCCTAGTGGGCATGGTGGCACAGGCCTGTAATCCCAGCTACTTGGGAGGCTGAGTCACACAAATTGCTTTAATCTGGGAGGCAGAGGTTGCACTGAGCCAAGATTGTGCCACTGCACTCCAGCCTTGGTGACACAGAGAGACTGTCTCAAAATAAATAAATAAATAAATAAACAAACAAACAAACAAACAAACAAAATAAAGAAAAGGGAATGTTTGTACACTATTAGTGAGACTGTAAATTAGTACAACTGTTATACAAAACAGTATGCAGATTTCTCAAAGACCTCAATATAGAACTACCATTCCATCCAGCAATCTCATTATTGGGTATATACCCAAAGGAAAAGAAATCATTGTATCAAAAGGATACCAGTACTCATATGTTTATTGCAGCACTATTCACAACAGCAAAGACATGGAATCAACTTAAGTCTCCATCAACAGAGGACTGGATAAAGAAAATGTGATATATGTGTATGAACACTACTCAACCATAGAAAGGAATAAAATCATGTCTTTTGCAGCAACAAGAATGGGACTGGAGGCTATTATTCTAAGTGAAATAACCCAGAAACAGAAATACTGCATGTCCTCCATTACAAGTGAGAACTAAGAAATAGACACACATGGACATACAGACTGAAATAATAGACACTGGAGACTCTAAAAGGTGGGAGGGTGAAAGGGGAGTGAGGGGTGAAAAAATTACATATTGAGTACAGCATTCACTATTTGGCTGATGTGTGCACTAAAAGCCCCTACTTTACCACTACACGTTATGCACATGTAAAATACCTATACTTTTACCCCCTTCATGTGTAAACCAAAAAATAAAATAATTTAAAAAATACTTGAAAAGGATAACAAAACTTACAGAATAACTCATTTTTTAATTTATAAATATCAATTTCAATTTTTACCATCTTAAGTCTTTGAGAAACTTTGTAGATAACACTATGGAAACATGCAAAAAAAGATAATCTAGTAACACATTCATTTGTTGAACAACAAGGTGGTTTCTTTTTATGCCTGAGCATTTTCTTTAGTAAAACTGACCTTAATTGTGCCCTTCACCTACTTTACATTAGAAAAAACATAAACATTGCCTAAAAACAAATTGCAACATTGTGTGTCTTTTGTTATCTCTATTTTTAAACAGAGGTAATACCTCAATAAAGCAGTTATAATAATATATAATATAATAGAAAATAATATAATAAATGCATTTTTTTAAGTGTCCAGTTACTTTTTATTTTTTATTTTATTTATTTATTTATTTATTTATTTATTTATTTATTTATTTATTTATTTTGAGACAGTCTCGCTCTGTCACCCAGGCTGGAGTGCAGGGGCGCGATCTCGGCTCACTGCAAGCTCCACCTCCCGAGTTCACGCCATTCTCCTACCTCAGCCTCCAGAGTAGCTGGGACTACAGGTGCCCACCACCATGCCTGGCAAATTTTTTTATATTTTTTAGTAGTGACAGGGTTTCACCGTGTTGGCCAGGATGGTCTCGATCTCCTGACCTTGTGATCCACCTGTCTCGGCCTCCCAAAGTGCTGGGATTACAGGCGTAAGCCACCGCACCCGGCCGATACTTTTTAAAAAATACTTTAATTTCTAGGGTACGTGGGCACAACCTGCAGGTTTGTTACATAGGTATACATGTGCCATGTTGGTTTGCTGCATCCATCAACTATTTCTCCTAATTCTATCCCTCCCCCAGCCCTCCACCCCGCGACAGGCCCTGGTGTGTGATATTCCCTGTGTCTAAGATTTCTCATTGTTCAATACTCACCTATGAATGAGAACATGTGGTGTTTGGTTTTCTGTTCTTGTGATAGTTTGTTGAGAATGATGGTTTCCAGCTTCATCCATGTCCCTGCAAAAGACATGAACTCATCCTTTTTTATGGCTGCATAGTGTATGCACATGGTGTATATGTGCCACATTTTCTTTCTTCTCTTTTCTTTTCTTTTCTTTTTTTGAGACGGAGTCTTCCTCTGTTGCGCAGGCTGGAGTGCAGTGGCGTGATCTTGGCTCATTGCAAGCTCTGCCTTCCGGGTTCACGTCATTCTCCTGCCTCAGCCTCCCAAGTAGCTGGGACTACATATGTGCCACATTTTCCTAATCCAGTCTATCATTGATGGACTTTTGGGTTGGTTCCAAGTCTTTGCTATTGTAAATAGTGCCACAATAAACATACGTGTGCATGTGTCTTTATAGTAGCATGATTTACAATTCTTTGGGTATATATCCAGTAATGAGATCACTGGGTCAAATGCTATTTCCAGTTCTAGATCCTTGAGGAATCGCCACACTGTCTTCCACAATGGTTGACCTAATTTACACTCCCACCAACAGTGTCAAAGTGTTCCTATTTTTCCATATCCTCTCCAACATCTGTTGTTTCCTGACTTTTTAATGATCGCCATTCCAACCAGCATGAGATGGTATCTCATTGTGGTTTTTGATTTGCATTTCTCTTGACCAGTGATGATGAGCATGTTTTAGTTTGTCTGTTGGTTGTGTAAATGTCTTCTTTTGAGAAGTGTCTGTTGATATCCTTTGCCCACTTTTTGATGGGGTTTTTTCTTGTACATTTGTTTAAGTTCTTTGTAGATTATGGATATTACCCTTTAGGTAGATTGCAAAAACTTTCTCCCATTCTGTAGGTTGCCTGTTCAGTCTGATGGTAGTTTCTTTCTCTGTACAGAAGCTCTTTAGTTTAATTAGATCTTGTTTGTCTATTTTGGCTTTTGTTGCCATTGCTTTGGTGTTTTAGTCATGAAGTCCTTGCCCATGCCTATGTCCTGAATGGTATTGCCTAGGTTTTCTTCTAGGGTTTTTATGGTTTTAGGTCTGACATTTAAATCTTTAATACATCTTGAATTAATTTTTGTATATGGTGTAAGGAAGGGATCCAGTTTCAGCTTTCTACATATGGCTAGCCAGTTTTTCCAGCACCATTTATTAAATAGGGAATCCTTTCCCCATTTCTTGTTTTTGTCAGGCTTGTAAAAGATCAGATGGTTGTAGATGTGTGGTGTTATTTCTGAGGCCTCTGTTCTGTTCCATTGGTCTATATATCTGTTTTGGTACCAGTACCATGCTGTTTTTATTACTGTCACCTTGTAGTATAGTTTGAAGTCAGGTAGCATGATGCCACCGGTTTTGTTCTGTTTGCTTGGGATTGTCTTGGCAATGCAGACTCTTTTTTGGTTCCATATGAACTTTAAAGTAGTTTTTTCCAATTCTGTGAAGAAAGTCATTGGTAGCTTGATGGGCATGGCATTGAATCTATAAATTACCTTGGGCAGGATGGCCATTTTCATGATATTTGTTCTTCCTATCCATGAGCATGAAATGTTCTTCCATTTGTTTGTATCCTCTTTTATTTTGTTGAGCAGTGGTTTGTAGTTCCTCTTGAAGAGGTCCTTCACAGCCCTTGTAAATTGGATTCCTAGGTATTGTATTCTCTTTGTAGCCATTGTGAATGGGCGTTCACTCATGAACTGGTTATTTGTGTATTATTGGTGTATAGGAATGCTTGTGATTTTTGCACATTGATTTTGTATCCTGAGACTTTGCTGAAGTTGCTTATCAGCTGAAGGAGACTTTGAGCTGAGATGATGGAGTTTTCTAAATATACAATCATGTCATCTGCAAACAGGGACAATTTGACTTCCTCTTTTCCTAATTGAATAACCCTTTATTTCTTTCTCTTGACCAATTGCCTTGGCCAGAACTTCCAACACTGTGTTGAATAGGAATGGTGAGAGAGGGCATCCTTGTCTTGTGCCAGTTTTCAAAGGGAATGCTTCCAGTTTTTGCCCATTCATATGATATTGACTGTGGGTTTGTCATAAGTAGTTCTTATCATTTTGAGATACGTTCCATCAATACCTAGTTTACTGAGAGTTTTTAGGGCTCTCAATAAACTAGGTATTGAGAGAGTTGAAGGGCTGTTGAATTTTGTCCAAGGCCTTTTCTGCATCTATTGAGATAATCACGTAGTTTTTGTCATTGGTTCTGTGTATGTGATGGATTATGTTTATTGATTTGCATATGTTGAACCAGCCTTGCATCCCAGGGATGAAGCGGACTTGATCATGGTGGATAAGCTTTTTGATGTGCTGCTGGATTCAGTTTGCCAGTATTTTATTGAGGATTTTTGGACCGATGTTCATCAGGGATATTGGTGTAAAATTCTCTTTTCTTGTGTCTCTGCCAGGCTTTGGTATCAGGATGATGCTGGTTTCATAAAATGACTTAGGTAGGATTCCCTCTTTTTCTATTGATTGGAATCATTTCAGAAGGAATGGTACCAACTCCTCTTTGTACCTCTGGTAGAATCTGGCTGTGAATCCCTCTGGTCCTGGATTTTCTTTAGTTGGTAGGCTATTAATTACTGCCTCAATTTCAGAGCCTGTTATTGTTCTATTCAGAGATTCAACTTCTTCCTGGTTTAGTCTTGGGAGGGTGTATGTGTCCTGGAATTTATCCATTTCTTCTAGATTTTCTAGTTTATTTGCATAGAGGTGTTTATAGTATTCTCTTATGGTAGTTTGTATTTCTGTGAGATCGGTGGTGATATCCCCTTTATCATCTTTTATTGCATCTATTTGATTCTTTTCTCTTTTCTTCTTTATTAGACTTGCTAGCAGCCTATCTATTTTGCTGATTTTTTTCAAAAGACCAGTTCCTGGATTCATTGATTTTTTTTTTGAAGGTTTTTTTTGTGTCTCTATCTCCTTCAGTTCTGCTCTGATCTTAGTTATTTCTTCTCTTCTGCTAGCTTTTGAATTTGTTTGCTCTTGCTTCTCTAGTTCTTTTAATTGTGATGTTAGGGTGTCAGTTCTAGATCTTTTCTGCTTTCTCTTGTCAGCTTAGTGTTATAAATTTCCCTCTACACACTGCTTTAAATGTGTACCAGAGATTCTGGTATGTTGTGTCTTTGTTGTCATTGGTTTCAAAGAACATCTTTGTTTCTGCCTTCATTTTGTTATTTACCCAGTAGTCATTCAGGAGCAGGTTGTTCAGTTTCCATGTAGTTGTGTGGTTTTGAGTGAGTTTCTTAATCCTGAGTTCCAATTTGATTGCACTGTGGTCTGAGAGATACTTTGTTGTGATTTCTATTCTTATACATTTGCTGAAGAGTGCTTTACTTCCAATTATCTGGTCAATTTTAGAATAAGTGTGAGAAAAATGTATATTATGTTGATTTGGGATGGAGAGTTCTTTAGATGTCTGTTAGGTGTGCTTGGTGCAGAGTTGAGTTCAAGTCCTGAATATCCTTGTTAACCTTCTGTCTTGTTGATCTAATATTGACAGTGGGGTTTTAAAGTCTCCCATTATTATTGTGTGGGAGTCTAAATCTCTTTGTAGGTCTCTAAGGACTTGCTTTATGAATCTGGGTGCTCCTGTATTGGGTGCATATATATTTAGGATAGTTAACTCTTCTTGTTAAATTGACCCCTTTACCATTATGTAATGGCCTTCTTTGTCTCTTTTGATCTTTGTTGGTTTAAAGTCTGTTTTATCAGAGACTAGGATTGCAACCCCTGCTTTTTGTGCTTTCTATTTGCTTGGTAAATATTCCTCCATCCCTTTATTTTGAGCCTATGTGTGTCTCTGCACATGAGATGGGTCTCCTGAATACAGTCCACTGATGGGTCTTGACTCTTGATCCAATTTGGCAATCTGTGTCTTTTAATTGGGGTATTTAGCCCATTTACATTTAAGGTTAATATTGTTATGTGTGAATTTGATCCTGTCATTATGATGTTAGCTGGTTATTTGCCCGTTAATTGATACAGTTTCTCCCTAGCATAGATGGTCTTTACAATTTGGCATGTTTTTGCAGTGGCTGGTACCAGTTGTTTCTTTCTATGTTTAGTGCTTCCTTCAGGAGCTCTTGTAAGGCAGACCTGGTGGTGACAAAGTCTCTCAGCATTTGCTTGTCTGTAATGGATTTTATTTCTCCTTCTCTTATGAAGCTTAGTTTGGCTGGATATGAAATTCTGGGTTGAAAATTCTTTTCTTTAGGAATGTTGAATATTGACCCCCACTCTTTTCTGGTTTGTAGGGTTTCTGTGGATAAATCTGCTGTTAGTCTGATGGGCTTCCCTTTGTGGGTAACCCAACCTTTCTTTCTGGCTGCCCCTAACATTTTTTCCTTTATTTCAACCTTGGTGAATCTGACAATTGTGTGTCTTGGAGTTGCTCTTCTCGAGGAGTGTCCCTGTGATGTTCCTCTGTATGTCCTGAATTTGAATGTTGGCCTGCCTTGCTAGGTTGGGGACATTTACCTGGATAATATCCTGAAGAGTGTTTTCCAACTTGGTTCCATTCTTCCTGTCACTTTCAGGTACACCAGTCAAATGTACATTTGGTCTTTTCGTATAGTCCCATATTTCTTGGAGGCTTTGTTCATTTCTTTTTACTCTTTTTTCTCTAACCTTGTTTTCTCACTTTGTTTCATTCATTTGATCTTCAATCACTGATACCATTTCTTCCACTTGATCTAAGTGGCTATTGAAGCTTGTGCATGGATCACAAAGTACTTGTGCCATTGTTTTCAGCTCCATCAGGTCATTTAAGGTCTTCTCTACCCTATTTATTCTAGTTAGCCATCTGTCTAACCTTTTTTCAAGGATTTTAGCTTCCTCGTGATGGGTTAGAACATGCTCCTTTAGCTTGGAGAAGTTTGTTATTACTGACCTTCTGAAGTCTACTTCTGTCAACTAGTCAAAGTCACTCCCCATCCAGCTTTGTTATGTTGCTGGCAAGGAGCTGTGATACTTTGGAGGAGAAGAGGCGCTCTGGTTTTTAGATTTTTCAACTTTTCTCCCCATCTTTGTGGTTTTATCTACCTTTGGTCTTTGATGTTGGTGACTTACAGGTGGCGTTTTGGTGTGGATGTCCTTTTTTTGATGTTGATGCTATTACTTTCTGTTTCTTAGTTTTCCTTCTAACAGTCAGGTCCCTCAGCCACAGGTCTGTTGGAGTTTGCTGGAGGTATCACCAGACCCTGTTTGCCTGGGTATCACCAGCAGAGGCTGCAGAACAGCAAATATTGCTGCCTGATCTTTCCTCTGGAAGCTTCGTCCCAGAGGGGCCCCTGCCTGTGTGAGGTGTCTGTCGGTCCCTACTGTGACGTGTCTCCCAGTTAGGCTACAGGGGGTTCAGGGACCCACATGAGGAGGCAGTCTGTCCATTCTCAGAGCTCAAAAGCCATGCTGGGAGAACCACTGCTCTCTTCAGAGCTCAGTTGGAAATGTAGAAATCACCTGTCTTCTGCATCGATCATGCTGGGAGCTGCAGACTGGAGGTTTTCCTATTCAACCGTCTTGGAATGGAACCCCAATTTAGATACATTTTGGCAAATGCCTATATTATGGTTTTAATGTGTCCCCCAAAATTTCATGTGTTGGAAACTTAATTGCCTTTGTAACAGTATTAAGAAGTGGGGCCTCTAAGAGGTGAAAGATTAATGCCATTATCTTGGGAGTGGGCTCCTGATAAATAGATGAGTTTGACTTAATTTTCTCTCTGCCTTGTATGCTTGCTTGTCACTCTGCCTTCTACTGTGGGATGACCCTTGCCAGATGCTGGAGCACCATGCTTTTGGACTTCCCAGTCTGCAGAACTATGAGTCAAATAAATCTAAGGGCTAAGGGGGCAATATGAGGGATTAGCAATTGGAAGCTGGCAAAGGCTGAATCTGCCAGACTAAAGTAGGATCTTAGCAGGAGGCACACAACTATTGACATACTGCAGCCCTGCAGGAAGCTAGCCAGACCTCTGCTCCTGCCTGGTTACTTCTGGAACCAACTGGAAGCCAGAAGACAGGGATCCATGATACATTCTGCACAGCTCGGTCACCAGAGGTTCAAAGAAGAGCCAGAAAGAATAGATAGTGGGTCTGGAGGAGCACATAGAGAATATCCACGTACAGACTTCCAACAAAACCCTGTTCTCCTTATACATTAATGCATTAAACTAGTCACTTCTGATCTAGAAAGTCATAATACATGGTTTCAGTCTAGAGACTGGTGGTTCTCAAATTTTTTTTCTATACTTTCCTAATGTAAGATTAATCTGGGAAGCGAACACTCAGCCAGGAGGCACATTTCCTGTCCCCTTCTATGTAGGTAATACATTGAGACTGAATTGAGTCTCAATGTATTACCAATGGGAGGTGAGTATAAAGGGTTTATCCCTCTTTCAAGCTTGGCTCATGAAAAACTGCATATTTGATCATCCATGCTTTTTCCTTTTTAAATTGGCTGGAATGAAGGCAAACTTTACTATTATGATGTTAGGAATCACATGTTGAATTTGAAAAGGTCACAGATGGATGAAGTCTGAGTCCTTGAATCACTATTTAGAGAGCTCATAGAAACAGAAATACTTGCATTGGAAGAAAAAATAAAATACATACAAGAAACTTATTCATTTGGGAGGCGCTATGGTTTGAAAGCTTGCGTCCCCTTCAAAATTCATATTGAAACTTAAATACCCAATGCAATGGAATTAGGTAGAGGGCCTGTAGAAGCTGATTAGGTCATGAGGATGGAGCTCTCATTAGTGACTTTCGGGGTGGGGAGAACTAGTCAGGCCCTCTTGCCCATCTTCCTCCCACCATGTGAGTATGCAACAACAAAGCACCACCTATGAAGCAGAGAGCTGACTTCACCAGACACAGAACCTCCTGGCACATTGACCTTGGACTTCCCAGCATCCAGAGTTGTGAGAAACAAATTCTATTTGTTATACATTAAAAAAAAAGAAAAGGAAAAAGAAGGCCTGGTGCAATGGCTTATGCCTGTAATCCCAGCACTTTGGGAGGCCAAAGCAGGCAGATCACTTGAGGCCAGGAGTTTCGAGACCAGCCTGGGCAACATGGTGAAATCCTGTCTCTACTAGAAATGTCAAGAAATGCCAAAAAATTAGCCGGGCATGGTGGTACCAGCTACTTGGGAGGCTGAGACTGGAGAATCGCTTGAATCTGGTAGGTGGAGGTTGCAGTGAACTGAGATTGCACCAGTGCACTCCATCCTGGGTGACAGACCAAGACTCTGTCTCAAAAAAACCAAAAACAAACAAACAAACAAACAGACAAACAAACAAAAAACAAAGAGAGAGAGAGACTGGTGGTTCTTAATTCCTTTGGGGTCACAGACTTTAAGATGTGCATCTAAGTACTCAAACAAATTTATGTACAATATTTTGCCTCCTCAGAGACAGATAATATTTTAGTAAATAAAGAATTTGATTTTTTTTCACTTATATTCTCAGAAAAAATAGTGGCCAATATGTAACAATTTAAAAAATAAATCGAAATTGTGTATTTAAAATTAAAAAAAAAGAAATTCAATAGGAAATTTCTGTTAACAAGGACTTTCCAAAGGTATATGGATTTTTTTTTTTTTTTTTAACTTCAGTAAGAACAACTTTTGGAGCAGTCACTGACATGTTAACATGCCAACTTTTTCAACTTTGACATTCCACAGATGTCAACTCTAACACTAATGATAGAAAGTTATGAAATCTTTGACTTTCAATTGCAGATGGAATCAAAATTCCCATTGCTTGCTTGCTTTTTCAAGTAAGGATTGGCTTGTATCAAAAAAATACCAGAATTCTCAGTTTCTGAGTTGGATTCTATTTATGCCTTTTTTTTCCCTCAGATCATTGAGAACATCTTTGTTACTGGCACTGTCTAGATGGTATTTTGAGCAGGGTTTTACAGTGTTTCCAACTGCTGTAGTTTCTTCCTGCAGAGATGGCCACTACAGACTCTAGCTAATGGGGAAGACAGATATTAATCAAATAATCACAAACACACATGTAAAGTTGCTGCGGAGAAAAGGTACATTGTTCTGTGAGAAAAAATAATGGAGACTTAACTAATAAGAAAGCATTATTTAATCAGCAATCTTTTTTTTTTTTTTTTTTTTTTTTTTTGAGACGGAGTCTCGCTGTGTCGCCCAGGCTGGAGTGCAGTGGCGCGATCTCGGCTCACTGCAAGCTCCGCTTCCCAGGTTCACGCTATTCTCCCGCCTCAGCCTCCGAGTAGCTGGGACTACAGGCGCCCGCCACTACGCCCGGCTAGTTTTTTGTATTTTTAGTAGAGACGGGGTTTCACCATGTTAGCCAGGATGGTCTCGATCTCCTGACCTCGTGATCCACCCGCCTCGGCCTCCCAAAGTGCTGGGATTACAGGCTTGAGCCACCGCGCCCGGCCTAATCAGCAATCTTAAGACTCAGTAGAAGTTATTGAAGAGTTACTTACCCCAAGTTCAATTAAGTTCTATTAGACTTAACTTCCAGACAGCTGATAAATTTCCATAAAGCAAAAGACAACTTCATAATCTGCTTTTCTAAGAAAACTTCTTGAAAAGACAGAAATGCAAGGTTCTGAAGCTAAATAGGTTGAAGACTTTTGTGGTTGTAAGCAAAATTTTATTTGGGATTTACCTTTGACACTAATGTGAGACAATCTAGAGTGAAATGAATCTCATTGCTAGTTCTCCAAGCATGCATAGTACCAATGTTTCTTTGAGTTGAAATTTTGTTTGGCAAATAAAGTTTTTATAATTTCAACACCACAGGAGGCCTTCGAACTTTCTAAAAGTGCTCCCAAAATAGAAATCCTCATTCGATGCTGTTCTTATGCAGATAACATGTGAACTGGACTTGGTTCTGCCAACAGAGGTCAATACTTTCACGATGAAGAGAAATAGCAATTCCTTTACGATCTGCTTCAAAATATTGGAATAGATTTTAGTGATTCTGGAATGGATGAGAAGATTTGACAGAGCATTGTTTTACTTTTTAAATTTTTCTTCAAATTACAAATCAGCGTAACCATTTCCAGGACATTTTGCTTCAGCAAGGTCTTTTATTTAGTTGTGCAGCAAGCGATCTTGCAGGATGACTCAAGACAGTACATCTTTGTGTTGGAGAAAATTCAAGTTTTTAATGCTTTCCAATTGACCCTTTTACTAAGGCAAAAGAGGCAGACTGTGCAGTGTATTTTCAGGATGTAAGGGATCACTTCAGCTTTGTTGAGTTCCTACTTCCATAGGTAATATGTTCAACCATGCAAGCAAAATCCAAGTGCAGAGAGAAAGAGAGATTCTTGCCGGGCATGGTAGCTCATGCCTGTAATCCCAGCACTTCGAGAGGCCAAGGTGGGAGATCATGAGGTCAGGAGATCGAGACCATCCTAACCAACATGGTGAAACTTCTTCTCTACTAAAAATAAAAAAAGTTATCCGAGCATGGTGGCGGGCGTCTGTAGTCCCAGCTACTCAGGAGGCCGAGGCAGGAGAATTGCCTGAACCCGGAGGCAGAGGTTGCAGTGAGGTGAGATTGCACCACTGCACTGCAGCCTGGGCAACAGAGCGAGACACTGTCTCAAAAAAAAAAAAAAAAAAAAAGAGAGAGATTCTCTTTTTGGTGATATATCCTAGCCTAAACTGATATTAAGGTATAGATAAACAGATGTTTATAATCATAATGTTTCATTTTCAATTCATGTCAAAGAATGGCCTGGTAGATATTATAATAGGCCAATGACAACAAACTGTAATTCTACATACTGCTTTTTACTTGTTTATTATAAACAATGCTTTCATAAAAATATGTTATACAAAAAGTTTTTCTCCTCCAACTGTAGTTTTAAATATTGGGGAAGACATACAAAAAAAGTATATTTTTTCCCAGGTTTGTGGATCCTCTGGAAGTTATCCATTAGTTCTCTGATTTATAAACCAAGGGCTAACAACCTCATCTATCAATAAGGCTTTAATCTTCTGATACTAATCTATCTCTTCACTTTCACCTTTATCTATTAAGTATAATTGTCTGAAGTGAGACAGAAAATAATTAAAATAACCTGGAGCAGCAATTTCTAAACTGTGGTGCAAAGGAACACTGATGGCCCCCTGGAAAAAACTCATCTTTCCCTTTGCCATTTCCTCCCCTTTCTCCAGACTTTTTTTAAAAAACCCCAATGTTTCTCTGAAATTATGATGAATCTCTCAGGAGTTTTTGTGTATCAAGATCGACTATTTGCACATCTGAGAGAATATTTATTTCTCTTGGCAGAGGGTTTTGACCTATGTGGGGTTTGGGAACACTTAGAGGATTCAAAGGTGCCCTTTAACAGGGGTCTGGAGCCCAAAACTCCATTTTAATTTACACAACCTGTGTATCATCTGTTACGGTTCTTTCTTTTCATGCTATGACTCTTTCTCCTCCCCTTGCTCTGATTTTTACTGAAGACCAGCTACTTCAGCCTGTCCATGCATGATCACTTCATCTGGTATTCTTTTTCCTTCCTCATGTTAAATCCTCACGTTCTTAAGTTTTCCAATTTGTGACCTTTTCATTTACCCTAAGCCTGGCCCTATATGGAGAACTTCATTCTCCCAGCAGGGGTCACCGTAGTTCCTTCGCAGAGAGCATATAGTTACCATGTTAAAGAATCCACCCTCTGGTCTTTATACAGTTCCAGTTTCTATAGAACATTATAAACACTAAGGCTCAACATTCACATTGTATTCATGTCTGTCCTGCTTTAATATTGACTAACACTTTAAAGACTTTTTGAAGCAAGTAATGTCATTTTAAAATCGTATTTATTTGTTTTTGTTACAAATTCCTGGATGGACAGGAAAGATAACGCCCACATCATGCCTCATACATTGTAATTAAAGTTCTTATCCTTAGATACAAATGTATAAAAGATAAAATTACTGCACTTTTCTTTGTTCTTTTTTCTTCAATCTGTACTTTCTCCTAATTAATTGGAGACACACACATATATATATGTAAGTATTTGAAGCACTTAGAATCTAAATGATGTAATATAAATAAGATTAAATTAGAATATATTTAATTGTGTTTTAGAATCAAGTATTCTCTTTAAAATTCTTTTATATATTTATGCCATTTTAACTCATTGCATTGATTTTTTAAAAAATTACACAAATGAAAAAGAACTAGGAAAAGTTAGCTATGTGGCAGTTATGGAAACATAATAAAGTGAATATTTGAGTGAAACTCAGGGAGCAACTTGACTTAAACAAAGATATCACACCAACAATTCTACCTTCTCATTCCTGCATTATTAAATTAGATCATTCCTATAAGCATCAAATATGCTATTGTTTTTCTCATCTTAAAAAAATGCCACTCTTTTTTTTTTTTTTTTTTTTTTTTTTTTGAGACTGAGTCTCACTCTGTTGCCCAGACTGGAGTGTAGTGGTGTGATCTTGGCTCACTGCAATCCTTGCCTCCTGGGTTCAAGCAATTCTCCTGCCTCAGCCTCCTAAGTAGCTGGGACTACAGGTACATGCCATCACGCCCAGTTAATTTTTGTATTTTTAGTAATAACAAGGTTTCACCATGTTGACCTGGTCTCGAACTCTTGACCTCAAGTGATCGGCCCACCTCGGCCTCTCAAACTGCTGGATTACAGGTGTGAGCCACCATGCCCGGCCAATACAACTTCTTTTGAGCCTACTTCTCCAGCTACTGCCCTGGGTCTCTGCCTTCCTCTGAAGGAAAAATTACTTGAAAGAGTTGCTTATACTTTCTGTCTTCTTCTTCCAGTCTCCGTTCAAATCAGGCTTTTCCCCACCTCCCCCTGAACTTGCTCTCGTCAGGGTCACCAATGACCTCCATGTTGCTAAATCCAATGGCTCCTTCTCAGTTCTCCTCTAATTTGGCCTATGGACAGCATTTGGCAAACATTTTCTTCACTTGCTTCTAAGACATCACAGAGGCCTGGTTGTCCTGCTACTTAGTTGGTCCTTCATGGCTGATCTCTTTCTGCATCCTCTTCCTCTTCCTGAACATCAGCATGCTAGAATTCCAAGGCTCTGGCATGGTCCTTTACTCTCCTCTACCTCCATTCACTTCCCAGGTGATCTCATCCAGTTCCATGGCTTTAAATATCATCTGTTCCCTAAGAAATTGTGTTCAACTGCTGATAACAAAGATCCACTTACAGCAGCTTTGACACAAAATAGTTCATTCTCTTCCATATTAGGAGTCAGAAGGAGGCCATCCATAGCTGATATGGCAGATTTACAAGGTCATCAGATACTCAGGCTGCTTCTGATTTTCTGTTCCATCATCTTAGCACATATATTCTCAAGTCTGGGACTACAGGCACACATCACCACACCCAGCTGATTTTTGTATTTTTAGTAGAGACGGGGTTTCACCGTGTTGGCCGGGATGGTCTCGAGCTCTTGACCTCGTGATCCTCCCACCTTGGCCTCCCAAAGTGTTGCAATTACAGGTGTGAGCCACTGTGCCTGGCCTAAATGTGAAGTTCTAAGGGGGAGGAGGATAAAGAATATTTGGTAAGCACCTAGTAGTTTCTGTCATAACATTGATATATCAAAGAGTCCCATATTCATATTTCCAGCCCTTCACTCTTCTCCAAGCCTCAAGACCACTTACTGTGCTTGGATGCACACTTGGCAACTAAAACTTAACATGAGCAAAGCATTGCCTTTGTAATGGAGACTCAAGGATGAATGACTGTGAGTTGAGGGAAGAATGAGGAGTAAGAAAGTGAAGATAGTGAATACAGTATAGAGAACTCTTTCAGGAGTTTTGATAGAAAGAAGAGCAGAGGAGCAGAAAAATGGGAAGTAGCTGGAGGAGAATGTAAAGTCTCAGGAGAATTTTGTTTCATTTTATAAAATGAATAATATTTCAACCTGTTAGTATAATAATGGGAGTGGTTTTGGAGAGAAGAAATGAATGACTCAGGGAAGGGGGAATAATTGTAGGAGTAAAGTCCTTAAGAAGACAGTGGGAAACCAAATACAGGGCACAAATGAGGAGATCAGCATTTGATATAAACAACAGAGAAAGCAGAGTGTGGGGCACAACTTTTAGGCGATACAGCTCACTGAGTTTAAGCTTCGATAACCCACTTTGCTTCCAATACATGACAAAAATAGATCAACTCTAAAAAAAAAAAAGGTAAGTCTAGGATAAAAAACAAACATCTCCTAAATGCAAATAGATAAAACATGTCAAAGTGGGTAGACTGAAGTCACAAAGTTTATGGAAAATCCAGAAAGCATCAAGTTCTGGTTAGGATTTCAGTTTCTGAGGGGCAGAGGACACTAAAATTGCTCCATGAGGAACTGAATCCAGTTTTACAGCTTGAAAACTCTTCTATTCTCAGGAGTGAGGCTGGAAAAAAATTACATTTATTTATTTATTTATTGTTTAGAGATGGGTTTCACTATGTCACCCAGGCTGGAGTGTAATGGCTATTCACAGGCTCAATCATGGCTCACTGCAGCCTTGAACTTTTGGCCTCAAGTGATCCTCCTGCCTCAGCCTTCTGAATAGTGGGGACTACAGATGCGTGCCACCATGCCTGGCTCTGATAAAATACTAAAACTCTGCATAACTTGTATTTGGAGATGTGGCTTTTAGGAAGCTGTGGACCTAAGGAGAAGGGCGTGCACAGATACAATCTCACAATCAAAAATTGAGTCAAAACAGCTAATTGCTCTATGACTAGACCTGTGGAGTCCTCAGTATCACCTTGTAGATAAAATCTCAAGCTGGAATAGTTGGATTTGGTTTCCAATTGAAGGTCTGCTGACAGAATGAGCTCATTGTTAAGGCACAGGGGAAGGGCAGAAAAAAAAAATGTTAAAAGCTTCCAAATGTTTCAATATGAGCCTGAAAATCCAAATTCCAAAACACATGGGTAGGTCTAATGCTTAGCAAGAAAGTCAACAAAATCAATAATCAGAATGTGAATTGCCTGTAGATAAAATTAATTTTATCTCTGGAGCAGCATGATAAGCTTTTTTATAAAAATTGTTATTATACTTTAAGTTCTGGGATACATGTGCAGAACGTACAGGTTTGTTACATAGGTATACACATCCTGTGGTGGTTTGCTGCACTCATCAACCCGTCATCTACATTAGGTATTTCTTTCTTTTATTTTCTTTTTTTGAGAAGGAATTTTGCTCTTGTTGCCCAGGCTGGAGTGCAGTGGTGCAATCTCAGCTTACTGCAACCTCTGCCTTCCGGGTTCAAGCGATTCTCCCACATTAGCCTCCCAAGTAACTGGGATTACAGGCTCCTGCCACCATGCTGGGCTAATTTTTATATTTTTAGCAGAGACGGGGTTTTGCCATGTTGGTCAGACTGGTCTCGAACTCCTGACCTCAGGTGATCCACCTGCCTCGGCCTCCCAAAGTGTTGAGATTACAAGCATGAGCCACCATACTCAGCTAGGTATTTCTCCTGATGCTATCCCTCCCTTAGCCCCCGACTCCCTGACAGGCCCTGGTGTGTGATGTTCCCCTCCCTGTGTCCATGTGTTCTCATTGTTCAATTCCCACTTATGAGTGAGGACATGTGGTGTTTGGTTTTCTGTTCCTGTGTTAGTTTGCTGAGAATGAGGGTTTCCAGCTTCATCCATGTCCCTGCAAAGGACATGAACTCATCCTTTTTATGACTGCATAGTATTCCATGGTGTATATGTGCCACATTTTCTTTATCCAGTCTGTCATTGATGGGCGTTTGTGTTGATTCCAGGTCTTTGCTATTGTGAACAGTGCTGCAATAAACATACGTGTGCATGTGTCTTTATAGTTGAATGATTTGTAATCCTTTGAGTATATACCCAGTAATGGGATTGCTGGGTCAAACGGTATTTCTGGTTCTAGATCCTTGAAAACTGGCCACACTGTCTTCTACAATGATTGAACTAATTTACACTCCCACCAACAATGTAAAAGAGCTCCTATTTCTCCACATCCTCTCCAGCATCTGTTGTTTCCTTACTTTTAAATGATCGCCATTCTAACTAGCATGAGATGATATCTCCTTGTGGTTTTGATTTGCATTTCTGTAATGACCAAGATGAGCTTTTTTTTTTTCCTCATAGATGGAGTTTCACTCTTGTTGCCCAGGCTTGAGTGCAATAGCGTGATCTTGGCTCACCACAACCTCCACCTCCTGGGTTCAAGCGATTCTCTTGCCTCAGCCTTCCAAATAGCTGGGATTACAGGCATGTGCCACCACGCCCAGATAATTTTGTATTTTTAGTAGAGATGGGGTATCTCCATGTTGGTCAGGTTAGTCCCGAACTCCCAACCTCAGGTGATCCAACTGCCTTGGCCTCCCAAAGTGATGGGATTACAGGTGTGAGCCACCATGCACAGCCTATGATGAGCTTTTTTTATACGTTTGTTGGCTGCATAAATGTCTTCTTTTGAGAAGTGTCTGTTCATATCCTTCACCCACTTTTTGATGGGTTGTCTGTTTTTTTCTAGTACATTTGTTTCAGTGTTTTGTAGATTCTGGATATTAGCCCTTTGTCAGATGGATAGATTGCAAAAATTTTCTCCCATTCTTTAGGTTGCCTGTTCACTCTGATGATAGTTTCTTTTGTTGTGCAGAAGCTGTTTAGTTTAATTAGATCTCCTTTGTCAATTTTGGCTTTTTTTTTTTTTTTGCCATTGCTTTTGGTGTTTTAGTTATGGAGTCCTTGCCCATGCCTATGTCCTGAATGATATTGCCTAGGTTTTCTTCTAGGGTTTTTGTGGTTTCAGGTCTTACATTTAAGCCTTTAATCCATCTTCAGTTAATTTTTGTATAAGGTATAAGGAAGGGGTCCAGTTTCAGTTTTTTGCATGTGGCTAGCCAATTTTCCCAACACCATTTATTAAATAGGGAATCCTTTCCCCATTGCTTGTTTCTGTCAGGTTTGTCAACAATCAGATGATTGTAACCGTGTCTCTGCCAGGTTTTGGTATCAGGATGATGCTGACTTCATAAAATAAGTCAGGGAGGAGTCCCTCTTTTTCTATTGTTTGGAATCATTTCAGAAGGAATGGTCCCAGCTCCTCTTTGTACCTCCGGTAGAATTTGGCTGTGAATTCGTCTGGTCCTGGGCTTTTTTTTAGTTGGTAGGCTATTAATTACTGCTGCAATTTCAGAACTTCTTATTGGTCTATTCAGGGATTCAACTTCTTCCTGGTTTAGTCTTGGGAGGGTGTATGTGTTCAGGAATTTATCCATTTCTTCTAGATTTTCTAGTTCATTTGCATAGAGGTGTTTATAGTATTCTCTGATGGTAGTTTGTATTTCTGTGGGATCAGTGGTGATCTCCCCTTTATCATTTGTTATTTTGTCTATTTGATTCTTCTCTCTTTTCTTCTTTATTAGTCTTGCTAGTGGTCTATCTATTTTGTTAATCTTTTTAAAACACCAGCTCCTCGATTTATTGATTTTTTTGAAGGGTTTTTTGTGTCTCTATCTCCTTCAGTTCTGCTCTGATCTTAGTTATTTCTTGTATTCTGCTACCTTTTTAATTTGTTTGCTCCTGCTTCTCTAGTTCTTTTCATTGTGATGTTAGGGTGTTGATTTTAGACCTTTCCTGCTTTCTCCTGTGGGCATTTAGTGCTATAAATTTCCCTTTAAACACTGCTTTAAATGTGTCCCAGAGATTCTGGTACATTGTGTCTTTGTTCTCATTGGTTTCAAATAACTTACTTATTTCTGCCTTAATTTCGTTATTTATCCAGTAGTCATTCAGGAGCAGGTTGTTCAGTTGCCATGTAGTTGTGAGGTTTTGAGTGAGATTCTTAATCCTGAGTTCTAATTTGATTGCACTGTGGTCTGAGAGACTGTTTGTTATGAATTCTGTTCTTTTGCACTTGCTGAGGAGTGTTTTACTTCCAATTATATGGTCAATTTTAGAATAAGTGAGATGTGGTGCTGAGAAGATTGTATATTCTGTTGATTTGGGGTGGAGGGTTCTGTAGATGGCCTATTATGTCTGCTTGGTCCAGAGCTGAGTTCAAGTCCTGAATATCCTTGTTAATTTTCTGTCTCATTGATCTAACATTGACGGTGGGGCATTAAAGTCTCCCACTATTATTGTGTGGGAGTCTAAGTCTCTTTGTAGGTCTCTAAGGACTTGCTTTATGAATCTGGGTGCTCCTGTATTGGGTGCATATATATTTAGGATAGTTAGCTCTTCTTGTTGCATTGATCCCTTTACCATTATGTCATGCCCTTCTTTGTCTTTTCTGATCTTTGTTTGTTTAAAGTCTGTTTTTATCAGAGACTGCAATTGCAGCTCCTGATTTTTTTTGCTTTCTATTTGCTTGGTAGATCTTCCTCCATCCCTTTATTTTGAGCCTATGTGTGTCTTTGCATGTGAGATGGGTCTCCTGATTAAGGCACACTGATGGGTCTTGACTCTTGATTCACTTTGCCAGTCTGTGTCTTTTAATTGTGGCATTTAGCCCATTTACATTTAAAGTTAATATTGTTATGTGCCAATCTGATCCTGTCATTATGATGCTAGCTGGTTATTTTGCCTGTTGGTTGATGCAGTTTCTTCATAGTGTTGATGGTCTTTAGAATTTGGTAAGTTTTTGCAGTGACTGGTACCAGTTTTCCCTTTCCATATTTAGTGCTTCCTTCAGGAGCTCTTGTAAGGTAGGCCTGATGGTGACAAAATCTCTCAGCATTTGCTTGTCTGTAAAGGATTTTATTTTTCCTTTGCTTATGTAGCTTAGTTTTGCTTGATATGAAATTCTGGGTTGAAAATTCTTTTCTTTAAGAATGTTGAATATTAGCCCCCACTCTCTTCTGGCTTGTAGAGTTTCTGCAGATAAATCCACTGTTAGTCTGATCGACTTCCCTCTGTGAGTAACCCGACTTTTCTCTCTGGCTGCCCTTAACATTTTTTCCTTCATTTCAACCTTGGTGAATCTGACAGTCATGTGTCTTGGGGTTGTTCTTCTCCTCAAGGAGTATCTTTGTGGTATTCTCTGTATTTCCTGAATTTGAATGTTGGCCTGCCTTGCTAGACTGGGGACATTCACCTGGATAATATCCTGAAGAGTGTTTTCCAACTTGGTTCCATTCTCCCCATCACTTTCAGGTACACTAATCAAATGTAGGTTTGGTCTTTTCATATAGTCCCATATTTCTTGGAGGCTTTGTTCATTCCTTTTCATTCTTTTTTCTCTAATCTTGTCTTCATGCTTTATTTCATTAATTTGATCTTCAATCTCTGATATCCTTTCTTCTGCTTGATTGATTCAGCTATTGATAATTGTCTATGCTTCACAAAGTTCTCATACTGTGTTTTTCAGTTCCATCAGGTCATTTATGTTCTTCTCTAACCTGGTTATTCTAGCTAGCAATTTCTCTAACCTTTTTTCAAGGTTCTTAGGTTCCTTTATTGGGTTAGAACATGCTCGTTTAACTCAGAGGAGTTTGTTATTACCCGCCTTCTGAAGCCTACTTGTGTCAGTTGTCAAACTCATTCTCTGTCCAGTTTTGTTCCCCTGCTGGTGAGGAGTTGTGATCTTTTGGAGGAAAAGAGGAGTTCCGGTTTTTGGAATTTTCAACCTTTTTGGCTGGTTTATCCTCCTTTTCGTGGATATATCTACCTTTGGTCTTTGATGTTGGTGACCTTCGGATGGGGTTTCTGTGTGGATGTCCTTTTAATTTATGTTGATGCTATTCCTTTGTGTTTGTTAGTTTTCCTTCTAACAGTCAGGACTCTCTGCTGCAGGTCTGCTGGAGTTTGCTGAAGGTCCACTACAGACCCTTTTTGCCTGGGTATCACCAGTGAAGGCTGCAGAACAGCAAAGATAGCTGCCTGTTCCTTCCTCTAAAGGCTTCATCCCAGAGGGGCACCCACCAGATGCCAGCTGGAGCTCTCCTGTATGAGGTATCTGTCAACCCCTGTTGGGAGGTGTCTCTCAGCCAGGAGGCACAGGGGTCAGAGACCCACTTGAGGAAGCAGTCTGCCCCTTAGCAGAGCTCCAGCACTGTGCTGGGAGATCCACCACTTTCTTCAGAGCTGGCAGGCAGGAACATTTAAGTCTGCTATAGTTGTGCCCACAGCTGCCCCTTCCCCCAGGTGCTCTGTTCCAGGGAGATGGGAGTTTTATCTATAAGCCCCTGACTGGGGCTGCGGCCTTTCTTTCAGAGATGCCCTGCCCAGAGAGGAGGAATCTAGAGAGGCAGTCTGGCTACAGGGGCTTTGCCAAGCTGTGGTGGGCTCTGCCCAGTTCAAACTTCCCAGTGGCTTTGTTTATACTGTGAGGGGAAAACCGCCTACTCAAGCCTCAGTAATGGTGGACACCCCTCCCCGCACCAAGCTTGAGTGTCCCAGGTCCACTTCAGACTACTGTGCTGGCAGCAAGAATTTCAAGCCAGTGGATCTTAGCTGCTGAGCTCCGTGGGGGTGGGATCCACTGAGCCAGACCACTTGGCTCCCTGGCTTCAGCCCCCTTTCCAGGGGAGTGAACAGTTCTGTCTTGCTGGCATTCCAGGCACCACTCGGGTATGAAAAAAAAAAAAACCTCCTGCAGCTAGCTTGGTGTCTGCCCAAATGCCTGCCTGGTTTGTGCTTGAAACCCAGGGCCCTGGTGGCATAGGCAACAGAGGGAATCTCCTGGTCTGTAGGTTGTGAAGACCCTGGGTAAAGCATGGTATTTTGGCTGGAGTGCACCATTCCTCGTGGCACAGTCCCTCACAGCTTCCCTTGGCTAGGGGAAGGAGTTCCCCAACCCCTTGCACTTCCTGGGTGAGGCAATGCCCCATCCTGCTTTGGCTGACCCTATGTGGGCTGCGCTCACTGTCTAACAAGTCCCATTGAGATGAACCGGGTACCTCAGTTGGTAATGCAGAAATCACCCACCTTCTGCATTGATCTCACTGGGAGCTACAGACTGGAGCTGTTCCTATTCGGCCATCTTGGAAGAACCTCTTCTCTTTTTGAGACAGAGTCTGTTGCCCAGGCTAGAGTGCAGTGGTGAGATCACTGCAACCTCTGCCTTCTGGGTTCAAGTGGTTCTCCTGCCTCAGCCTCCCTAGTAGCTGGAATTGCAGGTGTGTGCCAGAGCACCAGGCTAATTTTTGTATTTTTAGTAGGGACAGGGTTTTGCCATGTTGGCCAGGCTGGTCTCTAAACTCCTGACCTCAGGCAATCTCCCTGCCTCAGCCTCCCAAATTGCTGGGATTACAGGTGTGAGCCACCACACCTGGCCATTTGAAAAGCTTTTAATAGAAAGATGAATGAGTGGTTCAAAGACATAAAAGCCTAAGTTCTACTAAAAGGAACAAGGAATTATGAAATGAAAAGAAGCAAAAATAAAATACAAAAGAAATTATTAGAAATTTGTAAGCTGGAATGTGAATGTATTTGAAGACTTGAATTTTGATATAGTTGAAGAAAAAATTAGTGATTTGCAAGATCTTAAAAAGGAATACCCCAGAACACAGGAGAGCAAAGAGAGAGTATGTATGGGTATAGACGCAGGCAAATTGGTGCATTTGGTGATGGAAGATTAGGCAGATACCTTTGTATTGCTTCTATTTTTTTTTCCAGTAAAATTAGAGATATAATCATCAGCTGAAGTGAAAAGGTGTTGCAGGTTTGAGGAGAAATATAAGGTGTCCTTTGAGAGAATGGGATAGTGAATTGATTACAGAAATGTGGAAGGATTATCAGGAAGTGCTGGTGGCCCACTTTAGTCTAAGTAGGATTTAGACCCCCTAAAAGGTATTTGTTTCTAATGAGACAAGTCCTGGGTAAGGAGCAAGAAGAAAACTGAGTGAAAGGAATGTAAATACCAGGAACACTTCCAATTCATTGTGATTATTTACTTTGATAAACAAATAAAAAGATGGATTCTGTCTGTAAAAAGCCAGATTTTCAAATGAAAGTATATAGAAAAGAAAATATAAATGATCTGTGAGGCAAGAAGAACAATGAGAGAGAAAAAGAAGAAAACAATAGAGATATATAACAGTATCATGTATTAGAAGCAGGTGCAGTGAGTAACAGATACTTGGAAAGCAGAGAGTAAAGTTTAGGAGACAGAAATTTAGTTCCTGGAGGGGGCATCAAATAGCTATCCACCTCTATTGACCCTCAAAAGTTTGTAGTATATTTTAGGAAATTTTTATCAAAGCAAATTAAAAGTTTATAATTTATAATTCAATCTTCTAAGAGTTCATTGTCTATCTAGAAAACTCTGCTCTTGGCCAGGGACTTTGGGAGGCCAAGTGGGTAAATTGCTTGAGGCCAGGAGTTTAAGACCAGCCTGGCCAATATAGCAAAATTCTGTGTCTACTAAAAATACAAAAATTAGCTGGGCACGGTGGTGTATGCCTATAATACCAGCTACTTGGGGGGCTGAGGCATGAAAATCACTTGAATCCAGGAGGCAGAGGTTGCAGGGAGCTGAGATTGCACCAATGCACTCCATCCTAGATGACAGAGCAAGACTCTGTCTCAAAGAAAAGAATAGAAAAAAGAGAGAAGAGAAGAGAAAAGAAGAGAAGCCGGGTACAGTGGCTCATGCCCATAATCTCAGCAATTTGAGAGGCTGAGGTGGGGGATCACTCGAGGTCAGGAGTTCAAGACCAGCCTGGCCAACATGGTGAAACCCTGTCTCTACTAAAAATACAAAAATTAGCTGGGCATGGTGGCAGGCGCCCGTAATCCCAGCTACTCAGGAGGCTGAGTCAAGAGAATCACTTGAACCTGGGAGATGGAGGTTGCAGTGAGCCAAGATCACACCTCTGCACTCCAGCCTGGGCAACACAGTGAGAGTCTGTCTCGGAAGAAAACAAACAAACAAACAAACAAAAAAATTAAATAAAAGAAAACAAAAACCTGTGCTCTTGGAAGCTCATTTCTCAATGATGACAGTTATTAATGGTGGGAAAGTTTCTTTTTCCTTTCCTCATTTAGAAAATAATAATATATGCCATGAAAACTTAGTAATACTCTTGACTACTTGAAAACAGGCATCTATATATGTCCATTCAGTCAGTCAACATATATTTTATTGCTTGTGTACCTGCATACACCGTGGTTTATCTACAAGAGAATGTCATGGCATGTCAATTTGATCACCTGGATTCAATCCCAAATTCTGCTGCTTAATATTATTGTAACTGGGATTGAGAAAGTTAAACTTTTTTTTTTTTTTTTTGAGACAGAGTCTTGCTCTGTCACTCAGGATGGAGTGCAGTGGTGTGATTTCGGCTCACTGCAACCTCCGCCTCCTAGGTTCAAGCAATTCTCTTGCCTCAGCCTCCCGAGTAGCTAGGATTACAAGGTCTGCCACCACGCCCAGCTAATTCTTTTTTTTAATTTTTAGTAGAGATGGCGTTTCACCATGTTGGCCAGGCTGGTCTTGAACTCCTGACCTCAAGTGATCTGCCCGCCTTGGCCTCCCAAAGTGCTAGGATTATAGGCAGGAGCCATTGCGCCTGGCCTACTTAAACTCTTTGAGTTCCTATTTCCTACTATGAAATAGAGCTGATTATAACAATACCCTCTCTCATTATGTTCCTGTGATCATTAAATGATATAAGGTATTTAAAGAGTTTAGACTAATGCTTCACAGGTGCTCACTAAAAGATAGCTGCTATGATTATCTACTAATTAAAATTCCGAGGAGTATATTATACTGTCCTAGACAGTGATGCCAAAGTTAAATATTTTAGAGTGGGCATAATGCATACATTTTATGTCTCCAATGCACCTAGTACCATTTTGCCAAACAAAACTACTTTAAGTTTGATAAGTGCTCTGCAATTCTCAAAATGGTGGCATAGCATTATCTAAATTGGTCCTCACTGCACCTGGAGAAGGGCAAATGTTATCTCAGTGTAACAGAGGTAGGAGCAGAGGATTGGAGAAAACTGGAGTTGAACATGGCTGGTGAACTGAAGAACCCAAAGTAGAATATAGGTTTTTATTACTCATGGTTGTTAATAAGCATCATGGAGATTGAAAACAGTCATTCGTGGAATTGTTGGTTAGCTTAATAATTGCCCTCATCATGTCTTTGTTTTGAAATGGAAATTGTCTTATTTTACTTGCCTAGTAGTAATATACCTAAGCATATCCACAAACCACAAAGAAATTTTGTCAGTTCATGTGCTGTATGAAGCATTTTTCTTATTCATTTACACTGCAAGCTATTTCATATTTTAATAGAATACTTATGCCTTTTATTCAATAGCTTAAAATTCGTATTTTCAGCAGTTCCCTTCCAGTTATACATGGTCTGCAAAAGGAAATCTAACTATGGCTCTTGCTTCATATCTTTTTTGTCATTATCTTCCTCTTTCCCTTTTCCTTTTCTGTTTCACACCGAAGATCAGTGAAATCTGTGGCATTTGTTATTTTTGCCATATGGTGCCATATGAAAATAATATGTTTTTGTTCCAATCATTTTATTATTTATTGAAGGTGGGAAGCTACTGGCACTTTCTATGATGCTATATTAAGCACTTGCCTAGCATTTGCTATTGCTATGATTTGACCTTTATGTGTCCTTCTCTCTTTGCTTTTTTCTAAAGAGGAAGGTCCTTTCCTGTTTGGGAAGATAGATTGGGGCCTTTGATGTACTGGTGGAGAAATGTGCAAGGCTGCCAACCCACGGGAGCCTAGAAAAGAGGGTAGATGGTTTCGCATAAATAAGGACATGAGTTGGCTCTTCTGGAACAGGCAAGAGAGACAGGAAGAATATTGTGGGCACAGCAGCTTCCATGTGATGTGAGACTGAGGGGAACCTTGTGGTGTAGAAGATCTGTGAAGATTTACATTATTCTTCAAGGCTTTTGGAGTTGAATTTGTAAATTTTTTTGTTTGTTTTGTTTTTTTGTTTTTTTTTTTGAGATGGAGTCTTGCTCTGTTGCCAGGCTGGAGTGCAGTGGCAAGATCTCGGCTCACTGCAACCTTCGCCTCCTGGATTCAAGCGATTCTCCTGCCTCAGCCTCCTGAGTAGCTGGGACTACAGGTGCGTGCCACCACGCCCGGCTAATTTTTTGTATTTTTAGTAAAGACAGGGTTTCACCATGTTAGCCAGGATGGTCTCGATCTCCTGCTCGCCTTTGTAATCTGCTCGCCTCGGCCTCCCAAAGTGCTGGGATTACAGGCATGAGCCACCGCACCCAGCACGAGAATTTGTAAATATTTTGAAAGTGTCACTGTGAGTCCTAAGATTGCAGCAATGTTATATTTGGATGATACAATCATATACACAAAATGGATTTAATTCAGCTATATTTAATTAAGTACACATTTGTATATGGCCTTGTGCAGGATGCTTATATAAGAAAAAATTTGTATTTTTGATGATAATGCAAAAAAGTCAATAAAACCTGCCCACTAAGGGATTTCTTTTGAAAAATTGCCTTAAAAGAGAGCGAAATAATTTTTTTCTTTTGCATTTGTCTAGACAAATACTAAAACTTTGTCAGTAGTCTTTAAAATTAGATGCAACGTTCCTTCCTAAATGGATACGCTTCTCTGGAAAAATGACAAATATGAATGTTGGGATATGTTACAAATTATGGACTTTAGTTTATAAATTTATTCAGAAAGTCTCTTAATTTTTCTGGAAATAAAATAGCAGCATTGTTCCAACAATTTTTCTGAACTATGTGGTTGGTTTTACTGCCCTCTTTGCTAGAAAAATTTGGCTCATAGATCTCCCAAGTTAGCAGAATCAGTGAAATTTAGTATAAAGCTGTCATTTTTTCCAGTTAACCAAGTGGGTGATTCTCTGCTGATTGGTTCCACCACAAATTTGTGATTTCCAGCGTCGGCTGGATCTTCAATGCTGTTAGGCAATCATTTCTGTGACAGAGACCAAGGCTGAGCTTTCTGAAACAATTTATAATCCCCTTCTCTCTTATCTTTATCTGCAATTCAGATGAAAAAACTAAAATTCCCTACTTCCCAACCTCCTTTGCAGTGAAGAGATATAAAATAGTTCTGGCCAATGAAGCAAAGTGCTTCCTTTGGCAAATAGAAAGGTAATAGCTCTCTATGAAAACGCTTTTCCCCTTTAAATTGTTTGGTCCTTTTCCTTTTGCGTTTTCCTACCTTGAACTTGGATAGAATACCTGGAAGTGCTGCAGCCATCTTTCTACATGAAGTAACAATCCTAAGAAATCTGGGCTTCTAAAGGCATCATTAAACCACCTTTATCTCCTTTCCATTGTCCCTTCATCGGGTAAAGAAATAAACCCCTGGCCATTTAATCCATGTTAGACTCTCATTTGATTACACTTTGGATTGAAACACTTTTTAGCACCAGTTGGCTCCTTTCTTTACAGTGGCGGTTTGCAATTCTACTTGAGTGCACACCTTTAGGTGGTCTCTTTAACTGGTTCACAAAGTTCCTACTTTTGTTCCCAAATCTGTATGGTTTATGGAAAGCCAACTCATTCCCATTTCAGGGACAAAGCCGACTTACCTAGATAAAGTCAGTTGGTGCACTCCATAGTCCACACTGTTCAAACCGAGTGTTTAAACCAAGGTAGCCCAATCAGAGTGAGTCTCAAAACTTTTGCTGGGAATTCTGAAACATAGTCCTTCTCTTTCTCCAGTCAGTGTGGTGTTCCAGTGCAATATCAGGAGCTGCTGCATCCATTTTGTTACCATGTGGTAAGGTAGCCTAAGTAGACAGTTGGCACACGGAGGAAAGCAGGTCCCACAGCATTGCAGAGAGTCAGCCTCCTGACTGTACTTGAAACCTGTCCATTAACTCCTTTTTATTGTTTAATTACTTCAGCTAAGCTGAAGTTTTACTGATGCACTGTTCTAGTGTGGCCTCTAACTCTCAGTGGAAAACCTCATGTGCAGGACATCTTCCATTTGCTCCTCCAGATCCATTCCACTCGTTTGCTCCATGTTCTTACCTCATGAAACAAAATGGTATTGAGTTCATTAATAGGCATCCTTGCCTCTGACTTCCAGGTGGGTTTGGCCAAAGGGAATCATCAGCAGGTGATCAGAGGACTGGAGAGAGGACTAAGATCAAGGTATCTTTTTCCCTGGACCCCCCACCTTGTAGGGTCACTACAAGATGCTGTGTCCCTTGGTCAAATGCTAAAGCTCCTTTCACATGGTCTCTCCGCACAGACTTTCATCTCCCCATTCTAATAACCACATCCTCCTCTCGCTCACTCAGTCCTATGCATGGTAATGTTTCCTCACGGACGCCACCTAGAGAACTCCACTAGGTCTTGTGGTTTCCCTACATCCTGAGCACTTTTTTGTAGATAGTTCCTTTATTAAAATCTCCTCAAAGTATCAACTTTGACCATGTCATCTGTTTCCTGCTGAGGCACTGAGCGGTACGTCTCATTCTCTACTTCACCAAGGAAAAGGCAGCCGTATGCCTCCTATCTCCAGCCATCACTCACAGTACCCACGCATACTCGAACACAGTATGAGGCTTCAATTCTGTATTTCTGAGACTGCTAGGGGATGTGGAATAAGTCTGTGCCTCTTTTCCTCTTCAAAAGAATGAGAATAATGCTTTCCCTATATATCTTGCCAGGAATTTTGTGACAACTAAATCATATAATGGATATGAAAATACTTATCAAAGCTGAGTACTAGACATACAAGAAGCATTATTATCATTATTGTTACTACTATAGAGCTAAATGTCAACCCAAGTTTTGACTGTAGCCCAATGAAAGATGACTGAATTCTCTCTCTCTCTCTCTCTCTCTCTGAGTTTACATGCTACTATCTAAACACATGTATGTGTTTTGGTGACAGCTGCAAATACCTTTACATACTGGCCATATACTCCAATCAACCATCATTTTAGTACAAATTATACTTGCTATTCATATTCTTTCCTATGTGGTGGTTACATGGTAGAAAGAACATTGGCTTTGGAGCCCACTGCATTTAGCTTCAAGCTTTGCTCCATCACTTACTAATTCTTGGATACCAAGGAAATCACTTAGCCTCTCTGAGCTTGGTTTCTTGGTTAATAAAATGATGAAAATTTCAAAGATTGAATACCTGCCCTGATATCCTTCCCTTTTCCTTACCTAGTAACAGGAGATGTCCTGCAATGGTGCAGCACACACTTCCTGGACCTGGAACAAGAAGGCCATGGCTTAACTTCTGTATAAAAGAAAGGGGGATAGCATGCCAAAAGATGGACTCTGAGATGATTGTGGCAAAAGGACTGGGAAATGACAGCATGCTCAGGTCAGGGAGGGGACACTCTCTTTGATTGAAGCTTACTGGAAACCACACATTGTGGGTGGGACTAACCGGCCACAGAAATTCTTCCCAGAAGTAATCCATGTGATTTGAGGACATTTTACTGATGAGATTAAGATGCTAAAATGCCATCGTGAAGCAGCCAACCTGAAGTATAACTAATGTATAACCAGTTGTAAACTTGGAAATTGTAACATTTTGTGTATATTGATTGAAATAATAATATTGGGGTGAGGGAAATAGCATTTTTCTAGAGCATCTATTTTGGGTGGGCCTGGCAACTTATACAGCATACATCATCTCATTGAGTCTTCTTATTAACCTCATGCAATCCTTAGTTAAAATCCTTAGTTGACTTATGGGGAACTTGAAACTCCAATGGTGCACATAGTATGTAAGTAGCTCTGGATCAACCTCTCCAACTCGTAGGACTCTGATGTGAATAATATGTATAGTGGGTGTGAATCTAAGGCCACAGATTTAGGTGCACAAGAAATACATCAGTTTTATTCTTATGTAACTCAGCTAAATTTATATCCTGAGCCACTATTCCATCAGGATGGCAAAAAGTTAATATCTCCCAACTTGAATTCCTGCCCTTTCTCTTACATGGGATTATATCTGAGTTCTGACTTTGTATGGTTTATATATATATTTATATGATTATATGGTTTATTTGGTTCCAGAGCATTGGTGGTGGTAGCATAGGGTTAAAGGAAATCTGGTCTTCACTGAGGGGGCCAAAGGGAAATCTGTTACTCCCTCATTGGGCTATGCAGGTTGTCATGGTAATATCTTTTGTTCTTATCTGTACACATCTAGTCAGTCTCTCTCAAATATTTTTGTGCATCCTTTGGGTGCGTGAGAATATTCTGTTGCTACCCCACCATGATGACTTGAAAGTTAGACATCGAGAGTGTCTCTGGACAGATCATAGAGATATTTCTTCTGTGGTATTCTGCTATTTACCCAGGATTCTCCTTAGTTACAGGAGCACAGGTCTCTTCTGCTGTTGGATTCTATAATTTCTTTTGGGGTTTTGGCTCTGCCTCACTTTCCAGTGCTCAGTGTGAGAGCAAGGCAGTGTCACGCACGTCTGTGTGAAGAGAATCCACCAAACAGGCTTTGTGTGAGCAACAAGGCTTTTTATTTCACCTGGGTGCAGGCAGGCTGAGTCTGAAAAAGGAGTCAGCAAAGGGTGGTGGGATTATCATTAGTTCTTACAGGTTTGGGATAGGTGTACAAAGTACATTCTCAAGGGCGGGGAGAATATTACAAAGTACCTTCTTAAGGGCAGGGGAGAATATTACAAAGTACCTTCTTAAGGGCAGGGGAGAATATTACAAAGTACCTTCTTAAGGGCAGGGGAGAATATATTGTATCAGTTAGGGTGGGGCAGGAACAAATCACAATGGTAGAATGTCATCAGTTAAGGCTATTTCACTTCTTTTGTGGATCTTCAGTTGCTTCAGGCCATCTGGATGTATACATGCAGGTCACAGGGGAGATGATGGCTTAGCTTGGGCTCAGAGACCTGACAGGCAGACTCTCCCAGCCACACTGGTATCATACTGTTATCACTTCCCCTTTAACTTTTTTCCCCCCAGATATGGAGAATCTGTTTGTAGTTGGTAAGGGAGGTTGATAGGAAAGGTCTGTTCATACTGCTCAAGAATGTTGTCATAATCCTTTGTGTTACTCTAAGGAGCTAAATTTCAAAAGACAAAGCTAAAAAGAGTTTCCATTTTTTCCTTTCTTTTCTGCTATGACATACCTTTCCTAAGCCAGTAAATACCTATTGGTTTAGGTGTCTTAGTAGAGAGAAGAAAATGCTGAGAAACAAACAACTCCTCTTTCAGAAATATTGTCTTGTCTGTGTACAAAGGACTTTATTATTTATTTATTTAAATACAGTAAGAAATTTGAATTCAAGGTGGACTGGAATCACCCCTCACCCTCCCTTGGCTGATTGGGATGTATTTTTTTTTTATACTTTAAGTTCCAGGGTACATGTGCACAACGTGCAGGTTTGTTACACATATATACATGTGCCATGTTGGTTTGCTGTACCCATTAACTCGTCATTTACATTAGGTGTTTCTCCTAATGCTATCCTTCCTGCATCCCCCCACACCATGACAGGTCCCAGTGTGTGATGTTCCCTACCCTGTGTCCAAGTGTTCTCACCTGTGAGTGAGAACATGAGGTGTTTGGTTTTCTGTCCTTGCAATAGTTTGTGCAGAATGATGGTTTCCAGCTTCATCCATGTCCCTACAAAGGACATGAACTCATCCTTTTTTATGGCTGCATAGTATTCCATGCTGTATATGTGCCACATTTTCTTAAGCCAGTCTATCATTGATGGACATTTGGGTTGGTTCCAAGTCTTTGCTATTGTGAATAGTGCCGCAGTAAACATACATGTGCATATGTCTTTATAGCAGCATGATTTATAATCCTTTGGGTATATACCCAGTAATGAGATGGCTGGGTAAAATGGTATTTCTAGTTCTAGATCCTTGAGGAATCACCACACTGTCTTCTACAATGGTTGAACTAGTTCACACTCCCACCAACAGTGTAAAAGCATTCCTATTTCTCCACATCCTCTCCAGTGTCTGTTGTTTCCTGACTTTTTAATGATCGCCATTCTAACTGATGTGAGATGGTATCTCATTGTGGTTTTGATTTGCATTTCTCTGATGGCCAGTGATGACAAGCATTTTTTCATGTGTCTGTTGGCTGCATAACTGTCTTCTTTTGAGAAGTGTCTGTTCATATTCTTTGCCCACTTTTTGATGGGGTTGTTTGATTTTTTTCTTGTAAATTTGTTTAAGGTCTTTGTAGATTCTGGATATTATCCCTTTGCCAGATGGGTAGATAGCAAAATTTTTATTGATTGGGCATATTTTCTGTGTGAATAATATACATGGGAAGCCAAATAATAATCAGAAACTTGCTATCAAAGCAAGTAGAGTCAAATGGATTATGTCAATCACTATCATGGTCTAAAATGCCTTCTACTACTGTTTGAGAAAGACCTTACAGAGACCAAGAGTTACACTCACTTGGGTACCTAGCACCTGAATGGAGATACATTCTTGATTTCCATCTCTCACTTTCCTTTGCTCCATAGTGCTCGTCTATCTTTCAGTTGTCCCATCACTCTTTCCTTGGCTCTCAGATTGTCCATCAGGCTTTCTCCAGGCAGAGCACACTAAAACCATTAATTTAATAAAAGTTGTATATCTATTCCTGGCCAGTTTCTGAGAGGCTACACCCCATGTGGCTTGGCTAAACTTGAACGTGCCCCAAACACCTGACCCTAGCATTTCTGGGCAACTTCATGCATTCTTGTTTTGTTTTGAAATGAAAATACATGCAAAACAAAAATGAAAACAAACAAACAAACAAAAAAAACTCAGCAAAAACACATGTACCCACAAAAAGTACAGAACAAAAAAAGTCTACTCATACTTTTTTTTTTTTTTTTTTTTAATAAAGAAAAGTTTAATTGGCTCACAGTTCTTCAGGCTGTACAGGAAGCATAGTCCTGGCATCTGCCTGGTCCTGGTGAGGGCCTCTGGAAGGCAAAGGTGGAGCAGGCATGTCACATGGTGGGAATGAGAACAAGAGGTGGGAATGGGTGCCTTTAAACAACCAGGTCTCATGAAAATTCACTCACTCTCATGAGGACAGCACCAAGCCATGAGAGAGCTTCCTCCATGACCCAAACATCTCCCACTAGGCCCCACCTCCAATATTGGGGTTACATTTCAACATGAGATTTGAATGAGGACCAAATATCCATACTCTTTTATTCCACCCCTGGTTCCCCCCAAATCTCGTGCCCTTCTTATATTGCAGAATACAATCATGCCTTCCAAATAGTCCCCCAAAGTCTTAACTCATTTCAGTATTAACTCAAAAGTCCCAAGTCAGAGTCCAAAGTCTCATCAGAAGACTCATCTGCTTCCACCTATGAGCCTGTAAAATCAAAACAAGTTATATACTTCCAAGATACAAGTATTGGGTGAACATTCCTATTACGAAAAGGAGAAATTGGCCAAAAGAAAGGGGCTACAGGCCCCATGCAAGTCTGAAACCCAGGGGAGGGCAGTCGTCAACACTTAAAGCTCCAAAATTGTCTCCTTTGATTCTATACCCTGCAACCAGGGCACACTGGTAGAAGGGTTGGGCTCCACTTCTGTGACTTCGTAGGATGCAGCCCTTGCAGTTGCTATCACACGTTGGGGTTGAGTGCCTGTGGCTTTTCCAGGCTTAGGATGCAAGCTACTGGTGGCTTTATCATTCTAGGGGATCTGGAGGATAGCAGCCCCTTTCCCACAGCTCCACTAGGCAGTGTTCTGGTAGGGACTCTGTGTGGGGCTTACAACCCCACATTTCCCCTCTGCACTGCCCTAGTAGGGGTTCTCTATCAGGGCTCCACTCCTGCAGTACGCTTCTGTCTGGGCATCTAGGGTTTCTCATACATCCTCTGAGATCTAGGTAAGGCTGCTGAGTCTCCTTCATTCTGTGCACCTACAAGCTTAACACTGTGTGGAAGCCTCCAAGACTTATGGTTTGTACTCTCTAGAGTGGAGGTCTGAGCAGTATCTGGGCCCCTTTGAGCTGCAGCTGCAGCTGGAGCAGCAGGGAGGCAGGGATGCAGGGACCAGTGTCCCCAGGCTGCTCAGAACAGTGGGGCCCTGGGCCTCGCCTACTAGACAATTCTTTTCTCCTAGGTCTCTAGGCCTATGATGGGAGGGGCTGCCTCAGAGATCTCTGAAATGCCTTCAAGGTCTCTTTCCCATTGTCTTGGCTATCAGCACTTGCCTCCTTTTTAGTTATGCAAATCTCTCTAGCAAGTAGTTGCCCTGCGGTCTGCTTGAATTCCTCTACCGATAATGCTTTTTCTCTCTGTCACATGGCCAGACTGAAAATTTTTCAGACTTTTATGTTCTGCTTCCCCTTTAAATATAACTTCCAACCTTAAGTCATTTATTTGCTCCTGCATCTGAATGTAGGTCATTAGAAACAGCCAGGCTAACTCTTGAACACTTTGATGGTTAGAAATTTCCGGCTAGGCGCGGTGGCTCAAGCCTGTGATCCCAGCACTTTGGGAAGCTGAGGTGGGTGGATCATGAGGTCAGGAGTTTGAGACTAGGCTGGCCAACATGGTGAAACCCCTTCTCTACTAAAAATACAAAAATTAGCCAGGCATGGAGGCACATGCCTGTAATCCCAACTACTCAGGAGGCTGAGGCAGGAGAATTGCTTGAACCTGGGTGGCAGAGGTTGCAGTGAGCTGAGATTGCACCATTGCACTCCAGCCTAGGTGACAGGGTGACACTCTGTCTCAAAAAAAAAAAAAAAGGAATTTCATCCACCAGGTACCCTAGGTTATCATTCTCAAGGGCATGGACACAATACAGCCAAGCTTTTTGCTAAAGTACAACAAGGGTTTCCTTTATGCCAGCTTTCAGTAAGTTCCTCACTTTCATCTGAGACCTGGTCAGACTGGACTTCATTGTCCAAGTCACTTATCAGTATTGTGGTCACAATCATTTAACCAGTCTCTAAGAATTTCCAAAGTTCCTTCATATTGTCTTCTTCTGAGCTTTCCAAACTCTTCAAACCTCTGCCTGTTACCCAGTTCCAAAGTCATTTCCACATTTTCATGTATCTTTATAGCAATACCCCACTTCTCAGTACCAATTTTCTTTTTTTTTGATGTTCTTGCATTGCTATGAAGAAATACCCGAGACTGGGTAATTTATAAAGAAAGCAGGTTTACAGCCAGGCACAGTGGCTCATGCCTGTAATCCCAGCACTTTGGGAGGCCAAGGCGGGTGGATCACCTGAGGTCAGGAGTTTGAGACCAGCCTGGCCAACATGGCGAAAACCCATCTCTACTAAAAATACAAAAATTATCTGGTCACGGTAGCACGTGCCTGTAGTCCCAGCTACTCAGGAGGCTGAAGCAGGAGAATTGCTCAAACCAGGGAGGTGGAGGTTGCAGTGAGCCGAGATTGTGCCACTGCACTCCAGCCTGGGTGACAGAGTGAGACTCTGTCTCAAAAAAAGAAGAGAGATTTAATTGGCTTATGGTTCTGCAGGCTGGACAGGAAGCATAGTGCCAGTATCTGCTTCTGGTGAGGATTTCAGGAAGCTTACATTCATGGTGGAAGGTGAAGTGGGTGCAGGTATCTCACATGCTACTAGCAGAAGTCTTTACTAACTCTTGACCTCTTCCCTCAAACCAGTATTTCTAATCCCATTTTTAAGAGGCAACCAGTTTCCTGTCTTTCCAGAGACATTTCTCTCTCTCTTTCTCTCTTTCACACACATACACACACACACACACACACTGTAGTATATTCTGTCCATTGCTCTTTCTGCTTTTTTTACTTAACAATATATCTATCCATTATATTTTGAGTGCCTCACTTTCTTATGTTCCCACCACATCCATCATTATCACACACCAATTGTTGCTTCTAACCTTCTTTTTGACCCTCTATTCATCATTACACTAATCTTCAGAGGAAGTTACCTTCTTCCTTATCGGAAGTCAGAATTGTTTGAGGAAAAACTATTATGGAATTATTAGGCATAAATCACTATGGAATCATTAGGTATACCCCATTAACAGACCACTCAAAAAAGCTTCCAGCAAACTTTAACAGTACCACAAGCATGTGACTATTTGTAAATCATTTTGTTATGATGAACAAAGAGTAAAGGAACTCAGATATTTTGAAAATAGAAAGATCCACGTTTGTACCATATTTTTATTTCTGCACCTATAATCTATGACCATGTATAGCACACTAAAATAATGTATTTTAATTTGCTATGACCACAAATAAGACTGTCCTAAGCTCTAAAATTTGATGTTTAAGTAGCTTATCCTTTATATTTAAATTGTTTCTACTCCAATAGTATGATTTTCCTTGTAAATTTGTATATACCAGGATGGAAGTCCTTTTAAAAAAAGAGAGACATTTTTAAAGAAATGCACTACACTTCATAGTGTAGAAAGAAGATAATATGGTTTGGCTGTGTCCCCACCCAAATCTCATGTTGAATTCCCATATGTTGTGGGAGATACCTGGTGGGAGGTAACTGAACCATGGGGGCAAGTCTTTCCCATGCCGTTCTCATGATAGTGAATAAGTCTCATGAGATCTGATGGTTTTAAAAAGAGGCATTCCCCTGCACAAGCTCTCTCATTTTTTGCTTGCTGCCATCCACTTAAGATGTGACTTGCTCCTCCTTGCCTTCAGTCATGATTGTGAGACTTTCTTTTGTAAATTGCTCAGTCTTGGGTACATATTTATTAGCAGAGTGAAAAATGACTAATGCAAAAGGGGATCTAACAGTCTGAAAAGAACCCTCTAATTCCAAATTTCTTTCTTTTTGAGACAGAATCTTGCTCTGTCACCCAGGCTGGAGTGCAGTGGTGTGATCTCAGCTCACTGCAACCTCTGCCTCCGGGGTTCAAGCAATTCTCCTGCCTCAGCCTCCCGAGTAGCTGGGATTACAGGCATGTGCCATCATGCCCAGCTAATTTTTGTGTTTTCAGTAGAGACGGGGTTTTATCATGTTGGCCAGGATGGTCTCGATCTCTTGACCTCGTGATCCACCCACCTCGGCCTCCCAAAGTACTGGGATTACAGGCATGAGCCACTGCACCCAGCCTAATTCCTAATTTCTTACATTAGAGACGTCATGGGACTAAAGTGCTCCTCCAGGAGGGCTGTCTAGAATGGTCATGTTTGGGAAAAACTCAGGCAGTATTTTCCCCTGTGATCTCATGCCACAACAATCATTAACACAGAAGACATATATGACCAAATATGTGTGTGGGGGTTTTTCCCACCACCAAGTATACAGTCATTTCTGCAGCAGACACCAACTTAATGTTCTCTAATTTACTTCCAACACTATCTACCTGAATCTAATATCAGATCCCACAGGTTGGGGGCTCAGATCCCAAAACCGCCCTCACCTTCAGACACGAGTTGCAAGTGAGCCTCTAGAACTTCTGATCAACTGGCTTCAAGCTGGGGTTCCCATGATCTTCTCTTTGGATCTCAATAATTTGCTAGGGTGGCTCATGGAATTCAGGGAAACACTTGTGTTTACCAGTTTATTATAAAGGATATTGCAAAGGATGCAGATGAAGAAATGCATAGCGTGAGGTATTGGGGAAGGGGCACGGAGCTGCCATGCCCTTTCTTGGTGTACCACCCTCCATGAACCTACACATGTTCAACTCTCTGGAAGCCCGCTAACTGTGCCCTTTTGGGTTTTTATGGCGACTTCATTGTATAGGCATGACTGACAACCATACAGAAATGTGATTGGACAAAAAGCATATGATTTAAACTCAGCAAGGCCTGTTTGTTCAGATTCTTCTTGGCCTCTCTCTGCAGCATTCATTCCTCCAGAGTATGGGGCAGGACTCTCTCTGAAGTGAGGGTCTTTTAGCCCACAATCGGATTAGAGTCCTGCCATAGGCAAGTAAAAGGAGGACAGGAGAAGGTGAGGGAGAAATTCTGTTTCCTGAGACCTGCTCCTGAGGCCTAAAGTGTCCAACATTATAACAAAGGACTGTAACATGGGCAATGGGAGGTATAAGCCAGGAACTGTGAATTTATATATATATAAAATCACAGGTTGCCACATCTCTTTGCTGGCCAAGAGAACCCACTGCTCTGTGGGTCCTTGGCTTCTTTCTTCAGGACTTGGTGAAAAAGCTAGCCTTTAAAGATATTGTGCTGCTTCTGAAAACCTATGCAGACTCTGAAGAAGAGGGCCTTATTCTTGAAAGCTTTATGTTTAAGATTTGATTTTAGTATTACCTCATCTTTCATGTCCTGCTTGATCCTCTGCTTCATTCCAAACTTGGCCTTTAGAGTCGGAAAGGCCTGGATTCAGGTACCAGTTCTGCCTCTTATAACTGTATCAACTTAGACATGTGACTCAACCTCTCGATGCCTTGCTTTCAACTCCCACAACGATGGGAATAATGATATCTACCTTATGGGAATTTCATGAGGATAAAATGAGATACTATACGTAAAATGATTAATACAGAGTAGATGCTTCGTGTTTGTTAGTTATTCATTCAATTAATAACTACATGTCAGAAACATACTTCAGGAGAAGGCTAAACATTGATGTATTAATAAGAGTTAGTCAATAAAGGTGGATGGAAGGGCCTTGGGATTGGATGAGGGAGAAGATTATTATTCCAAATAGAGGGAACAGCATGTGCAAAATTATAGAGTAACAGTGAGCATGTTGTGTTTTAGAAATAGAAAGAGGATTAAGATGACTGGACCAAGAAATGCAAGATGGGGGATGAAGCTGGAGACCATGCAGGAATTTATAGGGCAAGCTAAGGTATTCTAATTTCATATTAAAAGCAATGGGGTCACCATTATTATGCCTATTCTCCAAATGGAGAAATGTACTCAATGAAGGTAAATATTTTCCTAGTGCCAAACAACAAGTGAATTACATAGCATTGAAGGGTTTTAAATAAAAAGTGACATAATCCGATTTTGCTTTAGGAATATCAGTAGGACAACAGAATGGAGTATATGTGAGGCTGGGAGTCAAGGAAGCTGTTGAAGCAACGTACATGAAAGAAAATGAGATTGAGAGCCTTAGGAATTAGCATCGCAGGATAGTGAATATGGGGAATGGTGAAAGTGGTCCTTCTTCCCTATGGAGTTTGGCAATCCTGCTGCCTTCATTGGTGACACGACCATCGATGTCCCAAGCTTCAGGTACATGGCATGTGGACTGATAGATTCAAAGCAAAAGCAGGGGGTGAGAAGGACAAGGTGCGGAGAGGGAAAGATGAAGCCATAGCCATGCTATGCTGAGTCAAGCAAGTGGTGAAAGAGAAGAGAGCAATAAAGTGAAATCTCAACATGTGCAACAATCTTCCCTTGCTGGTTAGGGGATGGATAAGCTATTTACAAGGTGTCTGTATACTTTTTTCTTTTCTTTTTTACTATAAAGTAGTGGTAAATGCCTATCCAGGCCATAAAAGAGGCTAAAGAGAAGTCATTTAGTCTTGTTGTTCTGAGTCTATGACTTGGGAGGTTATATTTTTGTATCTGATCTTGGCCACGTCCCTTTCTTTCATTGTTCTCACTTTTCTTATCCCTATAATAAGGCTACATCGTCTAAGTCTGTTTCGAGTGCCTATTATATATCATACATTTTATGTGCATTGTCTCATTCATTACACAACAACCTTGCAAGGAAGTTATCTCAGCTTTACAAATTAGGAAACTGAAATTTAGAAAGGTTAGATGGTTTTAATATTTATAATTTTTTTTTTTTTTTTTTTTTTTGAGAAGAAGTCTCACTGTGTCACCCAGGCTAGAGTGCAGTGGCACAGTCTTGGCTCACTGCAACCTCCACCTCGTGGTTTCAAGCAATTCTCCTGCCTCAGCCTCCTGAGTGGCTGAGATTACAGGTATGTGCCACCATGCCCAGCTAATTTTTGTATTTTTAGTAGAGATGGGGTTTTATCATGTTGGCAAGGCTAGTCTCCAACTCCTGACCTCAGATGATCTCCTTGCCTCAGCCTCCCAAAGTACTGGATTACAGGTGTGAGCCACCACGCCAAGCAAATATTTGTAATTATATCAGAAGAAGCTTTGTTATTGTACTGGGGCTGGAGAAAACATTTCTATGCAAAATTAGAGCTTGTGAGCTTTTAGGAAAATAATTAGAGATTACTCTCTATAAAAAATTTAAATTCCTACAGATTGAAAGACACTTAAAGACAGTTGAAAGGCAGGTGGCAGGCTGAAAGAAACTATCTGCCTGGCATATAACAATATACAGAATATATAAAGAGAACTCACAAATCAATAAGAAAAATTGCAAATGACCTAAGGTGAAAAAGTGAGCAAAACCTATAAACAGGTATTTCATAGAAATTGAAGTCTAAATGATCAAAAAACATAAAAAGATGTTCAATATCTCTAGTAGTCAGGAGAAATTTTTATCTTTAATGTTTTTCCAAAATATTGTAACATTTAAATTTAATCAAATTTTTTGTTTCTGAGAACTATAATTGATTCTTTCTCACAGCGACCTCTTCTGTTCTAATGAGTGTGAGATTCTCTTGGGATAATAAATTATACACTTTAAAAATTACCTTTCATTTCCTATATTAATCCTATTTTCTCAGAGGTTAATTCAGTAAAATAAAATGATATCACACAATGAATTAATTCAGCTTTATTTCAATGTTTGGTAGCTTTCTATTGTTTGTTACTATTTGTAAAAGAGGCCTAGATTGGCTGATGTGTCTCTGAAGACACTGGATCTCCTGGCAGTGAATATGACTTCCCGTCACAGGACCCAGCTATGGTGACTGAAGGAAGGGGAGGGCCAGGAGTACTGAGTGTGGCCAAATGGGCTCTGTTCTTCAGGGCATCTGGAACCTGGTTTTTTGCATGTAGTAGCTCCCTGTCCCTCAAGCTAGTTGTCAGTTACAGGGGTTATTGCCTAAACTCTGTAGTCCCAGAGCTCACATTGGGAGTCTTACTCAACAGAATATTAATTTTATTTGGCTATTTGAAAGTGGATTCATGGCTTTAACCCAGGGCTGAGGCCAAGTCAGCAGTTCTGAGAGTTGCAAGCTGATGCAGTTATTCCCCAGACCCTTCATTATATGTTGGCTGCCTCTTAGACTCAGTTACTTTGAATCTGAGTTTAGTCCTATTCTTCAGTAGGAAAGTTTATAGGGTTTCTCGATTGATACCCTTCATGTTATGGATTTATTTGTATTGCCATATTTCTTTCATCATGTCGTTATGATTTTGGGAGGGGAGAGAGGTAACTGAGGAGTTTAGTCAGCCATCTTAAACAAATCCAAATAATTATTTGAGTTCATTGGTGGTAAGTGCTTTGAAGGATAATACAATATAGTGTGAAAGGGTATACTGGCTATCCTAATTTGGAGGAGTTTAGGGAAAAAGCCTTCCCTGGAGATATATTTTAAAAGTTAGACTTCTACTCAGAAGCAGCAAAATAGGCTAGTTGCCCTTTAGAGATTTCATTCACATTTATGATTCATTGGTTTCCCAAGTTTGTGTTCAATTTTTAAAAGAATTTTTTAAGTGATACTTAAGGGATACTTAAAAACCTGAAATTGCAGTGACCTGAGCTCAGCATTTCAGCTAGCTCCTCTGTCATCACCTCATTGGACTTGCTCTATTTAACCTAAATGTGCTCCTCAAAGGGTTAGAGCTTTTACTGGAGACTGGAAGACTTTTCTTTTCTTTTCTTTGGAGATGTCTCCTTTTGTCACCCAGGCTGGAGTACAGTGGTGCAATTATGAATCATTGCTCACTGTAGCCTCGACCTCCTGGGCCCAAGTGATTAAGTGATCTTCCTACCTTAGCCTCCCAAGTAGCTGGGACAACAGGCATGTGCCACCATGCCCGCCTAATTTTTAAATTATTTTTTATAGAGACAGGGTCTCTCTATGTTGCCCAGGCTAGTCTTGAACTCCTGGGCTCAACCCATCCTCCCACTTCTGCCTCCCAAGATGCTATGATTATGGGCATGAGTTGCTGCACCAGACCCTGTAAGACTTTTCAAGGGATTATCTTTCTTTGGGGAAGAAAAGCTAATTTCTTGACTTGGCAATACTTATCTCTTTTCTTGAACTCTAATTTCATGGAGGAAAAAAAGCTGCTACAGAAATTAATAGAATACCAAAAGCTAAACTGATCTTTCCTATAGAATTTAGAGTAAGTTGAATTTATATTACTTTTTTGGTTATAATTAGTAATTATTTTACTATCATGATTATACCTTGACCATCAGCATGAGGATCAGAACTATTATTACTCTTATAATCTTGTTAATAGGATAAACTAATGGCTCAATATAATGGGATTAAAGAAGAGATTCTTCTTGTCATACCCAAGTTTAAGTTTCAGGAACTTGTATTAAGAAGAGGTTCTCTAGAATATAAAAACTTGAATGAATGCTCTGATAGTTTCCAAGTTAATATCACCATAACAGTCATTTAATGTATACCTTCTTTACCTAGTGAAGAATCCCCAAGTATGAAGATAAAAGTTCATAAAATCTACTTAAAATGCATCGGAAGCATAGATTTGGTTATTCTATGGATCAAATTCTACCTTCTGTGTACATAGCAAATTCACCACAGTATTAAAATTATAGTCATTTGTCATATGATTAGCCATAAATTAACTGGTATTACCAATGCTTCAGTTGAAAAATGTGTTATTTTAGGCTGGGTGCAGTGACCCATGCTTGTAATCCCAGCGCTTTGGGAGGCTGAGGCAGGATTGCTTGAGCTCTGGAATTCAAGACCAGCCTGTGCAACATAGTAAGAGCCCCATCACTACAAATACTAATAAAAAAATTAGCCAGACATGCTGGCTCACACCTGTAGTTCTAAGCTACTCAGGAGGCTGAGGTAGGAGGGTTGCTTGAGCCCGGGAGGTTGAGACTGCAGTGAGCTGTGCTTATGCCACAGTGTTCTAGCCTGGGCAAAAGAGTGAGACCCTGTCGCCAAAAAAAAAAAAAAAGGGGGGGGGGATCTTGGACTTGTCTGTGAAAGGACAATTGGGAAGAAAATTGTGTTTTAAGAGTTTGTTATTTTAGAGTAACAATAGAAGGAATGCATTAGCTACTTGCTATTTCTCTTACTCTCTATGTCCAAGAACAATTACATCCCCAAGAAGCAATATACCTGGATTTTGTAATCTCAACTCCCCCACAGAAATTGCTTCTTAGAGATATGACTTAATATGTTGCCCTCTCAATCTTTATGGAAGTGTGCTCTTTGAAGTCTTTTTACCCCAGAAAAAGGTAAAATCCTGTTTGTATCCTAACATCTGTTAGGGAAAGATTTCTCTTGGTATTTAATTAAAGAAATTTCTATCTCTAAAACACTTTCTTCTTAGCACATGAAAATTTATTGCTACCATTTTTGAATCATCAAACCTTACGATTTTGGCCTTTCCTTCTTGTTTTTGCATCAGGCCAAGAGAGATGTTGGCTACTTTGACAACCTTAAAGCAAAATCCAGGAATGTCACCAACAGCATGACTTTTGCAACCAGATCTAGCAACCAGAACTTTATCATTTTCCTCAGTAAAGCAACTGTCATTGTGTATGAGAGATGTGGTTTTGTTGCATTTCTTGGTTAGCTGGACCCTGATACACTTCTTGCTGGCAGCATTTGGCTATTTGGGTTCAACTTCTACTTTTTCTAGTACAATTTTCTTTGCATGTGAAGTGCCTTCAAAGGGGTTTGCCTTGGGCCAGGTGTGATGGCTCACACCTGTGATTATAGAATCCCAGCACTTTGGGAGGCCAAGGTGGGAGGATCACTTGAGTCCAGGAGTTTGAGATCAGCCTGGGCAACACAGTGAGGTCCTATCTGTTAAAATTTTTTTTTCTTTTATTTAATTAGCCAGATGTGGTGGTATGCACCTGTGGTTCCAGCTACTCAGGAGGCTGAGATAGGAGAATCACTTGAGTCTGGGAGGTTGAGGTTGCAGTGAGCTGTGATTGTGCCACTGCATTCCAGCATGGGTGACAGAGCAAGACCATTTCCCCCACAAAAAAAACTTAGTGGCAGCTTACCTTCAAAATCATATGCAAATGGATCTTAAACTGTTTATTATGCCTCTTCTGGTCATGTTGGTGGCTACAGAGCTTCCCAGCAGTATAAAGACTGCAACACAGGCCTGGTGTGGTGACTCATGCCTGTAATCCCAGCACTTTGGGAGGCCGCGGCGGGTGGATCACGAGGTCAGCAGTTTGAGACCAGCCTGGCCAATATGGTGAAACCCTGTCTCTACTAAAAAAATGCAAAAATTAGCTGGGCGTGGTGGCACGCACCTATAGTCCCAGCTACTTGGGAGGCTGAGGCAGAAGAATCGCTTGAACCTGGGAGGCGGAGGTTGCAGTGAGCTGAGATTGTGCCACTGCACTCCAGCATGGGTGACAGAGTGAGACTCTGTCTCAAAAAAAAAAAAAAAAAAAAAGACTCCAACACTTGCCCATCTTGCTGGTGCCACAGGCCCGAGTGTAAGATATAATATACTTTAATTAAAAATTGTGGTAAAATACATATAACATAAAATTTATTATTTTAATCATTTTAACGTGTACAGTTTAGTAGTGGTAAGTATATTCACATTGTTGTACAGGACTTTTCATCGTACACAACAGAAATTCTATTACCTATTGTGATGGTTAATTAAACGTTAACTTGGCTGGGCCACAGTCCCCAGATATTTGGTCAAACATTATTCTAAATGTTTCTTTGAGGGTGTTTTTGGATAAGATTTACATTTATAAATACACTGCCATGGGACTTTTAAATTTTAAAAATGAGATTTACATTTAAATTAATGGACTTTGAGTAGAGCAGACTGCCCTCCATAATGTGAGTAGGCCTTATCCAATCAGTTGAAGGTCTGAAAAGAAGAAAAGACTGCCTCCTTCAAACAACAGGGGCTTCTGCCAGCAGACAGTCTTGTAGTGCAACATGGGCTCTTCTCTGGGTCTCCAGCCTGGTGGCATTTGAACTTGAATTGCAACATTGGCCCTTGCCTGAGTTTCCAACCTGCCAACCTACCCTGCACATTCTGAACTTGCCACTCTTAAACTTTCTTTGTGTGTGTGTGTGTGTGTGTGCATACATATATTCACATCTTATTGGTTCTGTTTCCCTGGAGAACCTGATTTATACAACCATTAAACAACAACTCTCCCATTTCCCTGTTTACCCCTCCAACTCCCCAGCCCCTTGCAGCCATCATTCTACTTTGTTTGTTTGTTTCTTATTACTTATTTATTTATTTTGAGACAGAGTCTCACTCTTGTCACCCAGGCTGGAGCGCAGTGATGCGATCTCCTCTTACTGCAACCTCCGCCTCCTGGGTTCAAGCGACTCCCCTGCCTCAGCCTCTGGAATGACTGGGACTATAGGCGTGCACCACCACAGCTGGCTATTTTTTTTGTATTTTTAGTAGAGACAAGGTTTCACCATGTTGGCCAGGTTTGTCTTGAACTCCTGACCTCAAGTGATCCACTTGCCTCTGCCTCCCAAAGTGCTGGGATTACAGGCGTGAGCCACTGCTCTCAGCTTGTTTGTTTTTAGAGATGGAGTCCTGCTCTGTTGCCTAGGTTGGAGTACAGTGGCACAATCACAGCTCACTGTAACCTCAAACACCTGGGCTTGAGCAATCCTCCTGCCTCAGCCTCCTGAGTAGCTGGAACTACAGGTGCGAGCCACCATGCCCAGCTAATTTTTAAATTTTTCTGTAGAGACATGGTCTTACTATGTTGCCCAGGCTGGTCTCAAACTCCTGGCTTCAAGTGATCCTCCTGCTTCAGCCTCCCAGAGTGCTGGGATTACAGGTCTGAGGCACTATTCCTGGCCTCTACATTCTGTTTCTATAAGTTTTACTATTCTAGATACTTCATATAAGTGAAATTATATTGTACTTGTCTTTTTGTTACTGCTTCATTTCACTTAATGTAATGTTCTTAAGGTTTCTCCATGTTCGTAGTATGTGTCAGAATTTCTTTCTTTGTAAGGCTGAATAATATTCCATTGTATATATATGCCACTTTGTATTTATCCATCCACTCATTAAAGGACACAAATTGCTTCCATTTTTTTGGCTATAATGAATAACACTGCTATAAATATGCATGTATGAGTATCTCTTCAAGACATTGCTTTCCATTTTTTAAATCTATACCCAGAAGTAGAATTGCTGGATCATACACTAATTCTATTTTTAATTTTTTAAAAAGTTGCCATACTGTTTTCCATATGGCTGCACCATTTTCCATTTCTACCAAGTGTACGTGGGTTTCAGTTTCTTCACGTTCTCACCAATACTTGTTATTTTCTGTTTTGTTTTTCAAATTTTACAGTTGCCATCCTAATGGGTGTGAAGTGATATCTCTTTGTGCTTTTGATTTACAGTTTTGTGATGATTACTTAATGTTGAGCATTTTTTTCATATGCTTGTTGCCCATTTGTATATCATCTTTGGAGAAACGTCTGTTCAAGTTATTTGCCCATTTTTACTTCAGGTTGTTTCAGTTTTGTTGTTATTGAGTTGTAGTTCATTACATATGAACTACATGAGAAGGATGTTAATTCTTTCTCAGATATATGAGTTGATATATCTTCTCTAATTTTGTAGGTTGCCTTTTAACTCTGTTAATTGTGTCATTTGATGTGCAGAAAGTTAATTTCGATGTAGTCCAGTTTATCTATTTTTCCTTTTGTTGCCTATGTTTTGGTGTCATATCCAAGAAATCATTGCCAAATCCAATGCCATGAAGGTTTCTCCCTATTAAGAGTTTTATAGTTTTAGGTTTTATGTTTATGTCTTTGACCAATTTTGAGTTAATTTTTTATATGGCATAACATAAGTGTTATAGACTAAATTGTGCACCCTCTTCAGTTCATATGTTGAAGCTCTAACCTACAATGAGACTACATTTGGAGATAAAGCCCTTAAGGGGATAATTAAGGTTAAATGAGAACATAAGGGCGAAGCCCTAATCTAATAGGACTGGTGTCCTTATAAGAAGAGGAGGAGACACTAGAGATCTTGCTCCCTCTCCATGTGCATGCAGAGGAAAGGCCATGTAAGGACTCAGTGAAAAGCTGGTCATATACAAGCCAGAAAGAGAGGCCTTCCCAGAAACTAACTCTGCTGCCACCTTGATCTTGGACCTACAACATCTAGAACTATGAGAAAATTAAATGTCTATTGTTTAAGACACTCAGTCTGTGGTATTTTGTTATGGCAGCCCAAGTAGCCTAATACAGTAAGTATATACCTTCATTATTTTACATGTGTATATGTGGTTTCCTCAACATCATTTTTTGAGAAAAGACTGTCCTTTTGCCATTGAATAGTCTTGGCACCCTTGTTGAAAATCATTTGACCATATGTGTGAAGGTTTATTTCTGTACTGTATTCTATTTCATTGGTCTGTATGCCTATCTTTATGCCAGTCCTACACTGTTTTGATTACTGTTAACTTTATAATATGTTTTGAAATCAGGAAGTATGAGCCCTCCAACTATGAATAAGATTCATAGTTTGAATCTTATTCAAAATTGTTTCATCTATTCAGGGTCTTTGGGAGTCTACATGAATTTCAGAATGAATTTTTTCTATTTCTGCAAAAAAAGCTGTTGGGATTTTGATAGGAATTGCATTAACTCTGTAGATTGCTTTGGGTAGTATGGATATCTTTACAATATTAAGTCTTCTAATTCATGAACATGGAATGTCTTTAAATTTATTTATGTTTCCTTTCAGCAACATTCTGTAGTTTTCATTGTATAAGTCTTTTGCCTCCTTGGTTAACACTATTGTAAATGGCATTATTTTCTTAATTTCCTTTTGGATTTTTCATTGTTAAGTATATAGAAACACAACTGATATTTGTATGTTGATTTGGTATCCTTCAACTTTGCTGAATTCATTTATTAGTTCTAACAGTGTGTGTGTGTGCATGTGTGTGTGTGTAATCTTTAGGGTTTTTGTTTGTTTGTTTTTCGACATGAAATCTTGTTCTGTTGCCCAGGCTGGAGTGCAGTGGCACCATCTTGGCTCACCACAAACTCTGCCTGCCAGGTTCAAGTGATTCTCCTGCCTCAGCCTCCCGAGTAGCTGAGACTACAGGCCTGTGCCACCACACCTGGCTAATTTTGGTATTTTTAGTAGAGACAGGGTATTGCCATGTTGGCCAGGCTGGGCTCAAACTCCTGATCTCAAGTGATCCACCCGCCTTGGCCTCCCAAAGTGCTGGGATTACAGGCAGGAGTCACCGTGCCTGGCCTTCTTTAGGGCTTTCTACACATGAGACCATGCCATCTGTGAACAGAGATAATTTTTACTTCTTTTCCAATTTCGACGACTTTTCTTTCTTTTTCTTGCCTGATTTCTTCAGCTGGGACTTCCAGGATTATGGTGAAAAGAAGTGGGGAAAGTGGGCATGCTTGTCTTGTTCCTCACCTTAGAAGAAAAGTCTTCAGTCTTTGATCATTGATTACGATGTTAGCTGTGGGCTTTTCATACATGATTTTTAAGAGTTTCCACAGAAAGTTGTCTTTCTTTAAAAAATGATCAGCTTAATAAAGTTGGAAAATTAAAGAAAGTAATAAAACACGTTTTAACTTAATCATTTCAAGAGAGTGGTTCCTGCTTCTTAGAAAGTTAAGGTATGCTATAAAGAGTCTCATTTCTAGATATTTTAAGATTAAGAGTAATAATGCCCCAAATGTGCTGGTTTATTATTTTCTGGTCATGTTCTTTTTCTTGAGTTGGGTGTTGATTATTTGGATGGGCTTACTTTGTGAAACTCATCTAAGCTGTACCTTTATGATTCATGTACCTTCCAACATTTATGTTACACTTCAAAAATATGCTAACGAACTTATTTTGATACAAGGACAAAAGATTTATGCATTTTATTAATGATTATTGTCAAAACTGAAAATGATATTTCCAACAATAATAATCCTGCAGGAACCCAAAATAATCTTCCACAGGGGTCACTGTGTTTTGTGTGTGTGTATGTGTGCGTGTGTGTGTGTGTGTTGGGGACAATGATGGTGGTAGAGTCCATCATCAAAAATACGTTGTTAAGACTTGATACATACATAATTTAGCCTGAATCTACATGATATCAAAGTAATTATTTAGAAGTAAAAATTTTGTGGCCTGGAGCAGTGGCTCATGCCTGTAATCCCAGGACTTGGGGAGGCTGAGACAGGAAGATTGCTTGAGCCCAGGAGTTCAAGACCAGACAGGGCCAAAAGCGAGACTTTGTCTTTACAGTGTGTAAAAAATGTTAAAAATAAACCAAGTGTGGTGGCATATGCTATTCGTGAGGCTAAGATGGGAGCCCAGGAGTTGGAAGCAGCAGTGAGTTACGATCATGCTACTGCACTCCAGCCTAGGCAATAAAGGAAGACTCCATCTCTTAAAAACAAAAACAAAAGTGAAAAATTCTGCCAAGAAGTTACTTTGCCCTGAAGTGCTAAATTACTAGAGTTGCCAGTTCTGTAGTTTATAATTTGTATACAAGCAATCTTATTCAAGGTTTTTCTTCATAAAATGTGTATAGATCATTATAAATGTCACCAAATCATTTTGAGTGGTAAGCATTTTTAAGTTCTGAGAGAATTCATAATATAAAGCAGCCGGTACAAACTGGCAGGCCAAATCAGGCCTGCAGACATATTCAATTTGGCCTATACATTTGTTGGCCCACACAGTGTTTTTTGTTTCTGTTTTGTTTGTTTGTTTGTTTTTTAATTCTCATCGTCAACTTATTAAATAGGGAGGTTTCATGCAAAAATCATTATTCCTAACTTTTTTGGAAAATTTGCTGACCTGGCAAGACTGAGCCTCCATTCCCACATGGCAACAGTTGGCTGGAGCTGGGGAGCAGCTGCTGGTGCTATCCAGTTCTCCTTGGTCCCCACCCCATTCTGAGACTGGAGTGCTTGTGAACACCGAGACAGTGGACCTCCTGGTCTCTCTAGGAACCTCTTCTAACTTCCCATAGTGGCCAGCAGAATGCAGGGTTCAGGGAGGGCTCTCAGTAGGTGCTTGATTGTCCCCTGATTCTAATTCTTCAGACTTCTTTGCTTTCTTCCTTGATTGAAAAGGAGATGGTAGGACTATGGCCTTAAATAAATGAAATGCCACAAAAGGAAAATGATTTCGACAATTCAGAGACAAGGGAATGCCTTAAAAGAAAATATTAACACAGATATAATTTCTTACTATGTAATTTAGCTTTGAATTCTTTCTCTTATGTGAGGAAAACTGAAGAAAACAGCACCCACGAAATAAGCCCTCTGTTTAATACAAGAAGGAAGCAGGGGACAAAAGGTTAGTCAGCCGTATTACAGTGGTCAAATTCTTGAGTTAACATAAATAGAAATAGATACAGAAAATGAGGACCATATGGTGGGCTAGGTCACAGCCACTGTGTGTGTGTGTGTGTGTGTGTGTGTGTGTGTACGCACCCAGCCACCCACTGAGAAAAGTACTCAACTTAAAGTATCCCAAAATATTAACTCCCCCTTTTTAATTACTGAAGCAAAGTATAATAGTCAATCCTTATTAAAATGGATTTCAGTATTTCTACCATTCCTATTAAAAATAATGCTCATTTTACAAGTGTACGAAATGCAGAAATTCCAAGAAGAAAGGGAAAATACACCCAAGGCTCACTACCTAATATGAACTATTCTTAAAAATTGTTGCACACCATTCCAGAAACCTCTGCATATAAACCTCTCTACTTAGAGGTGTTTCTGATCAGCTTAGAAGGGTCTCCAGGGATGGCAGAGGATAGCAGCCTGAACTGAATTGGAATCAGTCCTCTACTCTCCTAGAACAGTTTTTGATCCTTTTTATTCTTTGAACTATGTGTCTTGTTCATAAGTGAGCTTTGACTCACCAGAGTTGGAGAACCCAAGAGATGTTGGAAAGAGGTGGAAGAGATCATGTATATTCATTGAAAAAATCAGCGAGAAACGAGCAGAAGAGAAGGAAAGGAATAGCACTCACAAAAGCCATCCAAGATGGAGAAAAAAGAGCAAAGTATGATCCAGCGGTAGGGATTCTGTGGTGCAGACAGGGCTGACTTACTATCAGGCACAGTGCTGAGGGGCCAGAAAAGTATTTTAATTTCTTTAACACCAGAAGAAAAATAAATGAGCCTTTAGGTCAAGAAAAAGGGTTGTTTTTATTGTTTGTTTGTTTTGAGACAGAGTCTCACTCTGTTGCCCAGGCTAGAGTGCAGTGGTGCGATCTTGGCTCACCACAACCTCTGCCTCCCAGGTTCAAGCGATTCTCCTGCCTCAGCCTCCCAAGTAGCTGAGAAAACAGGCGTGTACCACCATGCCCGGCTAACTTTTGTATTTTTAGTAGAGACGGGGTTTCACTATGTTGGTCAGGCTGGTCTCGAACTCCAGACGTTGTGATCTGTCCGCCTCGGCCTCCCAAAGTGCTGGGATTACAGTTGTGAGCCACCACGCCCAGCCAAGAAAAAAGTTTTGATATATGATATTAGTGTGTTTATCATTATACCAACACAGTCATAAGATAATTTTTAATATATTTTTATGAGGAAGGGGTCTATGAAGGCAAAAGTGTCTAGGGCCCATAGAAGTCACAAAATGCGCCCCTGGGTACACTGTCATGTCCCAAATGATTTAAATTTATTAAACATGTATGTGCTATGCAGTTTTTGCATACCTGTGATATTCTTGTTCTAATTTTACAAATGAAGACTCTGACGTCTGTAAGGCAGTGAAGAGAAAGAAAGTGATGGAGTTGGGGCCTGCTCCCAGGTGTCCTGATCTTCATTTCAGTGTATGTGCAAAGGGTGCCACAGGAGGGGCAGATATGGGGCAGGGACCAATATGGAAAGAACAGAATCAAAATTTAAAATATGGAAGGATTTATAACTGGCCAAGTGTCTCCCCAGCCACCACATTTTCTTCCTGAGATGACACTTAGTTGTCAAAATGTATACTTTTAGGTAGCTCAAGAAGGTATAAGGGAAAGTGAGGGGATGCTGCTGCTACCCAAGACAGGCTCATCAGGGTGGTTATTATTAGTGCTTCACTTTCCTTTGTGATCATGTTCTATAAAAATGAATAAGACATGACAGAAACAAAGTTTAAGCCCTTGGCATAAAGTTAAAGCCTTTTAAAGACATTTAGTAAGCTTGCCAGTTGCTGAGTTGTTACTGTGTTTAGAGGAAGGCTGCATTAAAATTCAGTAATGAGTTAAGGTTCTTAACTGATACATATGGGCTTTCTAAAAAACCCAGTTTCTCACAGAAAGATTGTTTTTGTCTTTCATAAAATGTATATATACACACACACACATATATATGTGTGTGTTACATATGTATATGTGTGTGTATATATTTTGCTCCCTTTTGCTATATTATCTATAAATTAATTTTATTCTGAACTTGAACTTGTGGTTTGGTAGGTAGCCCAAATGAGTCATTCAAACAAAAAAAGACATGATCTCATGAGCATTATTTTAAACGTTTACTCTATTATTCAGAAGTCTTCATGTTTCTAGAAACAGCCATCTCTGCCTCCCAGATAGTCAACTGTGGACAATGAGATAACCCCCGCAAAGGAGTGAGGAGAGGATAGTGCCTCTAGGAGGCACTGTACTGATAATCATACCTCAAAAAGCCATGCTGCTCTGGTCTGAGACAGAGACCGTCCCAAAGTCTAACTCTCCTAATAAACTATCAGATACTACATTAAAAATTAATTTGGACTAGAGTTACCCTGTGATTCACTTTATGTAGATCTAAGAAAGCAAGAACATTTGTTAGCTTACAGCTAACCCGGCAGCATGTTTTCCTTCTTAGCTGCAGGGGAGAATAATGTACAGGAAAAGGTGATGTAATGATTGTCTCACGTTCATTATTCTCTCCCAAATGAATAACCTTCCACACCAAGGATGAGCTCACTCACTATTAGTGGAACAACATCTGGTGAGCAGGGGCCCCCAGCTGAACATGCTATTGGTTTGGGGTTATATTTAACCAGCAGAGACTCAACTGTTGTTACATGTATCACATGTGCAGCCCAGTTATATTGCGAATATCTTTTTAAGGGGTAAGGAAATACTCCTTAAAGTATTTTAACATGCAAGACTTTTCCTTATGAAATAAGGCACCAACCTATTCCAAAAGAGATCTTAGGCTATTATTAGAGTGGAATATCTCAGACATGTGACAGATGCCTTGGTCTGCTTTGGCTAAGGCTCGGATGCTTGCCATAGCTATCTAAGTTTAAATTTCAAATCACGGATAGGAATCTCTCTCCTTCAATTTCCCTTCCCATTCTTAATTTCCAGGCAGGCCTGCCACATGGACAATGGTGAATTTTGCAGTGTAATCTCTCTAATAGATTTACTGTAAATGATGAATCATCCTAGTACTTAAATCTAATGAGTAATGCTGTAAGTCAATTTGGTTTTAAAAAATGCAACCTAGCTAAGGTCATCAGTTAAATGTGCTAATACAGAGTAATGTAGATGTTCAGACACAAGCAGAATCGGTCCTAATGGTCAGGAAGCCCAGATACTCTGGAATCTGCTGTGTGTCAAAACCTGTAGGAGAATTGCTCCCTGAAAATCATGACATTTAGAAAAGAAGATAAGAATTTCATTCCATCAGCATGAGGAACACTCCCTCAAGTTTAGGTTCCTCTGTTCTCTTCATAAAATATATTAATACTTTATTGTGAAGACACTAACATGCTATTATAATTTTTATTTAAAAGACCAGTTATGAAAATAATACCTATTTATTGAAGAAGACACAAGAAATTCAGAGGAGCACAAAGAAAATACAATGCTAACCATGCAGACCTCTTGGCATACGTTAGTCTTTTTTATTTGAGTCTATGTAAGCATTTTCTCACGTTATTAACTATCCTTCTATATTTTATTCTGAATGGTCATATAATGGATATCATGTGACTGTACCATAATTTATCAAATCTGCTCCATCTTGGACTTTAATTTCTTGCTATTATAACCAAGGCTGTGATAAAAGTCTGTGTAGCTAAATCTTTGCACACATAGGTGATTATTTGCTTAGGATAAATTTGCAGAAATAAAATTGTTGGGTCAAAGTGAATGTGTATTTTTAAGAGTTTTGATAACTGTTAAGGATACCATCACAAGAGAATGGGAGATTTGCTTCCTTCCCTGCAAATGGTATTCTCAAGATTAGAGATGCTGCCCAAGTCCCTCTGCCTCAGTCAACCTCTGGTTCCTTATCTATAAAATAAGAGGGCTGGAACAATGAGAAAACAATGATATTAATCCTGCCAAATGACTCTCATATATTACCTCATTTACTGTCTGTACGGTAATCTCCTGAGACAGGTTAAATGTCTTGGTGAAGTTCGATAGCTTGCAGAGAGAAGAGTCAGAACTTGAACCTGGGTCTGCCCTCTTCAAAGCCTGTGCTCTAACCTACCTACCTATACAGTTGCTTCCTACCTATACAGTTGCTTCCAGGGCTATTACTGTCACTCACTGATCCTATACACTATGTGAGAGCCACTGTCCCAGGTGCAGGGGATTCAGTGGTGAACTAAACAAAGTCCTTGACCTCGGGACTCCTAGTAGGGAGACAGATAGTAAGTTTATAATATAGTATCAGGTAGCAGTAAGTTCTATGGAGAAAGACGAAGCAGGGAAGAAGATAAAGGATGGCTAGGATCCTGTTTTAGATAGAATGGTGGAAGAAAGCCGCTGTGTCTGAGTGGATGAAGCGAGTGACGCTGCCATGGAGATTTGTGGAGAGTAAACTCTGCAGGCAGAGAAGCAGTAGTACAAAGGCCCTAACACTGGGACATCCCTCGTGAGTTTGGGGAACTGCACAGCTGTCATTAGGGCTGACATGCAGTGAGACTCACACTGAGTCTATGAATTGGCCCAAGCGTATTCTGGGGCAGGGGTAGTTAGAGATTAGACACAGGTGAGCACTGAACAGCCACTGACAGGCAACACTGGTGGAGGTGACGTCACCTCCATGCTTCTGAGGAGGAAAGATGGCTAAACTCTCATCACCTGATGCTCCTGTAGCTGGCGCTTAGGCCACAGCACTAAAACTCTATGCCCTGGGAAAACTCATGCAAATGCATTTCTGGAATCAAAGGGAAGAATTTTGATCCATGGATCATTCGGCCATATCATTTCTCCCCTTCTCCCGAGGAGAAGCAATGTTTGCTCCATATATCACTAAGAAATAAAATAGCAAAATAAAACATAAAGAATTTATTTGACTATAATTATCATGCAGAATTGGAAAAATATTCCATTTCAAAGTTATTCATCACTTTAGAGGACAAACACATCTATCCAGAGACCAGCTGTTTCCTGATGTCATTTAAATTTGAAAACCCCACATGTTCCGCTAGAGGAAGGAATCTAGCTTCCTTTCTGTTCTTGCAAACTTTTTAAATTTAATTTGGGATTCAATTAATTTATTATACATTATGAAGAACCTAAATGTTCTCACAGACCAATTTTCAAGAGTATAGTAACATTGTATAGTATATCATGGCTTGGTTGGAGTTACCTGAAGCAAATGAACTGAGTAATACAGTGTACATCAGATAGAAGAGATGTGACATACATAAAGAACTTTTATTGTTCCAATGTAATAACCCATGCAACTTATGCAAGAAAAAGCTGGTGTGCTTTGGAATATTCCAGCTTCAGGATTAAATTCATTCCATGTACTCTAGCAGGGAGGAGGGACATTCTTAACAGCTGGGAGCAGAATCTGTGCCAGTGAAATACTCCATAAACTACGAGCCATGGAAGATGCCTCCTGAGGACATGGGATAGCTGGGGACAAAGAATAGTCACAGCTAATCGTCTCTACAAAAATACATGGAGAAGGGAAAAACTGAGAGGAGCGAGAGTGAGTGGTGAAGAAATATGATGACATGCCTTAAAATCTTTTCAGATGTAGATTATGCAATGTTCAGTTTTAGGATCTTTTCATTTCTGTGATATAAACCCACCTTCACCATCCCAAATCTTTAGTGGATTCTGCTATATACACAAATGCCTTGTGTGGATGCTGTGCGTGGGAATTGAGCTTGTGTCCTGTGAGAATTGAGAGACTGAGTTCCATGTCTGGGTTAATGTGGTACAGAAAAGGGACGGCACATGCAAGATAATCTGTCAATTAAACTCAGCAGTGGAAGCAGCACTCAGAGCCAGAAATAACAATGAGAGTAAAAGTACCCTGGGAATTCCCAGATATTATGGGGACAGGCATTGGATTTTCACTGAAGGAAATACGAAATGGGAGTTTGAACCACCTTAAGAGGCAAGGATACTCTCCTGACATCTGGGTTATCTGTTAGTGAATATTTGGAATTGAATGGGTTCTCTCGTATTTATCATGTTGCTTTCGAAGCATATGATTGTAGTTAAGATATAAAATGTTGACACAAAGATTTCTTACTTCTTGGCTGGGTATGGTGGCTCACACCTGTAATACCAGCACTTTGGGAGGCTGAGGCAGGTGGATCATGAGGTCAGGAGTTCGAGACCAGCCTGAGCAACATGGTGAAACCCTGTCTCTACTAAAGAATACAAAAATTAGCCAGGCGTGGTGGTGTGTGCCTATAGTCCCAGCTACTCAGGAGACTGAGGCAGGAGAATCACTTGAACCCAGGAGGCAGAGGTTGTGGTGAGCTGAGATCGTGCCACTGCACTTGAGCCTGGGCGACAGTGCGAGACTCCGTCTCAAAAAAAAAAAAAAAAAAAAAAAAAAAAAAGATTTCTTACCTTTGGGTAATGACTAGGGCCTTGGGCTGAATGTCCAGAAGTTACCCAGTTATCTCTGGTTCTCTAGGATATTCTGGATTGTGAATATCCCAATATTTCTTAATTTCTACAGTCCTGAAGAAATTCTTCACAGGACTGGGTCAGAGGTTCTGAATCAATACACAGGTGTTCTAGAAGTTACTGTGTATTGTGACTATAGAAACCAAAAGAAAATACTTGCAGGAAAACATCAGGAAATATTAGGCTAGAGGGTTTGTTGAATGTGGTTTCTTGAGTCTCTCCGGTTCTTCATGGGAGACAGACTTGGGTTGGTAGCAGTGGCAATCTGCCTGGCCATGGTTAGTTCTCTCAGATCAACAGAAGCCCCAGTTAGAGGCTTACAAAACTTCTCGTCAACCTCACTACCCTAAAGCTCTATCATAATTTTTATAAAGTTGGAAGAAAAAAAAAAAGCCTTTACTAAATCTTATCACTTGGATAAAGATCATATTCCAAGTACAATTCTTGGTATGCCATATCACCATTTGGCTTCTTTGACCACAGGTTACTCGATGATTATTAGACATCACATGCATAGATGCATAGCAATTATTTCTGAAGGCAAGCCTGTGACATATGCAATTGGTTCAATACTTAGGAGTGGCAGGGCCCAGCAGGACCAGCCATGGCCTCCCACAGAGTGGTATTTAACAATTGGTTGACTAGGATATACAAGGTCTATGATATCATGCTAGCATGTTAGAAGTTGTTTTCCTAAGGGTCACAGTTAGCTATATAGAGAATAATGCCATCAGCCAGAAAGGACTTCCTGATTGCATATATAGGATTTGCTTATGTTTACAGAGGAGTAGCTTCCTATTTTCATTCCCGTTCTCAGGGAAAGTGATTTGATCTAGATAGAGTAGAATCCCAGGACCACTTTGTTTGCAAGAAGAGAAACTCAACTCAATCCAGTTTAAGTAAAATTTGAGCTTCATTGAGAGAATACTGGAATAGCTCAGAGAATTGAAGGATGGTTCTCAGGAACTACAGGAATGTTGAAGACCTTCATGACTGGAACCAGGCACTGAAACTCTAAATAGCACACTCTTCTGAATCTTATTTCTGTTTTCCTATGCATGTTGGTTGTATTCTATATTACTACGAGGAGCTTCTTTTTTTTTTTTTTTTTTTTTTTTGGAGACTGGGTTTTGTTATGTTGCCCAGGCTGGAGTGGGAGTGCAGTGGCACAATTATGGCTCAGTGCAGCCTTGATCTCCTAGACTCAAGCAATCCTCCCACCTCAGCCTCCTGAGTAGCTAGGACTACAGGTGCACACCACCAGGCCTGACTAATTTTTAAAAAATTTTTTAGTACAGATGAGGTTCTGCTGTGTTGCTCAAGCTGGTCTCACACTCCAGAACCTTTTTCTTTATGCTAGAAAACAAGATTTTCCCAGTCCTGGGCTTTCTTCATCCCTAGAGGAAAACAAGCTTCCTTTATCCAATGTTAGGTTTAAAAAAAATCCTGGAGCAGGCCTCTGACTGGCCAGATTTAAATCATGTTTCCAACCCTTGGATGAATTGCTATGGATAAGAATATGAAGCACCACGATTGGCTGGTCATGTGTCCATTTCTAAGAGTAAAGGCGGTGGGGGAGATTCTATTACTATAAAAAGAGTGTAAGATCACTGTGCGCCAGGGAGCCATACAAGTTGGTATGGTACATCTATTGGCATTTTCCCACTGTCTCCCTTACCCTAATGGAGATCACTGAGAAGAGGAAGACTACCCATGAATTCAACCTGGCCCAAAGAAGAAAGCTTCTTCTTCATCTCTATGTGACTAACGTTGGTCCTTGGGGCAGATGGTTCCTTTGGCAAGATGCTATGGTAGACTTTATTTCTGAAGCACAGGTAGGCCTCTTGAAATTGTTTTGTTTGCAAGTAGGAAAAAAAGATCAAAACTTCTTGGCATTATCTTGTAAAGTGCTAGTTCCATTGTAGGCAGGGAAATTTAGGCAGATAACCTCACATTTAAAAACAGTTTATCTTCTCTAACATAGATCAGAGTATACTATGTTTGGAAAGTATTGTTTCTACTGGAAAAGGCATATGAGATGTATTTAGTCCAACAGTTACAGTGAAAACTGTAAGAATAATGAGGATGCATAGGTTTAAGTTGGACTGTCACGGAGATTTCAAAAGAGAGATTGAACTTGTGGTGCAAAGCCTACCGTGGCTGTCCTATGAGTCTCCTCATTAAAAGCAAAACAAAACTAAAGAAGGGAGTCTCCTACTGTGGGTGGGATATATACAGCAGGAATAAAGATTTACATTTGGAGAACTGAAGAACTAAGCATTTTTAAAAGGGGCAAGAGACGAGTGGGCTTTTAAGCCAAGGGAGCAAGGTTAGGAACTGGAATATTTCCACAGGAAGGCACGGGTAAAGGACTTCCAGTTTTTTCCCCACTTGGGCTGTGAGATATGTCATATTTGTCATGCAATTTTAAATTTTTTCTCCTTATCTGATAAATCCCTCTAATTTTCACCAACCCTTTAATTAAGTCTATTAGACAAGCACAAGTTCTATGTTGGTAGTATTGTTGGGAATTAAGGAGAAGAGCAACAAAAAGAAGCATGATCCTGTATCCTTCCATGGAGATCATCATCATAGCACAAGAAAAGGAATCCCAGATCATCCAGGTGGCACCAGGACAGAGGTTCAGGGCAGAGCTGAAGGCAATGGAGAGGAACAAGTGACTCATAGAAACAGCTGCAAAGAGGGTGATTCAGGAACAAACTGAGGGACAAACATCCTCTTTCTCAAATATTCTAGAGGAAGGTGACTTTCAGAGGTTAAGAAATGGGAATGGTGGGGGGAAGACACATATTGATTTTATTCTCTGCAATTAGACCCTTTTGCTCCTCCTCTTATTTCCCTCTCTATTTCTCAAAATTTATTACATTAATTTCTCTCTCCAAGATGGATCAAATATGCTTTGCTTATACAAGTATTTAGAGTTCATTTTATTCAATCATGAATTTTTATTAATTGTATGTCTGTCATCCCCATTAGACTGAAAAGACAATGGCTATGACCCGCATACAGGGAGGATGGTAACTGAGATAGTGCTTTGCATACTGTTGTTGCTTAATAAATGGCTTTAAATTGATTTGAAAATGGTTTACTTAGTTGACTTCCTTCTTTGCAAGAGCCAACTCAGTCCCATTGGCACTTCATTTTCTCCTTTAAATTGCCATATTATCTAGAATATTTTAATAACTTTCACCATTTTGAAATGATGCTAAATTGAACTAATTTTTCACTAAGCTTCTCAAGGAAGCAAAATCACAAATACTTCAGGTGTCATAAAATCAAAAGTACACATTGCCTTCCCACAAAGGAAAGAACCACAATGAGGTATTTGCTCTTAAGAAAAGTTCTTGATACTTTTAGGATGATCTCAACTTCCACTTAGGAAGTTGGACTGTTTCAGGAAGAGAGTAATTGTTGACTGAGCAGGAGTCAGATTTTCTAGTGATCCAACTTGAAAGGGCCAGCTATTGACAAATTGGTACTTTAAAATTTTTCTGCTTGACAAACAATCCCTAACTCCAACCTTCTTTAATCACTACATATTCCTGTGGATGTAACAGGCATTACATAAAGGGAGAATCTCAAAAACAAACCCTAGCTTTTTTCATTCTACCAGTCTTCTCTGAGCAATTCCATTTTTTTTTTAAATGAATAACTGAAGATAACTTTGAATCCTGGAACATGGCTGTGATATGGAAAATGAAAATAAAAGAGTACAAAATAACATGTATATCGTGATTGCAACTATTTAAAATATTTATAAAATATTTATGCCCATGAAAGATAATACTGCAAAAATAGCGTAATTGTGTTGGAGAAGAGCAGAAGGAAGAAAGAAGCTGTATTATTTTGGTCAAATGTGATCCTTCTGTAAAAGAGACACCTGAAAATATAGTGGCTTAAAGGGCAAAAGTGTTTGCTTTCCTCTGTACCAGTCCAGGGCAGGGAGGAAGGCAACTCTGCTCCATGTGGCCACCCAGAGACCCAGGCTCCTTCTGTCTTGCTCCCTTGTCATTCCCTAGGGCATTGTCCTCATCTGCTGGGTTGCAGTCATGCCTGTGTTCAGCTCAAAGAAAGTGGACACAGTGTAGGGGAGTTTGTGCAATATCCTAGGGTCCATACTGGGAAGCAACACTCCTATTTCTGCACCTGTTCCTTTGATGAATATTGTCTCGTGGCGACACCTAACTCACTGCAAAGAAGGTTGGGAAATGCAGTCGAGTTGGGCTCTCTTGTTCCCAGAGCAAAGTAGAAAATGGATTTTGGCTGATAGTCTCTGTTGTTATAGTTACCAATCATTGAGAATTGGGCTTAGTGATTTACACATACTGCCTCATTTAATCCACAAAACTCCATGTCCAAGATCTCCTTGCTTATAATAGTTACCAAACATATCATCCTTGCATTACACCTACTGTCTTTCAGCATAATGGCATTCTGAATATTTATTATCTTAAAATATTTTAATGTTGTTATGTAGTAGTTCCAACTTACAGAATTCATATTTCATTATCTCCAAGCTCCTTTCAGCTCTGAAGTATTGCTTATTTATTTCCTACAAAAAAGAAAACAGGGCTCTATGGACCATTGACTGGAACTGAGGTGGTAGGAGGGGGTGGGACTCTAGGAAAATGTGAGATGAAAAGAATGGAGAACAATTGATTCATGTATTATGACTTTTATATCCCACATATTTTTGTTTCATTATTCATCTCCATCAATATCTAGTTTTTAAAATTTGCTTTGCATATTTTAAAAAATTCAGTATATTATTATATCAGAAATACGTTTAGGATCAGAATTCTGTGACTTTATTAACCATACGAATGTGGGCTTTTAATATTGACACTAGAGAACAAACCATTTTTATCATATTCCCTAATTTCTGACCTATAAGACCCTCCCCCCATAACACACGTATACTTGTTAACTAAATCATGCATTTTAGTGTCATCCTTGGGTGCCAACTATTCCAACATATGCCCCCAATCTGATAACTCATCAAGTACTATCAATTTTACTCCTTAAATGTGTCTATTTTCTCCCTTCTCCCTAGTCCCCCTCTCAGAGTAACCACAGCTGACTGCTATTGTTTTCTGCATGTTCTAGTCCAATCCATTCTGCATACTGCTGCCAGAGAGATCTTTTCTAAAGCACAAACCTGATCATGGAACTGTTTGACTCACAACCGTTCTGTGACTTTCCAACACTTTCAAAATATGGACCACCTTTCATTTGGTTTCACTGACATTCCCTACCTCCTAGCCCACCATATCAAACTCCATGCAGGTCTACACATATGCCATACATTCTCTTACTCCTGGGCCTTTGCATATGCTGTGGCCTCTCACTTGGCTATCTTCTAGCATACCCCCAAGTCTTTCTGTATGACTGCCCCAAAAAGAGTTAATTGCCCTGTCTGTGTGCTTTCCTAATACTCTGTCCTTAAACCTACTTATTAAACACTTATTAGACACTTATTAAAGTGTCTTAGGATTGTCTGTTGATTTGTCTACCTCTGTATCTTTTTTTTTTTTTTTTTTTTTTTTTTTTTGAGATGGAGTCTTGGTGTGTCACCCAGGCTGGAGTGCAGCGGTACAATTTCAACTCACTGCAAGATCCACCTCCTGGGTTCAAGTAATTTTCCTTCCTCAGCCTCCCAAGTAGCTGGGATTACAGGTGTGCTCCACCATGCCTGGCTAATTTTTTGTATTTTTAGTAGAGATGGGGCTTCACCATGTTAGCCAGGTTGGTCTCGAACTCCTGACCTCAAGTGATCCGCTCGCCTCAGACTCCTAAAGTGCTGGAATTACAGGTGTGAGCCACTGCACCCAGCTCTCTCTGTATCTTAATTGTAGGCCACTAGAAGGTAAGAATCGTCTTTTACTTGTTTGGTCTTCAGTGCTTGCCATTAGTCTGGATTGAGATAGGCACTCAATAAATGTTTTCTGAAGAAAGGAAATAAGAATGGAAAGTCCTGACTTATCATTTAACCTTCATCTTTCTTAAGAAGAAGTGATGGAAATATCTATTGACTCTGATGTTACTCTGATGTCAGCCCTTCTTGAGCCTGCAAGAAGTAAAGTGAATAATTCAGGGCTCTCTGACTAACAGAGATGATGGAAGCAATTGCTTGTCCTCACTGCTGGAGCCCAGAAATAAGTTGAATGAATCATGCTTGTGTTCCTGGTATGCATGCCATGAAAATGGTCTAAGAACTCCTAGCAACTCTCTCAAAATTAAGACAAATTTCGGTGTTGGCTGCCTAACGTGTTTTCTGGCACATATATTTCCAAGCTCCACACCTGGCAGAAAGATGGCATCATAAAATTGAACATGATTGTGTTGGACAAGTAAACTGTGCTTCTGGTAACATACACACAAAAGTTACATTTGTATTCTCATTCACTGAGGTATGTGGGGGTGACTAACAAAGATATATCTGAGATGGGTGTGAGTCCAGGGCAGGATTAGGGCCTAAATTTGGCTGCTGAATGCATGTCCACTGACCTTTTCAGTATCTGGCAAACTTTACTTTAAAAACAGGGTTGATCTTTAAATTATGACTAGAAAAATCTTAGCTAAGCAGCAGTCCCTGCCCAACCTCCTCCCACTCCCAAATAAGAGAATAATGGTCTCTGTCTTTAAAAAGTTACAAACTATCCTCTAAGTAGGTAGGATCCACATGGCAGATCATTTTTAAATTTCCAGAGCCCTCACTTAGAAGTTTCATATCAGTAAGGAATTAAGTTCTGTTGTGAATACAGAAAACCCTGAATATATAGAGGCTTAAACAAATTGAGAGTTTTGTGTTTCTCTTGTTGTAAGTTCAAAGGTAGAAAATCCAGCTGGTAAAGCAACTTCAGAATGCCATCAGGGACTGTTTTGTGTTGAATTGTGCCATCCTAAAAGATAAGTTGAAGTCCTAAGCCCTGGTACCTGTGAATTTGATGTTTTTGAAAATAGGGTCTTTGCAGATGTAACCAAGTTAAGATGAGGTTATTAGGGTGGGCTCTAATCCAACATGACTGGTGTCCTTATAAGAAGTCAAAATTTAGATACAGCACTCAGGAAGATGGCCATCTGAAGATGGAAGAAGAGATTTAAGTTACACGGTAGCAAACCCAGGAATACCTGGGGTTCCCTTCTAAGGGGCAAAGAAGGATCCTCAACTAGAGACTTCAGAGGATGCGTGATCCTACCAACACCTTGATTTCAGACTTCTGGCCTCCAGAACTGTGAGAGAACAGATCTCTGTTGTTTTAAGCCACCCAATTTTTGGAGTTTTGCTCTGGAAGCCCTGGGAAATAAATACAGGGATGTAGGATCCTTCCATTTTTCAACTCTGCTGAGCTCTCTTTGCCTCATACTCACATGACGGCTGGTTCGCCTTCAGCATCTTGTTTAAGTCCCATGTAGGAAGAAAAGAAAGGAAAATAAACAAAAGGCATCCACTAGTGAGATCTACCTTCTTTATTTTCCTGAAAACTGGCATTTTGTTCGAAGAGAGAATACAAATTATTTACATTAATATCTCTGTGTCTTTTTAAATTTTTAAAATAAACTTTGTTAGAGCAATCTTCGTTTCACCATGAAACTGAGCAGAAAGTACAGAGTTCCCATATACTCCCTGCCCCCACATGCATAACCTCTCCTGATATCAACATCCCACACCAGAGTAGTACATTTGTTACAATGGATGAACCTGCATTGACACATCATTATCACCCAAAGCCCATAGTTTACCCTAGGGTTCACTCTTGGTGTTGTACATTCTGTGGGTTTTGACAAATGTATAATGACATGCCTATACCATTATAGTATCTTACAGAGTAGTTTCACTGTCCTAAAAGTCCTCTGTATTCTGCCTATTTGTCTCTTCTACCTCCAGCCACATCCCTGGAAAACACTAATCTTTTTACTGTCTCCATGGCTTTGCCTCTTCCAGAATGTCCTATAGTTGGAATTATACAGTGTGTATCCTTTTGATACTGTTTGGCTTTGTGTCCCCACCCAAATTTCATCTCAAATTGTAATCCCCAGTGTTGAAGGAGGGACCTGGTGGGAGGTGATTAGATCATGGGGGCAGTTTCCTCCGTTCCTGTTCTCACGATAGTGAATGAGTTCTCACAATATCTGATGGTTTTACAAGGCAGTTTTCCCTGCTCTCTCTTGCACTTGCTCTCTTGCCTGCTGCCATGTAAGACATGCCTGCTTCCCCTTCCACTATGATTATAAGTTTCCTGAAGCCTCCCCATCCATGCAGAACTGTGACTCAATTAAACCTCTTTCCTTTATAAATTACCCAGTCTCAGGTAGTATCTTTATAGCAGTGTGAAAATGGATGAATGCACCATTTCAGATTAGCATCTTTTACTTAATAACATGCATTTAAGGTTCCTCCAGGTCTTTTCGTAGCTTGATCATTCATTTCTTTTTAGTGCTCAATAATATTCCATGCTATTAATGCACCACAGCTGGTTTATCCATTTCGCCCACTGAAGGAAATCTTAGTTGCTTCTTAGTTTTGACCATTATGAATTAAGCTTCTGCAAACACCTGTGTGTAAGTGTTAGTGTGGACGTAAGTTTTCAGATCATATGGGTAAATAGTAAGAAGTGTGATTGCTAGATCATAGGTAAAAGTACGTTTAGTTTTGTAAGAAATGGCCAAACTATCTTTCAAAGTGACTGTACCAATTCGCATTCCCAGCAGCAATGACAGAGTAACTGTTGTTCCACATCCTCCCCAGGATTTGGGGTTTCAGTGCTTTGGATTTTGGACATTTTAATAGACATACAGTAGTATTTCATCATTTTAGTTTGCAATTCTTTAATGACATGCTATGTGAAGCATCATTTTATATGCCTATTTGCTACATCTTCTTCGGCAAGGTGTCTGTTCAGTCTTTTGTCCATTTTTACATCAAGTTGTTAATTTTCTTATTGTTTTTTTTTTTTTTTTTTTTTGAGACGGAGTCTCACTCTGTCGCCCAGGCTGGAGTGCAGTGGCTGGATCTCAGCTCACTGCAAGCTCCGCCTCCCGGGTTTACGCCATTCTCCTGCCTCAGCCTCCCGAGTAGCTGGGACTACAGGCACCCGCCACTTCGCCCGGCTAGTTTTTTGTATTTTTTAGTAGAGATGGGGTTTCACCGTGTTAGCCAGGATGGTCTCGATCTCCTGACCTCGTGATCCGCCCGTCTCGGCCTCCCAAAGTGCTGGGATTACAGGCTTGAGCCACCGCGCCCAGCCTCTTATTGTTGAGCTTTAAGAGTTCTTAGTATAGTTTGGATAACAGTGCTTTATCAGATAAGTCTTTTGCAAGTATTCTCTCCCTGTCTGTAACTTATCTTGCCATTATCTTGGGAGTCTACTTTCTTTTTTATTTTATTTTACTTTATTTTATTTATTCAGAGATGGAGTCTCACTCTTTCACCCAGGCTGGGATGCAGTGGCGCGATCTTGGCTCACTGCAAGCTCCACCTCCCAGGTTCATGCCATTCTTCTGCCTCAGCCTCCCGAGTAGATGAGACTACAGGTGCCTGCCACCATGCCTGGCTAATTTTTTGTATTTTTAGTAGAGATGGGATTTCACCGTGTTAGTCAGGATGGTCTCAATCTCCTGACCTCGTGATCTACCCTCCTTGGCCTCCCAAAGTGCTGGGATTACAGGCGTGATACTTTCTTTTAAAAAGCTTTACTAGAGGCCTCAACCAGTGACTACTACTTCCATCTCATGATCACCCCATGAGCAATGGTGTCTGAAAATGCATTATTTTGGCTAAACACACTGTAGGCACACATTAAATCGGGGTTCTCTTAGTAAGGAAGAAGGAGAGAACAGCTGTTGAATGGGGTATTATTTCCATTTGGGCTGGCATAACAAAATACAAGAGGATGGGTAGCTTATAAACAATAGAAATTTATTTCTTACAGTTCTGGAGGTTGGTAAGTCCAAGGTCAAGAGAATGGCAGATTTTGTGTCTGGTGGAGCTTGCCTTCATAGATGATGTCTTCTAGCTATGTCCTTACATGATGGAAGGGGCAAGCTAGCTCTCTGGGGTCTCTTTTGTAAGGATACAAATCCCAATCATGAAGTCTCCACCCTCATGACCTAATCACCTCCCAAAGGTGATACCATCCTCCTAACACCATCACATTGATGATTATGTTTCAACATATGAATTCTGGTGTGGATGTAAACACATAGACCACAGCAAGTGGGCATTACTAGTGTTTGTCACAGAAACCCTTTTACCTAGGGACTTGTAAATAGTTTTATGACAGAGTAGAACTAAGATTTGAAATGAATAGAATCCCATGTGCTTCTTTCTAAAATATTAAATATTATAGAAACTAAGGTCTAAAAGGGCAGTACAGGCTGTCTAATCAAAACCTCTTATTTTATACATAGGGAAAAATTCTCCAAGATGTGTAAGCAGTGTAATCAGGGTTTACAAAGCTAGTTGGTACCAGAGCCCTTGACTTTCATAGAGAGTCATTGTACCTGTTTTATCACTGTACCTGTTTTAGTGTGCAGGTCATCTTTAGAAGGCAATATCCTAATAATTTCTTTACCAAGCTAAGAAAAGCACAATTTCTTTAGAAGGTAATATCCTAATAATTTCTTTACCAAGCTACAGAAAGCAAGCTAATAGTTTACTAGACACAACAAACCTCACCCAAATAGCTAAGTGTAGCATCCATTCACTTTGCTTCTTATATCTTATTTCTAAGCTTGAGGCAGAAATGAAAGGTTTGTATTCATAAGGCATAGGAGCTACAACCTAGATGACTTATATTTGTGTAAAAAAAAAAACAATAATAAACTCTCTGTCTACTCAACTTTGTTGATTCCATGACTAGATTCCTAGACCAAGAAACATAAAAAGTAAAAATTTAGCTGATTTTAGATCTCCAAAAAGAGTAAGGAAAATAATTTAGTCATATATTTCCAAAAAACTGTTTATTAAAGTCATGAAGTTTGAAAAGCATCATGGAAGACATCTTGGATCGATGTATGTTCTTGAAATTGGTCCCTAAGTGTTAGAGGTTCAGATGATTTTATGATTTACATATAAAAAGTGTACTGCAAAGTTAATGGAGCTAGGCTGGATGGCATGAAGCTTTATATAAAATAAAATACATTTAGCATTCAGGTAAGAGAAAATGTATCTATTTCATTAATCAACATTACTTCCACAACATATACAGTAGCACATAATGAGATCTAATCCACTCACCAAGATATAAATTTATCAGGTTAGGAGAATGGGCCTCTATTATAAATCAGATGTTAACAGTAGCTTATGGTTTCTTAAAATGCAGACACTGTTTTTGAACTGATCTAAAGAAACTTGCATGGAAAAATGTGCTTCATAATGATATAAACTGTAATGCTTAGGGGTCCTGTTCTCTGAGTCATTCTAATTTTGGTTTATATACTGCTGAATTAAGCATTGCCTCAGAAGAGCGAGTCATGGGACAATGAGCAGGAGATCAGGACAGAGACACTGGAGGAAAAAGTAACTGGCAGCTTGTCCTGAGGTTCCCCTGCTGTACAAGCTTCCACACACCTGCCAGGGAAATTTTAAAATGTTGACTGTATTCATAAGAACATTTCAATGGTTTGACATTTGAAGATACAAAAGTGGAGGCAGGGAAGAATCTCCCTCCTATTCCTGCTCTCAGCCACCCCTTTCTTTCATTTTTGTTTTCGAGACAGAGTCTCACTCTATCACCCAGTCTGGAGTGCAGTGGCACGATCTCAGCTCACTGCAACCTCTGCCTCCTGGGTTCAAATAGTTCTCATGGCATCCCAAGTAGCTGGAACTACATGCATGACCCACCATGCCCAGACAGCTACCCTTTCTTAAGGCAACCAATGTTAAACATTTTTAATGTACTCTCATAACATTGTATTCATGGATGGATGGATGTATTCATGATTTATTATTCATCTCATTTAGATAAAAAAATTAATTGATATCAATGAAAGCTGAAGATAATTTGCCATTTGACACAGGCCAAAAATTTTGGAGTTATCCTCCCTTCCTTCCTGCATTCCTTCTTCCTTTGCTTCCTTCCTTCTTTTCATGCCCTATCTCAATGCATCTCCAATATAATTGGCCTTCCTTTCAAAATATATGTAGATTTAAAATATTCCTCACCACCTACACCTACATCATCCTGGCCCCAGACACCAACATCTCTCACCTGGACTATGTCAACAGCTTCCTCGTGCTTCTCCTTGCTTCCTTCCTTGTCCCCTTTAAAACTAGTGTGATCCTAAAGCAATCCAAGTCAGATCACATCACTCCTCTACCCAGAACTTTCCAATGGCTTCCTACTTTACTTAGAGAAAATATGAAATCCTTACAATGGGCCACACGTCCCTTTATCATCTGGCCCCATGTCTCCTTGATCTTATCCACCAACTGCTCTCATTCTCACTCATTGCCCAGTCACACTGTCTTCCTTGCTTTCCTTAAATTTATCAGCCTTACTCCCACCCCACCAGTTGTTCAGCTGTTTCCTCTGTCTGCAGCCCTTCCCAGCCACCTACATAGATGGTCCCTCACCCCCTTCATCTACTTGTTCAAATGGCACCTTCTAGGTGAGGCCTCCCTAACCACCCTGCTTAAAATGTCAGCCTCCTCCCCAGCCCCTGTATTTCCCAGCCACCTTACCTCGGCTTCATAGTATTTGATGCCTACTAAAGTACTGTGATTTACTTGCTAGTTTTGTTTATTGCTGTCTCTCTTCATTTGAATGTGATATGAAGGGAGAGATTTTTGTCCATGTGGCTCACAGCTGTGTCCTCGGTGCTCAGAACAATGCCCAGTAAACGTATGGTAAGTGAATAAATTTCAGACACTCTAGGAATCTTTCTACTTTCTTTCTCTCTCTTTTTGTTTTTGATTTTCAGTAGAGACGGGGTTTCGCCGTGTTAGCCAGGATGGTCTTGATCTCCTGACCTCGTGATCTGCCCGCCTCAGCCTCCCAAAGTGCTGAGATTACAGGCGTGAGCCACTGTGCTCGGCTTTCTACTTTCTTTTGCATAAAACGCTGTTTCTAAATTATCCCTGCCTAGGCCACATACAGAACAAAGTTGATAGTACTCAAAAGCTGGCTGACTATTGTAATAATTCTGTCCTTATATATTCTCATTCTTGAGAGAAAAGTACATTTGCTTTATTTATGAGGCACAGAGGGTCATTGCTCTGTAATTATGACTACTGAGGACGTGTTATGCGTTGAATTGTGTCCCCTCAAAATCCATACGTTGAAGTCCCAACCCTCAGCACCTCAGAATGTGACCTTATTTGGAATAAGATTATTGCAGATGTAATTAAGATGAGGTCATACTAGAGTAGGGCGGGTTCCTAATCCTGTATGACTGGTGTCCTTATAAAACAGAAAATTCGACACAGACATGCAGACAGAGAGTACTATGTGAAAATAAAGACAGAGATCTACAAACCAAGGAATGCCGAAGACTGCCAGCAAATTACCAGAAGCTAGAAGAAGGGCATGTAACAGTTTCTCCTTCATAGCCATCAGGAGGAATCATGCCTGCTGACACCTTGACCTCAGACTTCCAGCCTCCAAAACTGTGAGACAATGAATTTCTGTTGTTTGAGCCACCTGGTTTATGGTACCTTGTTATGGTAGCCCTAGGAAACTAACATAGGACCTATGGAACTGTGGCATCCTTTTGTTTTTGTTTACAAGTGGTTCACATAACTGGTACAGAATACCACTCAACAAACATATCGAATGAGCAATGGGGAAAGTTTGCCATGATCTGCTTCAAGGAGGACAAGGAAGATGGGAAATAGAAAATCAACATTGGACTGACATTCCCACCAGAGCACTGACCATGTCATTTAATATTCAGTTTCTAGCACAGAACCTGATTCTGATTCTTAAGACACATTTGTTGAGAAAAACTGAATATTGGACAGAGCAGGCAGCTCTATGCCAAGCAAGAGATCTTAGATGGGAGATTGTGGGGCTGGGGAGCTGGTGCTCCCTGATCCATTCATGAAGTTTAAGCAATCATTCTGATTTCACATTGCCAGGAGTCTCCCTACTGACAGGACACCCACGTTCTGCATCATTACTTGAGTTTGCTTTTACTTAGGTAGATAGTATGTGGTTTTTAAAGTATATTTATAGGATTATTGGTAGGAACAGATTTATTTTACATTTAAACAGCTGGTTCAACATTCCTTTAAACTCAGATGTGTAATTCTGTTGTTAAATTATTATGTTGTGTTTCTAAAAATTTCACTTTCTTAAAGGCTGATGTGAATACAAAACCTTCAGAAAGATTGTTTGAAGCCACAATAGGTATTCCTAATAGATTGCCTTTCTCGGTCAGTTATTTTACATTAGAGGAGAAAATAATGCTATTGTTATGGATTAAAATATTGTGTTTTAGATGTCATTGCTATTAAATATCAAGGACATAGAAAACCAAAATAGTAAGGACAAAGATTTAGGATAAAATAAGTGGCATCCAATATAATGTTTTTGAAATGTGAGTTCAGAATGCATGTAAGTGTCTGGACAGCTCAAGTAATTTTTGTTTTATCTGAAATACTCTTATTTTTATTTTTTGAGACAGAGTCTTGCTCTGTCACCCAGGCTGCAGTGCAGTGGCACAATCTCGGCTCACTGCAACCTCTGCCTCCCAGATTCAAGCAATTCTTGTGCCTCTGCCTCTCAAGAAGCTGCAATTACAGTTGCGTGCCACCACACCTGGCTAATTTTTGTATTTTCAGTAAAGATAGAGTTTTGGCATGTTGGCCAGGCTGATCTCGAACTGCTGACCTGAAGTGATCTGTCCACCTCGGCCTCCCAAAGTGCTGGGATTACAGGTGTGAGCCACTGTGCCTGGCCTCCATCGGAAATACTCTTAAAAAGAAATCATGACTTTTTATGCCTCAAAATTTTAAATGTCTCTATCATTCATCTGTGGTTCACTAAAAAGGGCCATAATTCCATGATTATCTATACCTTGAGAAGTGTGAGGTGTGATCTGGTCGCCCTCCTCCTGACCTTGTGCTGACCAGTGACTGCTTTGACCACTGAAGTATGGCAGAAGAAATGCCATGCCAGTCTGTCTGGTCCTCTTGGACTCTCAGTTACCATGTGAGAAATCTGACAGGCCTGCTACCATACATTGAGGGGACGCTAGGTAGCCACATAGGCTTGAAAAGAGAGAGAGATGGAGAGAAAGAGGGAGATGGCTGGACCCTTTTCCCATCTCTTCCAGCCCCTAGCCATTTGAATTATCCCGACATTGTTGAGCAGAGACAAGCAGTCCCCCCGTACCCTGTCCAAATTCTAACCCACAAAATAGACACAATAGACCCAGAGTGAGACATACTACTACTAATAAATTGTTTTAAGCCACCAGGACTTGGGGTAGTTTGTTATGCATCAGTAGGTAACTGGGCCATCATCTTTCTCATATAGATAGCTTCGGATGAGATCTTGTAACTTCCCAGGTGTTCTCTTTATGACATCTAATAATACCTCCAGTCTTCAGAATTGGAATTTCTTATTGAGTTATATTATGCTTTCCAGCCAACCATATACTAATTTCTTGTCACTCAGAAATAATCTGTTCAAACTACTGATATTAACAAAAGGTGCCGGCCGGGCGCGGTGGCTCAAGCCTGTAATCCCAGCACTTTGGGAGGCCGAGACGGGCAGATCACAAGGTCAGGAGATCGAGACCATCCTGGCTAACATGGTGAAACCCCGTCTCTACTAAAAATACAAAAACTAGCCGGGCGAGGTGGCGGGCGCCTGTAGTCCCAGCTACTCCGGAGGCTGAGGCAGGAGAATGGCGTAAACCCGGGAGGCGGAGCTTGCAGTGAGCTGAGATCCAGCCACTGCACTCTAGCCTGGGCGACAGAGCAAGACTCCGTCTCAAAAAAAAAAAAAAAAAAAAAAAAAAGGTGCCAAAACACTGTTTTGCATACTTTTTCTCTTGGTATGGCATGAGTATTATGCTCACTAAATTATTTTTAAAAGTATGTGCATCTGATATGAAGATTTTCTTTTAATTGATACAGGAAAAAGTAGACTTCTCATTAGCACAAACAGTTTTCCAGCGTCTCTTGTAGCAGAAATTGCAGTTGGCTCCCAAGAAGTGTAATACAGTATGTGTTGATAAACATGATGAGCAACTGGACTAGCTACCCTCTTTGTATGGCTACCAGAAACTATATAATGTGCCTCATAAATGTTTGGCACATATTCAATTCTCAAAAATGTTACTTCTCACCATTTCTCCCTTTTTTTTCTTTTTTGCTGCTATGTAACATTTAAACCTTTGAAAACCCAATGCTGGTTAAAACCATAGTCTATTGCATGTATATGTTTTAACCATTTGCAATGTGAGTTTTAAAAAGCAACCATTTCTGTGGCTAGCAGTTAAAGAGAAATTAGAGGTACCGTATAGTATTATAAGTAACGGATTTGCAAAGTTCCTCTAGCATTTTGCATTTAGAGGTCTCGTATCAGAAGCTTCCATTGAAGTCAATTCATTTACCTTTTAAAAGAGATGTATTTAGCACATGAAATTGAATTTACTTGCAAAATTCACTCTGTGTCCCCAGAATTAAGTCAGATGACATATGCAGCAGTTGTTTAATGTGGCAACAAAACAGGATGTTTGTTTGTATTTACTATAAATTATAAATACATACATGAACATATGAAAACAATTCTCTTTAGATGAAGTCAATTGTGCTTTATATGTTTAAGGGTTCTTTTAATTAAATGAGTTTCTTTTGCCTGACAAAACAAAACAGCAAGGAAATTCTACACAGGAAAAATTATTATATTTTAATTTGAATATAAATTGAGTGGTAGAAGAACACCAAATTATTTCATCTCTCCTAAAAGGGTAAGATGGAGGGCTTACATACACACATACTAGGCTCTTTATGTCTCAAGTGAACAGGAGTTTATAGCCCCGGTCTTCAACTGCATTTACTTTCAATCTCAAAACCACTACAGGCTTTAGCACAACTCATAATAATGGGTGGTCTCTGTCCAAGAGGAAGTTCAAGATTGGCATGCTGGCCAAGGTAAGTGCCAGGTATATGCATTAGCAGACTTCACGGGTTTTTGCATAGTACTTCACTCAAATGATTGCTATAAATCACTCCAAAATTCACACTCAAAAATGACTGTAGGACTTTTAGTAGGACTACAAAGGATACAGTGGGAATTTACAGCCGTTCTGTAAGGTTCCTCAAATTTTGATTCCGCTTTGCAAGGTACATGAACTTGACGCCCCTGGGAACCATTGCTGTAGAGAATGTGTCAGGTTTTTAGTACAGAGGTCAGCTTTTCACTCACTTTGTCACTAGTATGCTCAAAGAAAATTTGTTGGGGCATTTCTTCTCATCCCTGAGATAAAAACAATTGCCCAAGTTTTTTCCTTTTAAATACTTTGACCCGGAGATAGACGATTCTCATCTGTCTAGAGATGCTCTCAGAATTGCTCTCGTTCTGTGCAGTACATTTTGATAGTGCTATTTATATTAGTTCTCTGAAGCAAAGCATCATATATAGTGGCAAAGCTGTTCACAAAGTGACACAGGAAACTGGATTTGCAGTGGGGGCAGCTGATCTAAATCATTTTTTGTTTCTCATTGTAAAAGCCCCTTTATGAAATCCACAAGCTTTTGCCAAGCTCTTCAAACAGTCTTTTAGCCACCACATGAGTTGAGTTCCTGCCTCTGTGCCCTGACTGATTGCTTAGGCAGCTGCGTGGGTGGCTTCAGAGTTGCACTGAAGGCTTTTATGTGGTTTTTTTGGCTGATGGGCTATTTCTACTGTCTTGTCCCTATGGGTAGCATCTCAAGTTTGACTGGCTGTGATGAACACATCGTTAGTCATTTGAGAAAACTATCTGGTGAAAATGCCCTGTGATGTAAATACAAATTTGTCTTCTTTTCCCAGCCTGGAAAATGTTCTGCCTCAGAAAATTGTAAATGACTTGGAAGAATTAGATTGTGTCTCACTTTAATGAATAAAAAGCCAACAAAAACATCATCACCTTTGCTGCATTCAAATCCTTAAAGGTTTCTTGAATCAGAAGATAAAAGTAAAAAAGGAGAAAGGAAATCTGTTTGCTTGCCATGTTACTAGACCATGACTAGGTATACAGTTTGTCATAGACTGCAGTAAATAAAGTAAGCCCTGTTATCACATATTTATTGAGCACCTATTATGTTCCAGGTACTATGCTAAGTCATCTGGTTACAAAAATGAATGAAATGTATTGCAGGTTAGGCTCTCTGGAGGGCAGAAACTGAGATGGAATTAAGAGTGCAAATATTTTACTGAAGAGTAAGTCCTGTGAAAGAGAAGCTGAAGAAGCAAGACTGAGAAGAGGGAATCATCAGAACATGATGAAGACCTTACAATGTCTGTGCCAGCCCAGCAGGAAGTTTCACAGTAATGACTGCCCATTGGAGGAGGATTGCACAGTAAACAAAGGACTAGGCCCTTACGCCACTGCCATGTTCAGTTGCTGGCTGGACACCACCCAAAGAAGGACCTAACCTCTGCTACCACTGCCTTGCTCAGTCATGAACCAGGGTCTCTCCAAGAAAAATTTGAACGTGGCTTGAACACTGAGGTGAATCCTGAAGAAGCAGACAACTGGAGGCTGCCGGGTAGTCACCTTCTTTCTTTTGGTCAGTGAGTCTTTTCTCCAAGATATTTGGAAATAGCTAGCTCCTCAAGGGCTCTGGTGGACCTAATTCCCTAAGGGATACTTCAGAGACAAAATAAAGCCCCTGTCTCTGCAGTTGGTCTCCAGGCTACAGCTGGAACTCATCATCTTTCTCCTCCATTATCCATTCTAAATTCTCTTCACTCTATGTTGGCCTTGGCAGTTTTCCTGGAGTAGAATTCCCCATTAAACATGAACTTCTCTAGCTAGGCCTGCTGCATATTTCCATTTATATGGGCAAAGAGTGGCAAGAGATGCTCAAATTGAATCACTTGAGTGCTACATATTCCTACTTGTCTCTATCATACCAGGAAATCTTCTTCCTCATGCATTTTAGGGTCAATTATGACAAGCTGATGACTTCTTTTCTTGTTTGGTGATCCCTGGACATAAATATCCCAAAGTATTCAAGGGGCAGCTGTATCCTGTACTTCAAGGAATCTCTTGCTATTTCCCTGGGTGAGCGCATGCCCCCTTTAGAAATGAGGGCTTCTCAACCTTCAGAGAGCCCAGGCAGGAATCTGCAGAGTACACCAGTAGATTTTTGGGAATGATAGTAAGTGGGGCCGATTCTACTGCTATCCCTTGGTTCCAGACCCATGGGAACCTGACGGTTCCTGATAAAAATGCGGTGCCACAGTGAGGTCTCTGATTCAATGAATGTTCTGCTTCCTAGAGGATGGTGCTGCATCTCATGGGGTACTGCTTGTGACCTACTGCATCAGTTGCCCCTTCAGCAAGTTGCTTAACACTTTAAAACTCCAGCAGCCTCTGGGCAGTGTGGGAGAAGTAGTGTGTAATATGACTAATAAATTGCATAATCATGGGCCCACCTTTTTCTCTCATATTACACTTAAAGTTGGTTCTCTGGTTGGATGTTATGTTGTGTGAAATTCTATGTCTATAAGCATTCCATACATTCCCAGGTAGTGGTGCTTTCCTGTAGGTGGGAAAGGCAAATCCCTATCAGGAATAAGTATCTATTCCTGTGAAAAGAAACTGCTGGCATTTCCAACATGGAAGAATCCCAGTGAAGTAAGTTTGTGACCAAGTGGCCAGTTGGTCTTTTTGAGGAACTCTGCCATATCAAGGGCTTAACATTTGTCTCTGTGGTTGGCAGGTTAAATATTGAAAGTATTAATAGCTAGACAGAGCTTGATGAGTAGCAGTCACTGCTGTTGGGCTCACGTGCAATCTCTGTCTCAACTGCCACGGCCACTTTGTGTGTGCATTTTGCCAGCATTGCAGTGGACACATTGACAAAGGTTAGCTAACATAAACTTGGGCCAACTCATTTTGTCTACTGGGTTTACATACTTCACATGCAAGTCCACATGTTTATCTCATTCCTCAACCCAAGAATTCCTTACTTTGAAGATTTCAGAGGCTCCCACTTGGCTTTCCCCACTGTGATAGTTTTACTTCACAGGCCAGGGACCCAGTAGAGCCCAGGGTTTCAACGGCCAGGTATGTCAATACCACCAATACATTCAGGTACAAGAAAAATATGTCAGGGTTTGGCCAGGACTTCATTTGTTAACTCTCCCCATATGCTCCAATTGTAACAGACCGTGATGACACTTTAGGTCTCTAGGAATCAATGTCAACTTAGACTCTGTGTCCACCAGACCTGTGTTTATTTCCATCTCCACAGTGTACATAGCCCCTTAAATATGACTGTAGGTTACTTTGTAGAGGTACTGAAGAAATCTTTACAACATATGATTGGTATTGCAAGGTCTTTCTTTCTAGGGACCCAGTCACTTCTTTAGTCAATGGGTTCTGGCTCATTGGCTCAGGGACAGGAACTGTATAAAAGATCATGAATTTTTATTTGGACAACTACTCTCAACTTCCTGCTTCTTTAGTCTTGCTTCATTCTTACAACAAATGTTAAACAGTTCCCTTGTTGCTGCCTATTTTACCCCTAGGGACACATGTTCAATTAACCATTTCTATAACTCCCTATAGGTCAAAGGCCTTTGGTTGCCCCTCTGACCTGGCCCTCAATGATTAAGTACCAATACATGGCTATTGGTACTTAGCCATGCTATTAAAGAACCCAGCTCTGTGACCACCTTCTGTATCACCAACCCTGGCATGCAGAAGAGAGTCATCACTGAACATCCTAGTGATACCGGTGTCATTCTCACCAGCACATTCCTGATTATGACATCCAAGACTTGGTCATAAAAAGCTTAGCAACTTCCCCTTTGCATGCCAGGATCTCAGATATCATTATTGTGAGGAAGCTCAAAGTAGCCCAAGAGAAGAGAGCAAACGGTCCACATCTAGGTGTTCTGCCTGAAAAATCAGTTGAGGTCCCACTCCGCAGCCGGTATCAACTGCTAGGCATGAGTCAAGGCACCTGCAGGGAAGTCCAGCCCCCAGCTGTCAAGTCACCTGCAGCCACTAAGTTTTCTCAGCTGAGGCCCCAGACATCATGAAACAGAGACAAACTGTCCCCACTGTTTCCTGTCTAAATTCCTGAGCCCCACAATACATGAGCAAAATAAGATGGCTGTCTTAATGCCAGCAAGTTTTGGCATGCTATAGTAAACAGAGCAAAAATTAAATTCACAAATATAAAATATATTCCTCTCTAGCAGCAACAACTAACTAGAAAATATAATGTAAAATAAAATATTTAGAATAGCAATAAAAACTATTAATACATAGAAACTGGGAATCAGTCTGACAAGGAATGCATAAGAACTTTATAGAAAAACATGTTGAACTCTGTTAGAGAACATAAAAATTAAATTTGCTGGGCGCGGTGGCTCACGCTTGTGATCCTAGCACTTTGGGAGGCCAAGACGGGCGGATAACGAGGTCAGGAGACAGAGACCATCCTGGTTAACACCGTCTCTACTAAAAAATATAAAAAAATTAGCCGGGCGTGGTGGCGGGCGTCTGTAGTCCCAGCTCCTAGGGAGGCTGAGGCAGGAAAATGGCGTGAACCCGGGAGGCAGAGCTTGCAGTGAGCTGAGATCGTGCCGCCGCACTCCAGCCTGGGCGACTGAGCAAGAAAAAGAAAAAAAGAAAAAAAAATTAAATTCAACTAAATCTGTTTTAAAAAGCAAAAGTAATTCAGCAAAAATCCATTGGATTTTACTATACACAAATCAGGATTTCTGTTCGAAGAAGTACACATGTTGAAGTTAACATACACTAAACTGAGATAAAATATTTGTGAAGTCTAAAATTAACAAGGGTTTAATAGCTAGACTGTATTGCAAACTTTTATAAATTAGCAGTAAAAAGATAGGAAACAATAACATATGAGCAAAGGAGATATATTGGCAAGAATGTGAAGACTGAATGAGGAACAACTTTTTTTTTTTTTCAAATTATGGAAATATTTATGTTAATATCAAGTTTATACATAAAATAACGTTTGCTAATTTTTATAAGCACATGTATTATCAAACCTTGTTGACACACTGTTAGAATCATTTACAATTATTCTCATTATTTGCCTTTAATATTTATTTATTTATTTATTTATTTATTTATTTGTGTGTGTGTCCACAAGTTCATTTTTTTTTACACTTTAAGTTCTAGGGTACATGTGCACAACGTGCAGGTTTGTTACATATGTATACATGTGCCATGTTGGTGTGCTGCACCCATTAACTTGTCATTTACATTAGGTATATCTCCTAATGCGATCCCTCCCCCTCCCCCCTCCCCATAATAGGACCCAGTGTGTGACGCTCCCCTTCCTGTGTCCAAGTGATCTCATTGTTCAATTCCCACCTATGAGTGAGAACATGCAGTATTTGGTTTTCTGTTCTTGCGATAGTTTGCTGAGAATGATGGTTTCCAGCTGCATCCATGTCCCTACAAAGGACACGAACTCATCCTTTTTTACAGCTGCATAGTATTCCATGGTGTATATGTCCCACATTTTCTTAATCCAGTCTGTCACTGATGGACATTTGGGTTGATTCCAAGTCTTTGCTATTGTGAATAGTGCCACAATAAACATACATGTGCATGTGTCTTTATAGCAGCACGACTCATAATCCTTTGGGTATATCCCCAGTAATGGGATGGTTGGGTCAAAAAGTATTTCTAGTTCTAGATCCTTGAGGAATCGCCACACTGTTTTCCACAATGGTTGAACAGTGTAAAAGTGAGGAACAACTTTTTAAAGTAAAACTCTCAGGCAGGTGCAGTGGCTCACACATACCTGCAATCCCAGCACTTTGGGAAGCTGAGGTGGGTGGTCCAATTGAGCTTAGGAGATTAAGATCAGCCTGGGCAACCTGCCAAAATCCTGTCTCTACAAAAAATACAAATATTAGCCAGGTGTGGTGGCGCACCTGTAGTCCCAGCTACTTTGGAGGCGGAGGTGGGAGGACTGCTTCAGGTTGAGGCTGTAATGAGCTGAGATAACACCACTGCACTACAGCCTGGGTGACAGAGTGAGACCCTGACTCAAAATAAAAAATTAATTAATAAAATAAAGTAAAACTTGCTAATAATTGAGGAAAAAGGCAAACTAAAACCAAGATGAAATACCACTTGTATTAGTCAGTTTCACACTGCTATAAAGATAGTGCCTGAGACTGGGTAATTTATAAACAAAAGAGATTTAATTGACTCACAGTTCTGCATGGCTGGAGAGGCCTCAGGGAACTTACAATTATGGCATAAGGTGAAGAGAAAGCAAGGTATGTCTTACATGGCTGCAGGACAGAGAGAGAATGCAGAGGAAACTGACACTTTTAAACCATCAAATCTCCCAAGAACTCTCTTACTATCATGAAAACAGCATGAAGGAAACCACTCCTATGATTCAATCACCTCCCACCAGGTTCCTTCCTCCACATGTGGGAATTACAATTCAAGATAAGATTTGGGTGGGCACACAGAGGCAAACCATGTCACCACTTTATGCCCAAATGTCAAAAATTAGGAAAGTGGATCAAATATAAAATATTGATGAGAATGTGAGAGTATGAGGCCCCTTATTCACTAATGAAGGAGTTTAAGCATGCAGCCATGCTTGCAAGGACTTTAGCAATATTTTTAAAAATTATACATGCATATTCCCTATAATTGATTATCTCACTTCTGAGTATAATTCTCCTTTCTCCCTAAAATGATTGCACAGAGATTCAAGGAGATGAATCAATCAGGATCCAGACAAGAAAATAAAAGTCAGGCTAGGTATTTCAAAAGTAAGTATTCAATACAGGGGGCTGATTAAACAAGTATTGGAACGATAAAAGAGGTCATAGTGCACACTGGGGTAACTCAGGGATTAATAACCGTGGATAGCAGCTATCACTTTTGGAACTGGGGGAGCAAAAGGAAAGAGGTGGTATGACCACAACATAAGGACTTTGAGGAGGGAACCTCTGGGGTTGGTGCCCAGGCCTCTGAGAGGAAGGTGCCACAAGGCTGATGGTACATGAACCACTGAAAGTGTACACAGCTGGTGCTCAGACTGCTGAGGGGCACAGCTCATCTGCTATCATCTCCGAGCCGGTGTGATGCTGCTGGTGCTATGCATACTGAAAGAAGCTCTAGGCTGCAACCCTAGCTCCCTGCTGCTGATGGAAGAATGCCAGTAGAGGCTGTTAGCAGGAAGAGTCCCTTTTCCCCACCTCATGTCTTGTGATCTTCTGCCAGTACCTTCTACTGGAAGAGCATAACTAGAAGTGAGCTGACAAGGAAGTCTGGGAAGTGCAGTTTGCGGAACCTGGCCTTCAGAAGGGTTGGCTAGAGTCTGAGAGGTAATAAATAAAAGGTTTTCATCCCAGTATTGTTTACAGTAGCAAGAGATTGCAGCCAAAGTAGGTGTCCATTGCTAAGAGAATAATACATAAAATATTGTGGATGCAGAGTATGAAATACCATGCAGCCAGGAGAAACCAGTTGACTCCTGAGCAACACAGGTTTGAACTGTGAGGGTTCACTTATATGTGAACTTTTTTCAATAAATACAGTGGAAAATTATTTTGAGATTTGTAACAATTTGAAAAAACTCATAGATGAACCACATAGCCTAGTAATATCAAAGAATTAAGAGAGAGCTATATATGTCATGAATGCATGAAATATATGTAAATACTAGTCTATTCTGTCATTTACTAACATAAAATATCACAAATTTACTATACAAAGTTAAAATATACCAAAATTTACAAATAAATTGACATTAGACAATCTGACACAAACACTTACAGATCATATGTCATGCTGTTTCCAGTTGACAGAAATCAAAAAAATGTAAAGATGCAACATAAATCATAACTGCATAAAAGTAACTAGTATATACTGTACTACTGTAATAATTTCATAGCCACTTCCTCTTGCTATTACAGTGAGCTCAAATGTGGCAAATACCCATTTAAAATGCTGTGTGATGCTAATCATCTCTGTGTGAGCAGTCCAGTTCTCCAGTAAATCGCGTATCGCTGTAAAAAGTGATCTCTTGTTGTTCTTGCATATTTTTCATCATGTTTAGTGCAATACCAAAAACCTTGAATAACACTATGGGACATATATGAAGTGCCCCAATGATGCTTGAAGTGCTCCCAAGAAGCCGAGAAAAGTCATGACATTACAAGAAACAGCTGAATCGCTTGATATATGCCACAGATTGAGATCTGCAGCTGCAGTTGCCCACCATTTCAAGATAAATGAATACAGCATAAGGACCAGTGTAAAAAAAGAAAAGAAATTTGTGAAGCAGTTGCTGCAGCTATACCAGCAGGTGCAAAAATAAACCCTTATACTTTTTGAAAAATACCTTCATTGAAAATGAAGTTTTTATGTGAGTGAAGGATTGCTATATGAAAAGCATATCTATAGACTCTAATGTGGTTTGAGAAAAAGAGAAGTCATTATATGACAACTTAAGGAAAAAGAAAGGTGCAGGATATAAAGCTGAAGAATTTAATGCCAGCAAAAGATGGTGTGACACTTTTAGAAAGAGTCTTGGATTTTAAAATGTCAAGATATCAGCTGGACGCAGTGGCTCATGCCTGTAATCCCAGCACTTTGGGAGGCCAAGGTGGGTGGATCACCTGAGATCAGGAGTTCGAGACCAGCCTGACCAACATGGTGAAACCCTGTCCCTACTAAAAATACAAAAATTAGTCAGGCGTGGTGGCGCACACCTATAATCCCAGCTACTCAGGAGGCTGAGGCAGGAGAATCACTTGAACCTGGGAGATGGAGGTTGCAGAAAGCCAAGATCATGCCATTGCACTCCAGCCTGGGCAACAGAGCAAGACTCTGTCTCAAAAATAAAACAAAAAAAGGTATCAGGAGAAGCAGCTTCTGCCAACCAAGAGGCAGCAGACAAGTTCCCAGATGCCATTAAGAAAATCACTGAAGAGAAAGGATATCTGCCTGAACAGATTTTTAATGCAGATAAAAGTACCCTATTCTAGAAACAAATGCCACAAAGGACATGCATCAGTAAGGAAGAGAATTGAGCACCAGGATTTAAGGCAGGAAGGGGATAGGCTACCTCTACTGTTGTGTGCAATTGCAGTTAGGTTTATAATCAGGACTGGCCTTATCTATAAAAAGCTACTAACCCCTGAGCCTTGAAGGGAAAAAATAAACACCAGCTGCCAGTCTTTTGGTTGTATAACAAGAAGGTCCAGACAATGAGAACCCTTTTTCTGGATTGGTTCCATCATTGCTTTGTCCCTGAAGTCAGGAAGTACCTTGCCAGTAGGGGACTGCCTTTTAAAGTTCTTTTGATATTGGACAATGTCCCTGGCCACCCCATGAATTCAACACTGAAGGTGAAGAAGTAGTCTACTTGCCCCCAAACACAATGTCTCTAATTTAACCTCTAGATCAGGTGTCATAAGGATCTTTAAGGCCCATTACACAAGGCACTGTATGGAAAGGATTGCCAACACTATGAAAGAAAACCCTGATAGAATAACATGAAAGTATGGAAGGACTACATCATTAAAGATACCAGCATTGCTACAGGGAAAGCTGTGACAGCCATCGAGCCCAAAACAACAAATTCTTGCCAGAGAAAACTGTGTCCAGGTGTTGTGCATGACTTCACAGGATTTGCAATGGAGACAGTTGAGAAAATCATGAAAGAGATTGTGGATATGAAAAAAAAAAAAAGGTTGGGGATGGTGTGAAGGGTTTTAAGATATGGATCGTGAAGAAATTCAAGAGATAACAGACACCACATCAGAGGAATTAACACAAGATGATTTGATGTAGAGAACCAGTGCCTGACGATGAGAAAGAAGATGTAGTAAAAGCAGTGCCAGGAAATAAATTGACATTAGACAAGCTGACAGAAGGGTTCTGATGACTCAAAACTGCTTTTGACTTCTTTTGCAACATGGGTCTTTCTATAATATAGACACGGAAACTAAAGCAAACAGTGGAAGAAGGATTGGTATTATAGAAACATTTTAGGAAAAATGAAAAAGCAAAACATGTCAGACAGGAATTATCATGTATTTCTGTAAAGTTACACCAAGCGTGCCTGCCTCTCCTGCCTCCCCTTCCACCTCCTCCATCCCTTCCACCTCTGCCACCCATGAGATAGCAAGATCAACCCCACCTCTTCCTTTTCTTCATCAGCATACTCAATGCGAAGACAATGAGAATGAAGGTCTTTATGATGATTCACTTCCACTTAATGAAGAGCAAATATATTTTCTCTTCCTCATGATTTTTCTAATGACATTTTCTTTTCTCTAGCTTACTTTGTTGTAAGAATACAGTATATAGTACATATAAAATACAAGCTGTTTGTCAATCAACTATTTGTGTTATTGGTAAGATCTACTGGTTAACAGTAGGCTATTAGTAGTTAAGTTTTGTGGGAGTCAAAGTTATACACAAATTTTCGACTGCATGGAGGGGGTCAGTGTCCCTAACCCCCACATTGTTCAGTGGTCAACTGTACATATAAAAAACATGGAAGTCTTAGATCACTTCATGTTGCTATAACAGAGTATTTGAGACTAATTTACAGAGAAAAGAGGTATATTTAGCTCACAGTTATACTGGTTGGGAAGTTCCAAGGGCATGGCAGCAGCATCTGCTCAGCTTCTGGTAAGGGCTTTGTGCTGCATCACAACGTGGTGAAAGGTCAGAGGGGAAGCTAATATGTGCAAAAAGGGAAAACCCAAGGGGCATCCTGATTTGATAAGAACATACTTAGACAGGAACTAGTCCATTCCTGTGAGAACTAATCTAGTCTCACCAGAGCGAGAACGAACTCACTCTGTGAGAATGTCACTAAGCCATTCATGAGGAATCTGCCTCCATGACCCCAGCACCTCCCACTGGGCCCCACCTCCAATCACTGCCAAATTGGGAATCAAATTTTAACATGAGTTTTGGTGGGAAAAACTCATATCAGATTACAGCAATGGATAAATATCAAAAACAGCATTGACAGAAAAAATTAGAAAAAGGCATAAGATTTAGTGCTCAACCATAATAGTGGATTCATCTATTTCTCCTTATAGTTCTATTAATTTGTGCTCCATTTTTTGATGCTCTGTTGTTAGGTACATAAACATCAAGAATTGTTATTAATTATTTTGAGAACTGGCCCCTTTATCATTATGTAGTGCCTCTCTTTAATCCCCGATAACTTTTCTTCTCTGAAGTTTGCTTAGTCTAAAATTAATATAGCCACTCTTGCTTTCTTTTGATTAGTGTTAGCATGGTTTATCTTTTGTCATCTACTTATTTAAAAAACTTTACCCTTAATCAGAATTTATAGTAGACTTTTGATAAGTTATTATAACTAGTGATACACAATAACTCAATGTTTTAAATTTGTTTTTACACATGTAAGAGATTATCCAATCCCATCTGTTTGCTTTTAATTTGTACATGTCTTTACATTGAAAGTGGGTTTCTTGTAAATAACATACAGTTGGGTCTTGTTTTATCATTTACTCTGGCAATCTCTGTCTTTTAATTGGCATATTCAGACCATTGATGTTCAAAGTGATTATTGATATAGTTAGATTAGTATCTACCATATTTTTACTGTTTTCTCTTTTTGCCTTTGTCCTTTGTTCCTATTTTTGTTTTCCACTCTTTGTATGCGTTTTGTGGTTTCATTTCCAGTTTAGTTTTTGTTGTTGTTGTTGTTGTTTTAAGAGAAGGGGCTCACTATGTTCTGCAGGCTGTTCTTGAACTCTTGGGCTCAGGGGATCCTCCCATTTCAGCCTCCTAAGTAGCTGGAACTACAGGCATGTGCATTTTAACTGAGCAGTTTGTGATTCCATTTTCTCTCCTCTCTTAGCATATCAGTTATACTTATTTTTTTTACTACTTTTAGTGGTTGCTCTAGCGTTTGCAACATATATTTAGAAGTAATTCAACTTTCCTTTCAAATAACACTATACCACTTCAGGGGTAGTCCAAGTACCTTATTATAACAAAAAAATCTTAATTCCTCCCTCTCATGTTTTGTATTGTTGCTGTCATTCATTTCATTTATACATAATTATATATATAATGTGTAATTGAATACACATGTATTCAGCAATATATAACTATATGTAATATGTAATTGAATATATCATTGCTATTATTTTGAACAAACTGTTATCTGCTAGATGAATTATGAATAAGAATTTTACTTTCACTATTATTTCTCAGAAGCTCTCCTTTATGTAGATCCAAGTTCCTGACATATATTATTTTCCTTCTCTCTAAAGAATTTCTTTTAACATGTCTTGCAAGGCAGATCTATGGGCAACAATTCTTTCCATTTTTTTTGTCTGAGAAAGTCTTTATTTCCTCTTCACCTTTGAAGGATAATTTTGCAATGTCTGGAATGCTAGGTTGTGGTTTTTTCTCTCAAAACTTTTTATATTTCACTCCACTATCTTCTTGCTTGCATGGTTTTTGTGAAGAAGTCAGATGTCATTCTTATCTTTGCGTCTCTGTAGGTTTAGTGTTTTTTTCCTCTGGTTTCTTTCATGATATTTTCTTTATCTTTGATATTCTGTAGTTTGAAAATGATATGCCTAAGTGTAGTTTTTCTGACGCTTACCATGTTTGGTGTCCTCTGAGATTCCTGGATCTGTAGTTTGGTGTTTAACATTAATTTGGGGAAATTCTTTTTTTTTTTTTTTTTTTTTTTTTTTGAGGCAGAGTCTCGCTCTGTCACCCGGACTGGAGTGCAGTGGCCAGATCTCAGCTCACTGCAAGCTCCGCCTCCCGGGTTCCCGCCATTCTCCTGCCTCAGCCTCCCGAGTAGCTGGGACTACAGGCGCCCGCCACCTCGCCCAGCTAGTTTTTGTATTTTTAGTGGAGACAGGGTTTCACCGTGTTAGCCAGGATGGTCTCGATCTCCTGACCTCGTGATCCGCCTGTCTCGGCCTCCCAAAGTGCTGGGATTACGGGCTTGAGCCACCGCGCCCGGCAATTTGGGGAAATTCTTAATCATTGTTTCAAATATTTCTTCTGTTCCTTTCTTCTTTTTTCTGGTATTCTTATTACATGTAAGTTATTCCTTTTGTAGTTGTCCCACAATTCTTATGTATTCTGCAGTTTTTTTCACTCATTTTTTTCCTCTGCTTTTCAGTTTGGAGGGATTCTATTGAGATATCCTCAAGCTCAAAGATTATTTACCTGGCTATATCTTGCTTATTAATAAGCCAATCGAAGACATTCTTTATTTCTGTTGCAGTGTTTTTGATCTTTAGCATTTCTCTTTTTGTTTTTTTCTTGGCACTTCCATCTTTCTCCTTACATTGCCCATCTGTTTCCGCATGTTATCTATGTTATCCATTAGAGCCCTTAGCTTATTAATCATAGTTGTTTTAAATTCCTCGTCATAATTCCAACATCACTGTCATGTTTGAGTCTAGTTTTGATGCTTTTTTTGTCTCTTCAAGCTGTGTGTTTTGGCTTTCAGAATGTCTTGTACTTTTAGTAATATGCTGGTAAGGGGTTGGGGCGAAGAATAATTCTGTAGTCCTACGACTGGGTTTTGGTCTTTTAGTAAGCCTATGCCTCTGGATTGTGAACTTCACACATGCTTTTCAGTTTGTCTTCCCATCCCCTACCCATTAGGTGGAACAGGATGGCTAGAGGAAGCTGGAGTTAGGTATTTCTCTTCTCCCTGAATAGTTAGGCTCTGATAAAACTCCAGCAGGTTAGGTTCCGGATAAACAGTTTCTCCTGAGAGCAGAACAGAATGCTCTGGCATATTTCAAAATGGTTTCTTTTCCTTTCCCTCTGTTGGAAGTACATGGGGATTTTTTCTTTAATATTCACTGTGAGAACCTGTTAGAACTCCAGGAGGTAAAAATCATGAGTGTGGTGTCTTCCTCTCATGACTGGGCCCCGTTGGAGTTTTTGTCTCTCACAGCTATCTGCACTTTGCCTCCAGCAATTCATCAGTTACAGTTCGGGTTTTCCTACCCCGGCGTTTGTTTCCTGAAGATGGCTGCTCATAGGTTTCTGCTCTGATAAACTATGATTCTCTGAATTCAGTTGGTTTCTCCAATTTCCCTATGAACTCACTTCTGTTATGCATCTAAGGAAAGTTAATTTTTCCATCTGTTTAGCTTTTTTATTTGTTTTTAGAATACAGTGACCACTTCTACGCTTCTTAAATGAGGGTCTGGGGACTGGAAATCCCAAGACATGAGATTTAAAGTTAAACATCATTTATAAATATTTAAAACAATGTGCAAAATGGCACTACATATATTTAAAAATTGCTCACATACTTTAAGATATATGAGTAGGTATTATGTATCAGAATGGGTAGCAAGTATGCTACATATAGCACAATTCCTGGAATTATGCAACATACGAGCTTTAGTGGTTGTCTGTGCTAAGGAGAGAAACAGAAGTGAGAATTGAAATGAAGGGAAAGAAAATAAGTAAAATAAGAGAAAGAGGCCATTAATAGATTTTAAAAAATGTGCTATGAACTGAGGAGTATAACTCAAACCTCTATACCTAAGAGTTTTACAATAAGCTTTTATTAGTCATATTTATTGCAGATTTTTTCGAATGTTGTCCTTCATTTATTATTGTTTCATAAAGCATTTGACAGTCTGAATTTTTTCCTCTAATTGTAGAAATTAATCTTTTCCTTTCTTATTGCTGTTAGTGGTGGATTAAAGATGCCACTCTTTCCACTGACAGTTATTTCTCTTTTCCCTCCTCTTGAATCTGGGCTGACTTATTTTGGCATATAGAATATAGGAAATGATATTACATAACTTTCCAAGTTTGACCTTAAGAGATCTGTAATTCTCACCTTCCAGCCCCATGGAGAAGCCCATAGGGGTGAACTGAGGCACTCCAGTTGACAGACTCAGTTGACCTTTCAGGCAACTGCTGTCACCAACTGCAAGCCATATGAAAGAGACCTCTTAGACCACCTAACACTGTCAAGCCTCCAGATTTCTGCAGCCCTATTCAACACCCTGTGGAACAGAAGAACTACACACCTGATGCCAGTCAACTCAGAGACTCATGAAAGCTGATAAATGACTGGGATTGTTTTGAGATTTGTTGTTAGAAAGCAACAAATAACTGAAACACTTCTATTGCTTCAATACTGAGAAAATCCAGATACCAATGAACTCTTTTCCTATATTTTCTTCTAATTTTTTAAAGTATCTTCTAGAGTTTTGGCTTAAATTTCATTTTTTAAAATTCAGCCAAATGACAACTCCATTTGATAGACAATTTTTTCACTTTTTTTTTTAATAATTTTTTTTCTCTAAAATATTGAAGGAGGGTTTAGGTTATTTTTCCTATAATAAATTAATATACACTCATTCTAGAAAGTGAGGGTGGGGAGGACAGAGCTTGACTCTGCCCTTCATCTCACCTCTTCAGGGACAACCACTACTACCATTTTGATGCATTTCCACTAATTTTCATTATATATTTTAATGTTAATACTATTATGCTAATATAATCCATTTTATAACTCAGGTATGCTACATATTATATAGGGTAATTCACAGTAAAAAGAACTCTGCTGAGAAAGTGCATGGGTACTGAAAGCAGGGTTACAGTAGCCCGGAGGAAGGGTGTGTTTTCCTAAAAAAGATGCTAGAAGTTTATCAAGCCCTGAGCCCTCAGAGCTTTTTCACCCAATGGTGGAGCCTTCTTAAGCTGTGAGTCTGTTATGACCTGCTCTATTTTTTGCTGTATTTTATAACATAAGACTTGTCCCATATTGCTAAAAGCTGAGAAATGTTTTGAAGAAGAAAACCACTAGACTTGGGCACAACTGAATATAAGAAATATGAAGCCGAGTGCAGTGGCTCACACCTGTAATCCCAGCACTTTGGGAGGTCAAGGCAGGTGGATCACTTGAGGTTAGGAGTTCGAGACCAGAGTGACCAACATGGTGAAAGCCCATCTTTACTAAATATACAAAAAAATTAGCGGGGTGTGGTGATGCACACCTGTAATCCCAGCTACTTGGGAGGCTGAGGCAGAAGAATCATTTGAACCCCAGAGGTGGAGGTTGCAGTGAGCCCAGATCATGCCACTGCATTTCAGCCTGAGCTACGGTGCAAGACTCTGTCTAAAAAAAAAAAAAAAAAAAAAAAAAAAAAAAATTATGAGAGACTGAAGCATCAATAATAACTCTGAGATTTTAAGATTGGTATTACCAGTATTACTGAAAGGGAGGGAGGAAGGGTACTGTAGTGGGTTGAGCAATGTCCCCTTAAAATATATGTTCATGCAGAATTTCAGAATATGATCTTATTTAGAAATAGGATTTCAAGCTGAGGTCATACTAGATTTAGGGTGGGCCCCAAAACTAATGACTGGTGTTCCATGCTAAGAGGTGAAGACACACAGAGACACAGAGAAAGCCAGGAGGAGATGGAGGCAGAGGTTGGAGTGATGCACCTGCAAGCCAAGGAATGCCAGGGGCTGCCAGCAGCCACCAGAGGTGAAGAAAGAGGGACAGAACCAATTCTCCCTCAGAATCTCCAGAGAAAACCAACACTGCTAACACCTTGGTATTGGACTTCTAGCCTCCAGAACTGTGAGAGGACAGTATTCCATTGTTTTAAGCTGCTTAATTTGTGGTAGTTTGTGATGGGAGCCATAGAAAGTTAATGCTGATACTTATTACCAGTAATTTATTAAGAGCATATTCTGCTACAAAAGGATGAGCCCTAGGAAGTTGTCAACATTTGAACATTTTTTTTTTTCACCTACTGGGGCAGCCATTTCATATGGTTCAACCTAATAGTTGATGTAACTGATTTATTTGTCTCACACAGATAAAAATTCCAATTTTCTTGGATATGTTTGCAACAACCTTTTGAAGTATCATTATCCTTATTTTTACAGATGAGGAAATTGCGATTCAGAGAAGCTAAAAATTTTGTTCATAGCCTCACAGATGACAAATCACAGAACTAGAAAACAAACTCAAAATTGTCAGACCCTGAAATCGATGTGCTTTATCTAAGTCAGTGCATCTCAAACTTTAATAATGCCTATACAGATTACCTGAGGATCTTGTTAAAATGTAGATCATGATTCAGTAGGTCTTGGGTAGGGCCTGAGACTCAGTTTTTCTAACACACTCTTGGGTAATGCCAATGCTGCTGGCACTCAGAGAACACTTTGAGTGTAGAAGACCCAGGTGTCCTGCCTTCCCCAACATGGTGTAACTGACAATGTGATTCCTTTTGAAGTAATTATGATGGGTTCTAATTATATCCGGAGAGATTCATAGTGCAGTTGGTTGAAAATATGGAGCTGGACTATTTGAGAAAAATGACTGCCGGAGGCATAGTTTTAGGAGTCATTAGCAAAGAGAAGATGGTTGAAAATGTGAATAGATAAGCTTAATGAGACATGTTCTATTCTAATTTTTAAAATTTTCACATATCATTCCGTTTGGATGGGACCAATTAAAAAGAAAACAAAACCTAGGTATTCTTTGAATAATGATTAAACATATTTTCTATTCATAATGTATAGTCTCAAAGCAGCATTTTAAAATGTCTTAACTGGATAGTTTATGTGCTATTACATAAATTAATGTTGCCGTATGGTGACTTTAATGAATTGACTGACCTACATGCCTAATTAATGAAATTCTTACAACTTGAGGTTTAACTGGATGCTTTAGTAGAGTACTTCTTTCAATTTTGGTTTAATGGAGCAACTGAAGAAACTGGGAAATAGTTAAAGGTACTCACATTTTCTATGGCCAAGAGTGAATCTGAGCTCAATGTTTTCCAGATTTCTAAGATGCCCATAAGGTGCATTGGCAACAACACATATCGAGGGACAAGGAAGTGTGGGGGGAGGGAAACATCTTCAAATTTCTTTAAAAAATAGTTTTTTGAAGACTTGCATAGAATTCTGGGATTGGTCTGCCTTTGTGAGCTAGTAATGAAATTCACATTAGAGTTAGATCTACCATAAAGAATTTTCCTACTTCATTTGCAGTATTTTAAGAGCTAATTTGCAACATCTGCCTAAGTAAATAGAACTTACTTGAAAAGTAGAGAAGCAAAACCATGTGTCTGAAATATTGCACACAAGTACTTGATGGCTTAAGTAAATCAAACCCAGATGGACATGTGGCCCTGTGGAATCTCAGTAGTTTTCTTGCACAACATTTGACAAAGACCACATCATTAAAGTCAAGTCGAATATTCAAGGCCAAGGAATTCCTACTGTTAAATAATATGATTAAGAAAATAATTGATGGTCTCCATTTCACTGGCTAAGGACTCTTAGAGACCTTTTCTCTGAGTACCATGTCTCAGAAGTTCTGGGAGGCAACTAGCCAAGGTACCCTGGCTTACGACTGAGAAAAAATGTTGGCACCATAGAAAGATTTAAATTTTCATTTGTGGATTTTTTTTTTTTTTTTTTAGCGATTTCATACAAGTGTCAAATATTTGAGATATTTTCAGAGCCTGGAATCCATTATACACCTGTCATGACTTGATAGAACTGTTTATATTATCTAAGAAACATATTTACAGCCAAAGATATTTTTATAGAACATATATACATATATATATATATATATATATATTCTGTGAAATAAATAAAGAGGAACAAAGATGACAACAATTTTGTCATAACAAATTCTATGAAGAATTCTTCAAGATGATTTCATAATTCAAATGTATCTTGACAGTTGCTAATTAAAACTGGGCAGATAACTGAGCTTATCTCCTTCATGGTATGCTATATTGCAATTATTCAATGATAAAACAATTTATTGTAGGGAATTGCGATCTATTCAGTTAATAGATTTGAATGCTTAAGCCTGGTAATTCTTTCACCCATGTAAGGTTGCTGAGATTGAAAGTAAGATATCCAGAAAAGCAGCTGGGAAATAACAAAACTGGTATTCCTCCCCTAAAGGAGAGACGTGAGGTAACTATTTTTGTATCATTCTCTTTTTTTTAAAAAAAACTAAAGTATGTTTACTTCTGTAATTTAACTATTCCAATGAAGAAGAAAAGATCAGGTAAATTTATAATAACTTGAGCAGTCGCATTTTGAAGAAATAGAACAAGAGTTTTTCTAGGTGATGGTTTATCTAGAAGTTAGAATGATTTATTGACTATCCCAAACTCAAAAGACATTCCACAGCAAAATATCTTTCTGTTTCAAGGACCAGACTAAGCATAGTCACTTGATAAATACTTTTTGATGATTGTTAGAAAATCTCCTAAACCTTTAAAATTGAATAAGCATAAAACATTCTACACTAAGACATTTTCTTGGCTTTCTTTTATAACTCCATGAAAAATCAAATTAGTTTCCACTTTGGCTAAATATTTCATCATTTGTGGTTAGAAGATGCCAAGCATCATTTTAGATATTTTCATTTAGGAATCAAATGATAAATTGACCCTTTGTGAATACACATATTATACACAGTGTAGTCTTATTTCAATCTTTCAAATTGACATGCTAACTAAGGAGGATGAGAAGAAGATCATGACCCTAGGGATTGGTATTCAGTGCGAGTGAGAGTCCTTTGGAAGCATGTCTTTTCTCCCACTCTATCCTGCCCATTCAGTCCTCCACTTAGCTATGCTGAGTTGACCCTGTCTAATGTACATACCATATTGAACAGAAACCATATGCTTACGTGTCTGTTTTCCCTCACCAGAATGTAAGCTCAGGATACTCCAGTTGATGACTGAACAAAACAGGGTAGTTGAGTGCATACTCTTCTCAGATAACCCCTAGCTTATGACCACATAAGAAGGTGGTAAAAGGGTCTGGCCATTTCCACCCAATCAGGATTCTTCTCACAGATAGTCTTTGATCCAGAGCTCCCATTGGGCTGGTAGAGATTTGTCACGTCTGTATTGTGGTCTGATGCTTACCCTGCCCATCCTGCTTCCATCCCTTTTCTTCTACAAGTATTCTTCCACATAAACTTTTCCACTCCTCAATCAAGCTCACATCCGTTTTCTGGAGAGTGCAGCCTGTGACTGCTGGTGCCTGAAGTTGTCCAAGAACGCAGTAAGGTGGGATAGAGGAGCCAGTTCACTGACTCCTTGGCCAGTAACAAGGAACCAATTCCTGGTGGTAATTGGTGTACAGAAAGCCCCTGGAACAACTGGCAGTCCACTTGATAAAACTTTCATAGGTAGTGAGCTGGGATGTGCAGGTAGAGAGACATGTACTCATCAAGGAGATGATTTGGGTCATTGAAATATATAGGGGGATAAGAAAAATGAGTAAAATTGAGTGGCTATTTCTAAATTGCATTGAAACTCTGCAGATTAATAATGAAAAGCTGAGGGCAAATAATGAGTTGAAAACTATAAAAGCCAGAGGGGTTCTTGGTATCTTTCAAAGAAGCGCTCACAGTATGCAACGTGTTCACAGGAAAAGCTGATCAAGCCCGTGATTTGATATTCAGACTGGCTAAACTTCAAAGATGGCTGGAAGCTCAACCACGGTAGTCATGACTCTTTTTGGGAAAATCCGAACTCCTGACACATGAGATGAGGACATTTGAGGGAATGCCTTTATAGATTTTGACTCCCAAGGCTCTTCTGAAACTTGCGCGTGCGCACAAGAGGCTTTCCCGCCTTATTCCAAGCCAACGCATTAGAGTACTGACTGGGTGTTGAAGGGGACTGCTGATGGGGCAGCTGAAGTGCCAGCACAAAGACAACACTCTGGCCCTACTTATTCTTATTTCACCAACACCCTACCATTGCAGTTACATCACTGTCTTTGGCTAAAATAATAACTTTGTGTTTTACATGTTGTGAGTTAATATTGTTTTCCATGGGTCCAAGAAATCCAGTATGATTATATATTTTCTTTCACAGTCTATTAGTTTTTCTGGAGTTCCTACCTAGCCCTTTCATGCCCACGAACACACACACAACCCACCATGCCAAGTCATGTTTACCACAGTTTTTCCATAAAGAGACCTGCAACCATTCATATTGGGTAAAAGGGAATTGCCAGCATTGGGAAGTCTTGTTGGACATAGAGTCCAATTTCATATTTGTGTCCAGAGACTCAGAGACCCAAAGCATCATCATGGCCCCACTGTCAAAGAGAGAGCACATGGGAGGAGGTGAGGTCATAAATGGAGTTTTGGCCAAAGTTTGGCTTATAGGAGATCCCCAGGATCTGTAGACCCACCAAATGATCATTTCTCTGGTTCCCAAGGATTTAATCGATATTGACATACGTGGCAGCTGGAGTAACCCTGCATTGGGTCCTTTACCCTGTTCTCCTTTCCGCAGATGGGAATTATAAGAGCTGGTGACCTATCAGCATAGGAGTCCAACTGCTTCATTTTCAAACACTCAACCCATATCGCTCTTTTTCAGCCCAGTTCCTCTTCTTTGCCCTCTGCGATACCACATACTTCCAACTCCTTTGAGCCTCTAGGAGTTTTGGCTTTCCTTGAATCAGGTACCTATTTTCAAGGCATTTTAGACTAGTTAAGTCAGTTACCACTCGGATCTACTTTATGTCTTCCGAACGTTTTTTTTAACTCACAGTATTTCTCTTTGAAATGTTTCATTTGCACTTGTTCTTGAGTTTCTGTAACTTTAAAATCCATTTATCATTTTAGCAGAGATTTGAGAGAAAAATGAACTCCTTATCCACCGTATTTAACTAAGCATCCAGCCCTTTTCTTACGTAGAGCAGTTACTTCTCAGCTTCAGCAATTTGTATGCTCACACACCATGCTACTGGATCATTTCTGGAGCTCACACCACTTGGAAGACAGTAGTATTTGTAATTAAGAAATAATTTAAAATAATTAAAAAATAATACAATACTGTTGTATGTGTTCTATATGCATATTCATATTATTTTTAATTTAAAAAAGTAAAGTTGGAGAGTTAGGCAGGACTGGATTATAAGGACCTCCACATGTGAATTGGACCTTGAAAAATGGGTAATAAACAATAGCTAACATTTATTGAGAGCTTACTATCTGCCAGATACTGTGATAACTGTTTTCTGTCCACTATGAAAGAAGAACAATTATTAACTCCATTTTACGAATGAGGAGACTGAAACTCAGAGAGATTATTATGCCATAATCACTCATTGCAATGAGGCACCAGGGCATGATTATTTGCATACTAGGTTTCCTCCTCTGTTGGTCTTGTGAGCTCCTCCAGGGAGTACACATATGTGTCTCAATCTGTTTTTAGTTTTACTTCAGTGCAATATCCACCATAGAAACAGTGTTCAGAAAAATGTATGATAAATGAACATTGGCTACTGATTTCAAACATTAGGAAGAAAAGCAATTTGAAGACAAATACAGATTTGTAGAAATGGGAAAAAGGGGACTTCTTAACTTTATTTTAGTACTTACAGGAATGGAAACAGGAGAATTTTACTTTGAACTTGTGGAGAAATGTATTCTTAACTTATGGTATTCTTAACTGGTACCTTTAAAAAACTCATCAAAGTCTGGCTGGGTATCCAGAGAATATTGCTATAACTAGCCATGAACTATGACCAAAAAGGACAGCTCTATATTTACAAACTGTGGTGGCTTCTGGGATGGGTAAAGGAGGAGGAAATAGAGGGAAGTGAAGTTTACGGTTCTGCAAATTATAGCCTGGAGGCAAGTCAGCCAAAGGGCGGCTACTCATACTTGTGTAATTAACGATGCATTTTTAGTGTAATAAAAAGACTTAACATTTTGGCTTATACTTCCTTGCTAACCATTATAGTGACAGGCAATTTATTCCAAAGGACAACCGCCAGGATAGTCCCTATTATGGGAATAAGTGACCCAACTCTAAAGTTGGAAAAACAAACAAGAAAACAAAATGAACAAAATGACTGAAAATCAAGAACTGAGGAGAGAGAAACCCACAGTTAAACTCTGAGATACAAGACATTTTACCTTTATCCATGCCATTCAGAATTATTTACCTGTCAATAGCAAAATTTAGGGTAGACATCAAGAAATCCCATCTAGTACATTGAACACTAGGCCCACCACAGGGTGAAAGATTGCTCTCCCCAAGAGCTTTTTTTTTTTTTTTGAGATGGAGTTTCGCTCTTGTTGCCCAGGCTTGAGTGCAATGGCGTGATCTTGGCTCACTGCAACATCCACCTCCCGAGTTGAAACAATTCTCCTGCCTCAGCCTCCTAAGTAGCTGGGATTACAGGCATGTACCACCACGCCTAGCTAATTTTGTATTTTTAATAGAGATGGGGTTTCTCCATGTTGGTCAGGCTGGTCTCGAACTCCTTACCTCAGGTGATTCACCCACCTAGGCCTGCCAAAGTGCTCAGATTACAGGCATGAGCCACTGTGCCCGGCCTCCCAGGAACTTTTAAAAGAAGAGTTAATGATTTCTTAGGGAATGTGGAAATATATGGATTTTTCCCAGATGTATGTTTCTGATGCAAAAGGAAAGCCAAGTAATTGATATACATTAGGTTATATACTACAGTATATATTTATATATACATATAAATATATATATATACACACACACACACATTTAAGGTTATTTTACTAAGAATAATCATATAAATTGATACGGTTTGGCTCTGTGTCCCCACGCAAATCTCATCTTAAATGGTAATCCCCACAAGTCAAGGGAGGTTGTTGGATCATGGGGGCAGTTTCCCCCATGCTGTTCTCGTGATAGTGAGTGAGTTCTCATGAGATCTGATGGTTTAAATGTGTGTGGTGGTTGCCCCTGTCCCCCTCTCTCCCTGCTGCCATGTAAGATGTGCCTTGCTTCCCCTTTACCTTCCACCATGATTTTAAGTTTCGTGAGGCCTTCCTAGCCATACAGAACTGCAAGTCAATTAAACCTCTTTTCTTTATAAATTACCCAGTCTCAGGTAGTTCTTTATAGCAGTGTGAAAATAGAGTAATATATAAATGTGTATATATGTATATTTATTTATTTATAGTCCAAGGGGTCTGGAGCATGGCCATTGATTGGTAGTCTCTGAGAACTTTGGTAGCCTCTGGACTCCCAAGCCTTGAACTAATTGAGCAGTAATTTGACTTGTTGAAAGTCCTTTGTGTGGCTGGGCGCAGTGGTTTGCACCTGTAATCCCAGTACTTTGGGAGGCCAAGGCGGGTGGATCACTTGAGGTCAGGTATTTGAGACCAACCTGGCCTACATGTTGAAACCCTGTCTCTACTAAAAATACAAAAGTTAGTTAGGCATGGTGGTCTGTGCCTGTAATCCCAGCTACTAAGGAGGCTGAGCTCAGCATGAGAATTGTTTGAACCTGAGAGGTGGAGGTTGCAGTGAGCCAAGATCGTGCCACTGCACTCCAGCCTGGGTGAAAAAAGAAAAAAAAAAAAGGTAGTCCTTTGTGAATTCTTTGAAAGTAGGGTCTACCGATCTAAGGCAGTTTGGTCATACACAATTCTGAGGTTATTTCCAGAAGATAATAGTAGGCATTGAAGAAGTTGAGGTGGGTAAGGGTTACTTAGTTATTCCTCAACCTTGCTACAAGTTGATAAGGAATGCAAGTTTCAAACCAAATTCTGCCCCATATACAGATATTTATTCGTCAAACATTGATGAGCAAGCAGGTCCAAAACTGTTCATGCAGTTCTGTACATTTAATGAAGGCTCAGCTGTCTATCATCTTAGGTTCTCTGAAAACTCCCATGCCTGCTTAGAGGCTGACACAGGGTCAGGATCTTTTACCCCTGTGTTATAGATCAGGCCTTCAGAAGTCATCATAACCATCATCATATGGTTATATCATCATATCATATCATCATAACCAACATCACACCAGACGGTGTGGGGACAAATCCTGGGCTCCATCTAAAGGGTAAAGGCTAAGTCTTAGTCTACTTTTTTTTTGGGGGCGGGGGTTGGAGTCTTGCTATGTTGCCAGACTGGAAAGTACAGTGGTGCAGCCTTGGCTCACTGCAACCTCCTCCTCCCGTTCAAGCAATTCTCCTATCTCAGCCTCCTGCGTAGGTGGGATTACAGACACCTGCCACCACACCCAACTAATTTTTTTATTTTAGTAGAGATAGGTTTCACCATGTTGGCCACGCTGGTCTCGAACTCCTGACCTCAAGTAATCCACCTGCCTCGGCCTCCCAAAGTGCTGGGATTACAGGCGTGAGTCACTGCATCTGGCCCTTTGTTTACTTTTTATACCCTACTCATGCAAGCTTGGAGGGAGTCTCTAACACATTGGTAACCACTCTCCTCTTCAGGCATCATGAATACTTTTAATTTCACCAGTGATGTCGAATAGCTAATATTCCATATTCATCATGGCAATCAACACCATTAAACCCAAGAGATTTGTTTCTCGCATTCAGTGTGCTCATCAGCAGGTTGTAGGGTGTTGATTTTGAGGTACAGAAAACTGAATAAAACTGTAGTTGCTCCCTCTGGTATGTGAGCTGAACATCCCTGAACTTATTTATGATTAAGACTCTGTAACTTAATCAAATAATATTTTAAAGTAAATTACAGACCATTTTAATACTGACTAGTTCACTTTGAGTGGCCTAGTGGAGCCACTCAAAGTTCACTGAATTGAATGGGCTAGTTTAAAGGGTTTGTAAATTGGAATATGGTTATGTCAATTAGATTACATATTCATAGGCAGTTTGGGTGTTAAGATTTGATTATAGTAAATCAAATTTTGGATTGATTGATTTGGGCTTATTTTGATTTTCCAGTTCTCTTGGGGCATTCTGGAGAAAGTCCTTGGTTGGCTTCAGGTTCCAAAATTAGTAAATCCTGTCATGTTTCTTTTGGGAAAGTCATTCATTGGTAGACTTTGCCAATAATTACTTTGAAGTGATAGTTCAAATTGTATATTTGTAAGAATTGCTTAGATATTTTCAGGTAGTAAGTTTAATTGTTTATAACAGAGTGGGCTTTTTTTTTTTTTTCTTTTTAGGGGAAGCAGAGTGGGGTAATAGCTACATATTCCTGAGAAATAGGCCACATCACTGTCAATCTGCCTTACTGTCTTCCTCTGATGTGCTTGGGCATTCCTGAAGTGGGAGCCATAAAGCGAACGATGGTGCAGCTGGATTGTTGATGTCGCATATGTCCTTTTCCAAACAACGCTAGGTGAAAGAGCTACAGAAAAGAGGTTCCAAGCCTCCCCCCACAAACATCAGCTGATCCACAGGAGTCACACACAGAACTCTCTCAGTTCTGACAAGAAAGTGAAGCTCCCAGGTTCCCATGTCTGGATCTCAAGGCCCTAGCATATGGTTCAGAGTCAAGAAAAAGGATAAATATCATTTAGATATTCTTTTTGGAACTATTTTCATCTAAAATTTCTTTTAAAAAATTCAGAAAGTCATAAGCTATTTGCTACCATCTCTCGTTTCCTAAGTCACCTTAGTTTGAAAAGCTTACTCTTAGGATTAACGGTAATGTCTCTTTAATTAAATAGGCCGTGTGTGATAAGAATCAATTCCATTTGCTTCCTCCTCACCCTAGAACACATATTTTCCTTCCCACACCCCAGTCCCTGGAGAAAAATTTGTGGCCGCACCTGTACTGATATGCATCAGGTGTTCCTAACTAAAGAATGTTTGGTCTGCAGGCTTCAAAATCGTCCTCGTGTTTTGCGTCCTAGCTCAAGAGAAAACACGCACTTCTGCACTCAAGCTTTGATTTCTTTCAGTCTGTGGCTTACTGGAATGACATATGTGCTTGCTCAATGTCTTTATTTTGCCAACAAAACACCCACAATCTCAATGATAGTTTCAACCCCTTGTATGGTATCCTGATGTCTATTTAGAATGACATTCAGACATTTTAGTCTCACTACTGGCATAGAGATGACATTTTTGTGACTAATTATTATTGTGATAATGTAATGCAGTCTCTCTCCAGACAAAACCCCTTACTGCCAGCCACAGCTCAAAAATTTCCTTTTTGAAAGGTTTTTCTGATCATTGTGTTTGGCTTCTAAGAAACCATCCATTTAATGTTGTGTGATTTCAGGAGATTTTGAAGAGCAGAGGGCCATGAATTCCTCTTTAAAGCTAAGTGTTTGTACCAGCATCAGAAGATGTATTATTATTCATGTGACCAAAAACACTTGACTTATACATCTTTGGCCTTGCTATTATTGGCTTGTTGTGGGATCATATATATTACTTATCCTAGAATATGGAATAAAAGAAGCTCCACAATGATTTAAATATGTCTATTTAGCCTCTGCTGTTAGGTGAGAGCTTAGGATGGGGTGGGGGGAGAGGAACATGCAAGGCTATACTAGAGTAAAATGCCATGATGACACACCCCAAGATAATGAAAACTTGGGTACAATCCAATTAGCTCTTATCTTCTGACCAGGCACCATTCTTAAATGCAGGTGTGTTGATGTTCTTATGTTCTGGGAGGTGGGGTGGGACAATAAAGGGAGCATGAAGGTTGACAGGAAGGCAGCAGGTGATCCCAACTGGGAAGCAGGGTGCCAGGGCAGAGGTCTGCAGTATTCCCATTGGTTCAGTCTTTCAGATTGGGTTGGCAAAGCAACTTTCAACAGAGTAGGAGGTTCCTGGAGTTACTCTGCTTGTCCTGGAAGTCCCAGCCATCCACGAGACCCAGAAGCATCTACATCGATATTTAAGCTGGGGGGCAGGGGGATAACTCCCACTAGGTGGTTCCCAAATGCATCAGGGACTTGGATGGGTTTGGATCACGCTAAGAATTCCCTATGGTAACTCCCAGCCAGCAGGCAAGAATTAACCTCACAGTAATGCAAGCCCACAGGTGACACAATCTATTGTAAGTCTTTCTGGACTCCACTTATGGTGGGATTCTACCATAGCTCCCTACTTTCTATTAAAATATGACTGATGTTTCCGTAACATTATGGAACTCAGACAAGTGTATCATGTCATTGACTCTTCAGCACAAGTATCTTTTTCCTATTCCTCAAATATATTCTATCAAATAAGGTTAAGATCTTGGTTTTCAGGCAGCTTTGCAGTGGAAGAGCAAACTACATTCCAGATTTTGGCACTGGGATATATATGAATATGTGTGTGTGTGTGTGTGTGCAAAATACAAATAGTTACATATTTAAATATGCTACTATTTTTACTAATTAAATGCAAAATAATAGGTGAATTTAGCTTTGCATTTAATGTACAGAGCATGAGATGCTAAGGTACAGGTTGCAAGTGACAAGTAAACCAATAAAGCATCACAGTATCTGTTATGGATACCCTACCAAACTAACATCCAGCTTGCAATTTAATTTGAGCATTTATATTTTTTCATCCTATTTTCTTTCTTTCTTTTTTGGAGATAGTCTTGCTGTGTCACCCAGGCTGGAGTGCAGTGGCGCAGTCTCGGCTCACTGCAACCTCCACCTCCTGGGTTCAAGCAATTCTTGTGCCTCAGCCTCACAAGTAACTGTGATTACAGGTGTGCATCATGCCTGGCTAATTTTTATATTTTTAGTAGAGATGGGGTTTCATCATGTTGGCCAGGCTGGTCTTGAACTCCTGACCTCAAGTGATTTGCATGCCTCAGCCTCCCAAAGTGCTGGGATTACAGGCATGAGCCACCACGCCCGGCCTTTTTCATTCTATTTTCAAAGACAGAAGTTGGCAGCTGCTGTAGTGTAAAATGAGTCTGCAGGGGAATGCAGTAAAGCAGGGAATTATTGTTTGAGGAAGAATCATTTAAGTGGTTTCCTCACTTCCGTAAGCATGGTGTGAATAGACTCCATTTTCCTGACGGACAGTATCACTTTGAAAACATTTTCCTTTTTCTGGGAAGGGTCGTGTAAGTGGCCTTGCTTAGTCACTTAAGTGCAGGGCAAGTTGGCTGTTATTCTGGAAAAGGAGTATAATCAGAACTTTGATGTCTTAAGTGTCTTTATAAAGTTGTGAGGTCATCACTGCAGAAAAAGGTGGGAATTTCCCTGGCCAGCTGCTCCTGGGGTCATGTTCCATTCCGAGAAGTGACCCTGGACAGGAACTGAAAAAGTTTAGTCACTAAGGGATTCTTGAGCTCAGAAATCTCAGATCAGGAGGATCTTGTAATGGCACAAGATGTTGGGGATGGTCTTTCTCTATAAAGAAGTGATGTGAAAGGAGGGAATAGAGGATTGAGCCTCCTCTATTGAGCTCTGGCACTGCCCTCTGGATGTGGCTTCTAGGGTGTCGGTGGCTTTTCATCTTCTTGTATTGCTCCAGAGAACTCCAAACAAATGTTCTGGGACACCTCTCACCCCAGGTTTCTCAGCCTTGAGCACCCCTGGATGTGCTAACATTTGTACATCCAGCCCATGCAGGCAAATACAGACCTTACCTGCAGGGTTATCTTGAGAATTTTCCCTGGTTTGCTTTGGGCATATCTGAACTTAGTCAACACTTACATTCTCCTCTGTAGTTACTGCTCTATTTTTCTCTTCCTGCCTCCTTACATTTCTCTTTTGCTGTTTGAAATTTTGAAAATTTGTTTAGATACTTGTGCCTGAGGGCAAATAAGACTATTTCCTGTATGAAGGAGTTTAACTTCATCTTTGAGCTCTGTCTGGGTGCTGTATGAGGGGAGGACCATTCAGGCTTTGGATCCAGGTCCATAGGGGTCATCTTGTGTCACTATCTAAGAGATTCTCTTTTTATGGTATATTAGTCTGTTCTCATGCTGCTGATAAAGACATACCTGAGACTGGCCAGTTTACAAAAGAAAGAGGTTTAATAGGACTTACGTGGCTGGGGAAGCCTCACAATCATAGCTGGAGGCAAGAAGGAACATGTCATGTCTTACATGGATGGCAGCAGGCAAAGACAGAGAGCTTGTGCAGGGGAACTCGTCTTTTTTAAAACCTTCAGATCTCATGAGACTTCTTCACTATCATGAGAACAGCACAGGAAAGACCTGCCCCCATGATTCAATTACCTCCCACTGGGTCCCTCCCATAACACATGGGAATTCAAGATTAGATTTGGGTGGGGACACAGCCAAACCATATCACATGGGGAGTCAGAAATTAGAGTCTTCACCATTGTCTTTGGGGATTAAGTCGGGTGTGGGAAGAATTCAAATTTTCATTTTTTGTCTTTCTGCCAAAGATCAGTCATTGGATACTTAATGCCTAATCAACCCACTGGTCACCACAGGGCCAAGTATAGAGGATCTACCACTTATTCTCAAGTTTGGCATTAGATACAAGGACTCTGCTTTAGGGTGTGCTTCTTCACCTTCTCCAGGTCTTTCCTTAAATGTTGTTTACTCCTGAGGTCGTCTTGGAGCACACTATTTAGGGTTCCCACCTTCTGTCCCAGCAATCCCTGTCTCTTTTTTATGCTTTCTTTTCTTCATGGCACCCACCAACAACTGACCTGCCACAAAGTAACTTACATACCCTCTTCATTGTTTCTCTTCCCATTAGATACTGTAAATTTCATGAAGGTGTGAGTTTTGGTCTCTTGTTCATCACTGCAGTCACAGTGACTAGACCAGAACAGTGTCTAGTTCAACACTATTTGAGGAAGGAAGGAAGGAAAGAAGGAAGGAAAGGAGGAAGAGAGGGAAGGAGGGAAGACGATGAGAAAGGAGAGAGGGAGGGAGGAAGGAGAGGAAGTAGAGTTCAGGGAAGGAAGCCAATAGTTTCAGAGAATCACTAATGGAAGAGAGAATTGTTGTTTTGGACTCCTCTAAAGGTTCTAGTCTATGTTTGAGAGAAACACTGATAGACATGTGGACAAGAACCCAGGGATTTTTAGGACGAATCAGATTACCACACCTTAGAAATGGCCACAGAAACTGCTGTTATACACACGTGCTCATACACACACTTAAATCTCTGCATGACATGTTTATTTGTGTTTGCAGCCTTTCATATATCTCTTCATGGAAAGGTAAGGAATAAAAAAACTTTATTTCCTAGAACATGATGTTAATGAGGTCATGACTGCAGGTTCAGTCCTCAGACAACCCAAGGATATTGGTGTTGTCTAACTGCCCAGAGTGAGCTTCTAAGTCTAGCTATTGCCTGAAAAATGCTTTAATTAATTGTTTAGTTCCATAGTGATGGGGCAAATGAATGAGTGTGGGAATGTAAATGGATTGATGCAAATCCATTACTGCTCCTAGAAAAGCAGCTTAAAATTTCTGACCCACTGCAGTTGGCTCAAGAGATCAGTAGATCTTCACTCTCAAAAGCTAGCCTATAATGCCCATTTTCCTCCCAGATTTAGAAATACAACGTGTCTTCAAAGTAGCTAAGTCCAGAAGTCAACTCAGAATAAATGGTGAAATCTCTAACTTCTTCCAGATAAGGACAAAAGTCTGACTATCAGATCCTTTTCTTCTAATGTTAAGAGGAAGATAGGCAAGCATATGAAAATAATATCCCTTTGGGAATAGTTCCCACTGCCTCTCACACTGTTGGCTAACAGTTAACAACCTTGGAACATCCAGAGGTTATTTTTTCTTACTAATATTATTCACTTCATTTATAAGCTTTTTGAGAATTTGCTATTTGTAAGGCATAGAACTAGCCTTGCAGATGTCAAAAATGAATCAGACACAGACATTGCATTTATGAACTTAAAGAGTCCATAAGAACTTAAGGACCAATAAGCAGACAAGATAATAATGTCTTGTCAATATCCTGTTGCTTGCCACGTTTACTACGTGATTGAAATCAATAAGAACACTATAAATAATTCTATGTTTGCTTTTTTATTCAACATACACAAATGTGCTGCTAGTGCTCTGAACAACAAAAAGCTGAAAGCATCCCCATGCACACTATTCTAGGTTTCCCTAATCATATTCAAACACCCTTGAGCAACACCCTCAAAAGTCTAAAATCTTGCAGCAACTGAGCTGTAGTTAAAGCTGCAAGGCTCACAAAAAAACATCAAATAAGCAAGACTGAGGCATTGCAAGGAGGAATACCAAAAAATAATCTCAATCTGAGTTTTCCCAATTTAAGATAAACTTTGGAATGCCTGAAGTGAAGAAAAGATGTGGACAGTTATGCTGGAACAAGTTGGGTCTCCTGCTGAATTTTTATCAGATTATCAACTGGGAGAGGCAGTGCTTAAAGAAGTAAAAGGTGAAGTTGATTTTATTTTTTAAAAGCCTGAGAACAAGAGTAAACGGCCAACAGGCATATGAAAAGATCCTCAATGTTAGCAATCATCAGGGAAATGCAAATAAAAAACACAAGGATAAAACAACTTATACCTGTTATCAAAAAAGACAGAAGATGACACCTATTATCAAAAAAGGCAAAAGATGACAGATATTGGTGAGGTTGTAGGGAAGCTGGAACTCTTGAATACCGTTGGTGAGAATGCAAAATGGTGCAGCTGCTATGGAAAATAGCATGGAGGTTCTTCCAAAATTGAAAAATTGAATTATCATATGACCCAGGAATCTCATTCCTGGCTATAAATCCAAAAGAACTGAAATCAGGATCTCAAAGAGATGTCTGCATTTCCCTGTTCATTGCAGCACTATTCAAGATAACCAAGATGTGGAAATAACCTCAATGTCCATCACCACATGAATGGATAATAAAAATGTGGTATATACGTACAGTGAGTATTATCCAACCTTCAAAAAGAAGAAAATTCTGCCATACGTGACAACATGCAAAAACCTGAAAGGCCAAGCAAAATAAGCCAGTCACAGAAGGACAAAACTGCATGATTCCACTTAAACGAAGTGTCTAAAAAAGTCACAGGCAGAAGTGAAGAAAGCAGAACAGTTGTTGCTGGGGGCAGGAAAGAGGAAAAAAATGAGGAGTTGATAATTAATGGGCATAAAGTTTCAGTTACGCAAGATGAAAAATTTCTGCAGATCTGCTGTACGACACTGTGCCTATGGTTAACAATACTGTATTGTACACTCAAAAATCTGTTAAGAGGGTAGATCTCATGTTGAACGTTCTTGCCATAATGAAATAAAAATTAAAAAGCCTCAGAAGTCATCCTGTTATAAATGGACTTGGTTAAATAAGTAGAAACAGATTCTCATTGGCGTTCTCATGGTGGTTTCTGCAAGGATCATGGAGATGTCCATCTCCCTTATATTGGAGCAGTATTTCCAAATGAGGTGTGGAATTGGGGCATACAATTGCTTCCAAGCATTTATTGGTAATTGGAGAAATGGCCAGTGGCAGAGTCCATGGGGTAGAACATCATTCTTGGTAGCTCTGGTGTGTGCATGCACATGTACACGTGCGTGTGTGCTCACCACACACAGTGTGGAAAGACCTCAAGGTTTGTGCTAAATTTCATCAGAAGCCCCAGGCCACCTTGGACCTGCTTCTCCTGGTTGTAGAGCCTCTACAAGGCAGAAGCAGGCGGCTTTTAGTTTAAGCAGCCATTGCAGGCCAGCAGGAGGGGAGGCAGCCAGTGCAACGACTGCTTCTGTGACCATTTCTAAGGTGTGGTAATCTGATTCGTCCTAAAACCCCCTTTGTTCTTGTCCACATGTCTATCAATGTTTCTCTCAAACATAGATTAGAACCTTTACAGGAGACTAAAAGCAGCTATTGCCACTGTTCCTTTCAATGTGGCTTTCACCTCCAGCCCTCTTGACCTTTTCCATTTTCCTAGGGTGTGTTCTTTTGGGCCCAAATGGTTACAGTATGATGACAACTGTTTCTTTCAGCCCTTTTTTTTTCTTCCTTTTTTCTTCTTCTTTTTCTTCTTTTGAGATAGGGTCTCCTTATGTCACCCAGGCTGGAGTGTAGTGGAGCAATCATGTCTCACTGAAGCCTTGACCTCCCGGTCTCAATCAATCCTCCTGCCTCAGCCTCCTGAGTAGCTGGGACTACAGGCATGCACCACCATACCTGGTTATTTTTTTTTTTTTTTTTTCTGTAGACACAGGGTTTCACCATGTTGCCCAGGTTGGTCTTGGACTCCTGGGCTCAAGTGAACTTCCTGCCTTGGCCTCCCAAAGTGCTGGGATTACAGGCACGGGCCATCACACCTGACCTCTCTGTGTTCTTTTCGGAAGAAAACTCCCAACCATCACAACCCCTAACATTTGCTCTTGATGATTCTGCTTTAGCTTAATATGGTGGGAGCTTTTAGGCCTTATTGTAGTGTCTGGTTTTTTCATTACTTACTATTTGGTCTTTCAGATGAACTAAAGTTCCTATTTAAAAAGTGGATATTAGAGTCTTAGAAGAAATGAATAAAGTGACCATTAATGTGATTGGGAAAAATAATTACCAACAGACATCTTCCACCTCTTGGCTATTGTGAATAGTGCTGCTATAAACATGAGTGTATACATATCTCTTTGAGATGCTGCTTTCAACTATTTTGGATATACACTCAGAATTGGAATTGCAGGATTATATGATAATTCTATTTTTAATTTTATGAGAAACTGCCATACTGTTTTTCATAGCAGCTGCACCATTTTATATTTCTACCAACAGTGCACAAGGCTTCCAGTTTCTCCATATCCTCACCACTTGATATTTTCTGGATGTAGAGTGTTTTGCTTGTTGGCTTTTGATAGTAACCATCCTGATGGATATGAGGCAATATCTATTGTAGTTTTAATTTGCATTTCCCTAATGATTAGTGCTATGAACTGAAAGTTCCCTCCAAAACTCATGTTGAAATTTAATTGCCATTGTAGCAGTGTTTAGAAGCAGGACCTTTAAGAGGTCATGAGGGCTCTGCCCTATAAAAAAATTAATGCTGTTATCACAGAAGTGGGTTAGTTATTTTAGGAGTGGGCTCCTGATAAAAGGATGAGTTTGGCCACATTTCTTCTCTTTGTATTTTGTGCTCTCTTGTTCTTCTGCCATGGGATGACCCTCATCAGATACCAGTGCCACACCCTTGGACTTCCCAGCCTCCAAAACTGTGAGCCAAATAAATGTCTATTGTTTGTAATTACCCAGTCCGAATATTCTGTTATAGCAGCAGAAAATGGACTAAGAATTAGTAATGTTGAGTGTCTTTTCATATGCTTGTTGGCCATTTGTACATCATCTTTGAAGAAATGTCTATTCAAGTCCTTCGCCAATTTTTAATCAGGTTAGTTTTTGCTTTGTTGTTGTTGAGTTGTAGGATTTCTATATAACTTCTGGATATTGACCCTTTATCAGATATATGATACGAAATTTTTTTTCCATTCCCTAGGTTGCCTCTTCACTCTGTTCTTTGTGTCAAACGTTAAATTTGAAGGAAATTGTAACAGGGAAATCTCAAGGTCTAGGGTTTTAAATTTCCTCAATGTTATAGAAAATAGATTTATTCCTTATACAAACAAGTCTGTCTCTGAATTTTCTAAAAACTATACAACTCTGAATTTAGGGGACTAGATGTTAGGGTTGGAAGTTTCCAACTTTGATAAAGCACAGTGTATTTGTCCCCATAAAAAGCATGTTTCTCCTTGAAAAAAGAGAAGTGGTATGTAAGGGATGTAAAATAAACAGGCAGGTACAGATCCTGAGGCAAGTCGGCACCTAAAATAATGAAGGGAATGCAGAACAAACCATATAAATACCATTGTATAAAAACCAGGATTCTAATTTGGAAACCTAAAACAAGAAAAGGGGACCCTAGTCAACTTACACACAATCAGGAAGAATGAGGATGAGAGAACAGTCACAATATAAAGTGATTTAATATGTAAATTTGTTCAAGTAATTCATACAGGTTATAATCAAGTAAATCAGGAATGTTTATAGTAATATAGTAATCCCATTAAGACTGCCAGGAGATCAATAGGCTTCCGAATAGCTGCTTTGTGGCTATAAAGGAATAGATGGGCAGCAAAAAAACACAGAAAAGAGAAACAACAAAACTTATTTTATATTTTAAAATTTTAGCACACAAAACAATGCTTTATTTAAAAATTCAAAACCTGAGAGCACAGGAAATTGGACTCTTTTGACTCTCAATTGCCAGGCCCAGCACATGCCCATTGGCAAATAATTCACCCCGAATACTCTGTATTTCCAGCTGGAGAGTCAGTCTAGAGCCTCAGGTGACCCCGGCTGTACAGCAGAAAAATGGATAGCTCACAATATTCTAGTTCTGTTCCACACTGGAGTTCTACCCAAGTAAACTGGCAGGTGCCAGAGCAAATAGAAACATCAGATATTGATTTTGGAAACATCCCGAATACTGACCTGGGCCAAAGGGAACTTAGCTTTATGGATGCAAATGAGGAAGACAGCAACCTGTCAGAGGACTGCTGAGAGTTAGGGAGACCTGAAGAGGAAGACTTCCAAACTGGCCGAACCAGATCTGAGCATCTGGTGGACAATGATCTCAATTTTTAAAGAACAGACCCTTAGGCACAAGCAGAAACTGCCTTAGATTTCTATTTATCTTACACTAAAAAAAAAAGCAAAATCAAAAACAAACCAAGCTTGAGCAAATAAAATGGAGTACTTACTGCAGCCTGAGCTCTGCAGGAGAATCAAGAAAGTCTAGGCCACCTAACTTTCCGCTGCAAAGCATTCCTAGAAACACATGTAAAAATAGATCTTCATACAGCAGACTGTACCTTTCTGCAGGAATGAGATTGTAATTTGGGGTTGGCTTCCTGATGCAGCATATGACCAACAATAAATTATAAGGCAAAACTTCATATGTAAATTTCTACAACTTTTAGAATTATAAAAGTGTGCTTCAAATCCCTATAAAATGCACTTTACATACTGATTATATAAAAGCAAATAAACTGGGCATGGTGGCTCATGCCTATAATCCCAGCACTTTGGGAGGCTGAGATGAAAGAATCACTTGAGGCCAGGAGTTTAAGACCTGAACAACATTGTAAGACCCCATCTCTACAAAAAAATGTAAAAGGTTAAGCTTGGCATGGTGTTGTGCACCTGTAGTCCCAGCTACTCAAGAGGCTAAGATGGGAGGACTATTTGAGTCCATGAGTTCAAGGTTACAATGAACAATGATCATGCTACTGCCCTTCAGCCTGGGCAACAGAGAGAGACCCCCATCTCAAAAAATGGTAATAATAGGCCAGGTGCAGTGGCTCATGCTCATAATCCCAGCACTTTGGGAGGCCGAGGCAGGCAGATCATGAGGTCAGGAGTTTGAGACCAGCCTGGCCAACATAGTGAAACCCTGTCTCTACTAAAAATACAAAAATTAGCCAGGCCTGGTGGCGTGTGCCTGTAATCCCAGCTACTGGGGAGGCAGAAGCAGGAGAATCGCTTGAACTCGGAAGGTGAGGGTTGCAGTGAGCCGAGACCACGCCACTGCACTCCAGCCTAGGCAACAGAGCAAGACTCTGTCTCAAAAAAATAATAACAACAAATAAATAAATAATAAAAATATTAAAAGCCAAATAAGCTCTACACTGTCAATAGAGTACATAAAAATTATCTCTGTCATTTCAACTTTGTTTTATTTTACAAAATGTGCTGCTACAGTATAGAAAACACAACTGTCTGTATTTATTAAGCACTTACTAAGTGCCCCCACAAACTAAGAGCTTTATCTGCATCATCTTATTTGATCTTCTCAATGAATCTATGGGGAAACTGAGCTTTAAAATGGCAACATCACTCAGCCAAGTACAATTATTTAATAAGTGACTGAAATGCAATTTAAACCCAAGGCATCTAATTCTAGAGCTAGTGAAACAACGCTCTGAATTAAGGTGAAACAAAGTGAATTTTAAGCATTTCATAAATCTGTGGAGTTTGAGAGCTTAAAGAGGCATCAGATAACATTTAGCTCAGTTCCTTTATGTTATAGATAATGATCATAATTTCAAGAGAAGTGAAATTACTTATAAGTGTTTCTTAGTGACAAAGCTAAGTATTTCTTAGTGACAAAGCCAAGGCCAGAATTCTACTGATTTCTAAATTCATTTTTTTCCACTTTATCCCGTTGACTCAAGACAGTCTCTTCTCACTTTAGTCCAGCAATTTTAAGATGTGTACAATTTCCCCATATACAGAATGACTATTCAAGTTCCCTGAAGGAATACTGTAGTCTCAATTGGTTACCTAATTAATCTATTACTTCAAAACTTAGTGTTTTAAAACAACAAACATTTACTGGCTCAGAGTTTTTGTGGGCAGGAATTCAGGATGGGTCTTGCTGGGTTGTCCTAGTTCAGGGTTGCTCACTCACTTTCAGTCAGGCTCTCCATGGGTCGGGACTGCAAGCAGCTGACTGGGCTTCCTCACTTGTCTGTTGGCAGGAAGCCTTAGTTCTTGCCACGTGGGCCTTTCCATTGGCTGTTTGAGTGTCATGGCACCTGGGGGCAGAGGGGACATTGTTCAACTTTTTGAAGTGGGAGGAGTATCAGAGAATTTGTGGGCAGACTTTAAAACCACATCTACCTAGCAGACATTTTCTTCTTCTTCCTTTTTTATTTTTTCTCCGAGTCTTAGTTTGGTTTGGTGGTCCTCCTCACTCCTATGTAACTTGAAAGTAAATTTTAATTAGTTTGAAACAATCAAGGCAAACCTGTAAGGGACACAGGATTCAGTCTCAGCAAGAATATATCAAGAGAGGTCTGCTGGAAGCTTTATGAGAATGGTTTTCGTACAGCAAAAGTAAAATCCTAAGACCCCCAACCAACTGATGGACCCCCTTCTCAGCCAAGGGCATTCCAGAGAAATCTGAAAAACTAATTCAACTTACGGTGGGAAGGGAGGTTCGACATACCTCATTATACCCTCCTCCCTGTGGAATTCAGGCACACCACTGTGTGGACCAGCATTAGCATTAAAACAGAGGCCTTAAGACTGACAAAACAGACTCTTTGTAGCAAAAGATACCAACATAATAGATAGCAGATCCTGAGATAAACTGAAGCATATTACCCCAAAATACATTTCTGTGACATATTTTGAAATGGCCCTGCAAAGCTGTCTCTTATGGGGAAAATCTGTATTCTGTAGAGTATCCCTTTCCCTTTCCAGGTCTTTTCCCTGATCCAGGAGAGATTTTACTAAGAGTCTGGCATGTTTTTAAGTCTCATAAGAAACAGTTATAATCTATTCTCTCTGAAGCCTGCTACCTGTAGTCTTCATCTGCATGACAAAAGCCTTGGCCCTCAAACCCCTTATCCTAACCCAGGCACTCCTTTCTATTGATTCCAGGTCTTCAGATAATAACTTAACTTTTTCAACCAATTACCAATCAGAAAATCTTTGAATCCACCTATGACCTGTAAGCACCCCCGCTTCAAGTTGTCCCACCATTCTGGACCCAGCCAATGTACATTTTACATGTGCTGATTAATATCTTATGTCTCCCTAAAACATATAAAACCAAGCTTAAGCCCAATCACCTTGGGCACCTATTCTCAGAACCTCCTGGGCCTGTGTCATAGGTCATGGTCCTCATATTTGACTCAGAATAAATCTCTTCAAATATTTTACAGAGTTTGGCTCTTTTTTACTCTTACAAAGAGGCACATAGGAGGAGATGGCATCTTCCATCTGGGGTCTTTTCATGTCTTGATGGAACATCTGAAACTGCTGCAGCCATCGCGCAACCATCAGGAGAGCCGATCTGAGGACAGAGGTAATGTGTTCAGGGGATGGCAGACAGAAGACCTGAGAAGAACCTAGGTCTTGATGGTGGTGTCAAGTCACTGTCTTAACCAACCTTGGAGAATATTCTCTGCCCTCTTTATTACATGAGATATTACATGTCCTTTATTGTTCAGGACATTTTAAGTTATGTTTTCTGTTGCTTTCAGTTGAAAACCATCTAATATCCTATGTAAGATTTCATTCCTGCTCCAAAATGTGGAGTTGGTGCTTTTCTTGTCCTAGTCCCAGGCCAGAGCTGTAGAAAACTTAATAGTTCAGAATCCAGAGTGAATAACACAGACTCAGAAGGGCTTTCCAGAATACAAGGACAAAAAATTGGTTTTCCCCATTCAGCCATTACATCCCCACCCCGCCCCCCGCAACAGTTTCCGATTATTTTCCAGTCATCTTTGGAAACTAAGTTTGGGGTAAAGAGAAGTAAGGGAAGGGAGGATAAAGGCTTGACCTACTGGCATTCCTCTGCTCACTTTGTACCTATCACCTAAACTGTCTTCTCTCCTGTCCCTTCTGACTAGCTAAGTCTAACCTCCTCTTCATGGTTTTTCAAGTCACTTCTTGTTCCACAAATTGGAGAGCAGCACAGTTCCTTTCACATTGATCTGTAATTCCTCTGGAGTCATAGTAACACATTTGCTAACCACCTGGAGCCATCTCTCAGGCTATATATTCCACATTGCTTTTCTCTTGTTTATTTCTTGTCCTCCCTTGTACATTCTAAATTTCCCTGAGGTCAGAGACTCCATATGGTGCCTACCTGCATATCGTGGATGTTTATAACTAGGTCTTGATACACTGATTTAAAGGATAAGTGAAAATGTGAGGACAGAAAGAAGACAAGAAGAGGAAAACCTAGGAATGCGTGTAATCTTGATTTGGCCTATCTTGGAATTTACAATGTCTGAGTCTGGTTGCAATGTGATGCAGATGCCTTAGGATTCTTAACACAATCATGTTATTTTTCAGGCATAGCTGCACTTAGACATCAGAAAAGGAAGATAGGGGAAGCTGAACTGAGTCATGAATATAGATTTGCTGGGATTTCAGAGCTAGCCCCTGTTCTCCATTTTTCCATAGAATTTCCTAGGAGTATTTGCTAACACTCTTGGTCATGGCTTGTTTCACTTAAATGTGTTTTCAGCCTGGTCCCTCTAAGCAGTGGTTCTAACTACTGCTCCTCAGGGTATAAAATAACAAGTAAAAGCAGTTGACACCACTGACCATAATTTTTGCCAAGAAATTTTTAAGCAAGTTCCAAATGGACCTGATGAATGCTCATATATTAGAGTACTGGACAAGGAAATTTCCAGGGACAGTAGCCTCTGCTGGCACCTCTTCCAGGCATAAAGAAGTGCCATTTACCCGACAGGCTTCTGCCAAATGCTTCACCGCTCCCTAGAGTAACATGTATTTACCTTCAGGGTTGTAGCCAGAGCTGTAAACTGCATGTTTTTAGTCCCCTAGAAAGGGGAATGTCTCAATAGAAATATGTTCAGTGTGTCTAGGGACCCCTTTCTAAAATTTTTTCTTTGTAATCCTTTGTGACCTTAAGTTGATCTAAGTTGATTCTTTGAAGTTTAATCTCAGATATACAGGATGCAGGAAGATGCTTACAATTCAATCAGATGTCAGGATTCTGTTTCCTTATATGCAAAGAAAAAAACTGGATGAAAAATTATTTAATTAAAACAAAAGGTCACAGTTCTTTCTGGACAACTTCTGGTAGTGATGCATCTTTTAAAAAAAGAAGAAGAAGAAATCTCAAAGCAACCAGATTTTCTTATTTGTTCTCTCTCTCAAATTTTCCTCTTTTGTTTTTTCACATTTGTATTTTTTTCCATCTCCTAAAGGAGGACTTTCTCTGTCCCCTTGTCTTGTTCATAGAATTATCAGCAGTATTACTCCTGACTGATGACCTCAACAACAAACAAATGTTTGAACAAGGGACATGCCTGTTGTTTCAGCTTTTATACTTCACTCTGGCTCTTTATTTCCCTTTAGAACCATGATGGTCAGAGCATACACATTTTCTGATATTTCTTCAGAATATTTTATCAGGACACTGTTTTCATTTGCTGTCTTCATAAACTCTCAACTTCTACCAAATGGCTTCTGTGGTGAAAGAGTCTTTGGGCCTCACTGTTGCCCCCACCCAACCTTTGAGCCTAACAGTAGTTCTGGCTAGAGGATGCCCTTTAGCTCACAGTTGAGAACAAGAGGGGCAGTTTACCCCACTACTGGTCTAATTAATTTACAAACAAACAACAGAGCAAACGGCCCAGCTGCTGCATGAGTCTTTCCCTGTGTCCGTGTCTCTGACCCCCAGAGGAATGGTTTTCTCATCACTACTAATGTCAACTGGTGCCTGATCATGATCCTGACTGCCCCTCAGCCTTTGTTTTGAGTGATATGAATGTAATCCCATATATAACCAGACTCTAAATCTGAATTCACAAACAACTATCATTTTCAAAATGACAGTGGCTGCTTCTTAATTCAGCAGTAATTCTTAAATCTTAGCGTGTTTCAGAATGCAAACTCCCTGTGCCTTACCTCAGATAACTGAAACAGATTGTATGGGAAAATGATTCCCAGGAATCTGTATTTTCAATAAGCAGCCCTAGGTACTCATGATGAAGGGAATCTAACAGACTAGGCTGGAAACATTGTCTTAGAAAGTGTATTTTTCTGGTTCTAATGATTGATAGGGAAAAAAATGCTTATTTTAATAATAGTTTATTTTATTGGAAGATTTCATTCAGCCAACAAATTATGTGCCAGGTTTGCACATTGTACTGAAAACACTGGGATTAGTAATACAGCATTTCTCCCATCAAAGAACCTCAAATAATCCACTAGTTTCTTTTAAACTAATGATCTAACATTTAAGAGCTCAGGCTCTAGAGCCAGGCAAACCTGACATTGCGAATTACTAGTTGTGGGACATTGAGCAAATTACTCAAATCTTCTGAGCCTGTTTCCACATTTGAAAATGGGGATAATAATGCCTACCTCATAAGGTTTGTTGTGAGGATCAAATAAGATAAGGCAAGTCAAGCGTTCAGCACTTCTGATAAATGCAGGAGGAAGATAAGGGGGAAGGTCGCGGGAGAATCTCCCACCAGCATGCGCACTGGGAGGATGGGGTGGAGCCACAGGAAGTTCTAGCCCACTGCAGCGGGGAAGAACCTGGGCTCTCCTGTTCCTAGGTGGGAACCTGGGATTCAATCTGTGAGGCAGGAAACCTGCTAGCAGGACTCTCTCTTGCTTTGTGAAGAATTATTTTTCCTTTTACTTTTTGCTCACTAAATTCCATTTTTCCTCACCCTTCAAAGTGTCTGCACACTTAACTCTTCCTGGTCATGTGACAAGAACCTAGTTTTTACTTCTTTCTACAACACTTCTTTCACTTAAGTGTCTGGAACATAATAAGTGGTCAGTAAATGTTAAATAGGGATAAGGATGGCTAATGATAATAATCATGATATGGCAACAAAAATACTATTTATAAGAATTAATTAGCTCGTTAGAGGCTTACAAAGATAAATCCGTTTTCCTTCTCATATGAGGAAATTTTGCATTATTTCTTCTGACAGATATGCTACATAGACTTCACACCCCCAACTCTAAAGAGTGACCACTTATAAAGAATATGTATTTTGGGAGAAATCTGAAATCTGCCCCTAGGAAAGAGTCACAAGAAGCTCTTATTCCTTGGCCTCGAGAACCTCTCATTTGCCAAAAACGAATAGAAGATCTATAGAACACAAATTAATTTAGAATAAAACTCATTATAACTTTAGTCCAATAGGTGAAGTAAACATGAAAGATTACTTCCAAAACATTTCTAATTCATAAGTATTTATTGAATAATTTTCTATATACATGCTCAAAACTATTCCTAAATGTAAGATTTGTTTCTTATATACATGTACACAACAACTGAATTATTTAATAATAATTCTGGTAGTTTTTGAATGTTTCTTTTTTTTTTTTTTTTTTTTGAGACGGAGTCTCGTTGTCACCCAGGCTGGAGTACAGTGGCCGGATCTCAGCTCACTGCAAGCTCTGCCTCCCTGGTTTACGCCATTCTCCTGCCTCAGCCTCCCGAGTAGCTGCGACTACAGGTGCCCGCCACGTCACCCGGCTAGTTTTTTTTTGTATTTTTTAGTAGAGACGGGGTTTCACCGTGTTAGCCAGGATAGTCTCGATCTCCTGACCTCGTGATCCACCCGTCTCGGCCTCCCAAAGTGCTGGGATTACAGGCTTGAGCCACCGCGCCCGGCCTGAATAAGTTTCAAAGTCAGTGCTACAGACAATGAGTATTCTGGGAGTAAAGAGAAGGAAGGGACATGGTAAGCAAGAAAGGTTCTGGAAAATAGAGGGTAGATTTCAGCAAGGCATTGAAATATGGGTGATAAGACTGGAATGAGGAGAAGATCTGTGCATGGGATGAAGGACCTCCTACCAAAGCAAAAAGAAAAAGAAAAAGAAAAAAAAAAAAGAGGAAGGAGAATGCACTAGAGCATACCAAATACCAAGTGAGGGAATGGCATTTTGAGTGACAGAACCAGATTCTCACACATGCTTGTCAGTTGGAGCCAAGCACAAAGAGGGATGAGAAAGAACATTGATCCCACACAGATGACTGTGTCTCAAAGGAGGCTTCTAATCTAAAACACATAACCAAATTTCCCCAATGTACAGGCTACCTACTAGAAGTAAATTAATTAACTTTAGAAGTTATTGTTATCTACTTTAATTACCATTATGTCTAACTTATTTGATGGGGGACCCAATGCATACAAATTTAATTTTCAAAACACACTGTAGATATAAACATATAAACGAATTTTAATATTATACATTTATGTCAGTTGCTTACATCCAATCATACCTACATGTGTATATGTCAGATTAATTTTGAATACCATATTTGCTATAGCATTTTACTGTGTTTATTCAGGCTTTATAATATCACAATTTGACCTATCTTTTGAAAATATTAGAGACATCCAAGTCAGGTATGACCAAATTACATTTTAAAAAATTATAATTTACAATTTAATATCTTAAAGTCTATTCAACCAATGTCATTGGAGAATAAAGTTTGCTAATATAGAGTGACCCAAACATATGTCACCAAAATACTTTCTCTGTAAACCATGAAATCCTCATTTTGACATTAATTTTGTGATGTATAGTCAACCGTAGTATGATGAAAGAATTTGGAATGGATTATTTTGTTGTTTAAAAACCTGTACTGAAAACAATGTAATGAATATTGAAGTATGAACAAATTGCTATAATGCTACTGCTGCTGCTGCTGAAAATTATAATGATGCCTAAACTTATTAGCATTCACTACCTACCTGGCACTGTTCTAAGTGTCACACACACATATACGTATATATTTATACTTCTTTACTTTGTTAGTGAGTACATACACTATGTAGAGACAACTAGCTTCTAATTTTTTCCAAGATGATGAGTTTCTACATTAATTCTGCATAAATTACTGAAGTTCTAATGCTTGTAAGGAGATGAACTGAATGGAAATTGAAGAGTAAGGATTCTTATAAATTCACAAAAATGAAGAAAATAAAAATATTATGAGTATAAAATTACATTAGTTTTTAATTTTTTATTGTGTTAATATATAATTATATTAAATACGTGATATTAAAATTCAAAGTGAATGGAACACTCACTGAATATGTCAGGCCTTCGTGTTATACTGTGCAATTTTTATTTGAAATATTTACCTGGGTCTTAATTTTGTCATTTTTTAAAATGGGAGAATTGTATTGATAATATAACGTGATCCAAACGTACCTCATGAAAATGGTTTCACCCTCTCTGTAAACCATGAATTTGCTGTAGCTGTATCTAGATTTTACTAAAATTCCCAGATAGATCTAACTAACTTTAATTTACAGTTATGATCAAAAGAGCAGATGACTATGTTGCAAGAACAAGCTCTAAAGATTATGTATTAACATAGCTTAAAGAGTAATTAATAAATACAGTAAAAACTTAATCTCAACTCCTGGTTTCCAGTCTGGCATGTAAGGAGAGTGGGAGTTGTCACTTCCATTCTCACAATAAGAAAAATGCTGAACAAACTTGAACATCGACAACTTTTCTTAGATCCATGGGAGAACAGAGATCACAGGACAAACTGCTGCCCCAGAATTGAAAGACAGACATTTGGGTACAGAGAATCTCAATTTATAGGAATAGAAACCCAGAAGCAGGAATCACCACAAGAATCAACTAGGGTAGGAAAACTATAATTGTCAACTTGCTAGAGGCTAAGTGTGGACAAACTTGAGAGATAAAAACTGCAGGGGGAAGGGACCATACTTTCATAAGTTTTACCTTTAGGAGCTCCACCAGGTTCTCATCATGAGTATAGGAAGAAAATCTCTTCATGCTTCTGACACAGGGAAGGAGAAGGTAGCCATTTTTAAATATGTCCAGAACATTCTGTTCTTCTTAACAAGGCCTGCCTTCATGGCAAATTATTTTACCAGAGTCTAACCAATCTAGAGGAAAGGAAACACCTGAATTTAGCTTCTACTAGCCTCAGATTTCACTGGGAGAGGGAGGACAACTAAGAAGCATATATGAAGATGATAGCCCAGGGGCACAGGCTCTCTAAAAGACTGAGACATAATCCTAGGACTATAGAAAACTTCTTTTCCACACCTTACCACTGCATCAACAGGGCTTCTGTATAACAACAGGGAATTACAGCTGTAATCTGAATATCTCAGGCCTTATTTAGAAGAAATCTCTAGGGAAATCCAAGAACAACAGAGGAAACAAAAATAAGGACACAAGAGGAAATTTTTGCCTCTGATCTATAACTACAGGAAACAGTAAACACAGCCTAACTCTTAGCCAAATAAACATAAAACCTCACACTAAAGTCCAATTTACTTCACTTCCTTTCACGCAATATATCATGTCTGGCTTTCAATAGAGCTTAATTTCATGCATTTAAGGAGGGTCATCATTGTCATTCTGCTGTTTGGTCTTAGGCACAGAAGACTATATTAAATGTATATATTATACATACACACTTATTCATTCATTTATTTATTTATAATTGTGTTACCTTTATATTGTCAGAGGGTTAACGTTTTCTTTCCTTCCTCATCTTATTAATTCTCTAGCATCAAAGGCCACAGATTTACTGACACTAGATGAAGATTTTACCTTCATGACACTAAAGTTGTCATCAATCATCACTCCTAGCCTCTTACTTTATTATTCCCTCTTCACTGCCGCCACCTTATCTCAGGTTTGAGGCAGTCTCTGAAGTAGGAGCTATAGCTACTTTCTAGAAGAGCAGCCACAGGATGCTGGGCATCAAAGGCCTTTTAGATAGTGGTAACTGACCCATGAGATTGTGGACAATTTGCTGCCATAAGGCCTTCTTGACATTTCTCAGAATGACACTTTGTGAAATTAAGGACAGGCAAGGAAGGATCACCCTATTAACAAGAATAGAACTGTGACTGCCTTGCCTGATGACTCTTGATAGGAACAGTGGAAATTATTCTATTCAGTCAAATTATTAGATTTCATTTAAAAATGAATTCATTGTACATTCCGGAATACTAAGACCATGTCACATGCCTCTGTGCATCCCACACAGCTAGTTAGTACCCAGTAAAAATCTTTGAGACTGGACTTGGTGGTTCATACCTGTAATCCCGGAACTTTGGGAGGCCGAGGTGGACAGAGTTCATGAGTTCGAGAGCAGCTTGGCCAACATGATGAAACCCTGTCTCTACTAAAAATACAAAAATTATCCAGGCGTGGTGGCGCATGCCTGTAGTCCTAGCTACTCAGGAGGCTGAGGCAGGCGAATTGCTTGAGTCCAGGAGGCAGAGGTTTCAGAGAGCCAAGAATGCACTACTGCACTCCAACTTGGGCAACAGAGTGATACCCCATCTAAAAATAAATAAATTAATTAAAAAATAATCATTGAAAGGAGTCTTGGGTTCTGAGGCATGAAGCCATGGAGGAGATTTGAGAGGGTGGCCCAGGCACTGCCTGAGGTCTTTGGGTCCCTCTCAAGCAGTGTCTCTCTTCCTGACCACCCCGTCATCACCCGGGCCTCTCTCTGTTCACATGTGCCATTCCATGCTTCATGCTTTCCATGTGTCTGTGACACAGAGAACACATCCAGGATACAATGCCTTCAACACTGGGGATCTCAGTGGACACTGAGAAATTTAGAAAATGAACCACAGTTAAGACTGAAATTAATCATTACTGGATCAGAAATTATCTATAATGAAGTGTTTGAAGATGAGCAGTATCTGTCCACCACAAATAAGACTGGAGTATAGAAACCAGAGTAAAAGCATAAGTTTGAGGTGTATCACTCACCTCTAAGAATATCATCATGATTATGACTATACCAGCTCTGAGGACATTAGAATACCACAATATCAAAAGGTAGCCAAGTCCTTAAAACCACACTCAAAGGCATTTCTGGATACCAAGAGTTGCTAATATGGTCGGTGAAATCATGTCCTAGGCATGCACTTCCAGTAAAAATATGAAAAATATCCCTGAATTTACCTTAAAACGTGTTATTCTCACACCAACGTTATCAGAGCTTCAACTATATTTTACGTAGAATCTTAAAGTACATTGTAATAAAGAACCCCAAAAATAATGTTAACTTCAAAAAGAATAACAAGTAGTGAGTATTTACTAATGCCAGGAACTGTGTTATTTGATTTATAGGCATGCTCTCATTTATCAGTCACAACAATTTTATGAGAAATATACTAAAATTATTCCAAATTTACAGATGAGTAATCTGAGACGTAGGGAGGTTAATTACCTTGCTTGTAATTAGCTGAGAGCTAAAGCTTGAATTCAGCATTGTTAAAAGCATCCTCTCAAACAGTGTGTGTTAGCTCATGTCTTCCAAGAAATCGACTTCAAGGTTTTGGCCTTGTAAAGACTTTTTTTTTTTTTTTGAATCCGTCTGTGCGAGAGCAAAAGGGCTGAAGAAGTGTGGGCGCCATAGGGCACAAGGCCAGAGTGACCTGACGAAGGTGCGGGGCTGGCGGGGTCATGGGGGACCCCCGAGTCCCTGGGGGCAGGTGGCCGTCAGGGAGGGGTCGGCTGAGGCGGGTGGCGCGGGCCCCAGGGAGAGGCGTTGCCTTTGCTATTGGAGGGGCAAATTCTAACTCTTATCAGGAGGATTTTCATTTCTCAAGATAGAAACCTGAAAACCCACAGCCAGGCGTGGAAACCCCGTGGGATTGGAGTAGCTTCCAATAGGAGCCGTGCGGTCCCCAACGACCAGGTGAGGAGGCTTGCGCCCCAAAAAATGTTCTTCTGCAGATAGTCCCCTGGGTTCCCAGAAAGCCCTTGAGAGAGGGGCTTCTCCTGGCCATCTTCCAGAAAGTTCTCCATGAGGCATTTCCTGCGCCCTGGAGCCCATGGAAACAGGCAGACAGTTGCAGGAGGGCGTCCTCGCTGAGCCCAAGGCTGGGACACCAGCGACTCTTCATCTTCCCTCTCTCATATTTTCTCTTGCCTCAGTCAAACCAACCTTTGTTTTCCCACAAAATAAGGACAAATACGACAACCATTTCCTTGATTTTGTTCAAACCTCAGGAGAGGAGGGCTTTGTCCACCGTCCTGCACCCACTTAGGCAGGGACTGGGCCAGGTGTGACGTCATTAATCATCTGAGAGCTGACTCCAGCTTAGGCTGTGTGCGCACAAAATGCACGCAAGAGCACTCAGTGGAGCCTTTGGAATATATAACATATATTCCTGTATATCGACACGCACACAGTAACATACATACATGTTCATAAAACTGCCTGATCTCCCTGGCCGGCTGAGCACCGCAACGCAATGCATGCATCATTTATCAGCTTTTGACCTCTCTATGGTGTTCGCCTGATAACTTCAGGACATCCCTTCAGCTCTCCCACCACCTCCCAATGCAAATTGGAGAATGAACAAATGGAAAGTATCTGGGGCAACTCTCGTTTGTGACTAACAGGAACGGAGTGACAGAAGAAACTCAATGGAACAAGAGGCAGTTGGACCCTTGGATGCTGGGAACAAATTGCCCCAGCTTCTCATCTCAGCTAAGGGCAGGCATGCAGTGGGGAATTAGCCAGCTTGAAGAAATTGAGGTAGAAGGCAGGACAGAACAGTAACCAAAGCTTTTTAAAACCTTCCAATGAAATGTATTTTTGCATTTAGTCCTATTTTTTAAAGGAAGAATTGCCTTGACAGATTATATTGTTTTATATATATTTGTTTGCTTGCTTAAGGACAGGTAATATTTTTACTATTGTCTTGAAAGTAGTATTTAATTTTACTGCTTCTATAGAACCCAAAATGATTCACTCTTTCATGATATATCACTGTCTCTTGCAAAGGGTAAGGATCGGCTTTTTAAAGAGCAGAGATTTCACAGTTAGTGCTTCCATAAAGCAGTGTTTAAACTGCCAAATACAGCTTAAAAAATAAATTTTCATCCTCCTCCAACATCTCAAATTCACCAGGATTGTGTGCTGTGGGTGGAAGTGGAGGAGGAAGGGAAGGGCGGTGGTGAGGGAGAGTTGAAAGGCCAGGAGTTCTGAGGTTATAAATATACAGTACAACAACCCGAGGTCACAACCAATGCTGAGACAGCAGCAGCCCTCCAGGTTGAGGGGCAGACCTCAGAATGCTTGGAGTTTCTGTTCACACATGCTTTCTTCCCTCCCCGCCCTCGAATCCAGCCAGCAATGAAATCCTTCAAACCACTTACAGTTAGGAAAGCTCAAGACATTCCACAAGTTCCTGGTTTTGACATAGTTAAAAATAACAGAAAATAAAAAGGGATCTCACAGAATTTATAGTTCTAGAGCTGTGGAATAGAATCAATAAATATAGAATGATGATGATATTTAGCTCTCACACAGAGCTTTTCATGTTCAAAGGACACAATAAACAAAAACTAATTTTCACTGAAGTGTTGTGAAGAAGTATATAAGTATTATCTTCATTTTATGACTATAGGACCTGAGACCAGCCCACAGAGGCCAAAAAGGAACCTTGGAAAATGGCCTCCATGGGCTTTGTGGGTGTAGTTGGTTTAGTCTTTCCTCCAGTTTTCTTTTTTCTCTTGTCACCTGGACATTACTGTTAGTTTAACACTCCTTGGAATTCAGTTTTACAACACTGATAGCTTCTAAAGATGTATATATATCTGCTCACCAGATGCAAGGCAGGCCTCTGTAACAGATATGGGACAGGCCTGGATTGGAATCCCAGCTCTGCTCCCTCCTCTGTGTCCTTGGCTAAGACTCACTTTTCTCATCAGTTACATGGCGAGTCATTACAACTTCCCTTTCCTCCTAGCCACTAAAACTAAGGACTTCCCTTCCATATTTCAGACAAACACCCCCTGAAGTTTTCCAGAACCCACTTTCTCTATTCTCCCTTTGTGGGCTCTGTGTCCCCACCCAAATCTCATCTTGAATTGTAATCCCCATAATCCTCACATATTGAGGGAGGGACCAGGTGGGAGGTGACTGGATCACGGGGGCAGTTTCTCCCATGCTGTTTTTATGATAGTGAGTTCTCATATGGTCTGATGGTTTTATAAGGCAGTTCTCCCTGCTCTTGCTAGCTCCCTCATGATGCCATGTGAAGAAGGTCTTTGCTCCCACTTGGCTTCTGCCATGATTGTAAGTTTCCTGAGACCTCCCCAGTCATGTGGAACTGTGAATCAGTTAAACCTCTTTTCTTTATAAATAACCCAGTCTAGGGCAGTTTTTGATAGCAGTGTGAAAACAGACTAATATACCTTCTTTGCTAATACACCCCAGAACCTATTAATTGAAAGAGAGATAGCACAAATTAGAGACTGATCCCAAACTGGGCTGTGCCTCAGAATTAGTTGGAAGGCTTGTTAAACCCACCAAGGTCCCAGCCCCATCCCTGAAGATTCTGACCCCATAAGGGCCCTAGAATTTTGTTGTTATTGTTTTGTTTCATTTCATTTTCAAATACCCAGGTAATTTTGATGCAACCCAGAAGACTATATCAGCAACCAAATTGCTCTTAGCACCCTTAGCTCCAGGGTTAAGGACCTGCTAGGTTTCCAGCATAATGCTGCCTTCTGTCTTATCACCCTCCCTGACTTTAAACCTGAGGTCAGCCTTTCCAAATCAGTGTGCCTCATTTCTAACCCTTGTTCTCTATTTGAAATGAAAGGAAGCAGAGTGATGTTAAAAACAACCTTGAGGAGGACGAAAGGGGAGAGAACAAGAGTATTGCTTTTGCAAGGTGAAGAAGACTCCTGTGTCAGTGCTAGGACTTGCATGCCCTGGAAAACCAATCTTGTCTTCTTTGTTTGTTCATATGATTTTACCTTTTAAAATTTAGCAAATACTTTTTGAGTGTGCATTATATGCTGGGCACCATGACGAGCATCAAGGAAACAATGAATGAGATGGAGGCTGCCCACAAAGTGCTCACAGACTAAAGGAGAAGAGAGAGAAAAACCACAAACTAAAACATGATCTTAAAGTACATATGCTGGCCGGGCATGGTGGCTCACACCTGTAATCCCAGCACTCTGGGACACGGAGGCGGGAGGATCACTTGAGGCTAGGAGTTTTGAGACCAGCCTGAGCAACATGGCGAAACCCCATTTCTACTAAAAATACAAAAATCAGCCGGGCATGGTGGCTCATGCCTGTAATCCCAGCTACTCGGGAGGCTGAGGCAGGTGAATCGCCTATACCTGGGAGACAGAGGCTTCAATAAGCTAAGATCGAGTCACTGCACTCCAGCCTGGGTGATGAAATGAGACCTCATCGCAAAAAAAAAAAAAAAAAAAAAAAAAAAGGTACATATGCTGAAGAAAGCACATATGGATTGGGAACACAGAGGAAGGAACAATTAGGATAAGGGAACAGAGAAGTCATAGTGGATAAGATGTCACATTGAGAAGGACATGAAAGTTAAATTCATGAGAGATGGAAAGTCATGTAAATCTGAGAGAAGGTATCAGCAAAGATCCTGAAGCATGAAAATGCCCAGATCCCTAACATCTGTCTTAAACCATTAGCCCACCCAAGACAGGACAACGCCTTGCTACTTGAATGGAAGAAGCACACAACCGTGAGAACATTCTCAGGTTTACCTAACTTTTTTTTCCCAAACTTTCATGTTTTCAAACCAATTTTCAGCATCACATTGAAATTTCAGGGAACCAATTTCAGCACTTTCATTTAAGATTCTGCTTTAGTAATATTCACTAAATAATTAAATAATTGAGTCGTTAATGATTCCCTAGAACTCCCCAATTTTGTGACTTGCTTTGCTGCTATTTGTGTTGGGTAATTCCTTACACGTTCCTTAGAGGTTAGTAGTATCCCTGTCATTTTATAGATGAGGAAACAGGCATGGAAAGTTGGAGACTTTTCTAAGTTTACAAGTATCAAATAAGAATCAAATTAATTATCTGACAATATATTCCATGTAAGTATACAGAAAACTTGTGTGAATAAACTTTAAATGAAGAGTTAGAAAGTTGGATTTTCATTTTATTACTACTATAATCTCACTGAAGAAAATCTCTTAACCTTTTGAACCTTATTTTGTCATTTGTAAAATAGAGTTAATAATACCTGCCTTGGATCCTCTTCTCATAAACCTTGAAAAGGTATATGAGATGACTTTGATGTGATGCTTTGCGTGCAGAAGCAGAGCACAAAATAAATACAAGGTATGGCTTTTATCACTGGAAGTTAGATGACACAGCTAGGCTGCAGCATCAAATGGATAACATAACCATTTTTTAAAAAAGAATAACAGGTAGTTTCCGATATAAGTAACAAGAGGTGGGAAATTATTTTTATCGGCTGACTTTACCTATTTTAAAAGGAGAAATAAAAACATTAAATGTAGAATTATCATATGATCCAGCAATGTCACTTCTGGGTGTATACCCAAAAGCAGTGAAAGCAGGGACTTGAACAGTTATTTGTAGACCATATTTTAGCAGCATTACTTACAATAGCCAAACGATGGAAACAACTTAAATGTCCATTGACAAATGAATGGATAAACACAATGTAATATAAACCACATTGGAATATATGATGCAATATCATTCACCGTTAAAATGAAAGCAGATTCTGATACATGCTACAGCATGGATAAATCTTGAGGACATTATACTAAGTGAAAATGAAACAGTCACAAAAAGGCAGATACTGTAGGATTCCACTTATATAAGGCACCTAGAGTAGCCATAGAGACAAAAATAGAATGATGGTTGCCAGGAGGTCAGGGAGAGTAGAAGGAAGGGTTAGTGTTTAATGGGTATGGAGTTTTAATTTGGGGTGATGAAAAAATTCGGTAGATGGATGGTGGTGAGGGTGGCAGAACAATGTGAATGTACCTAATGCCACTGAACTACATACTTAAAAATGGTTAAAATGGTAAGTTTTCTGTTATGTGTATTTTATCGCAATAATAATAATAATAAATCTAGCTCACAAAAAGGAGGAAGAGAAAAGCCCACACTGAACTCAGAGTTTAGAGATCTAAATCAGCTTCCAGCTTAATTTAACTGTTACGTATCTTGGATAAGATACATAGGCTCTCCTATGTTTCATTTCTATTATATAAAGACAATAGTACCTTCTTTACATGTTGTAAGGATTAAATATACATAAAACATTCCATAAACTCTGACTTCTATAAAATATAAAATATTGGATTCTCTCTTACCATTTTGGGAAGTGAACAATTTTAGAAACAAAGGAACCTGAGATTCAAAGAAGGCTGTGAGTGGCAGAGCCTAGTCTGGGACTGAAGTTTCTTGCATACACTCCAGCACAGCCTGCTGCCTTTCTTATTGCTTTGTTTTCTTGGGAAAGCAAAACAAAGTGAAGCCAGCCCCAAGTAGCCTACCACCACCATCTGACTTACTGGTCCTCATACAAATTCTTCTCAGGTTGGCAGTACCAGGAATTTAATGATAGACTGAGGAGAGGAAGAAACATTAGTTTCTGTGGGGACACTTGGAAAAAACTCTCCTCTTGTTTACCTGGATTCTATTTTATTCCATAAATTATGTCATTCATTCATCCCATTTGACCTACCTCAGTTCATTTAATTTATCATCCTGCAAAATGTTCTTAATGTCTTGGTTCCTAAGGAAAAAGTTTTGGGAGTGGAGAGGGGAAGATATTCAGCCTTCTCAGTGCTGAAGCTGGGAGAAGGGCAGGATTAAGTGTGACCCATCACCTCTCGCTTTGGCCAGAACAGTCCCCTGTCAGTCAGCCACAGGGTCAAGAGACTGCGTAAAGCTCCACACCTGCACTCCTCATCTCCTTATCCCCATGGCAGCATAAGCCATAGCAGGTTTCATGTTCCAACTCATGTTCCAAAGGAGCAGCTTTCAATTTCTAGGGAGTCGGGGTAAAGTAGGACATTTGGCACCAATGAGAGATATAATTGCGTGTGTATGATACTCTTTTACTCATTAACAATGGTAACAGGAGCTGCTAAAAATCTTACAGAACAAGATTCATTTTTTAAAAGAGTCTTTACAAACAGATCCTCAGTCCATTTTGTGGAATCTCTGGCTGAACTTACACAAAGGATTTAAGTCTGTTTTCCCAGCACTGAGTCTGCATGGGTGAGGACGCAAGCCAGTCTGCTTAGAGACCTTGCAGATGAACGGCCCAGCCAGGACAGCCAGCCAAACCCGCTGGAAGCTGGCCCTGCCACAAATGGAGCCAAAGGTTGGATTATTCCTGCTAGAATTTTCTTTATCTGAGGACTGGAATGCCATAGGAATAAGAAGTCCTGGTGAAGACAAGTCACCTGTAACCTATGTCACCACTAAGCATTAACCATCATTTTCATCATCCCTGTTGCAAAATTGTCATTGAACATATGAGGATAGGTAATATACTAGATGTTTACAAGTTGATACTGCCAACCAAAAAATAAACAAACAACAACAAAATAGATTGCTGGGACTACAGACATGCACCAACATGCCCGGCTAAATTTTTTTGTATTTTTTGTAATTTTTTTTGTATTTTTATTAGAGACAGGGTTTCACCATGTTGACCAGGCTGGTCTCAAACTCCTGACCTCAAGTGATCTGCCTGCTTTGGCCTCCCAAATTGCTGGGATTACAGGTGTGAGCCACCGTGCCTGGCCTGTTGCACACCTCTTATGAGGCTCTAATGCCTAATGTTCTGTCACTGTCTCCCATCACCCCCAGGTGGGACTGTCTTGCTACAGGAAAACGAGCTCAAGGCTCCCACTGATTCTACATTATGGTGAGTTGTATAATTATTTCATTATATATTACAATGTAATAATAACTAAAATAAAATACACAATAAATTTAATGCACTCGAATCATCCCAAAACCATCCCCCGCTCCTCACTGATTCATGGAAAAATTGTCTTCTGTGAAACCACTCTTTGGTGCCAAAAAGGTTGGGGACTGCTGCTCTACACTGTAGTCAACTAATGTAACAGTATCCTAAATCCTGTTAACCCTTAACATAATCCTATTTCAACTTCCATCTACCTTGTTAAATCTGTAAATTCACTTTGAATCTCTTTTAATTTTTTTAAATTAAAATTGAATTGGTGGCTTACATAAAACATTCACCCACATAAACCACATTCTGGGCCATAAAACACACCTAAACACATTTAAATGAGTAATGAGTAGAAATCATACAAAGTATGTTCTCAGACTAGAGCGGAATTAAATCTGAAATCAGTAACAGAGAGACAGTTATAATATTCCAAAAATATTTAGATATTAAATGAAATACTTCTAAGTAACAGATGAGTCAAATAAGAAGTCTCAAGAGAAATTTTAAAATATTTTGCACCAAATGAAAATTAAAAATACAATTTATCAAAATTTGTGGGATCCAGCAAAAGCAATAATTAGATGGAGATTTATAGTACTGAATGCATATATTAGAAAAAATGGAGCCCAGACACAGTGACTTATACCTGTAATCTCAGTATTTTGGGAGGCTGAGGTGCGCAGGTCACTTGAGCCCAGGAGTTCAAGGCCAGCCTGGGCAACACGGTAAAACCTCATCTCTACTAAAAATACAGAAACTAGCTGGGGCAGTGGTGCACACCTATAGTCTCAACTACTTGGGAGGCTGAGGTGTGAGGATGATTGAGTCTGGGTGATGCAGGTTACAGTGAGCCAAGATTGTGCCACTGCACTCTAGTCTGGATGACAGAGCCAAACCCTGTCAAAAAAAAAAAAAAGAAAGAAAGATGGAAAGAAGAAAAGAAAGAAAGAAAGAAGGAAAGAAGAAAAGAAAGAAAGAAAGAAAGAAAGAAAGAAAGAAAGAAAGAGAGAGAGAGAGAGAGAGAGAGAGAGAGAAAGAAAAGAAAAGAAAAGAAAAGAAAAGAAAAGAAAAGAAAAGGAAAGAAGAAGGATCTAAAATCAATAGTCTAAGTTTCCACCTTAGGAAACTAGAAAAAGAAAGCAATTTATACCTAAAGCAACAACAACAACAAAAATAATAATAAAAATTAAAGCAAAAATCAATGAAATTGAAAACAAGAAATCAATAGAGAAATTAATGAAACTAAAAGCTGGTTCATTGGAAAGATCAATAAAACAGATGAACTTCTAGCCCAGCTAACCAAGAATAAAAGAGAAAAGACATGAATTGCCAATGTCCAAAATGAAAGAGAGATCATAACTACTGATTCCATGGACATTAAAATGATAAGGAATAGTATTAACAACTCTATGCCCATAAATTTGATCACTTAGATTAGATGGACTAATTCCCTGAAAGACCACAACTACCAAAACTTACATAGGAAGAAATAGATAATCTGAATAGTCCTATATAACATGTGTGTGTACATAGGACTATCCTGAACTTTGTTATGGAGGGAGAGAGACAGAGAGAGAGAGAAGAGACTGATTGATTATAAGGTTAGCTCACAGAATTATGGGGCCTGGCAAGTCCAAAATCTGCAAAGAGGGGAAGAAGGCTAGAGACCCAGGAAAGTTGATGCTGCCATTCTAGTCTGATTGTCATCTGACATAGAACCAGGAAGAACCAGTGTTGCAGGTGAGATCCAAAGGCAGTCTGATGAAGAACTCTCTCTTGCTTCAATTAGGGTAGGCAGTTTTTTTGTTCTATTCAACCCTTCAGCTGATTAGATGAGGCTTTGGAGGACAATTTGCCTTCCTCAAAGTTCATAGATTTAACTTTAATCTCATTAAAACCACTTTCATGAAAACACTCAGAATAATGTTTGAACAAATATCTGGGCATACCATGATCTAGCCAAGTTTACACATAAAAGTAGCCATCACAGACTGTACCTACTAAAGAAATTAAATCAATAACCAATAACTGAAAAAAAGAAAGCGCCAGACACAGATAGTTTCACTGCAAATTCTACCAATTATTTAAGGAATAAATAATACCAATTCTGTACAATCTCTTCCAGAAACTGAAAGTGGTGAAGGGAACGCTTCCTAGTTTATTTTATTAAGCCACCATTTCCCTAATACCAAACCAGATAAAGACATTACAAGTAGGGAAAACTGCAGACTAATATATTCCATGAACATAGATGCAAAAATTCTCAACAAAATGTTAGCAAATCATATCCAACAATGTATATAAAAAATTATATATCACAAGCAAGTGGGCTTTATAGCAGGCATGCAAGGCTGCTTCAACATTTGACAATCATTTCGTCTAACTAATTACATTAATAGGCTAAAGATGAAAAATTATATGGTCACATCAGCTGATGCAAAAAAAAAAAAACTTGACAAAATACAACACCTGCTCAAAATAAAAATTCTCAGAAAACTAAGAATAGAGACAGCTTTCTCAACTCGATAAAGAACATCTATTAAAAAAAATATGGCTAACATCATGCTTAATGATGAGAAACAGATTACTTCTCCCTAGGACCAGATCAAGACAAAAATGTCTCCTCTCCTATTCAACATCTTACTGGAAGTCCTAGAAAATGCAGTAAGACAAGAAAAGGAAATAAAAGATACACAGATTGGGAAAGGAGAAATCAAATTGTTTTGTTTGCAGATGACATGATTGACTATTTAGAACATTCCAAAGAATTGATAACAACAAAAAAATCTTAGAGGTAATAATCTGATTTTTAAATCAGCAAACTTTCTCAAAAGAAGACATACAGGCCAGGCACGGTGGCTCATGCTTGTAATCCCAGCACTTTGGGAGGCCAAGGCAGGCAGATAACTTGAGGTCAGGACCAGCTTGGCCAAAGTAGTGAAACCCCATCTCTACTAAAAATACAAAAATTAGCCAGGTGTGGTGGTGGGCACCTGTAATCCCAGCTACCTGGGAGGCTGAGACAGGAGAATCGCTTGGACCTGGAAGGCAGAGGTTGCAGTGAGCTGAGATTGTGCCACTGCACTCCAGCCTGGGCGATAGAGCAAAACTCCATCTAAAAAGAAGAAAAGAAAAGAAAAGAAAAAAGATATGCAGATGACAAACAGGTTTATGAAAATGAGATATCATCTCACCCAAGTTAAAGTGTCTTTTATCAATAGGCAATAACCAATGCTGGCAGAAATGTGGAGAAAACAGAACCCCCATACACTGTTGGTGGGAATGTAAATTAATACAACCATTGTGGAGAATAGTTTGGAGGTTCCTCAAAAAACTAAAAATAGAGCTACCATATGAGCCAGCAATCCCACTGATAGGTTTATACCCCAAAGAAAGGAAATCAGTGTATTGAAGTGATTCCTGCACTCTCATGTTTATTGCAATACTATTCACAATAGCCAAGATTTGGAAGCAACCTAAGGGTTCATCAGCAGATGAATGGATAAAGAAAATGTGATAAACATACACAATGGAGTATTATTCAGCCATATAAAGGAATGTGATCCTGTCATTTGTAAGAACATGGATGGAACCAGAGGTCATTATGTTAAATAAAATAAGCCAGCACAGAAAGACAAATTTTGCATGTTCTCACTTATTTGTGGGAGCTCAAAATTAAAACAATTGAACTCATGGAGATATGAAGTGAAGGGTGGTTACCAGAGGCTGGGGCAGGTAGTAGGAGGTGTTGGGGAGGGAGGATGATTAATGAGTACAAAAAATAGAAAGAATGAATAAGATCTAGCATTTGATAGCACAATAGAGTGGCTACAGTCAATAATAATTTAATCATACATTTAAAAATAACTAACAGAGTATAATTGGATTCTTTGTAACACAAAGGATAAATGCTTGAGGTGATGGATACCCTGTTTACCCTGATGTGATTATTACACATTGTATGCCTGTATCAAAATATCCCATATAGCCCATAGCTATATATACCTACTATATACCCACAAAAAATAAAATTAAAAAAAATAAACAAAAGTGGGCCAAGATCTGTACAGACATCTCACCAAAAAAGATATAAAGACAGCAAATAACTATGTGAATAGATAGATGTGCAACATCATATATCATTAGAAAACTGCAAATTCAGACAACAATGAGATATCCTATACACCTATCAGAATGGCTAAAATCAAAACAACTGGCAGTACGTGGGACTCTTATTCATTGCTGGTGAGAATATAAAATGATACAGCCACCTTGAAGACAGTTTGGCAGTTTCTTACAATACTTGACATATTCTTACCATATGATCCAGTAATCATGCTCCCAAGTATTTACCTAATTGAGTTGAAAACTATGTCCACACAAAAAGTTGTGCATGGATGTTTATAGCAGTTTTATTTATAATTGCCCAAACTTGGAAGCAACCAAGATGTTTTTTGGTAGGGAATAAATAAACTGGTATGTTCATACAATGGAATATTATTCACCAATAAAAAGAAAGGCACTATCAAACAATGAAAAGACATGGAGAACCCCTAAATGCATATTGAAAGAAGCCAGTTTGAAAAGACTGTTTGCTATATGATTCCAACCAAATGACATTCTAAAAAGGCAAAACTACCAATACAATAAAAAGATCAGTGGTTGCCAGGGGTTTAGGGGGAAGAGGGGAGAGACAAGTAAAGGAAGGGTGGTAAAACTTTTGTATGATGTTGCAATGGTGAATATACAACAAGATGTGTTTGTCAAAACCCATAGAACTGTACAACATAAAGCTTACCCTTATGTTAACATAGAACATAAACCTTAATGTAGGCATACTAAAAACATCATTTCGGAGGTTGATGATCCTAGAAAAGAACGAAGACTGTGACAAGAGAATCCATCTGAATTACAAAATGTGCAAAATAACCTCACTGAAGGGGCTGGGAAAAAACATATTGACCTAAGTAACTTCAGAAATGAACCCAGTCTATAAAACTGAAGGCAAAAGAAACGGCACATAAACACTGTCCTCTAGTTGATACCGTTGCCTCCCATGGGAGCACAGGTTAACAATTCTGACATTCCTATATATGTATACTGGAACTGAACAATTAAGTAACTCAATGGCAGGTGATGAAAGCCAGGTTTCTCACTGTTGGGGTGGAAGCTTTTAGATACACAAGAGAGGAGGTTATAATGATCCATGTGGTAATAGATTAGAGTGGGGACATCAGTAAGAACTCATGTGTAACTTAATATATACTAATGATTACACAAATAAATACTTATAGATATGTTTATATACATGGTTAGTACACACACAAACAATCTGATACTTTGTTGGCTGAGAGGACCTAAAGGGAACAACACCCCAGTAGCAATGAGCACACATAGGTCCCAGATCTTGGTTTCTAGTACCATTCTCTGATTAAAAAGAACCAGGGCTTATTGAAAAAATGGCTGATTCTAGGACTTGGGCAGGAAATACATGAGTCAGGAATACCTTGTAGTGCCATAAAGTAAGAAAGTACTCAAAAAGGAAAAAACAAACCCTAATGATAGCAGTGTGTTGAAGTGACATAGGCACCAACTGAAGAGCTTTCAATGACCAAAGCCTGAATAATTTGGGCAATATGATAAATGAAGTACTATAGGATTGTAACTCAAAGTATAAAATAAATATCCATGAGTCCATAGAGATCCAAATAAATGATTGGATAAATTAATGATTGAGGAAGAAGAGACAAGTCTTCTATGAAGAATTCCAAATAAATTAGGTAGATACTTCATCCTAATATAGGGGGAGCATTACTCATCACTCCTGAAATATAGGATGCAGATATTGTCTTCCCTCCAAAGAGTGCAGTATAGAAAGATAAATCGAAAAGATAACTTCACAGTGGAGAAAAACTGAAAAACACTACTTGAGCTAGATGATTGAGGTCAACATCAACAGTCATATTAATAAATCATGTAGATAGTATAACATGATAAAAAGGTATTTTAACTTTGTGACCTTCCTTCCAAAAACAGAAACTATCTAATTATGAGAAAAACACTAGACAAGTTCCTATTAAGGAGCATCCTACTGTAATCCTGACCAATACCCCTCAAAGCTGTCAAGGTCATCAAAAATTAGGTAAGGCTAAGAAACTCACAGCCAAGAGAAGCCTAAGGAGACATAGAACTAAATGTCAGGTGGTATACTGAAATAAGAAAAGGATATTAGTTCAAAAAATAATAATGTTCCAGTATTGGTTCATTAGTGGTAATTAAGGTACCATACTAATGTAAGAGATTAATAACAGAGGAAAATGGGGTGAGGACTCTCCATATGAGAGCTTTCTGTACTATCTGCTCGATTTTTTTGTAAATCTAAAACTCCTCTAAAAAACTACATCTACTTTTCTTAAAAACAGTTAGAAATTGAATTATTGGCTTTTAAGTGTCAGCTCTTTCTCCTTTCTTTAATAATGGAATCTAACATCATTAAAAGTAGAAGAGTTATCTTTCCAGTGTCCTATGTGGTATCCCTCTTTAAGTATGAGATCACCTGATCCAATCTCTAATAATAGTAAAGCAAGGTCAGAGCTTTTGGCCATAAATGAAAAATCCTACATCAAAAATTTTACATTTTGAGGGTAGGAGAAAGAAGAGATATGGGAATTCTAATATTGGAGGACTTCAAGATTTCAAACACTTATAATTTATAAAGTTAAAATCCAATTTAAAAACCACCAGTGTGGCATTTTCCAAGATGTTAGCATCATCATTCTTTTGCAGAAGTAAAGAAAATGAAAAGGACTTTAAACTCAACTTCCAAGTGCATGGAGAACACTGTTACATTTGAATAAGCTCCATCGAACTCGCTCAGTTTTAGCATGCTTGCCAAGTACCTATTCTCCAGGCTTTTCAGTTGGATGTGATTGTGGCTAACCTGGGGCTCTTAGGAAATGACTGCCCCATTGTGCAAAGGTGAAAACGAAGTCCAGTGGATGTGTGAATGCTATGTCCGGCTGTTGCCCCTGTGCTTTGTAGGATGGCAGATCCTTAAGAGAAAAAAACAAACAAAACAGAAATCTTCCACTCTTTATGTGTACAAACTAAGGCTCAACAGGTATAAAAATTAACCCAATTTCACAGAGTTAATTAGTATTATAATAACAATTCTTGGTTCATGATGCAAGATCACTGTTTCTGACACCTAGCTCAAGAGCTGTGTTTCATTACCACACTCTCCTGGTGCCTGAATTCCAGATAGTTATTTAATTAATGTATGCTGCTGTGTTGACTCCCCTAATATTATACTCATAAGCATGTACAGGTATGCCTCATTTGATTGTGCTTTGCTTTATTGCACTTTGCAAATATTGCATTTTTTATAAATTGGAGGTTTGTGGCAAACCTGTGTCAAGCAAGCCTATTGGCACCATTTTTCCAACAGCACGTGTTCACTTCACGTCTCTGTGTCATATTTTGGTAATTCTTGCACTATTTCAAGTGTTTTTTCAATATTATTGTATCTATTATGGTGATCTGTGCTCAGTGATCTTTGGTGTTACTATTCTAATTGTTTTGGCCTGCCACACACTACACCCATGTAAGACAGTGAACTGAATCGATAAATGTTATGTGTGTCCTTGACTACTCCACCACCTGTTCCCCATCTCTCTCCCTCTCCTCAGGCCTCCCTATTCTTGGACATTCAACAATAGTGAAATTGGGCTAATTAGTAATCAATAAGTGTTCAAGTGAAGGAAAAATTGAACATCTCTCATTTTAAATCAAAAACTAGAAATGATTAAGCTTGGGGAAGAAGGCACATAGAAAGATGAAATAGGCTAAAAGCGAGACCTCTTATGCCAAACGGTCAGTCAAGTTGTGAATGCAAAGAAAAAGTTCTTCAAGGAAATTAAAAGTGCTATTCCAGTGAAGAAACAAATGCAAGAAAGCAAAACAGGCTTCTTGATGATGAGAGAGAAAGTTTGAGTGGTCTGGAGAGAAGATCAAGCCAGCCACAACATTCCTTTAAGACAAAGCCTAATCCAGAACAAGGTCCTCAATCTCTTCAAATCAATTCAGGCTGACAGAGGTGAGGAAGCAGCAGAAGAAAAGTCTGAAACTGGCAGAGTTTCGTTCATGAGACTTAAGGAAAAAAGCTGTCTCCATAACATAAAAGAGCAAGTACTGATGAAGAAACTGCAGCAAGTTATCCTGAATATCTGGCTAAGATAATTGATGAAGGTAGCTACACTAAAGCACAGATTTTCAATGTACAAAACAACCTTTTATTGGAGGAAGATGCTGTCTAGGACTTCAATAGCTAGAGAGAAGTCAGTGCCTGGATTCAAAGCTTTAAAATGACCATCTTGTTAGGGGCTAATGCAGCTGGTGACTTTAAATTGAAGCCAATGTTCATTTGCCATTTCAAAAATCTTAGGGCCCTTAAGGATTATGTTAAATCTACTCTACCTGTGATCTGTAAATGGAACAACAAAGCCTGGATGACAGCACATCTGTTTACAGTGTGATTTACCAAACATTTTAGTTTCTTAGCAGTTGAGATCTACAGCTGAGGAAAAAAAGATTTATTTCAAAATATTACTACTCATTGACAATGCACCTGACCACCTATGAGCTCTGATAGAGATGTTCAAGGAGATTAATCTTGGTTTTGTGTCTGCTAACAAAACATCCATTCCACAGCCCATGGATCATGGAGTAATTTTGAAAATTTTCCATAAAGGATTCACCATTCTAGATGCCATTAAGAATGTTCATTATTTATATGAGGAGGTCAAAATATCAACATTAACAGGAATTTGGAAGAAATTGATTCCAACCCTCATGGATGAGTTTGAGGGGTTTAAGATTTCAGTGAAAGAAGTCGTTGCAGAAGTGATGGAAATAGCATAAGAACTAGCATTAGAAGTGGAGCCTGAAGATTTGACTGAATTCCTGCAATATCATGGTCAAACTTCAATGGATGAAGAGTTACTTCTTATGGATGAGCAAAGAAAGTAGTGGTTTCTTGAGATGGAATCTACTCCTGGTGAAGATGCTGTGAACATTGTTAAAATGACAACAAAGGATTTAGACTATTACATAAACTTAGTAACTGAAGCAGCGTCAAAGTTTGAGAGGATGGATTCCAATTTTTAAAGACGTTCTCCCGTGGGTAAGATGCTATCAAACAGCATCACATGCTACAGAGAAATCTTTCATGAAGGAAGAATCAATCAATGTGGCAACCATCATTGTTGTCTTATCTTAAGAAATTGCCAGCTGGGTGCAGTGGTTCACGTCTGTTATCCCAGCACTTTGGGAGGTCGAGGTGGGGGGATCACCTCAGGTCATGAATTCGAGACCAGTCTGGCCAACATTGTGAAACCCTATCGCTACTAAAAATACAAAAAGTTAGCTGGGCGTGGTGGCAGGCACCTGTAATCCCAGCTACTCAGGAGGCTGAGGCAGGAGAATTGCTTGAACTCAGGAAGATGTTGCAGTGAGCCGAGATCACACCATTGCACTCCAGCCTAAGCAGCAAAAGCAAGACTCCATGTAAAAAAAAAAAGAAAAAAAAAAGAAAGAAAGAAAAAAGAAATTGTCACAGCCACCCCAGCCTTTAGCAACCACCACCCTAATCAGTCAGCACCCATCAACATCAAGGCATGAAGCCTCTACCAGCAAAAAGATTACAGCTCACTGAAGGCTCCAATGATCATTAGCAAGTTTTTAGCAATAATGTATCTTTAAATTAAGGTATGTATATTGCTTTTCTTAAAATTTTTTTTATTTCTATAGGTTTTCGGGGAACAGGTGGTATTTGGTTACATGAATAAGCTCCTTAGTGGTGATTTGTGAGATCTGGGTGCACCCATCACCTGAGCAGTAAACACTGTTCATTGCTTTCTTAGACATAATGCTGCTGCCACTGTGATATTATACATATGTATATGTGCTTTGCTTTATGTTTGTGTCCATGGTTCCTGGCTTATAACTCCCATAGCCCTTGTTACTCCCACTGCCCCACTTGCTCCCCCCACCCCCCACACACATTTGGTCACAGAAGTCTTCTGTGTTGATTGTTGTGCTGGTGTGAGAGCAAAGAATAAACATGGCTTGAGTTTTTTCCTAAACACACACTTCATGAACAACAGTATAGTGTAAATATAATTTTTATATGCACTGGGAGACCAAAAAATTCGTGTGACTCTCACTTTATTGCAATACGGTGGTCTAAAAGCAAACCTGCCGTATCTCCAAGGTTTACCTGTACTATACACAGAATCCACTTGATACTGCTGATAGTAGAAAAACATTCTCATGGTTTCAACTCATGCAGTCTTTGAGATAATCCCATTTCTGAAAAGAATGTTTAAGCAAGGTAGTCATTATCAGGAGTAATTATACCCTCCTTCCCTGAAAACTGTGATTATTAAACAGAAGATGAAAATTTACCTATGATTCAATTTCCCAACATGTCACCAATGTTAGAAAGGTAGTAACAAAAGCATAGGATGAAATTGCAAAAAACACCACTCCCTTAAGAGAGAAGCTGTAGTCCTAGCTACTCAGGAGGCTGAGGTGGGATGATAACTTGAGCCTGGGAGGTCGAGGTTGCAGTAAGCCAAGATCACAACACTGTACTTCAGCCTGGGTGACAGAGCCAGCCCTGTCTCAAAAAAAAAAAAAAAAAGACAGTAAATTTTGGTTGTACAAAAGTATTCAATCCACTATTTAACACATACTTTCTGAATGTCTGCTCTGTGCCAAACTGTTTGCAAAACTGGGAATACAGCATTGAACAATATATACCAGAATAGCTTCCTTCAGGGATTTATGTTCTAATAGAAAAGACACAGTAAACTAGATTATTTTTAAAAAGTAAAATGCATACCAATATGATAAAGGACATAGGAAGAGTTTGGTTGGAATAGAGTAAAACTTTAGGTAGAGAATCCTGGTAAGGTCTCAAAGAGAAAGATACTTATGGGTGATAAGTTAACTGAATAAAGACCAGGAGAGAGAAAGAGCAACATTTTTGAGGATTTCTTCATTTTAGGAATATGAAAGTTGAGGGTGGGGGTGGACTGGCTCTAGGTCACAGAGATAGTGTACAGTTAAGTGGGATAGATCTTCTGACTCTGATCCAGTGTCCTTGAGACTACACCACAATTGCCTCACACATAAACCAAAGAATAGAGACAGTGAATCTGCCATTTTGCCAACTCCCCAAGTGGGCTCTCCTACCTACCATTAAGTGAAGTTTTTCAGACATCAACTATGAATGCAAAGAACGTTAGAAGACGGGAAAATATATCCTCTTTGAACAGGAGAGGACGAGTAAATATGTTTTCTTGAATTGAAAGAAAAGAGAAACCTAGATTATTATCACATATTCTTATGCAGGCTCTGTATTTATTATAGTCAGGCCTGGAAGGGTTAAATTTTTCTCTTTTGCATCTAAGAAAATCTACTTAAATAGAATTATTTCTAGTAAATAAACTGAAGATCAGAAGCCAAAATAAGTGAAGTGCTCTGATTTCAAAACGGAAATGTACATTTTGTTTTCTCTCTACAAGAAACTGAATTAATCTTGTTCTGTCTTCAACTTTCAGATCCATTAGCTTTGACCACAGGATGGGCACCAATGGGCATATTTGCTTGCTATTATTCATTAAACATAAATCTAAAGGAAGATACACACTTTTGAAGTCTTTTGAATTTGCTTGACTGTGGATGAGTTGGAATTGTAACCCCAGGTTCCAGTCCAGTACCTGCAAACATTAGACCAAATGAAAAAGGATTTAGGCAGCAGTTGAGAAAATATATTAACAAGAAGGAGTACACTTTAGTTGCTGGATTTCACTGCCTTTAGCCATATTCTGAGTCATACTGTGTCAGTGAGTATAACAACTTTTGTTACTTTAACATACAGAGTAGATTGTTGGGTATTATATAGGCTAGTGAATTATTCATAGAAATTTGAATTATTCAAATATATCAACAAATTTCTCTTATTCTGAAGGAATAAAATGTTAATTAATTAAAATTCAACAGTTCTATTCAATGTTTTGTCAAGGACCTTTCTAATACATTAAAAGTAAATTTACTAGGCCTTGAGTATTCTAAAATGCTGTTCTCACTGCTAGCTTTAAACATGTAAGGACATGGCAGCAACAAAATTGGCCAAGGACAAAGAGAGAATGTGTCAGCACTGAAACTGAAGTCTTGGATCCACATCTGGGTGTTACATTACCAAACAGGAGGAGATAAAGATGGATACTTTATCTGGGCTGGGCTAAAAGGTGCCATTTCAATGATTTGGGAAGAAATTGAGTTTGCAAAAATTCCCGTAACATAAGAGGCAAGAAACAAGATAGAGGAAACTCAATTTTCATCCTGTAGAGAACATTTGGAGGGCATTTGAATGTGTTCTTTTAGTTTATCTAAGAAAACAAAAATCTCAATAAGGTAGTTAAAACTATTAAAAGGTAGCTCTCTATTTGAAGAATCACGATGTGGAGGAGAGATAAATCAAATTTCTTATTTAGATACCAAAACTTACCCTTCTTTGTCAGATAGGCCGGGTTCAGATTCTGATAATGTCGTTGTCTAGCTGTGTGATCATGGGCAGGTATCTTAGTCTCTCTAAAAGTGAGTTGCTAACAGTACCAAATGAAGTAACACATGGAAAGCATTTATCATTGTGCTTGACCCATAGTATGCATCCAATAAATGGTAACTATACTACTGCTACTACTACCACAGCTTGAGCAAGCACATAGGAGAATCTGGGCATGCATGGAAAGCATATATTTTGCAGCTGAAGGGGGCTAGAAAGGCATTTTATCCCTTGGGGATGATGAATAAACTGTGTTGTGCGCCTGCGTTTTAACTGACAACTGTCACATGAGATCAAGTATGGAATTTTGCACTTTTGATGTCATATCAATGCTCAGGAAGTTTCAAACTTCGGAGCATTTTGGATTTTGGATTTTCATTTTGGGGATGCTCAAGCTGTGGTAGCAGTGGTAACTACTGTGCATTATTTACTGTGTTTTTATTGCTTGTTCTCTGCTCTATGGGGTGAACATAATGTTGAAAATGTTTAAAAAAAAAAAAAAGGCCTGCATGGCACTCATAGGGTAGTGAAAGTATTCCAAAATCTGAAATACTTCTGGTACCAATGATTTCAGCTAAGAGGTACTCAATCTGTACTACGACTATATTATTTGTTCCCCTTCATTTCACTGGGTTCCCACTCACTCACCTGTCTTTTCATCCCTCCTACTTTATTCAGCTGCATTATAATCTAGGCAAGGAATAATTGAGTCAGAAAACCGACATAATTAATGCTCAGATCAAAAAGCTCAATTGCCTCAAAACTTGAAGTTTTTTTTTTTTGTTTGTTTGTTTTTGTGATGTGTTTTTTATGAAAGAATGGTTCCACTTCAAATGACTTCATTTGTTACTTTTCTAAAATGATGGAGGTCATCTGAACATCTGCTATGAAGCTGCAACTGTCTCTGAGCCTGTCTTTATTTTTTTAACCTCTAAAATAACCTTTTTATCCTTTTATTTCAGAGAGAAAGATATTCTTCTTCTTTGGAAGTTACCTTTCTCCAAGTTTTCAGTATCCTTGAGAAAACTGCTCCCACATTTTCCCTATTCTTCTTTCCATTCACCTCAAAAATATCACAAGATGTTTCTAAGGTTTTTTTAAAAAGTGGCACATATGAATATCCAACTAGAAAAAAAGATAAAAGTCGCATAAAATTCTACAACCTAGAATCACTATCATTAACATATGTGATGATTTCAGACATCTCTTTTTATTTGCACATGGAAAGAAAAAATAATAAATAGATAATAGCTTCAAAAATCAAAGTACTTTTTATATTCAAACTGCTTTTTAAATTCAATACCAAAAATATTGAATTTATTTTTATTTGAAATCCATAGACAATATAAAAAATGAAATTGAAGGAACTGAGGAACTTTAGGTAAATGTTTCCCTGCCAAAATAAATATTATTTCCTAAGAAAAACCTTAAAGTTTGATGGGGGGGAAGACAAGAAGTTTCTACTTCTAGCTCATATGAAATACCAGGGACAATATATGTCCTCCTGTCTTAAAGAAATAAAGAACGGAATGAAATCTATTAAACAATAGTTTTAATGCATTGAACAACAAACATTGCAGGGAAGTGATTTCTGAGGGAAGGAAATCAAATAATGTAAGTCCTAGGATTGTCCCAGGGAACTTCTAAAGAGCATTTCTAAGCCTCAGAACAGGTAATGTAAACCAAAAAGGAGCCCGGTAGTCTCTCTAAGATGAGAAGTCAGAGTTCAGATTTTAAAGAGGTTAAGGTGCATGGAATTCATGGAATGGAGTCACAGAGAGGGAAAATCTTCAAAGACAAAGAGTTCTGAAGATCTATAGAGGGTTCCCCTTGAATCTTTACCTCATCGTTGCATACGCTGAGGAAACTGTGATGGCAAGGAAAGAACTCTAGAAAGGAGCAGGTGGAACAATCCTTGGAGATCACATGGGTTTGGGAATAATACATCTTTCCACCAGCCAGAGTGGAAAGACCTCCTAAACTTGAGACAATCAACTAGAACTGTCAAAACAGTATTACCTCAGTAATGGAGCCAATTAAGCTTGAAAAGTCACCAGCTTAACTTTTCCAGCTTAATTGGCTCCATTACTTTTAGGTGATTTAGATTTTCTGTTTGAATACCTAAGTAACTTTTTATTACTTAAGTAATTGATTCAATGTTGATTTTTCTATATCAGTTTTGGCTATAATATGGTGTACCATTTCAATCCGGTTATTAATGTCTTCTATTTCAAAGAAAATGTTGTATGCTATATTATATACTTTCTCTATTTATTCATGGTATTGTCTACTTTAGAAAATATCCTATGTTGGATCATCTTTGTCCGTCTTCCATATCTATTATTTTCTCTATAATTTCTTTTTCTTTTAAAAACTTTTCTCTCTGTGTATCACAAATATTTTCTATACTTTAACCATATATTTGCTATTCCTTGAAATTTATGGTTTCTTGATTTTGGAATAGTGTTGTCTTCAATTCTTAGCTTTCAATCTCCACTTTCATTTTGTCTAGTGCTTCTCACTGGAACTTGCATTCTTGTTCTGTTGTATCCATGTTCTCACATCATGAAATACTGGTAGGAAATTACCTTCTGTTTTATGAGTTATACTTTCATCGAGATTGGATTCTTCATCTCTACGTTGAATAAATATCCCTTTCTTCTTTTTTACCCTGTAGAGTACTTGCATGTTTGTGGTGGTTTTTCATTTTATTTTGTGTTTTGTTAACCTTGTTTCTACATAAGTTGGGAAGCTTTTATGCTAGGGCTGCCATAAAAAATACCACAAACTGAGTGGCTTACACAATACAAATTTATTTTCTCACAGTTCTGAAGGCTGGAAGTCCAAGATCAAGGTGCTGGCAGGATTGGTTTCTCCCGAGGTCTCTCTCCTTGGCTTGTAGAGGCCACTTTTTTGCCATGTTCTCACATGACTCTTTCTCTGTGCATGTGCTTTCCTAGTGTCTCTCCTTCTTATAAGGACATGAGTTCTATTGGATTAGGGCCTTACCCCATGACCTTATTTTACCTTAATTACTTCTTTAAAAGGGTGTGTGTAAACTTTTATTTTAGATTCAGGAGTTACATGTGCAGTTTTGTTACATGAGTATATTGTGTGATGTTGAGATTTGGAATATAATTTATCCAATAACCCAGGTAGTGAGCATAGGAAATTTTTCAGCCTAAAGCCACTATCTTTAAATATATCACATTTTAAGGTATTGGAAGTTAGAGCTTCAGTGTTTGAATTTGGTAGGGGGCTGGACACAATTCAGCCCATAACATGCTGTATTCGTAGAGTTATCACAAATATTTTCTATACTTTAACCATATATTTACTATTCCTTGAAATTTATGGTTTCTTGATTTTGGAATAGTGTTGTCTTCAATCCTTAGCTTTCAATCTCCACTTTCGTTTTGTCTAGTGCTTCTCACTGAAACTTGCATTCTTGTTCTATTGTATCCATGTTCTCACATCATGAAATACTGGTAGGAAATTACCTTCTGTTTTATGAGTTATATTTTCATCGAGATTGGATTCTTCATCTCTACGTTGAATAAATATCCCTTTCTTCTTTTTTACCCTGTAGAGTACTTGCATGTTTGTGGTGGTTTTTCATTTTATTTTGTGTTTTGTTAACCTTGTTTCTACATAAGTTGGGAAGCTTTTCCAGGATCTCCTACTTATTCTGGTGGTGAGTTCCTTATTTCTTTTATACTTAATTTGAGAATTATGTCTTCTTTTGCTTCCACCAAGCAAAATTTAGAAAATTCAAGGGGAGAAAGAAAGCCAATTATATTTACCCATATCTTTACTCTTCCTATTGTTCTATCTTCGTTTCTGGTGTCCTGAGATTCCTCCTTTTTTCGTTTTATTGTTGTTGTTGTTGTTCATTTGTTTCAAGAATTTCCTTTTGCCATTCTTTTGAGTAGGTCTGCTGGTGACAAATTCTCTTGGTTTTCTGTATCTGAGAATGCCTTGAATTCTACTTTAATCCTGAAGTATATTTTTATTGGATAAAGAATTCTCAGTTGACAGTTCTTTTCTTTTAGCATTTAAAATGATAAAAGAGGACACAAACAAATGGAAGAACATTCCATGCTCACGGATAGGAAGAATCAATATCATAAAAATGGACATACTGCCCAAGGTAATTTATAGATTCAGTGTCATCTCCATTAAGCTACCAATGACTTTCTTCACAGAATTGGAAAAAACTACTTTAAAGTTCATGTGGAACCAAAACAGAGCCTGCATTGCCAAGACAATCCTAAGCCAAAAGAACAAAGATGGAGGCATCACGCTACCTGACTTCAAACTATACTACAAGGCTTCCAGTAACCAAAACAACATAGTACTGGTACCAAAACAGAGATATAGACCAAACAGAACAGAGGCCTCAGAAATAATACCACACATCTACAACCATCTGATCTTTGACAAACCTGACAAAAACAAGAAATGGGGAAAAGATTCTCTGTTTAATAAATGGTGCTGGAAAAACTGGCTAGCCATATGTAGAAAGCTGAAACTCGATCCCTTCCTTACACCTTATACAAAAATTAATTCAAGATGGATTAGAGACTTAAATGTTAGGCCTAAAACCATAAAAACCCTAGAAGAAAACCTAGGTAATACCATTCAGGACATAGGCATGGCCAAGAACTTCATGTCTAAAACACCAAAAGCAATGGCAACAAAAGTCAAAATTGACAAATGGGATTTCATTAAACTAAAGAGCTTCTGCACAGCAAACAAGCTACCATCAGAGTGAACAGGGAACCTACAGAATGGGAGAAAATTTTTGCAATCTACTCGTCTGTCAAAGGGCTAATATCCAGAACCTACAAAGAACTCAAACAAATTTATAAGAAAAAAACAAACAACCCCATCAAAAGGTGGGCAAAGGATATGAACAGACACTTCTCAAAAGAAGACATTTATGAAGCCAACAGACACATGAAAAAATGCTCATCATCACTGGCCATCACAGAAATGCAAATCAAAACCACAATGAGATACCATTTCACACCAGTTAGAATAATGATCATTAAAAAGTCAGGAAACAACAGGTGCTGGAGAGGATGTGGAGAAATAGGAACACTTTTACACTGTTGGTGGGACTGTAAACTAGTTCAACCATTGTGGAAGACAGTGTGGCAATTCCTCAAGGATCTAGAACTAGAAATACCATTTGACCCAGCCATCTCATTACTGGGTATATACCCAAAGGATTATAAATCATGCTGCTATAAAGACACATGCACACGTATGTTTATTGCGGCACTATTCACAATAGCAAAGACTTGGAACCAACCCAAATGTCCATCAATGATAGACTGGATTAAGAAAATGTGGCACATATATACCATGAAATACTATGCAGCCATATAAAGGATGAGTTCATGTCCTTTGTAGGGACATGGATGCAGCTAGAAACCATCATTCTCAGCAAACTATTGCAAGGATAAAAAACCAAATGCCACATGTTCTCAATCATAGCTAGGAATTGAACAATGAGAACATTTGGACACAGGGTGGGGAACATCACACACCACGGCCTGTCATGGGGTGGGAGCAGGGGGGAGGGATAGTATTAGGAGATATACCTAATGTAAATGACGAGTTAATGGGTGCAGCATACCAACATGGCACATGTATGCATATGTAACAAACCTGCACGTTGTGCACATATACCCTAGAAGTTAAAGTATAATAAAAATAAAAATAAAATTTAGTTAAAATTACTTAAAAAATGATATTTTATTTCTTTCTAGTCTCTCTGATTTCTAATGAGAAATCACTCTTTTTCAAATTATTTTTCCCCTGCAGGTAAGGTGTTTCTTTCTTGCTAACTTCAACATTTTTTTCTTTGTGTTTAGTTTTCAGAAATTTCACTGTGTTGTGTCTTAGTGTGAATCTTTCATTTTATCTTGGTTAAGTTTCTCTCAGCTTTTTGAATCTGAAAGTTTATGTCTTTCAGGAATTTTCAGCAATTATTGCTTTGAATACTTTTTTCAGCCCCACCCTTTTTCACCAATTCTTTTAGGACTCCAGTGACACAAATGTTAGCTCTTTTGTTAGAGTTCAACATGTCCCTGAAGCTCTCTTTGTTTGTTTTCAGTCTATTTACTCTTTATTTTTTAGATTGAGTAATTTCTATTGTACTGTCTTAAAGTTCACAGGTTCTTTCTCCTGTCCTATTCATTCTTCTGTTGAGCCAGTGCAAAAAGCTTTTAAATTTTGGTTATTTTACTTTTCAGTTCTAACGTTTTTATTTGATTCTTCTTTATATCTTCTATTTCTTTGCCAAAGCTTCCTTTTTTGTTTCAAACATGTTCATAATTGCTTGTTGAAGCATTTTTATGATGGCTGCTTTAAACTCCTTGTCAGATAATTCCAACATCTGCATTGGTGCCTGCTGCTTGTGTTTTTCTTATTCAACTCGAGATTTTCTTCGTTTCTGATAAGACAAGTGATTCTTGATTGTATCTTGGACACTTTTGGTATTATGTTATGAGACTGTGGATATTATTTAAGTTTTTGGTTTCAAAAGACCTCCTGTGACACTCCAGTGGTGGGAGAAGGGAGATGGTACCTTGCTTCTGTCAGGTGAGAGAAGTCTAAATCCCCCACACAACACGCCAGAGGGAGAGGGAAGGGATCCACATTAGTGCTGACAGTGTTGGAAGTGCAAAGTTCCCACTAGGCCTTCCACCCTGACTGGGAGAGTGAAGGACCCCTTGTTGTTTTTCCCCACACGGTCTCTCCTGACTCTGAGTTGGGAGATTTTTTTACCATTGGAAGTTGGCGGAAGTTGGGCTTCTCACTTGTCCTTCTCTGACATCATGCTAGTGGGAAAGGGGATGAATGCCTCGTTACTACTAGGTGAGTTTGGAAGTTTTAGGCTCCCAATTTGGTCTCTACTGACACCCCTTGTGGTAGGCGTGGCTCCTTGCTGTGTGAAAGTTCAGGGTCCTGACTCAGCTTTAGCTGATGTGCTAGCCATGAAGCTGCAGTTTTTTTCAGAATGTTTGTTTGGGTTAGGGGAGTTAGTTATTGTCTGAAAGTTTTCTGTCTTGCTAAACTGTCCCTTTCATGATCCTTTGACTAGGCAGCGTCACCTTTTCTTGTTGTTTATTGTTTGTTTTTGTCTGTGCCCATTGTGATTTCTGAGTTGCCAGCTTCTCCCTAACCCAGTCTGGGATACATGAAGCAAAAAAGAAACCCAGGGAACTCACCTCTCTGTCTTTTTTTCAGGTTTCGAAATCCCTATTCAGTTGTTTCTCTTCTTTCCACCTTTCAGCATTATGTTTTGTTTGTTTTGTACATAATGTCTGGAAATTTTAGCTGTAAAGTGGGAAGAATAGGGAGAAGGTTGTCTACTCCAAATTGTCCTGTGTCCTGTGTCTTCCTTTTTCAGCAACAATGCGAGAGCTGGATATTGAGTTCAATCCACTTTTATATAACCTGATGTTATAGAAACGTGGTAGCAGGAGAACTCTATGCAACTGTGAACTGCCTTAATTAGAGAAACTGTAGTTTGTTTTGTCTTTAAACTTTGTTCCTAGCTTTCATATTGGAAGATACCTTTGCATATTTCTCTAAGTGAGAACTTATGTCTGAGAGAGTCTCTTCTGGTTATTTTATTACAGTTGATCCTTTAACAATGTGGGAGTTAAGGGTGCCAGCCCCCTGTGCAGTAAAAATTCTGCACATAACTTTTGACTCCCCCAAACTTAACTACTAATATCCTACTGCTGACCAGAAGCCTTAAAGCCTTACTGATAACATAAACCATTGATTAACATATTTTTTATGTTATACATATTATATATATGCTATATATATATGCGTGTGTGTAGCTAAAAAAAAGAAAATGTTATCAAGAAAATTATAAGGAAGAGAAAATATATTTACTATTCATTAAGTGGAAGTGGATCATCATAAAAGCCTTCATCCTCATCATTTCCCATGGATTAGGCTGAGGAGGAAGAAGAGGGGTTGGTCTTGCTGTGTTTCAGAGAAGACAGAGGAAGAAGAAAATTTCTGTATAAGCAGACCCACATAGCTAAAACCCATGTTCAAGGTGACACTGTACTTTGTTTTATCCACTTCTTGCTATGTAAATTTCATACATGCATGCATTCTAATATAAAATAATTTTTCAAAGGGAGAGGTAAAGTATGAAATTCAACGATCTTCTTCTCTCCCACTCTTACAGTATCAGTGGAAACTCTCAGGATTTGTTGACTCACCAGTACTGTTTCTGACATGGTTGAATGGGTTAGATCAAGGTTTCTCAACTTTGAGGCTATTGACTTTTTGGTTCAGATAACTCCTTGTTTTTGCCCTGAGTAATGTTGGTTATTTAACAGCATCCCTGACCTCTACCTACTAGTAGAATATCCCCTACTTGTAAGAACAAAATATGTCTCCAGACATTGCCAAATGTCCCTTGAGTGGCAAAAAATCAGTCCTGGTTGAGACCCACTGGGTTAGAATGAGTGCTATAGTATTCTTTCCTTAATCCTCATTTTCATTCCTTGGCAGATCTGTTAATGTTTATGGCAGAACGTTGCACTTTTTTTCCTGTTTGTTTACTGCCAAAATAGCTTTGGGGTCCACTCTACTAGATTTTATTCAATTCATTTAATATTGGAGTACAGTTTTCTCCTCTTTACTCTTCCTTTGTTCATATTTTTACTCTTTGAACTTTTCCTGCACTGACATTCTGTAATGTGGAGAAGAAAACATTAATACACATGGCTTTGCTGGTTCCTCCACGTCTCTTCTATTTCTTCCAAATACTTCAAATAAGTTGTATACATGACATCTGTTATTACCTGCCATTTAATTATTAAATAATCTCCTAAATACAATAAGCCCGTTAGTTTTCATCCTGATCGATGTCTTTTTTTTTTATCATTGACCTCTTCCTGAATCATAGTAGTGCCTTAGAGACCTCATCTACTTTGTTAGCCTCAACTTTTCACTATGACGATCACCAGAAGAGCGCGTCTAACATGGCATCTTACCTGTGCTCTAGTTTCAAAGCTCTATTTTCACAAAGTGTCTACTTGTGTGTCCCAAATCTGACATATTTGAAACAAGCTTGTCTTATCCTTCAAATTTATTTCCTGCAAATCACTTCCCCTCTGAGTTTCTTATTTCTATCATGTACCCAAGTATTCTTTGTATTTCCACTTCAACTACTGTAATGCTTCCTTTGTTAACTCATGCCTGGGTTATTTGAAATAGCTTCCTACTTATCTTCCTGTTTCTAGTCTCTCACATACCACCTGGTATCAGATCAATCTTACTTAAATTGCACTTTTGTAATATTAAGTTCCTGTTAAAACTAAAACTAAATAAACAAAAACTTCAATCGTCATTCTTTACTACTTTCAGATTGTGGTGCCAGAGGGATCAAATATAGAGACAATGGTACCTAAGATTATATTTCATAATCAAATTAGATAGTGGGTTAAATGTTAGCGTGCAACTCTGCAAATTATTTAAAGACATTCCAATTTGACTTTCTATAAAACCACATAAACTAACTTAGATCACCAGAACAGAAATAACCACTTCTACAGTAACTCCTCTGAATTTAGTTTTATTATTTATTTAAATATTTGCTATTCTGCAATTATTCTAAAATATATTCATAAGAAAACATGAATAAATATGGAAACAATTTGATATGTTGGCTTGGGTGTGCTTGTGGTTAAAGTTTTTTTTTTTCTTTAGAATTCTATTAATAGTAGTGTAATTTTTTTATAAGCAAAAAGCTACAAAAATTAAAAGCAAAATATATTTATGATTTTGAAATTGGAATCAAAAAGCTAGGAATGTTTTGCTCCATAAATGGATATAGGAATGTTTGCAATATAGACATTGTCAGAGGTAACCTGGATTATCATATAATAAAGTGGCAGTGATCAATCTTTTCTTTAAGAAGAGATAACTGATAAATTTTAAAGTTCAGCCTTGAAACCCAGCCCCAAAGGCAACTCAAAGTCTGTCCCATTTCCTCTCTATGAGTCCTTCCTTACTCAACCAGAAATTGAGGAGCATAAAACTAGTTGTTTTAAGTACTGTGTTTAGCTGCACCGAGGGGTGCGGTGTTGATGGAAAACCATGTGAATGGCTGCCTACCTACCAGCCTCATCTTATCCCCTTCTCCCTTTCCCTCCTTATATTACAGTCATGGCAATCATGTCAGTGCTTCAAATTTCACAGCTCCTTCCTATGCCACAGGAGCCACATGCATTTTCCTCTTCTAGCATCCTTCATGCCTTAATTGAAGTGTCAAGTCCTGGTTGATATTTAGAAATGGTGAATAAAGACAGGATTGCCCCCCATCCCCTCAACTCCTTTTTCCTATCAGAAATCATTCAAAAACAAGGAGAAAGAAAAACCAGAAATACTAACTTTATCTCCCACAACTTTAGTAGGTAGATGTAACTTTGAGCTGTAGGAAGAGAGGAAGAAATGCCAGATACAGGCAAGATAAAGTGGAAGTGCAAAAAGACACTCTGAGATGACTTTTAAAAAGGTAGTATTTATCATATTCTTAAAATGCCACATGTACATGCATTATCTACATGCCTTTTCATGGATTGACCTCCTGTATTAGCCATCACAGCACTCAGTGAGATAAATGCTATTATGATTAGCCCTTTACTGCAGAAATAGAGTCATGCAGCTATTATGTGGCAGAGCTGTAATTTCAAATCAGAACTCGCAGCACTGCCGCTGTGCTATGAGCAACATGCTAATACCCAATTCATAAGGAATTTCCTTCATTCAATGTTGAGTATTACCACAAAGTAACCACACTGAATCTATGGAATTACTTCAAAAAAAGAAAAAGAAAAGGAAAAACTGTTGAAGGAATGGGGAAAACAAATAGTACAAATGGCAGATGAAGAATATATCCCAGAAGAATTTTGTTATGAACCAGAAGAAAAGTATTACCAAATATGTTGCCATGAATTTAAAAAACATTTAATGAAAGAATTATTTATATAAAACGATGGCTCAAAGTACATCTAAAGAGTTTGGGAGGAAATGTGCTGAGAAAAGAGAAAAAAAAATCAAAGATGGTGGAAAAGAAAAGTAAAATCTCATTCAAAATGAGAGTTAAAGTAAAATGAAGGAGAATAGTTATTACTGAAAGCATAACATATAAAGGAGAAGATTCCAAAAATAAATAACATTAAAGAAAAATAATAAATATAGAGATAAAAATGAAGATTAAATATGCATAATGGATATCCCTAAACAAAATAAACACATAATTGAACAGAAGCATAGACATAGCTTATGGTCCCAGAAATAAAATAAGACATAAATCAAAAGACTGAAAAGGCACACACTTTATAATAGTTACTGGCTATTTTCATCAGTTTTTGCCTTAGGAAAAAGTATCAGACTATGATACGGTTGTGATCCCTGGGAAAGAAGAAAGGAAGGAAGGAAGGAAGGAAGGAAGGAAGGAAGGAAGGAAGGAAGGAAGGAAGGAAGGAAGGAAGGAAGGAAGGAAGGAGGGAAGGAAGGGAGAGAGAGCGGGAGGGGGGAGAGGGAGGGAGGGAGGAAGGCAGGAAGGTCTTTGATTGTAATGCATTTCTAAGAAAATTTTGAAAAAACCAGTGGAAGATCCTCTGGCCAACACTGTCCATTACAGGAGCCTCACATCTCCCAGAATAGTCCTGCCTTCATATCCCTGCCACACTTTGTCACTGAATAGGAGGATCTCATGGGAAAGCACAGCCTCCTCCCAAACATAGTGTTGGGTTTCAGAGCATAACAGCTGAGGCCCTTTGTCAATTATGTTTCCGGCAGCAGGACATCTTAGAAGTGTGTTTTCATGGCTGTAATAGATGGAATTACGCATTTACCTCCATTCCCTTTCAAAACTCTACTGAAAGGGTGGTATAGAAATTAAAAGACCAACACACACACACACACACACACACACACACACACACACACACACACACAGAAGTGGAGAAAAGAATAGCACATGTCAACAACATTTGAAATTGGAGAGCAGGTGGTAATTGACACAGCAGACCAGAGAAGGCTGAAACTTAGGCCAGTGTGTGTGTGAAGCTCATTTGAAACAGAAACAAAATGATTGCTCTCATCCTAACTCAGATATTAAAGGTAACTGGTAGCTCTGAAGACAGAAAGGCAGGGCAAGTTCTGATTGTAGGTATTTTTAAAAATCAGTTAAACCCGTTCATCCCTTTCCTACCCCAAATAGCCATGAGACCTCCTCTCCTGAGCCTCAGCAGATCGCTGGATATCACTTGCTGGAGAATCTGAACCATACAGACTAACTCTGCACTTGGGGACATCAAGAACACCCTTGTGGGTAGGAGTAACGTAAGTTTACTTACTGAGAAGTGAGAACCACTCCTTCAACTTTCTCTTCTCATGTCCCAGAACAGTAGCAACTACGCTTAATCCTTGCCCAATCTCAACTCACAACTGAGAAGTTTCTCTCAGGTGGAAGTGACTGAAATACTGTATATTCTCCCTCATCAGTGGGAGCTAACTGATGAGAGCTCATGGTCATAAAGAAGGGAACAACAAACACTGGGATCTACTTGAGGGTGGAGGGTGGGAGGAGGGAGATGATCAGAAAAAAAATAACTACTGAGTAGTAGGCTTAGCACTTGGGGGATGAAATAATCTATACAACAAGCCCCTGTAGCACAAGTTTGCCTGTATAACAAACCTGCACATGTACTCCTGAACCTAAAATAAAAGTTTTTCTTAAAAAAGAAATGACAGGTTACAAGGGAAAAGACCACCAAAGGACTACATCTCTCCTAATAGCTCCCAATTTCCAAGCCCCATCAATGCATATTGAGTTCCAATTCACTTTTCAGTTCCTCACTCTTAAACATGAGTTGACACCCAACAATCACTAACATTTGAAGAAAGTCTCTAACACAAAAGACAGACGAAAGGAAGAAAAACAACTGTGGAAATAGAAAATGAAAGGAGCAGCAGAAAACTTTAAGAAAAGTAATAATTCAGAAATATAATGCATTACATCCATAAAATGAGAACATGCACATGTATACAGATGTTCCTCTACTTATGAAGGGGTTGTGTCCCAATAAACTCCTGGTAAGTTGAAAATATTACAAGTTAAAAATGCATTTAGTGTGCCTAACCTACTGAACATCATTGCTTCACCTACCTTATCTTAAACATGCTCTTTTTCTTCTCACCGGAAGGAGGAGACACAGTTGGATGTTTTGTAGACATGATGGGATGCAAAAACACGAAACACAATATCCAAAAATCACTGGCAACACAATACCCTTTGGAGTATCAGTTGTTTACTCTCATGATTGCATGGCTGACTGGAAACTGCTGCTCACTGCCACTGCCCAGCATCACTAGAGGATCATACCGAGTATTGCTACCATAGGAAAAGATTGAAATTCAAAGTAAGGTTGCTACTGAATGTGTATCACTTTTGCATCATCATAAAGTTGAAAAATTATAAGTTGAACCATTGTAAGTCAGAGATCATCTGTATTTACACATGAAACATTCAAAAAAGAAATTCTCTAAATTCACCGTTAGCAGAAATTAAAATTTCCAAACAAAAACTAATAGATTAGCTGGGCATGGAGGCACACACCAGCAACTTGGGAGGCTGAGTTAGGACGATAGCTTGAGTCCATGTAGTCGAGGCTGCAATGAACCATGACTGCCACACTGCACCACTCCTGCATGGGTGACAGAGAGAGACCTTGTCTCCAAAAAAAAAAAAAAAAGAAAAGAAAAGAAAAGAAAATTAATAAATTGTCAAGAGTTCACATCCAAATATTTAGATTTATAAGAAAAAAGAAAATGGAAGGAAATTATTAAATAATAAAAACTTTCTTATTTTTGAAGTATTAGCTTGATGGAAAGTAATTGCGATTTTTCCCATTAAAAGTTAGAGTATCTAGATTGAAAGAGTCGAGTGAATGCCAGCGCGCTGAATGGAAAAATGATCTCCCCTGAGGTAGATTGTTGAAAATGTCTAGATCAAAGATAAAAAAAAGTTTCTTAAAGAGAAAACAAACAAATGCTTTGAGAATCAGACTGGCCAAAGACTTTACAATATTAGTACCAGAAGACAATGAAGCAATTTCTCAAAATTTTGATGCAATTAATTCCAGATTCAGCCAAATGATAAATTGTGAGGGTGGAAGAAAAATAATATTTGCAAATTTTTTTGCAAGGTCTCAAGAGTTTTTCTCCCAAGCACACTTTCTCAGAAGGTTAACTGGACATGTGACTTTGTAAAATAAGCACATAATCAAAAATGAAGAAGATGTGCAGGTAACAAGAACTCCAGATGGGAAAGGAACCTCCTAGGATATGGATAAGGGGAAGTTCTAGGTTGAGAGCTGAGCAAAGCCTTGAAATCACACAGCTCAGAATAAAGCAGACGGACACAGGGACACAGGAAATATGTTTCAAGAAGAAAATGAAGTTTATGGAGTACTTGATGTGTTTGAACATATTTTAGGGAAGTTTTAAATTATTGTAAGACTTTTTTAAGACCTTGGGACTGCTACACACACAAAAAATACACAAACATAAAGGAGTCCATTTTTAACTTCAGAAAACAAACAAAAAATGAAAAACCCAAAAGGTTGCACAAGAAAGGAAATATGATCATACAATACCATAGAGCTCAGTGGTGAATGAGTAGTAGTTATATAGTCATGATAAAATCACTAAAAATTGATTTAACTCCAAATGTTGAGGAAGAGATAAAGGGGGGAAGTGTGTAGTTGTATGTATGTGTGTATGCATGGATGATGTGGGTTGGATTGTAAAAGATCTAAGTCCTTCATTGTAAGAAATCAATGGATAATATCTTTAACTGAAAAATTTTGAAAGAGCATCACTTATTAGGACATAGACACACACCAAAAGAAATATCTAAGAGTATTGAAAGTTGTTGCCTTGGGGGTAATAGAAATTGGGAATGGAGCTGGATAGGACAGGCAAAAATTAACATTTGACAAAAGAGTGAATACTATGAGTATCCAGTCAGAATATTTAAGTCACTTCACATTACTTTAAACCTCTTCAAATCAACATACAATACTAAAAGGAGGTGGAAGAGTGCTTGTAAAATGTATAAGAAACGAATTGTCATCCTAAAGTTTTCTTTCCTTTTAAACTGTTTTGCAAGTGTAAAGGCAACAACAAATTTTTTTTTTAATGTACAAGATCTCAAGGAATAATGATCCCATGAGCTCCTTGATGAGGTCAAACTGCAGCCAATCAAATTATAAGTGAAGAAACTATAGCCAAGAGATTGCCAGAAAACCTTTAATTTAGTTGGTGAAACCAAAGCAAATTGTGAGGATAATGGTCCAGAACAGATGATAAATGTTATAAATTATGACAAAGTATACATTAAAAAACTAAAAGTCAGGGGGAAGCAGGGAAGAAGATGAAAGATAAATATGCAGATTTTTCTATCTTTTATAACCAGGGGTAAAAAGATAAATGAATGATGCAGGTATAATTTTACTTTAAGGTATAAACATAAACACTAAGAAAAATAACACAATCAAATAAAATAGGTGGTTAAGGGGTAGGAAGTGAGGAAGGAGAAAGGAAATATGCAAATTTTGCCATTACTCAGAGTGGCTTCAGGTCAATTTTCTACAAGTCATTCTACAAACTGGCCATAAAGCAAATTGACTTTTGGCGAATCCAGTGAATTAGCTTTGGGAAAATACACTTTTGATGAATCAGCCTGTTTCTGCTTGAATAAGAAGATACTAAATACTGCCTGAAGAAATAGAGGATTAAATGCACATACACACACATAATATACAATACGTTATGTATAAAAATATTTTATATAAAATTATAGTGCATAAAGATAATACTAAAAAAAGACATAAATCTTTCAAGCAATCAGAAGTATTACACATACACACATACAAGGAAAGGAAATAGTGAAGGATTATTTTAAAGCAATAAAACAGAAAGCATAACAAAATATGGCAAAACTAAACCCAAATATAGCTGTCATCTCAATAGGTACAAATGAGCTAAAGTTATCCATTTAAGAAAATCTGACTGGATTTTAAAAACCCTTAACTGTATCCTGGATATGAGGCACTACAAAGAATAATTTACTAACAGTTGTGAAACCAGGCTGCCTGGATTTAAATATATGTAATTTGGGGCAGCTTACTTAATGAATCAGTGCCTCAGTTTCCTTCCTAATAAAATGAAGAGTGAACTAAAATCATAGAATTACTGGAAATAATTAGTAAGTTAATACATGTAGCATACTCAGAATGGTGCCATAATAAAAGCTCAGTAAATACTAACTCATCATTACATTAGACACATCTAAACCAAAACGATTTGCAAAGGTTGAAAATAAGATGTTCAAAGGTATGTTGATCAAATGCCAACGCAAAGCAAGCAGGGGTTTGGATCTCAGTACCAGAAAAGATCAAGGTAAGGTTAAGATCTTTAAACAAGACAAAGAAGAGGACATTATAATATTGATAAGCACAACATTAATATTCAGAAAGCAAAAACAGAGGAAATAAATAGAAAAATTGGAAGGAACCATTAGGGGTCATACCTGGTCAAGATGATTTCACTGGTGAATCCTATCAAACCTACCAAACTTTTAAAAATAGATAATTCCAATGCCATTAAACTGTTCCAGAGCAAGAAAAGGAAGAAAAGTTTTTGAATTATTTTTATAAATTACCATAAAAATTATTCTAACAAATAATTGTTTGATAACAAAAAAAGAAAGAAATATATATACAGACCAATCTCACTTACTAATACAAATACAAAAGTTCTAAATAAACTATTAGCAAAGGATCTGACAGCATATTAAAATGATACTACATTGTGACACAATATTTAGAAATCTATTAATACAATTTATCATTGTATATCAAAAGAGGAAAAACACCTATGTTCAATTCCATAAATGCTAAAAATTAAATAGTAATAAACAGCTACCATTTTTGATAAAAACTGTTAATAAAACAATAGATGACTCCTTCCTTAAGATAAAAATAAATGTATATATTGAACAAAATGTATGTGGCTACAGTAAAAGCATTCCTATTAATGAACAGGATAAAACAAGTATGTCTAATGTGACTGCTATTATTTAACATTTTCTTCAGCAAGTGTTATCCAGTGTAGTTAGAGAAAGGAAGGAAGTAGTAACATATAATTTTGCTAAGGGATTAAATGTTGTGCAGAAAAAAATTAAGATAATGAACTGAAATATATTATTATATAAAAGAACATACCACAAGGTGGTGAGATTCAAATTTATAATCAGAAGTCAACAGTTTTTACATGTACAAACAAGATATAATGAAAGAGAAGTGTCCATTTACAATAGCAACAAAAAAATTAAACAGTTTTGGGGTGCAGAGGATGCTACCCCAAAGTATGGTGCTTTGGCATGCTGAACACTTTTGAATTAAAGGCAATTGGAAGTCTTTAGAAACTCCCTCAAAACCAAAGACTTCCTAACTTTCTTTTGCTCCCAACCCTTCCCAAGTACAGGAAGGGACTGTCTCTGGAAGTTGCCTTATCTGACTGAGAAAAACTTCTTCCAAAAAAAAAAAAAAATGCCATTGTCTTAAGACTCCCTCCCTAGGAATATCATCAAATAACCAGAAAAGATTAACTCCAGAGAAGAGACTAAAAGTCATCACTACACCCCGACAGATTTTTCATCTGTTCTTCTGAGTGCATCCCTGCGAGCTTACCTAAGAGACTCTGCATAATATGGTGACCTTTGTTCACACTGCAGTTCTCCCCATCACCTTCCCATCACTTGTTGATCCCATTCAGCTTCCAAAGAGAATCATTTATGATAACTTCCTATTGACTGCTCTTTGGGCCTATTCAATTCCCTTGACAATCATTTACTACTTCTCAAAATTGTCCATATCCCCCAATCTCCCTGTATCCTATGAAGAAGGTGCTATTTAACCCTCAGCTATCTGGCCTTTCTTTGAGTCTCATATCTGTGGGACTCCTATGTACATGTGCACAGAAATAAATGTAAATGCCTTTTTTCTCCTGTCAATCTGTCTATTATCCATTTATTTATCAGATTCTGACATCAAACCTCTAGCAGGAATAGGGACAATTCCCCTACCCCTACAATGGCCAGGAATAAACTTAAGAAATTGGCAAAATCTACATGAATAGAACTTTTTTTTTTTTTTGAGACAGAATCTCACTTTGTTGCCCAGGCTGGAGTGCAATGGCATGATCTTGGCTCACTGCAACCTCCGTATACTAGGTTCAAGTGCTTCTCCTGCCTCAGCCTCTTGAGTAGCTGGGATTACAGGTGCATGCCACCACACCCAGCTAATTTTTGTATTTTGAGTAGAGATGGGGTTTCACCATATTGGCCAGGCTGGTCTCGAACTCCTGACCTCATGATCCGCCCACCTTGGCCTCCCAAAGTGCTAGGATTACGGGCATGAGCCACCACGCTGGGCCAAATAGAACTTTTTAAATGGTACTAAAGAACATAAAAGAAGACCTAAACAACTGAGAAGGCATACCATGATTTGGGCCAAGAATATTCAGCATCAGAAGGATTCTACTTCTGCCTGAGGTTATCAATAAACTTCAAAATCCCAATAAATGTACTGACAGAATCTTTTTTTTTGACATTAGATGAGCTGATACAGAAAATAAAGAAGCAAGAATATCCAGAAAAATCTTGGAAAACAAGAATAATGAATGGGGACTAAACCTATTAAATATTAAAATATAATATTAAAATAGTTTAGTACTGTAGTTGGGCATGGTGGTGTTTACCTACAATCCCAGCTACTCAGCAGGCTAAAGCAGGAGGATTTCTTGAGCACAGTAGTTGGAGACCAGCCTGGGCATCATAGAAATACTACATCTCTATAAGAAAATAATCATAATAGTGTATTGACACTCATGCATAAAGAGTCAACTCAATGAAAAATAATAGAAAGCCCAGAAATTGATCTAAATATAGAAATTTAGTACACGATAAAGGTGTCATTTCAAGTCAGTGGGAAAAAGATGGATAGGTAGTTATAGTAGGCTGAATAATGGCCCTCAAAGATCCAGGTCCCAATTGCTGGAAACTATAAATGCTACCTTACATAGTAGAAGGTATTTTGGAGATTTTTTTTTTTTTTTTTTTTTTTTTTACTGTGTTAAAATACACATAACATAAAATTTACCATTTTAACCATTTTAAAATGTGCAGTTTAGTGGCATTAAGTCCATTCACATTGTTCTGCAATCATTACTACTATCAATTTCCAGAACTTTTTTATCTTCTAAAATTGAAACTCTGTACCGGTTAAACAGTAAAACGCGATTTTCCTCCTTCTCCAGGCTCTGGCAACCACCATTCTAGTTTCTGTCTTTGTGAATAAAACTACTCTAGCTACCTCATGTAAGTGGAATCACACAGTGTTTGTCCTTTTGTGATGGGCTTATTTCACTTAGTATAATGCCTCCAAGGTTCATTCATGCTATAGCATGTGTTAGGATTTCTTTCTTTGTGTTTTAAAGCTAAACGATGTTCCATGGTATGTATACACCACATTGTGTTTATCCATTCATCCGTCATGCACACTTGGGCTGCTTTTACCTTTTGGCTATTGTGAATAATGCTACTATGAACATAGATGTACAAATATCTGCTTGAATCCTTGCTTCCACTCCTTTTGGGTGTATACTCAGAAATGGATTTGCTCTATTACATGATAATTCTATGTTTAATTTTTTTGAGGAACCATCTTATTGTTCTCCACAGAGGCTCCACCACTTCACATTTCCACCAGCAATGCACAAGTGTCCTGATTTCTCTGCATGCTCACCAACACTTATTTTCTGGATTGTTGGGGGGTTTTTTGTTTGTTTGTTTGTTTATTTGTTTGTTTTTAATAATGCCCATCTTTTATTTCAGCCCAGTGAAACCCATTTCCAACTTCTGGACTCCAGAACAGTTAGAGAATATATTTTTATTGTTTTAAGCCACTAAATTTGTGTTTGTGTGCTACAGCAGCAATAGAAAATGTATACTGGCTTCCCTCTTTTTCTATTGATTGGAATAGTTTCAGAAGGAATGGTACCAGCTCCTCTTTGTACCTCTGGTAGAATTCGGCTGTGAATCCATCTGGTCCTGGACTTTTTTTGGGTTGGTAGGCTATTAACTATTGCCTCAATTTCAGAGCCTGCTATTGGTCTATTCAGAGATTCAACTTCTTCCTGGTTTAGCCTTGGGAGGGTGTATGTGTCCAGGAATTTATCCGTTTCTTCCAGATTTTCTAGTTTATTTGCATGGAGGTGTTTATAGTATTCTCTGATGGTAGTTTGTATTTCTGCGGAATCAGTGGTGATATCCCCTTTATCATTTTTTTAATTGCATCTATTTGATTCTTCTCTACTTTCTTCTTTATTGGTCTTGCTAGTGGTCTATCAATTTTGTTGATCTTTTGAAACAAACAGCTCCTGGATTCGTTGATCTTTTGAAGGGTTTTTTGTGTCTCTCTCTCTCAGTTCTGCTCTGATCTTAGTTATTTCTTGCCTTCTGCTAGCTTTTGAATTTGTTTGCTCTTGCTTCTCTAGTTCTTTTCATTGTGATGTTAGGGTGTCGATTTTAGATCGTCCCTTCTTTCTCTTCTGGGCATTTACTACTCTAAATTTCCCTCTACACACTGCTTTAAATATGTCCTAGAGATTCTGGTACATTGTGTCTTTGTTCTCATTAGTTTCAAAGAACATCTTTATTTTTGCCTTCATTTCATTATGTACCCAGTAGTCATTCAGGAGCAAGTTGTTCAGTTTCCCTGTAGTTGTGTGGTTTTGAGTGAGTTTCTTAATCCTGAGTTCTAGTTTGATGGCACTGTGGTCTGAGAGACAGTTTGTTATAATTTCTGTTCTTTTACATTTGCTGAGGAGTGCTTTACTTCCAATTATGTGGTCAATTTTGGAATAAGTGCTATGTGGTACTGAGAAGAATGTATATTCTGTTGATTTGGGGATGGAGAGTTCTGCCGATGTCTATTAGGCCTGCTTGGTGCAGAGCTGAGTTCAAGTCCTGGATATCCTTGTTAATCTTCTGTCTCATTGATCTATCTAATATTTACAGTGGGGTGTTAAAGTCTCCCATTATTACTGTGTGGGAGTCTAAGTCTCTTTGTAGGTCTCTAAGGACTTGCTTTATGAATCTGGGTGCTCCTGTATTGGGTGCATATATATTTAGGCTACTTAGCTCTTCTTGTTGAATTGATCCCTTTACCATTATGTAATGGCCTTCTTTGTCTCTGTTGATCTGTGTTGGTTTAAAGTCTGTTTTATCAGAGACTAGGATTGCAACCCCTGCTTTTTTTTTTTTTCCATTTGCTTGGTAGATCTTCCTCCAAACCTTTATTTGTAGCCTATGTGTGTCTCTGCATGTGAGATGGGTCTCCTGAATACAGCAGACTGATGGGTGTTGACTCTATCCAGTTTGCCAGTCTGTGTCTTTTAATTGGAGCATTTAGTTCATTTACATTTAAGGTTAATATTGTTATGTGTGAACTTGATCCTGCCATTATGATATTAACTGGTTATTTTGCTCGTTAGTTGATGCAGTTTCTTCCTAGCCTCAATGGTCTTTACATTTTGGCATGTTTTTGCAATGGCTGGTACTGATTGTTCCTTTCCATGTTTAGTGCTTCCTTCAGGGTCTCTTGTAAGGCAGCCTGGTGGTGACAAAATCTCTAAGCATTTGCTTATCTGTAAAGGATTTTATTTCTCCTTCACTTATGAAACTTAGTTTGGCTGGTTATGAAATTCTGGGTTGAAAATTCTTTTCTTTAAGAATGTTGAATATTGGCCCCCACTCTCTTCTGGCTTGTAGAGTTTCTGCCGAGAGATCTGCTGTTAGTCTGATGGGCTTCCCTTTGTGGGTAACCCGACCTTTCTCTCTGGCTGCCCTTAACATTTTTTCCTTCATTTCAACCTTGGTGAATCTGACAATTATGTGTCTTGGGGGTGTTCTTCTTGAGGAGTATCTTTGTGGCGTTCTCTGTATTTCCTGAATTTGAATGTTCTCCTGCCTTGCAGGATGGGGAAGTTCTCCTGGATAATATCCTGAAGAGTGTTTTCCAACTTGGTTCCAGTCTTCCCATCACTTTCAGGTACACCAATCAAACATAGATTTGATCTTTTCACATAGTCCCATATTTCTCGGAGACTTTGTTCATTTTTTTTACTCTTTTTTCTCTAACCTTGTCTTCTTGCTTTATTTCATCAATTTGATCTTCAATCACTGACACCCTTTCTTCCACTTGATCGAATCTGCTGTTGAAGCTTGTGCATGCATCACAAAGTTCATACTGAATGGGCAAAAATTAGAAGCATTCCCTTTGAAAACCAGCACAAGACAAGGATGCCCTGTCTCACCACTCCTGTTCAACATAGTGTTGGAAGTTCTGGCCAGGGCAATCAGGCAAGAGAAAGAAATAAAGGGTATTCAGTTAGGAGAAGATGAAGTCAAATTGTCCCTGTTTGCAGATGACATGACTGTAGGTTTAGAAAACTCCATTGTCTCACCTCAAAATCTCCTTAAGCTGATAAGCAACTTCAGCAAAGTCTCAGGATACAAAATCAATGTGCAAAAATCACAAGCCTTCTTACACACCAACAACAGACAAACAGAGAGCCAAATCATGAGTGAACTCCCATTCACAATTGCTACAAAGAGAATAAAATACCTAGGAATCCAACTTACAAGGGATGTGAAGGACCTCTTCAAGGAGAACTACAAACCACTGCTCAATGAAATAAAAGAGGACAGAAACAAACGGAAGAACATTCCATGCTCATGGATGGGAAGAATCAATATTGTGAAAATGGACATACTGCCTAAGGTAATTTATAGATTCAATGCCATCCCCAGGAAGCCACCAATGACTTTCTTCACAGAATTGGAAAAAACTACTTTAAAGTTCATATGGAACCAAAAAAGAGCCTGCATTGACAAGACAATCCTAAGCAAAAAGAACAAAGATGGAGGTATCATGCCACCTGACTTCAAACTATACTACAAGGTGACAGTAATAAAAACAGCATGGTACTGGTACCAAAACAGATATATAGACCAATGGAACAGAACAGAGGCCTCAGAAACAACACCATACATCTGCAACCATCTGATCTTCAACAAACCTGACAAAAACAGAAAATGGAGAAAGGATTCCCTATTTAATAAATGGTGCTGGGAAAGCTGGCTAGCCATGTGTAGAAGGCTGAAACTGGATCCCTTCCTTACACCTTAAAGAAAAATTAATTCAAGATGGATTAAAGACTCAAATGTTAGACCTAAAACCATAAAAACCCTAGAAGAAAACCTAGGCAATACCATTCAGGACATAGGCATGGCCAAGGACTTCATGACTAAAACACCAAAAGCAATGGCAACAAAAACCAAAATAGACAAATGGGATCGAATTAAACTGAGGAGCTTCTGCACAGCAAAAGAAACCAGCATCAGAGTGAACAGGCAACCTACAGAATGGAAGAAAATTTTTGCAATCTACTTGTCTGACAAAGGGCTAATATCCAGAATCTACAAAGAACTCAAACAAATTTACAAGAAAAAAACAAACAACCCCATCAAAAAGTTGGCAAAGGATATCAACAGACACTTCTCAAAAGAAGACATTTATACAGCCAACAGACATGAAAAAATGCTCATCATCACTGGTCATCAGAGAAGTGCAAATCAAAACCACAATGAAATACCATCTCACACCAGTTAGAATGGCAATCATTAAAAAGTCAGGAAACAACAGATGCTAGAGAGGATGTGGAGGAATAGGAACGCTTTTACACTGTTGGTGGGAGTGTAAATTAGTTCAACCATTGTGGAAGACAGTGTGGTGGTCCCTCAAGAATATAGAACTAGAAATAGCATTTGACCCAGCAATCCCAATACTGGGTATATACCCAAAGGATTATAAATCATGCTGCTATAAAGACACATGCACACGTATGTTTATTGCAGCACTATTCACAATAGCAAAGACTTGGAACCAACCCAAATGTCCATCAATGATAGACTGGATTAGGAAAATGTGGCACATATACACCATGGAATACTATGCAGCCATAAAAAGGATGAGTTCATGTCCTTTGCAGGGACATGGTTGAAACGAAAGCATAATTCTCAGCAAACTATCACAAGGACAGAAAATCACACACTGTGTGTTCTCACTCATAGGTGGGAATTGAACAATGAGATCACTTTTACACAGGGCGGGGAACATCACACACTGGGGCCGGTTCACACACTGTGTGTTCTCACTCATAGGTGGGAATTGAACAATGAGATCACTTTTACACAGGGCGGGGAACATCACACACTGGGGCCGGTTTGGGGGTCGGGGACTGGAGGAGGGATAGCATTAGGAGAAATACCTAATGTAAATGATGAGTTGATGGGTGCAGCAAACCAATATGGCACATGTATACCTATGTATCAGACCTGCACGTTGTTCACATGTACCCTAGAACTTAAAATATAATAATAATTAAAAAATAATAAAACATAAAAAAAAAGAATACTGGGGATAATTAACAAATTATGGTGATGCATACCATGAAATATCATTCAGCCATGACAGATGATTGGATGGGTTCTCTATGTAATAGTCAAAGAAGCAAGAAATGAACAGCCTGTAGAGTATGCCACCTGTTGTGAGGGTGTTTTAAAATAGACATGCAAGGAAACTGGTACCTTGAAGCAAGGTGCTAAATGATGAGGTGGTGAATAGTAAGAAAACTGATGCTAGTGGCCGGAATAATGTCTTGCCACTGTGTTGTACGATTATACACTATCACATAGTGTCAAGACATGAAACATTGTCACCTGCAGTAACTTGGTCAGAGTGGTTTCTTCCAGGCAGAGAAACTAGGGGGCTTGGACAGAGGCAAGAGGCACAAAAACACTTTTCATTACATATCCTTTTGTAACTTACAAATAAATAATAAATATTTTACTTAAAAGTAACGTGATTTTACCAAGGAAGCTGTCCTTGACCTCTTAAAAAGGGTCAGGCTTTGTGTGATACACTCTGAAAACTTTCTATACTTCTTCTTTATAACCAGATGGTATTACAACCATAATATCATATGTTATAATCATATACTACTGAAGACAAATAATTGCTCATCCCAGAGAGTTTGGTTAATGTGTGTCTTACCCACTAGACTATAAGTTTCATGAAGGCAGGGACCATATCTGCCTTTTAACCAGATTTAGCCTAACAGAATATCTGATACTTAATAGGACTTTAATAAATATTTGTTGAATAAATAGATGGGTTACTTAATTAATTAAGCCAATAGATCAGGGTTTCCTCAAGTAAAAAGAGCAGGAAAGGGTCAAGATCTAATCAGTTATGATTTCCAGAACTAAATAATTACCTCTGAAATGCAAAATAAGAACAAAAACATAAAAATAAAGAATGTTATTTAAAGACACATAAATACCTAGCTATAAATAACTATCCTTCTAATACTGAACTCTATTAAATTACAGCTAAATCTAGTTCTCTAGCTTTCTTTATCCACAGCAAAAAGTTTCAACTATTTTTCAACTCATGGTGTTAAGATCCTTGGACCGTGTTCACAGATTGAAGCCATTTAGCACAGGGTTTGCCTTTGTACAGCTGTCCCAGCTTTAGCTGTCAATTGGGAGGCCTTTAATTCACAGGCTTTCCCTGTTTGCTCTCTCTGCCTCACTCTGTTTGTGTCTCACAGCTTCTGCTTCCCACTGCAACTCTCAGCTTCTTTTCTTTTCATAGTCAGAACAGAGAAAACAAGAGTGGGCAGAGAGCACTTTCCTGTAGTTCTGCTGACCCCATAACTGCCTATGATGAGGAAAATTGTACCCGGTAAACCATTGCTCGGAGAGAATGCTGTTTGTTCTCCAAAGGCATTTTTTACCCTCCTGGGCATACAGCTAGGCTTTGTTTCTCAGGCTCCTTTGTTGTTAGGTGGAGCCATTAGACTGAGTTCTGGTCAATTGATACAGAGACATGAACTCCAAGACTGGAGCATGGGGAAGCCACTTTATTGGAAGAAGCCTGGAAGAAGCTGAGTTGCCATGAGGAAAAAAAGCTATCCAGGAGATCCACCCAACCACAGACATCTGTGTTGGATGATTTCAGGCCAAAAATATATATATTTTTTTATGATTTTAAACCACCAAAATGTTGTTTTGATTTGTTACAATTCAGAAACTGGTACCTTGAAGCAGGGTGCTAAATGATGAGGTGGTGAATGGTAAGAAAACTGATGCTAGTGGCTGGAATAATGTCTTGCCACTGTGTTGTACAGCGTTATATACTCTGTTATATCATGGCAAGACATGAAACATTGTCACCTGCAGTAACTTGAAAGCAGACCATTCCTGAGCTCTACAGGAGGTGGTTGGAGTGGTTGGAGATCACTTGAGTACCAGTGTGTATTGGCTACCATTAGCTATCCTTGGTGATGTTTTATGGGAAAGAAATGGGCTCAGGAAAGAATGGGCTGGTTTGCAAGCTGAAATGAAAGGGAATAAAGAAAGTCAAGAAATCTGGGTCATTCAAACGTTGGAAAGGCTGATAGCTTTTATTCACAAATAGTAAAAGATAAGGCTTTGAGTAAGAAAGGCCAATGATACTCCTCAGTTAAACAAAAGAATCAGCCCTGGGGCAAAGATCACATTAGGAATGTAGCCTTCTCATTTATTGTTGGAGATGGACATAGGGTAGAGGCCATTACATTGAGGGAGAGAGGCTTCAGGTGAAGAAGCAAAGACATAAAGCAGATTTGAGAATTATGTGAACTTTTAGGCAAGAACATTAGTGTGGGTAGCCTACTGGGAACTAGCCAGAAGCTTATTAAGTTTTTAAAGAAATTATTTCCAAAGATACCATGACCATCCTACAAATATCTTTGAGCTGTAAAATAACTTTTGAGTCTAAAACTCGATCCAACAGTACACACTAGATATTCCAGAATTTTAAAAACTCTTTCTGAAAATGTTAAACATTTGAAAAAGACTAATTGTTAAAGTGTGTTTCTTTTTTAGTTACACAAGAAATGTAAAAATATTAGAAATGCAAGTGAACAAAACCAAAAATATATATTAAACTAAAACCAACGAAAAATCCAAAACACCATGAAAAACATCACGATTAACATTTTGGTGCATAGTTTTTCTGATTTCTACCAAGCAAATGTGTACATTAAAAAAATTAGATTGAAAGACACATGTTCTTATAATTTTTGCACAATTTCATGTTATGAAAATTCATTAATATCAATAAAAATAGTGGTATAATATCATTTTAATGACCATATAGTATTCCATTGTATGAATATACCATAATTTATTCTAACTCTACTGTAGGACATTTAGATTGTTTCTATTTGTTTTTGCTGCTGCTATTACTATTTTAAACAAATGAATTGTTTAGTACATAAATTTCCTTTCAACTTATCTGACTGTCTCCTTTAGTGAATTTTGAGGTCCTAGAATTTCTGGGTCAAGGGGCATGAATGTTTTTAGGACTTTGGTATACATTGCCTAATCTAACTTCAAAACAGTTATTGAAAAATGAAACAACTTCTAGAGACATATAAAAGTGACATGTAAACTTCTGGCTATTGTTCCTCAAACTGAGTTTCTTATACAGTTGTTTGGTTTTCTCCAAAATGTGTTTTCTTGGAATTGACATCCTGCCTGGCTAAGTGGAAAGCTGAGGGATTCATGAGAGGAGAAGTCCTCCTTCTAGCATTCTTCCCGTTTTCTTCCAGGGGAGCAGCCCCTGTTTAAATCGTGCACAGCTTCCCACTCATATATTTAGGACTCAGCAGTGTTCCCTGCTCTGTTTTGATTAGTCAGTTATTTCCTTAAAATAGGATGAAGTCAAAGCAGGGCTACCAGGCTGCCAGCACATTAACACTGAGAACTGAAATCACCAAAACAGACTCTAGAGCTGAAAAATTCAGAAACCACTTGGCCACGTTCTCTGGCTTCAGGCAGGTAAGAAAGTTAATCGTGCAGCGGTGTTTTTGAAGATCTAGGCTGCTTTTGGCAAAAATGGTGTCTCTCTAGTAATTGTGTTAAGATAAAATAGAAAACACTATACAAGGAAAACAAATTGCATTTCAAGTTAGTGTTATGTCTGTGAAGGAATAGCCCCTGGAGTAGCGACCACATCTACATAAGACTGTCCCCTGTTCATTACCTGTTTTCAATTTGCCTCCAGCTCATCTTTTCCCCTTAAACTAGGACAGCAATTGCTATCAATTCACTTAACTTAAGATGTCTTGCCTACCACCAAGATGTGAAATAAAGCCGTTAGTGGTGGCTCACGCCTGTAATCCCAGCACTTTGGCAGGCCAAGGCAGGTGGATTGCTTGATATTATGGTTATAATACCATCTGGTTATGGAGAAGTATAGAAATATGATCAGGAGTTCAAGAGCAGCCTGGCCAACATGGTGAAACTCTGTCTTTACCAAAAATACAAAAATTAGCTGGGCATGGTGGTGGGCACCTGTAATCCCAGCTACTTCAGAGGCTGAGGCAGGAGAATCGTTTGAACCTGGGAGGTGGAGGATGCAGTGAGCTGAGATTGTACCACTGCACTCCAGCATAGGTGACAGAGCAAGACTCCATGTAAACAAACAAACAAAAGGTGTGAAATAATTACTTTTTTCCTTCATAATTTTAGATTAATTCTATTTTCTCTACAAAAAGAATGCTTAAAAAACAGAAAAGGAAAAGCCACCATTCCAACACCATTTTAACACATATCTTACCATCTTAAAACAAATACTTTTAGCATCTGGTGCATTTTGGTATCTTCTGGGTACATTCAAAAAATAGTTTTAATCATAGTATAGCTATACAGTATTTTAAGTTACTGTTTCCCCTAATATTATTTTATAAAAATTTTTATGTGATTAATAATCTATGAAAACAGTCTTTTTAAATGATTGCAAAATAATGCTAAGCATCATTCTGTGGCCATTATATAAATTACCCAACCATTCCTAATTTTTAATCAGTATAAACAACAAAGTGGAAAATATTTTCAAGCATGGAACATTTTTTGTTATTTTGGATTATTTTAAAAGATAGATTTTTAGAAACAAAATATCTTGTTTAGTGCATATGAACAGTTTAATAGTAAATAATGAGGATAACTGTTTCATGGCCAAGTAGGAATTTTTCCAAATGAATTCATTTTAGGACATCAAGGAGTAGAATGGACTGGAATCGTGCAATTGTAAAAATAGAGGAATGGATAAACTATCTGAATGATATTTTTGTATTTGTAACTAGGAGTAGTCCCAGAGTTTTCTTAATCATTGCAGGCTCGGAAGCTGACTTACCCCCTTTCCTTCACTTTCAGCAGGCATGGGGTAGATTCTGGGCAGACACCACCACTATTTCTTCCTGATTCTTTCTCAGATTATGTGACACATATAACATGGGGCCTGCTACTCAGTGAGTGATTAATAAGGCTCTGTTAAGTGGGTGAGTGAAAGCACGTGTGTGGGCTTTGAAACTGAGCTGAGGGGGTTCAGATTCTGATTCTGCCACTTACTAGCTAAGGTACTTGTTAAACAGATAAATTGCTGTGGAACACAATAAAAGTTGTGCTCTGGATAAATTCCAGAAGTTACTGCCAAGTCCTTTCATAGTTTTCTTAAGTGAAACCTTACATTAAATACTTAAGTACTAAGAGCAATGCCCGAAACGTACCTTAACAAGAAATCTAAAAGCTATAGTATAATACAATCAGGGATTCTTTAAGGTAGGAAACCACTGCTTACTAGAATGATGTTTGAAAATCAGCTTTTCTTTCCTTTTACTGTTGCCAACTCTTACAATTGCTGAACCGTTGAACGCCAAATAACTTAATGACCTCATCTGTGGAGGGAGGCAGTAGGACTTGTGGAATGGGCACCACACTTGGTTTTTGATAAGATGAATTACCTTGGCTGGGCAAATAACGGCTGACCTGTGGCGCTTCCTTCTTTCTGATGTTTCTGTGGTGTCAGCACTTTCAGGCACATAACAGATACAACGAACAAAGGCAACATCTTTGATCCAACTCCCCTTCTATAAGGAGAGTTTTTAATGGGGTATGCCATAGGGAGCTGGCCAAGGAATCCACAAATGACAAGCTATTTCTGGATTCCAAGGTTCTTATGGATGGGCCAGAGAAATAGAGCCCTGAAGGTTCATCTGAATAGTTGGTCTACTGTAAGAAAGATTTTCAAAGGGAAGAAATTGTATAGACTTTTTACCTTCACTAATAGAACTTCAGTTTTCTGGGAAAAATTAACCTTAGGAACAAATAGGGGAGTGGAGTCCAAACAGGATAAAACAGAAAGTGTGTACACTTCAGGGTTCCAAACAGTGAAGTCAGCCTGATGGTCCACTGCATGCCCAGCACCCCTCATTCAGTCCTGCAGATGAAGGTTGAAGAGGAAGGGAGTCAGAATCATGGGCAGAGCATAAGAATGACACTGAAAGCAGGGGGAGATGGCATTTCTAGGAGGTCTGCTGGAAGTAAAAGGATTGCCCTTTAACCTGAGAACCCTTTTGCTCTCCTACAGCAGAGAGCTCACCTTATCTTGCATCCTTGCCCTCTTCCTCTAGGGCAGGAGAACATGAGACTCATGAATGTGGCATTCTTCACTTTCATGAACATCATGCCCTCACCTCATGCCTTCCACCTCCCTTGTCTTAAGACAGGAAGAGAAAAGTATGCAAGATGGTTAGTCAGGGTTCTCCAGAGAAAGAGAACCAGTAGGATACATATACATATACAATATATAACACATATCATATATCATCTAAAGGAGCATTACATATAATATGAAGGAATATAAAGAATATATAATATATATCACATACAATAAAAATATGTATTATACGCACTCATACACAAGAAAGAGAGAGATTTATTCCAAGGAACTGGTTTACATGATTGTGGAGGGACTGGCGAGTCTGGAATTATGTGGCAGCCTGGCAGGCTGGAATGGTCTGCTGATTATCAAAGAAAATCTCTTTTACTTAAAGTCAACTGATTTAACCACTTCTACAAAATACCTCCACAGCAATACTTAAACTGGTGATTAAACTGGGTACCCTAACCTAGCCAAGTTGACACGTACAACTAACAAGTAAAGGTGATATTGGAAATACATATATGCACACATTTTAAACTAAGCTAGAGGAGATGCATACTAAGTAGGCTAACACTTGAAGTAGGGGCAAGTTTGTTTAGCATCCTCCTACCTTCTTTCTGTACCAGCTTTTCCCTGGGGCCACTTCATCAAGATTTCCCTCACTCTGGACACTCAATAGCTTTCTGCTTTCTTGATGATTCTTAAGTTTCTACTCTCCCCATGATTCTTTGTTGTTGTTTTCTTTTTTCTTCTTTTAAAATTTTGTTGTTGTTGTTGTTATTTTTTCTTTTCTTTCTCTCCCCATGACTCTGCTCTTTCACACCTCGGATCAATCCATTATCAAGTCCTGTCAATTCTCCCTCCAAAACACACCCTGTAGAAGTACATTCATCTCCCCTCCACTATTATCTCCTGGTCCAAGCCATCATGTCATCTCTTTAAAAGTCTCCTTAGGCCGGGCGCGGTGGCTCACGCCTATAATCCCAGCACTTTGGGAGGCTGAGGCAGGCGGATCACGAGGTCAGGAGATCGAGACCATCCTGGCTAACACGGTGAAACCCCATCTCTACCAAAAATACAAAAAATTAGCCAGGTGTGGTGGCACACACCTGTAGTCCCAGCTACTCGGGAGGCTGAGGCAGGAGAATCACTTGAACCCGGGCGGCAGAGGTTGCAGTGAGCTGAGATCACACCACTGCACTCAGACCGAGACTCTGTCTCAAAAAAAAAAAAAAAGTCTCCTCTCTAGCTCCCTCTTTCATTCCATTCCGTCCTCCTCTAAGCCACGCACCACTGAGCAGCTTGAGAGATCTATGTAAAATTAAATATGATTTTGCCACTTTGCTGTTTAAAATTCTCCAAAAATATCTGAGCAATAAAACTCAAAAACTTTATTTTATGGGCCAAACTGTATCTTCTCAAAATTCATATGTTGAAGTCCTAGCCTCTAGGATCTCAGAACCTGGCTATATTTGGAGATAGGACATTCATATACATAAATAAGTTGGCATGAGGATGTTAGGGTAGGTACCTAATTCAATCTCACTAAAGTCCTTGTTAAAGGAGGAGATTAGGACATAGAGACACACCAGGGGTGCATGTACACAGAGGGACTCACCAGGTGAAGAGGCAGCAAGAAGGTGCGGGTGGATCATCTACAAGCCAGGGAGACAGGCCACAGGAGAAACCAGTCCTGCTGGCACCTTGGTTTTGGACGTCCAGCGTCCAGAACAACGAGAAAATAACATCTGTTGTTTAAGCCTCCCAGTGTGTGGTATTTTGTCATGGTGGCCCTCACAGACTCAAACGACTTATTATGACCTACATGGTCCCAGGTGATCCATCAGATCTACCCATCCAAGCCCATCTCTTCTCATTCTACCAGTCACTCACTCCACTCAATCTTCCCTGGCCTCTTCACTGTTTCTCAAGCACACCCAGCTGGTTCCTTTTGCGGGACCTTTGCACTAGCTGTTTCTTCTGCAGGAAAGACTCTTTCTCACTTTTTTATACAATGGGCTCAGGGCTCAGTTCAAATGTTACTGAATCACAAAGGTCTTCCTTCAGCATCAAATTCAAAGTAGTCTGCCTGCCACCAAACTCCACTCAGGCGCTACCACAACATTCTGCTTTGTTTCCCTCCCAACACTTAATCATTTTATCTAATGTTATATTGTTACTTGGTTTTTCACTCATTTATTGCCTGTCTGCCCATAGGAGGAAGAAGTTCCCTGAAAACAGACACGTGCTCTGCCTTGCTCAGCACTGGATCCCCAGCATGTGGGGCTTGCTCGGAGTTGTTGCCTGAGTACACATTTATTTCTATTTAGTAAACATATAAACAATGAATCATTTAAGCCTTTGACTAAATAATGAATGAATGAACAAATGAATAAACCCAGCAGAATATTTGGAGTGGAGACTCAAGAAATGAAGATATTTGATTTATATATTTATGTTTCTATTATCTTTTTTATTTTATAGTGATGGAGGTCTTGCTATGTTTCCGAGGCTGGTTTTGAATGCCTGGCCTCAAGCTATTCTCCCACCTCAGCCCCCAAAAGTGCCAGGATGACAATTGTGAGCCACCATGCCTGGCCTTGGTTTATGTATCTATGTTTCCTAGTTCTTTTCTCCTTTGTTCCCCATGAAAACCTCTGTTCCCTTAAGGCCCTTTTTAAAATCCCATTCACTTGTTAAAAGAAAATAAAACTAGTAAGATGAATTTATACCAAAATGTATTTGACTGGAGCCTCCTCCTGGAATGAACCAGAGAAAGTTACAAATTGAAAGAGTTAAGCTAATTTAATAAATAAGTATTTGATTATTGAACGCTTTCAAGTGGTGTGACTAACTGAAGAATTTCACTAGTGTCGCCTACCTGAGTCTTCCTAAATTATGGGGATCTGCTATTCTTCGAAGTATCCTTATTGTCCTACAAATATTGAATATATTCATTGAATTCCTTAGACCCGAGTCAGTTTCTTCAGACTATTTCTTAGTGGACTTTTCCCTAGACTTCAGTATGCCAAAGAATGACCCTGAGAGCTGTTGAAATTGCAGATTCCAGGCCCTCACTTCTAAAGATTCCAAATCAGCAAATTCTTGTCCAGGAATCTTTATTGTTAACAAACATCCCTCCTAGGCAACTCATATTTTGGGAAATGTCATTCTAGGGCAGGATACAGATACTCCTCCCAACCCAACTTCGCTGAGAATGTTCCTAGGAACTGAAATGGTGTCAAAGAAACAGCTATCAGTTACACCTCTCTCCAGATTTGTCAGGGACTCTGGGAAACACGACTGGAGGATATACTTGAGGCTGAGAGACAATAGGTAAAACCAGATTGGTGGTCTAATATTTCTTACAACAGCTATGTTCCCCTTTTTTAGGCATAGATGGTAGCCTAAATAATGGTGGCTGCTTGCTTCATTCACTTTTAGGCAATGCATGTGGCAAAAACAAACTGAAGAAGAGCTATGGTCTTTTACCCACTAGGGCTGTCTTCATAGCAAGCCTGCTAAAATGTAGCTGGAGGATGTGAGGTCTTTCTAAGAGGAGATGGTGATGTCTGTGTCATATTTCCATGTCCTGTCTCTGCACCACCACTCATTCCAACTATCTCTCCTGGTTACATTATAGCACTTGTTCATGTGAAGATCTGTCTTGGTAGACACTTGACCTCTAGGTCTGAGGGACATAGGAACTTTTGAGAGCATGAATTGCGTCTTAATTATTTTTCTATTCCCAGTGCCCACTACAGTGCCAGGCATAGAATATGAGTTCTGAAAACACCAATATCTTCATATTTAGATGAGAAAGACAATAAAAACACATTTACTCTCCCCTGAGGTAACATCTGGGAAGACCTCTAATGCAATGGCATATGTTGATGGGAAGAAGCAATTACATCACACTTCTTGGTATATAAATCAATAGAGAAAAATTGGCTGCCTTTTTTGTTCTTCCTAGAGTTACAAGAATTTGGGTTTCGTTATTTCTAGTTAATCCCAACATGTTGAAAACCTGTATTTATTTAAGCTTCAAAATGTGAGAAGGCTTGCCTTAGGGGGAGAAATATATATTTTTTATATATAGGCATTATTTCGGTTATATTCATGAAGAATGTGGCCACATTCTTATAACTTTCAATTTGGTTTTTAAGGATGCCAATGCTTCATACATAAGTCACAAATGTGGAATTTTGAGACAGAGGACTCTAAGATTAAAGACATATATATTTTGTCCACATTTTCCCAAGTTGGTCATTGAGAGAAGAGAATCAGCGCTATAGTTGTGAGAAGTAGAGTACGTTTACATTTAGCAAAAGAATTGCCTGAGCAAGTTATACAATTCCCAGCATATCCATTTTTAGCTGGGAAGGAAAATTCTGATAGATTATTTCTCAGTTATTTGACAGAAAGGTGATAGGACACATTTATAGTGTTCCCTTGGTAACAAAAGGGCTCCCAGGACACACAGCTGCTCAAGACAACATATGTTCAGGGAACTCTGGGAACATTACTGTTCTTAATAATAAAAAGGTTCATCCTTCTCAGATGCCAAGAAATAGTCAAATATTTTGGACCATTTCCAATTCTTTTGGTCAGTCCTCTCTTACCTCTTGTAGATGTTCTTTTAGCAGCAATGCAAATAAAAAATAAAAAATGTAGAATAGGAGATGAGCCCTCCAGGAGGAAAAGGGAGTGAATATACCAACAGTTCTTTGGTTAGGTTTGGAAGCTGCTGTTGAACTTCAAATACATAAATAAAGGCAAGTTTAAAGATCAAGAACACAGATAGTGCTGTCTTATAATTTCCCCAACTGTGTTTGATATCTCCTATCTCCTTCAACATCATTTGATTGCTTTTTCTTAAAATAAATATAAAACTGTCTTGATTTTTACATAACGATTCTAAGCAGGCCTCAGCTTCTGCCTTTCACATTAATGAAGGAAATAATTTTATTCTTCTCCCCATTGTCAAGCATAAAACCTGGGTCTGGAGAATCCCCAGGAGTAAGTGCTGTGTTTCACTCACCAAAACAAAGTTAGACAAAGTAATATTTGGTTAAATGATATATAGTTATTATATAAACATATTTTTACACATTGACAAAGATTTAATACCAGGAAATAATAAAGCTTATTTTAAAATATTGAATAAAATGATCAATTTTTACAAATAGTGCAATGTCTTCTGGATATGTTGGTAAGAGAGGAATATATAGAAACAAAGAAATGGAAGATAGATATATAGAGATATAGAAATAAAGAAATAGAAGGCTTTGTAATAGAAAGAGTGACCCAAACCAATTCAGGGATGTCACAGGGACAAAATTCCATGCTTAATTGTATTATCCAAGGGTCTCAAGATACCTGGAAAAGAAAGAATCAGACCATACATAGAAAGAATTGGTGGCCTGTGTACCTGACATGGTTATCTGAAAGACACTGAAAGACTGTCCCACCACAGACTACCAAAATACCTGGAGTTCCATTGTCAGAGCCATGCTGTGACCTCCAGAAAGACGATAGCATGTACAAGTATTTTTACCTGGGAGCAGTGTTGCATTAACTCACTGATTCTCCCTTGGCATGGCTAAGATAAGCAAACTGTAATGAACTCTGGAGAAACAGCTCAACAGAAAAGCAGGGTTTTTGTTTTGTTTTGTTTTGTTTTTTTGAGACAGAGTCTCAATCTGTTGCCCAAGCTGTACTGCGTTGGCGAAATCCCGGCTCACTGCAACATCCACTTCCCGGGTTCAAGCGATTATCCTGCCTTAGCCTCCCGAGTAGCGCCAGCCACCACACCCAGCTCATTTTTGTATTTTTAGGAGAAACGGGGTTTCACCATGTTGGCCAGGCTGGTCTCAAACTCCTGATCTCAGGTGATCTGCCCGCCTTGGCCTCCCAAAGTGCTGGGATTAGAGGCATGAGCCACCGCGCCTGGCCGAAAGCAGGTTTTAAAGATGAGAAAGGATCTATACCAGTCCTGAGTATGGGACCCTGCTTGGGCTGAGAGAGAGGCAGGAGCCCGGGTAGCCAAGGGACAAGTGTGAGGACCCTGAATGAGGGCAGGTAGAAGCTAGAGAAGGATGAGGGGGAAGTCTCAGGGTCCTGGTCTTGTCTGGATTATTTCATGGTCATCTACCAAGAGATGCCAGGAGGCTTTAGACTCTGGAACCTAGGAAGACTGCTCGCTGTTTGGTTGGGTGCAGCTTAATGAAAAATCCACTTTAGGGAGCTGTCCTTTGTCCTTTTTATAAAAGGACAAGTCTGTAGGAGGCATTTCAGTTCTCTCTGCTTGCAAGCTGAAGAACAGTATTTCCCCAACAGTGGAATGTGGGCCACCGTGGGACATGATGGATATTTGTATTCTTATAGTTATATATGTTTAATATCTATTAGAAAAAGGTAAGTAGTACATCAAACCTATGATTTCATGAATATTACAACTCAGGAAGAAACTAAAGTAAAAAGAAAGAGTCAGTTTAAAGGAAAATATTAAGTAGATTTAAGAAAAAAAAGCAGACTGGGCTCGGTAACTCACACTTGTAATCCTAGCACTTTGTGAGGCCAAGGTGAGAGGATCACTTGAGGCCAGGAGTTCAAGACTAGCCTGGGCAACAAAGCAAGACCATCTCTACAAAAGAAATCTTAAAAATTAGCCTATAGTCACATTTATTCAGGAGACTGTGGAGGGAGGACAGCTTGAGCCTAGGAGTTCAAGTCTGCTCTGAGCTATGATCATGCCACTGCACTCTAGCCTGGGTGAAAGAGCAGACCCTGTCTCCAAAGAAAGAAAGAAAGAGAGAGAGAGAGAAGAGAGAGAGAAAGAAAGAAAAGAAAAGACAAAAGTAAAGAAAAAGAAAGAAAGAAAGAAAGAGAGAGAGAGAGAAAGAAAGAAGAAGAAAGAAGAAGAAGAGAACGAAAGAAAGAAAAGGAAAGAAAGAAAGCAAGAAAGAAAGAAAGAAGAAAGAAAGAGAAGAAGAAAGAAAAGAAGGAAGAGGAAGAGAAAGAGACGAAAGATAGGAGGCCTAAGAAGAAGGAAGGAAGGAAAGAAGGAAGGAAGAAGACGAAAGGACAAGAAAGGAAGAACCAGCATCACCTCCGAAAGCACACCGAAAAATCCAAACACTAAGAGCAGGCTAAGAAAGAACGTAACAGACGGAAGGACCGAAGGAGCGAAGGGGGAAGAAGGGAGGGGGGCGGGGAAGAAAGGGAAGGAAAGAAAGAAAGAAAAAAACCACATCAGGTGGAAAACACTATTTTAGAAATATTTGGAAATATATGTACCTCGGTCAACTTAAGAGTTACGATATATTTACAAACTAGTAAATGGAACCATTTATCTTAAATGCAAATGGCTGAGAAAAAATGAAGTTGGATCTTCAAATTATAGCATTCTGATTTCCACAACATTTTTTTGGAAAGTACTGTAATCAGTAAGCAGCACTTAAGAGTCAGTATTGCAGGATGGTTAAACAGAGTGGGGTCATTGAAGTCAAGGTCTGAATTCAGACTTCACAAATCACCAACTGCGTGACCGTGGATAAGTCACACTGTCTCTCTGAGTCTCAGTTTACTCACCTCTAAAATGAAAATACAGTTGGCTCTCCTTATCCATAGGTTCTGCATTCATGGATTCAGCCAACCTCGGATCAAAAATATTTGGGAAAAAATGGATGACTGTGTCTATACAAAATATGACAGGTTTTTTTCTTGCCGTCATTTCCTAATGAATACAATACAACTCTTTAGATAGCACTTACTTTATTGTACTAGGTATTATAAGTAATCTAGGGATTATTTAAAGAATGCAAGAGGATTATGTATAAGTTATATGCAAATACTGCATCATTTTATGTAAGGAACTTGAGCACCCATGGATTTTGGTATCTGTGGGGGGTTCCTGGAAGCAATGCCCTGAAGATACTAAGAGAGTTATATTTCCTTCTAAGGATTATTGTAAGGGTTAAATGAGATAGTGAATGTAAAGTGCTTAGCACACCTGAAAAACAGCAATGTCTCAACAGTCTCAAAAATGGTTGTTTTGATATGCTTATTGTCCCTTTCTTGCTTGGCTCTTTTTTCAGTCCTTTTCTTTTAAGTACCTTTAACTGACCTTTTTCACATCTCAACACACAGTTATTACTATATACTTTGGTTTTACATATCATCATTTTAGCATAAAAGACCACAGGGAAGTAGAGGGTTACGTCCCAAAAAACTCCCGATTGTCTCCCTGGGTAATTCAATTCATGACTATTCTCTGCCTGTCGTGCAGTTTTAAATGCCTTTGTTCTGTTCATAGAGGATCCATATAATCTACCTCCTTGTATTGCCAAAATTCCAGGAAGGCTTCGTGATGATCTTTCACTCATTTGATACTTTCATAACAGAGAATCAACCTTGTAACTACGTGACACATTCTTCAACTTGTGGGTCATTCCTTCTTTTGGAAAGACATTTGAAATAGAGTCATCTGTTTCTTTCTCTAGATACAGTGTGCCAATTGCTGGGGCCACCTAATACTGGGAGAGGGTCAAAAGGAGACATTCTTGAAACAATTCATCCTAGTGCCAAACTGACCAACTTAGCTTTCTAGAACTGAATCATAACATTAATTGTCTAACATATTAGGTTAACTTAACAGAACCCTGAACTACCAGATAACTAAGGCAAGGCTGTTCTATACTACTTTGAAGCAGCTTTTTAAAATTCCTTCAGTGTTTTCACAATATTTTGTCAATAATAAAGACCTACATCCTCCTTATGATGTGTCTGCTGCTGATGATCACCACTGTCATCATGATATGATGAGCTGAATGCTGACTTAGTTAGGAATGTGGATTCAGATATGCAATCCAGCTCTGCTAGTTATGATGTGGCATTTAGCCAGTTACCCCGCTTCTCGGTTTGCTCAACTGTAAACTGGGAAACACATACAAAGTGGCTAGAAGAGTGTCTGTGTTGTGGCCATCCTGCAGGAAGGTATGGACCCCCACCCAAAACGCAGTTTGGATGTTGATACTGGTAATGCTATACCTACACCAAGAGGTATGAAAAGGTTTATGATGATAAGGGTTTTTGAAGACAGCAGAGCAGGCCTCCTGAACTGGTCCAAAAATGGCTTAAGAGAGCAAGGAAAGGTGCCTGGCTTGGGATTTATTGTAATTGGTAGGTGGAGTTCAGCTGAGGGTCCTGAATGTGGTTGGAATCTCTACTTGTGCCAATGGAGGGAGCAATAGGATTTCTTACTGTCTTGCTCCTATGTGCAGATATGAACAAAGAGGAGGGGTGGAGCTGAAAAGCTGTCAGCAGCAGAACATCAAAAAGTGTAGTCAGAATCTATTACAGTGTGTCACAGAGCAAATAGTCAATAAATTCTATTACTGTATTCACCTTCCACTAATTCCTAATGTTCTCCTAAGGATGATACTCTAGGAGTGTTGACCTAATAATGAGATATACCATATAGACTTGCCAGATAGACTTGTTCTCTATTTAATGCCGAGTAGAGCATCACCCTGAATGGGTTCACGTTGCCCAAATCAATGTGTCTATATAAACTCTTCATTACCAATAGCAAATGACTTAGGAGTGGTAAATAAAAAAAAGTCTCAATTTTTCTACCTTTTTGTATTTATATGAATGTGTGTGTGTGTATGTTTGCTTGTCCATATGCATATAATAATAAATACACAATTACTAGTTGTGACATTAGTGTCAGTACATTGGAATAATTTTATACATTATCATCAGCATCTTCAACATGGTTTAAAATGTGTTTCGCCTTAGGAATATGCATGTATGAGATGATAGATGTGCTAATACTTGCTTTAAGTTTTAAGAATTTTACATCAAAATACCTGTGGTAAGTCAAAAGGCAACGAGAACTTTAATGTTATATATGTGTGTTTTATTGATTTATAACTTGCACACAATAAAATGTAATAATTTTAAGCACACAATATGATGAATTCTGACAAATATATAGAGTCACATAATCTTGACAATAATTATGATATTTCCATCACCCCAAAGAGGTTTTTTGTGACCCTTTGCAATCAGTCCCCTACCTAAAACTTTTGGCCCCTGGCAACCAACCACTGACCTGACTGCAATCACTGTAGTTTTATATTTTCTAGAATTTCATATAGACAGAATCATACAGTACACAATCATTTGTGTGTGGCTCCTTGTATTACTTTTCTATTGCTGTCTTAACAAATAACCACCAACTGCAACTTAACTCCCACCCATTTATTATCTCACAGTTCTGTGGGGCTGAAGTCCAGCTACAGTGTGGCTCAACCTGGACCTCTGCTTAGATTTCACAAGACCATAGTCATCAGGCAGCCCTGCGCTCCTTGGTAGAGGCCCTGGGGGAGAAGCTATCCCCAGGTTGCTTCAGGTTGTTGGCAGAATTCCATGCAGTTGTAGAACTGAGGTCCCCATTTCCTTGCTGGCTGATAGCTGGGGGCCATTCTTAGTTCCTAGAGACCTGTCTCCAGTCCTTGCACAAAATGATCCTCAGGGATCATTTTGACTTCCCCTTCTGCTGCGTCCCCATGACTCCAGCTAGAGAAACTGCTGTGCTGTTAAGGGTTCATGTGATTAGATTGGGCCCACCTGCATCACCCAGAATAATCTCCTTACATTAACGTATTTAGCTTTATTGACATCTGCAAAGCCGCTTTTACCATTTAATGTAGCCTATTCACAAATTCCAGGGGTTGGGGTGTAGACATCTTTGGGAGGCCATTCTACCTACCACAGAGCTTTCACTTAATATAATTATTTTAAGATTCCTCCATGATTTTGTATGTATCAATAATGCACCCATTTTTACTGCTGAGTGGTATGTCATTATAAGGATATACCACAATTTGTTTCTTCATTACCAGTTAATGGACATTTGAGCTGTTTTCAAATGTTTTCAGTTGTTGTCTAATAGTAATAAAGTTGTTATTATTGGAGGTCAGGAAATGATACCCTAAAGTATGACACTTTGACACCCTGAGTACTTTGAACTAAGAAGCAGCCTCACAGCCAAGGTCTCTCTCATCTTTTCCAGGTCCCTCACCCAACTCTGGCCCCTTTGCTTCATCTGAAGTGCAGAGAAGTGCTTGCTGTGACATTCTTTTATCTAAGGTGAGTTTCTTGAGAAGATATGCAGTTGCCTTGAGTCCTCTTCTATATCCCAGACAAATTTTGTCCCAGGCTGTGAATGGTTTTTTGGTTCATTTTTTGTTTTTTTGGTTTTTTTGCCCATTCATCTCCCCCCAAAATTATCTACTCTTCCCCTGAATGTGCCTACAGGCTTCACATTCCCTCTCTTCCATGAAGAAAGACACAGAAGCTTCTAAACCTCATGGGGTTAACAGGCCTCACTTTCCTGTGATGCACCTGTGCATGTGATAAATTTATATGCCTTGTCTCCTGTTAGTCTATTGTAAGTTCATTTCTCACTCAAATATCATATCTCAATACGAAAGAGAGAGGGTTATGTCCCCCCAATGCTATGAAACATTTTAATACAAATCTTTATGTAAATACCTATTTTAACTTTTGTGTGTGTAAATACCTAAGAATAGAATGGTTGGGTCACATGGTAAGAGTACATTTAACTTCAGAAAAAAGTGCCAAATTATTTTCCAAAGTGACTGTACCATTTTCCTTATCCACCAGCAATATATGAGAATTCTGGTTGTTCCATATCTGCACAATAGTATTGTCAGTCCAAAAAAAAATCAGCCCCTCTAATAGGTATGGAGTGGTAGTTCATTGTGGTTTCAATTTGCATTTCCCTAATGACTAATGATGTTAAATATCTTTTCATATGTTTATTTGCCACATATCTTTTTTAGTGAAGTCTCTTAAATTTTTTTTGTCCACTTAAAAAAAGTGCTGTCTTATTGAATTATTTCCGTTCTTTATATACTCTAGATACAAGTTCTTTCTCAAATATGTATTTAGCACACATTTTACTCAGAGTCTGTGACTTGCCTTTTCATTTTCTTAACAGAGTGTTTTGAGGAGTATGTGTCAATAATTTTATTGTGTCAGCGTTTTAATTTTGATGAAGTTCAATTTATTGATTTTTACTTTGTGGTAGTTGCTGTTTTAAAAATCTTTGCCTATCCCAGGATCACCATGATTTTTTTTTTCTCTGTTTGCTTCTAGAAACAGTAGACTTTTAGCTCTGATTCATAGGTTTGCAATCTATTTTGACAATTTTTGAACATGCTGTGAGATAAGGATTGATTTCATTTTGTTGTTGTTGTTGTTGCCTGTGGATATCTGTAACATTATGAAACCCTTGAACAACACAGGGGTTGGGGTGCTGACTCCCTCATACAGTTGAAATTTTACGTATAACTTTTGACTCCCAAAAACTTTACTAATACTGTTGACTGGAAGCTTTACTGATAACATAACAGTTAATTATCACATATTTTGTATATTATGTGTTTTACATACTCCACTCTTACAATAAAGTAAGCCAGAGAAAAGAAAATGTTACTAAGAAAATCATAAGGAAGAGAAAATATATTTACCATTTATTAAGTGGAAGTGGACCATTATAAAGATGTCCATTCTCATTGTCTTCATTTTTAGTAAGCTGAGGAGGAGAAGAAAGGGGGAGGGGTTGGTCTTGCTGTCTTAAGAGTGGCAGAGGCAGAAGAAAATCTGCATGTAAATGGACCTGTGACAACTCAAACCCATGTTGTTCAAGGGTCAAGTGTAATCCATCATTATCAATTACTGAGAAAAGAATGTTGAAATCTCCAACTATAATTGTGAAATTGCTTTTTTATTTTTTCAGATCTATCAGATTTTGTTTCATGTACACTAAAACTCTGTTATTAGATACATATTGCTATGGTCTAATGTTGGATTCCCCTCAAAATTTGTATGTTGAAACCTAATTCCCAAGGTGATGGTAGTAAGAGGTGGAGCTTTTGGAGAGTGATTAAGTTATGAGGACAGATTCCTCATTAGTTGGATGGGTGCCTTTGTAAAAGAGGCCCCAGAGCGTTGCCTTTGCCTTCCCACTATCTGAGGACACATAGAAGGTACCATCTATGAAGAACAAGTCCTCATGAGATACTGAATCTGCTAGTACCTTTATCTTAGACTTCCCAGCCTCCAAAACTGTAGGCAATTTCTTGTTTATAACTTACCCAGTAGATGGCATTTTTGTATATAGCAGCTCCAATAGACTAAGACACATAGTGTGTATGTTTCAGATTTTTAAGTCTTTATGAATTTAGTTTTTTGTTTGTTTTGTTTTTTTTTTTTTTGAGACAAGGTCTTGCCCTGTTGCCCAGGCTGGAGTGCGGCAGTGTGATCACAGCCCACTGCAGCCTTGACTACCAGGCTCAGTGATCCTCCCACCTCAGCCTCCTGGGTAGCTGGGACTACAGGTGCACACCACCATGCCCAGCTAATATTTTGTATTTTTTGTAAGGAAGGGGGTTTGCCATGTTGCCCAGGCTGGTCTTGAACTCCTGGGCTTTAGCAATCTTCCTGCCTTGGCCTCCCGAAGTGCTGGGATTACAGCCTACTTCTTTATTTTTATGAAATGACCTTTTTATCCCTGGTAGTGTTCTTTGTTGTGAAATATATCTTGTCTGATATTAATAACCATGCTAGCTTTTAAAATTCATTTTAGCATAGTATACTTTCCTATTCTTTATTTTAACTTACATAGCTTTCTATTTAAAGTGGGTTCCTCACAGACAGCATTTAGTTGAGCTTTGTTTTCAACCATGCTGATAATCTCTGCCTTTTAAGTTGGGTGTTTGGCCTATTATATTTAATGTAAGTATCAGCATGGTTGGTTTTAAATCTACCATTTTCTTATTTGTTTTCTGGTGCTTTTTTTCCTCATCTGTACTTTATTACCTTTTCCTTCTTTTCCGGTCTTCTTTTGAATTGTGATTTTTTTAATGATCTCATTTCATTGGCTTTTGTTTTGTTTTCATTTCTAGTATTTTTTGTTTATCTTGTTTTTTTTTTAAATTGGTTCAAGTTTACAGTATGCCTTTCACTTGTTAGAGTTTACCTCCAAATAATAATATATCACTACATTTATAGTTTAACAACCTTATTTGAGTGTATGTTCATTCCACTCTCCAACCTTTGTGCTACTGCTTGCTATCTACATTTCACTTTTACATATTTGTAAACCCCACAAAACATTATTACTTTTAACAATCAATTATCTTTTAAAGAGATTTAAAAATAAAAAATATATTTTATCTACATATTTACTGTATTTTGTGTTTTTCATTCATTTGTAATATCCACGTTTCCAACTGTATAATCCTTTTATTCTGCTGTCTAAAGGACTTCTTTTTAAATTTCTCGTAGTGCCAGTCTACTGGCAATACATTTTCTCAGCTTTTATGTACATATAAAGTCTTTTTCAGAGTGTCACCCTGCTGTGTTTTGGCTCACATTTTTTAATGAGAAGGCTACTATTATGTTTATCTTTTGGTATAGGCTAAATTTTGCATACACACACACTGTACCCCCAAATTAATATGTGGAAGCCCTAACCCCCAATGTGGCTGTATTTGGAGACAGGGCTTTTAGGAAGTAAATAAGATTAAATGGGGCCATAAGAGTATAGTTTGAATTTTATAGGATTGGTGGCCTTATAAGAAGAAAAACAGAGATACATCTCTCTCTTTCTCTCTCTCTCTCTCTTTCTCTCTCTCTCTCTCTCTCTCTCTCTGTATGTGTGTGTATTTGTCTTCATGTATACACACTAAGGAAGGGCCATTGAGGTCACAGCAAGAAGGCAACCGTCTACAAACCAGATACAGAGCTTTCATCAGAACCTGACCAAAATTCCTTTGTTATTATTATTTCTTAAATAAATTGCTGTTGTTTAAGCCACCTATTATGTGGTATTTTATTAGGCAGCCTGAGCTGACTAACACATCTTTACCTTTCTACATGTAATATTTCTGTTTCACTTTTAAGATCTGCTCTTCATTATGAGGCTGCAGCATTTTGGTCATACTGTGCTTTTGTGTTGTTTCTTTCAAGTTTTCTGCTTGGGGTTTGTTGAGCTTCTTGAATCTGTGGGTTTATCATTTTCATCAAATTTAGAAAGTTGTGACCATTAATTTTTTCAAGTAATTTTTCTTCCCTTCCCAACCTACCTTTTCTGGTACTCCAATTATAAATATATCAGGCTGGGCATGGTGGTTTATGCCTGTAAGCCCAGCACGTTGGGAGCTGGAGGCAGGTGGATGGATTGTGTACAAGAGTTTGAGACCAGCCTGGGCAATCTGGTGAAACCCTGTCTCTACAAAAACTGCAAAACTTAGCTGGGTGTAGTGGTTCATGCCTGTGGTCCCAGCTACTTGGGAGGCTAAGGTGGGAGGATTGCTTGAGCCTGGGAGGTCGAGACTGCAGTGAGCTATGATTAGACCACTGCACTCCAGCCTTGGCAACAGAGTGAGTCTCAAAAATAAGTAAATAAATTAATTACATAATTAACTTAGATTACTTGACTTTGTTCTACTGCTTTCTGACATCCTATTTATTTTTTCCCAGTCTTTTTTCTCTGTGTATTCTATTTGAATAGTTTCTATTATCAGGTCTTCAAGTTTTTTTTTGTTTTGTTTTGTTTTTTTTTTTTTTTTTTTTTTTTTTTTTGCCTTCTGCAGCAGCTAAATCTGCTGTTAATTTTACCCACTATAGTTTTGGCCTTATGTATTATATATTACATCTCTAGCATTTCCATTTGGGTCTTTTTTATGTCTTCCATTTCTCCTCTCATCAGGCTCATACTTTCATCCACCATCCCGAATCTACATAGTATATTTGCAGATGGCTTAATGTCCTTTTCTACTAGTTCCACCACCTGTGTAATTATTTTATGTTTTGTCCAGCTTTATATTTGTTTAAAGATGGGGAAGTAAATCTGATTCTTATTATTCCATCATATCAAGGAGGTAGAGACTTTAATGTTGTTGGGACAACTGTTGAAGAGTTGCTTTATGTATCTGAGGTATGAGAAATAATTAACCAACTAGAAAAATATTAGAACTTATTATTAAGTTAATTCCAACTGGATCAAAACTGTTGTTTGATATAATTAGGCAAAAGATATAATTTTATTATTAGAAAACAAAAATTGACTGTGTCTTGAAGGTTCTAAATTTTTGTCTTAAATACAATAAAATGGTTTTATATCAACCATATTTTTCCTGTTTCTATACTACCACAGTCACTAAATTCACATATGGTGTTTGGCAGTTTCTACAATTGTACTCCTGTGTGCATCAAAAAGATGCCTGCACTACTGGAAGAAGTTTTGATGTTAGCTGCTAGATGTTTAGATCTTCACTTGCAAATATCTAGTAAAGTTTCCCTGCTCAAATCCCACAGACAGAATTTACTATCTCCAGGCTGGATGCAGTGGTTCATGACTGTAATCCCAACACTTTGGGAGGCTGAGGCAGGCAGATTTTTTGAGGCCAGGAGTTCGAGATCAGCCTGGTAAACATGGTGACACCCCATCACTACTTAAAAAAATAAATTAGCCAGATATGGTGGCACATGCCTGTAATTCCAGCCACTTGGGAGGCTGAGGCATGAGAATTATTTGAATCTGGGAGGTGGAGGTTGCAGTGAGCTGAGATCGCGCCATTGCACTCCAGCCTGGGTGACAAAGCGAGACTCGGTCTCAATTAAAAAAAAAAAAAAAAAAAATTCCTATCTTCAGTTAGTATCTAGTAAATGCTGAACACTTCTAAGCATATCTTCAAACTGATAAGTGAAAACAGAGCTGTAAAAATCTCATTTTGCACAAAGCACTATTATTTAGTTATTTTAGATGAAAGCATTTGTGTGTTGTTATATGGCAACTTCTTTGGGGAAAGCAGCATGTCTTGTACATACAGCTATATCCACAGAGACTATGCTGAGCATATAGTGAGTGCTGCAAACACTTATAGAAATCAGTGAACAGATTGCTGTTTACACTCAAAAGATACTCAATGATCTTTGATAATAACTTACCAATAAGTCTCAGAGCCTGTTAATTATTGCATTTTCAGCTAAGCATCCAGAAAATTGAAATAACAAAAATGATGAAGTACAGCCTGAGGTGTTAAGGATTATCATTAATATCTGTTGTTCAGAAGTCCTTATGCAGTGGTCTATTAAAGTCTGGATACAAAAACTTAAAACGACTGGATTGCTGGCGTCAGACTGAATTCCTAGAAGTGAATTCTTAACCTTAAAGATAAAACTTGATTCTGGCAGCATGTATTTTTATGGTATCATAAACATTTAACCCATCTTAATTAAGATTTTATTCCATAAGCAATACTTTTTCTTATACATTGTGTCACTCGTTTTGCAATTTCATAGTTAAATATTACCAAAGAAAAGTTGTAAACATTTTGGCTGTCTTTAAATGTTTGCTGAACTTTGCTTGTCAGCAGCTGGTCATTGCTATGTACTGTCTGTCTTTTTAACCAAGCCCAAATTGGAAAGAAAATAACAGATGTTCAGTTAATTATTTTTCTGTGGGTATGTGTGTTTGGCTATCTTTCAAAGACATCGACCATAAGCATTGCTTATTGATAGTCATCTTTTTCGGTTGCAAACTAATCAACTGGCAAAAATAAAATGGATCCTACACAAGGGATTTAGAAAATACTTTATAAAAAAGAATGGCAATAGCAATGCTTATAGGAACTAGACCACACATGTAGACCAAAGCATGTATTGTGTACTTTGGGAATAAAAAAATGAAGCTGTTAGCTACATGAATCTTAAATGATTACATTAATATGCTGGAAGACTTGGGAAGTTGGACAACTGATCTTTCACTTTTTGTGTGTGTCTCTCTTTAACACCTTTATCATTTTCAATGGTTTTTCACTTTTTAAAGCTTAGCTCTGTTATATACTCTAGGTCATAGGTATAAATGAATAGAATAATTTCTGCATTCAATTTATTATAAATTGTCTATAACATATATAGTAGTTTTATAAAGGAAACCACATTTTATAACGTTTTATGTTTTACTTAAGGCACACAAGCTTGTTTAACTCGACTTATTTTGTTTTTGTTCTGTTTTGTTTTAGGCTTTTAACAGCCTGAAGCCATGGTTTTCCATTTCTGTCTCTAGTGATAAGCTTAAAAGAGGGATGAGAAAGGGGATTTACCGGCCCAACCAGAAACACAAACTAAGAATCCATGACTGTATTTTCTCCCTTAGACACCCAATAGCATCTTTCTCCTAGCAGGATAAATATCTTTGTAAATGCTAAGGTTATCTATGCAAATGTTCCACATTCTTTTTGACCACACTCACTCGATTAATTCCAAGATAGCACCTGTATTTTTTTTTTCCTTATTTCAAATACAGGGTAAAGGAAAAGCCTTCGCTATCAAAACATTATATTATTTTCTCACAGCTCCAGCGATATCTGAGTTAAAAATTAGAAAAGCAGTTTCAGATAGTAGTTTATCAGAAAACAGTGAGGTTCTGCCACCAACAAGATGTGTGATGCATAATGTAATTTTTAATGAGAGAAAGAGCAGAGAGTATTACCATTCCTCCACAGTCACACAGCAGCTCTAATTGGAACTAAACCCAGACATCTTGACATTCAGTATCTTTCTTGTAAAATGGCAATAAATCTATGAATAGCCTTGTATTTATAAACCCAGATTCTACAGTTATATTACTTGAAATAACTATTAACAAACATTTATTCATTTTCAATGTTAGACAGTTGCATTAGTGAAATAATATCCAAACAAGCATAAATAGTGCCTACATAACAGATTTTTAAATTTGTTTTCAAATTAGCATTCAAAGCAACTAACTATATTGTAACTGAAAAATACACTCAGCTGTGATATTGATGTAGACAAAACTATCTGAGAAGAAGCCTCGATGATTTGCCCCTTGAATCACTACTTGAAAGAGAGGTAGGATGAAGGCTAAATGAGCTATGCCTGTAATATAATGAATTTTATGTCTTTCCTAGTAAGCATCAGATCGTACTCCATTAGTGCTTGTCTCTTTAAAGTGAGTAAAACAAAAGACTATATACTAATTTCAATGGATACCGCGATCATTTGACAAAACTTTGGCACTCTTCCTTTGAAACTGTCTTTCAAAACTGCAACAAAAGCAGGATCAATATTCTCATCTTGCTTTTATGCCAAATGTAACTATCTAGATTAATCATTCACACATATATTTAATGTTTTTGGCTGTTTTACTTTTTTTTTTTTTTTTGAGACGGAGTCTCGCTCTGTCACCCAGGCTGGAGTGCAGTGGCCAGATCTCAGCTCACTGCAAGCTCCGCCTCCCGGGTTCACGCCATCATCCTGCCTCAGCCTCCCGAGTAGCTGGGACTACAGGCGCCGCCACCTCGCCCGGCTAGTTTTTTTTGTATTTTTAGTAGAGACGGGGTTTCACCGTGTTAGCCAGGATAGTCTCGATCTCCTGACCTTGTGATCTGCCCGTCTCGGCCTCCCAAAGTGCTGGGATTACAGGCTTGAGCCACCGCGCCCGGCCTTTGGCTGTTTTTCTTAATCATATCCATGTTAACAGTTTCACCACCATTGAGCATATTAAAAATAATGAACTAGAAATTCTGAAGAAATTCCTATTAAAAAATTTGAACCCAGGCAGAGTAATTGTCTTCTATAGAGAAGCTCCCCCCACACACATACACAAACACACGTTGAATATTTATGTTCTAGTATCTTTTAGAGTCATATCTTGAATACTAATTAATTAGCAAATACTTATTGACTATACCAGAAAAACAATATGGCATAGTAAAAAAGAATTTGGCCTTTGGAGTCAGATTAATCTATGTTGCCACCTATTCTATTATCTTGATAAATTATTTGCAATTTTGAGTTTCTGTATCTTAATTTGTAAAATGAGGATGATAATGCTTGTTTTGCAAAGTTGTCATGAAGATTAATGAAGATAATTTATCCAAAAGCATGGAGAACTCAAAATGTAGTGTGAGACAGGTACTTTAAGAAGTCGTCTCATTTTAGCCTCAAATCAACTCTTTTTAGGAATACCAGACAAATTAAGTAGCTTGTTCAAGTTTCCATAGTCATTAATCAAATAAATCAATTGTGTTTAATCACTACGCTTTACCCCACCATGCTAGCCATGGTAGGCATCACAGAAGTGAAACAAAACAAAACAAAACAAAAACAAAAACAAAAACAAAAAGCACTAGTCTTCCTTATGAAGCTTAGAATCTGTAAAAACCATTCCTGAAAATATAGGAGACCCAGTTTACGGCACAAAAACAGGCTGAAAACCTAATTTTCCAAAACTACATGATCTAATTGCCCTTTAATTTTCTCTTTTCAGTTAGACTGTTTTTTTTTTTTTTTCTTTTGTTTCTGATGGTTTTTAAAATCCCTACTGCTATAGCAGAGATGAAACTTGTACAAAGTACTGGGTGTCAGAGAAGAGTACCCAGGATGAAATGTCCTTAGCTTGTTTTGCAAAAAAGAGATTGCTGTAATTTATGATGATCACACTGGAATAGTAACTAGCTATAACTTCATAGTAAAGCAGTCCCTCTTGAGGTCCATGTCACTGGACCACTTGAGAGGATAGTGAAACTGACATGCAGCAAGTTTCTCTTGCTACATTAGTGAGTAAGTATAGCCCATTAAATAGTATACAGGATAGGCCATTTTTATTGCCTGGATTTTTTTTATTTGTAAAAACAGTTTTATTGAAGTATAATTGACATATAATAAATTCATCATTTAAAGTATAAAATATGATCAGTTTTGACATATGTATAACCTGTGGAGCCACTAGCACAATCAAAATAATGATCATATGCATCAGCATCAAAAGTTTCTTTTTACTCCCTTTATAGACCCTTCTCCTTGTCCCTTCCTGCAATCCTCCTTCCCCCAGGCAACCACTAATCTGTTTTCTGTCACTATAGATTAGTGTGCATTTTCTGGAATTTTATATGTATGCAATAAGTATATGGTTGATACTCTTTTTGGTAGGATGGAGTTGAGTCATGTTGCAGCACGCATCGCTAGTTTGTTCCCTTTTGTTGCAGTAGTATTCCTTTGCATGACTACACCACAGTTTATCCTTCCGTTCTCCTTTTGATGGACATTGTGATCTTTTCAGTTTTGGGCTATTACAAATAAAGTGTCTATGAACATTTCTGTACAAGTAAATAGAATGCTTTCATTCCAGAATGTCTACTCATTTCAAAATAGACATATGCTTTCATTTCTCTTGAGTAAAAACCTACAAGTGGAAAAATTAAATTATGTGCTAGGTGTATGTTTTTTAAACTGCTTTCCAAAGTGATTATACAATTTTACATTCTCACCAGCAGCATATCAGAGTTCCAATTATTCCATATTCTAGCCAATAGTTCTATGGCAAATATTTATATATCAAACTTCTTAATTTTAGCCACCCTCATAGTTGTAAGACTAATAATGATGAACATCTGTTTACATACTAATTTGCTATTTGTATATCTTTTTTGGTTAAGTGTCTGTTTCAAATATGTTTAAGTATTTTGCCCAGTTTTTAGTTTGGTTGTTTGTTTTATTGTTGAGTTTTGATAGCTCTTTTTATATTCTGGATACAATTCCTTTATCAGATGTAGTGTGCTGAAAAACATCTCCACAAAGATGTTCATGACCTAATCCTCAGAACCTGTGAACATGTGTACCCTGTATGGCAAAAGGGACTCTGCAGAAGTGATTAAGTTAGCGATCTTCAGGTGGAGGGATTATCCCTGATTATCTGGGGGACCCTATATGTAATCACAAGAGTCTTTATAAGAGAAAGTCAAGAGGGTCAACATGGGAGAAGGCAGGGATGTGACAAAGGAAGCAGAGATCAGAGTGCTGTGGCCAGGAGAAAGAAATGCTGGCAGCCTCTAAAATCTGGACAAGGTTTCAACCAATTCTTCCTTGCAGACTCTGGAAGAAACCAGCCCTATTGACACTTTGGTTTCAGTCCCTAAAGACTCATTTTGGACTTTTAACCTCCAGAAACGTATAAGAATATATTTGTATTGTTATAAACTACTAACTTGGTGGTAACTTGTTATAACAGCAATAGGAAACTAATCAGTCAAATAACTACTTTGCAAATATTTTTCCCAATCTGTAATTTGTCTTTTCATTCTCTTAATAGTGCGTTTCAAAACTGAAGATGTATAGAACATTGATGTAGTCCATTTTGTCAATTTTTCAAATAGTGCTTTTGGTGTAATAGCTAAGAAATCTGTACTTAACCGAAGGACACAAAGAATTTTTCTATATTTTTCTCTAGATACTTTATAGTTCTATATTTTATATTTAAGGGTATGATGTGTTTTGAGCTAATTGTTGTGGAAGATGTGAGGAATGGATCGAAGTACATTTGTTTGTTTCAGAAACTTTTATTGAAAATACTGCTCTTTCTTCACTGTATTGCCTTTATACCTTGTCAAAAATGAGTTATTGACATATACGGGGGTTAACCTCTACAATCTGTGTTCTCTTGCATTGATCTATGAATCTATCTTTGCCGCAATATCACACTGCCTTAATTATTCTGGTGCTTTAGTAAGTCTTAAAGTTAGGTATTATTCGTCTTCCAACTTTGTTCTTTTTTCAAATTAGTTTTGGCTTTTCTAGGATCTTTTACATTTTCATAAAATTTTAAAGTCAGCCTGTCAATTTCTATAAAAATGTCTGCTGTGATTTTGACTGGGGTTACATTAAATCTACAGATACATTTCCGTATAATTGATATCTTAACAATATTGAGTCGTTTGATCCCTGAACATGATATGTCTTCCCATTTGTTTAGGTCTTCTTTACTTTTTTCAGCAATCTTTTGTAGTTTTCATTGTATAGGACTTGCATATATTTTGTCAAATTTAACCCTAAGAATTTTGTATTTCTTGATGCTTATAACTAGTATTTCTTAAATATTTGTATTTCTTAATACTTGTAACTAGTATTTTAAAAAATTTTAATACCTGATTGTTTATTGCTAACACATAGAAATAAAATTGATTTATGTATACTGATCTTCTATCTTGCAACCTTGCTTAATCACTTATTAGTTCCACAGAAGCAATGGTGGCTTCTCCAAATAGGGATAGGTTGGCTTCTTCCTTTACAATCTAAATGTCATTTATCCCTTTTTATGGCCATTATTGCATTGGCTAGAACTTCCAATGTAACGTTGAATAGAGATGGTGAAAGCAAATATCCTTGAATTGTTTGTAATCCTAAGAGGAAAGCATTTAGTCTTACCATTTTGAATACTATCCATAAGTTGTTTTATACATGGTCTTTATCAGACTGAGAGAGTTCACTTCCATTTCTAGTTTGCCAAGAGTTTTTATCAGACGCGGATGTTGGACTTTGTCAAATGCTTTTCTGTGTTTATTGAGATGATCATTTTGTTGTTGTTGTTAATGTGGTGAATTACCTTAATTAACTTTCTAGTATTAAACCAACTTGCATTACTGGGACAAACCTTATTTTGCCATGATGTATTATCCTTTTTACGTATTGTAGTATTCCATTTGCCAACATTTTGTTTAGAATTTTTGCATTAAGTTAATGAGTTACGTTGGTATGTAGTTTTAAAGTTTTTCACTGGTTTTAGTATTAGGGTAAAACTGGCCTCATAGGACTAGTTGGAAGTGTTCCTTCCCCTTTACTTTCCTGGAAGAGTTTGTGTAGATTTCGTACTGATCACCTGTTTTCTTTAGAACAGGAGAGAGTTAAATGCAAATTCTATTTATTTCTTTATTAGATATACAATATTTGAGTTATCTATGTCTTTTTGAATGAGGTGAAAGCTTGTGTCTTTTAAGAAATTTTTCTATTTCCTCTAAGTTGTCAAATTTATTGGCATAAAATTGTTCATGATATTCTCCTATTATCTTTTGAATATCTGTAGAATCTCATGTGGTGCCACTCTTATTTCTGATATTGATAATTTATGCCTTCTCTTTGTTGGATGTGCTGGTATAGTTTTCTTCATTTTCCTTGTGCTTAGGGTTTGTTTAATTTATTCCATCGGCGAGTTTATAGTTCTCAACAAGCTTGGGAAGTTTACAATATTATTTTTTCAAATATTTTTTCTGCCTCCTTCCTTTTTAGGAGCTCTTATTATGACTATATTAGGCCATCTGAAGTTGTTCCACAGGCACTGGTGCTATTTGTTTTCTTTTTGTTCTTTTTCTCTCTGTTTCATTTTGGGTAGTTTCTATGACTATATCCTCAAGTATACTAATCTTTCCTTCTTCAGTGTTCAGTCTGCCATTAATCCTATTCAGTGCATTTTCATTTCAGACATTGTCATTTCCATCTCTAGCAGTTTAATTTTGTTTTTAAATATCTTCCTTGTCTCTAGTTCACTTTTAAAACTACAGAATATGGTTGAAATTATTGTTTTAATATCTTTGTCTATTAATTCTAACATCTGTGTCAATTCTGCATTGGTTTTGACTGGTTAATTTTTCTTTATATTGTGTTTCATATTTTCCAGCCTGTTTATATGCTTGGTTATTTTTGGTTGGATGTCAGACAGTGTTAATTTTACTTTGTTGAGTGTTGGGATATGGATACTTTTTCATTTTCTATAAGTATACATAATCTTTTTCTGGAATGCAGTTCTATTACTTGGGAATAGTTTGGGTTTTGTCTTCCTTTTAAGATTTATCAGGCTGGTCCAGAGCAGTGTTTAGTTCAGGGATAATTTTTTCTCACTACTCAGGTAAGACCGTTCTGCTCTATGAATTATGAGTTTTTTCAGTCTGGTTGGTGGGAAAAGGCACTTTCCTATCCGTGTGTGAACACTAGGCAGTGTCCTTCTAATCTTTTCAGGGGGTTCCTTTCTGATTTTCTCTCATGCATTTGTGCAGGTCTCTGAAGTCTTCACTCTGTGCTCTTCTCTCTTCTCCAGTTCTCTGTCCTATGAACTCTAGCCATGTTAATCTACTTGGATTCTCAACCCCATCCCCTCAACTCAGGGAATCTGCTGGGATCCTCCTGGATTTGCCCTTTCTGCACTGCAGCCTGGAATTTCTCTCAAGTCAGTAAACTGAGGCAATTGTAAGACCCACTCCACTCTCTTGAAATATCAGTGTCTCATGTATTTTGTCTAGTTTTTTGGTTGTTTCATGTACGAGGGTAAATTTTGATCCTGTTTCTCTATTTTGACCAACAGTAGAAATCCGGTTTCATTGTGTTTTAAAGGTACAGTGTTATAGCAGGACTTTCGGACATTTCACTAAAGTGTGCAAATTTACTTTATTATTCCAAAGTAACAAAGAGGCACCTTGGATGCATATGCAAACCCCAGCAATTATGTCTTATTCACCCTTGCATTCTTAACATCTATCACGGTCCCTGGCCTGTAGAACATACTGGGTGCTTAATAAATATTTTAAAAATTAATCATTAATGAAGTAAAGTAAAAAAGTATTGCAAGGACATTACATTCAGATGGTGCCTGTTTGACTTCTGGATTCTCTCTCTCTGTTTGTGTATGTTTTATTTTTATTTTTCCTTACACAGCCAGGCTTTCTCCAGGGAAAAATATATCAGGGATAACATTTCTAAGCAACTTCATTTTTACATCCTACTAGCTATGTGACTTCACAGACTCCCTTCTCCTCCCTTCTCCAGCTGCAAATGAAAAAGTCCTACGGAAGGACTCTAATCAGCCCAGATTAGGTCATATGCCCACCCACATGGTGAGAGAGAACACAATACTGTTATTTTTTAAGAAAGTGTTTTTCCCATTAAAGCATGTTTCATTTATAAAAATTATGGAAAATTTAGACAAGTATAAAAAAGAAAATATAAGTATTACACTATCTATAGAAATCCAGTGTTAACCTTTTGAGACCTATCTTTCCTCTTTATGGAACACTGTCATGGAAAATGGGGGAGGGTCCACAGGGTCTGCATGTTTTGCATGTTATTTCAGTTCCTATTTGTAAACACTTGAATTGATTATTTCTGAGGAAAGTTAGACGGAGATGGAAACCAACTAGATCCCGTAATTTGCCTGTAAACACAACAAGTCTATGTGTTTGCAGGAAATAAGGAGAGAAAATAATGATTCTACCTCTTTGATTGTATTGAGAAATTCTGTCTCTTTAAGAGACCCAGAAACTTTTTTTTCTCATTGCCGGTCTTGACTCACCTGTGTTAAGAAACGCCTGCGTGCCTTCAGGGCAGTCTCTTTTGAACACTTGTATAAATTAAAATTTGCCTTTAGGGATTCCAAAGTTCTGTGTAAAAAATTACATGCAAGAGGAGTCTCAGCAAAGCAGCTCCAATAGTTCTCATATTGCACAGGTCTTATTACATAGATTTTTAAAACAAACCTCCTATTTTATTCAGATGAGCCATTCAAAAATGTTTATTAAATGCCTACTTTGGGCATAACATTATACATGCTATGTTGGGGATCATAAAGATAATGGATGCATGACTCCCACCTTAAAAAGCAAACTAATCATCTAAGTAGGGAGGCAGGTAAAATGAATTTATCAGCTTTAGTGTGAGGGAGAGGACAGGATTTTAAAGCCACAAATCCCAGTCTGACAAACATTCAGTTGAACAAATTTGGATTTTATTGCGCATCCCCACAATTCACTGTGTCACCGAGCTTAAAATATGAATGACACAATGTTCCTCCCTGCAGGGCCGCTGATAGAACATGAAGTTCCCCTTAAAGGGAAACAGAAATCTCATTCATATCCCTCTGGATTGGGCTTTGCAAAAATGTATACTCTTTTGACTGACCCATTAGAAAAAAGTGACCCCCCTCGGCAGGCTAATTAAAAAAATGTACCCCTTCCACAGACCTGGGCTGAGCAGAGATACCATTTGTACCCCAATAGCACAATCTACATGAGGAATCTGCAGTTTATTCTCATTCTTCTGTCCTCACATTTTCTAGTAATAACCAATCCTAATTCTTTGAGCCAGGTAAATAAGGGATGTTCTTATAGATATGGAACTCTGCTGCCTCAAGTTGTTACTTTTTTCAAATTGAGACTTTTTTTAACCTCTTGGCTTACCTACAGATTCCACAGTCTTGGTGCTGTGCTTATTATTTCAAGAGATATATATGTTTTTACACCACATTGTTAGATAGATGGCAGAAGATCTGAAGGGCTTGTCATAAGAAGCCCTGGGCAGCTGGGGTAGTTTTTGCCAATATGTGCATTTCAATGCTATGACTTATGGGCAGAGACAAGAGGGTTAGAGTACCTTCGAGCAAATACACAATCCTCCAGTGACCCCTCTGGCACTACATCAGAGGTTCTGCAATATAGCTCCAGGCAACAACTTAAAGCCAGCCAGAATTTATGGGGGAGCCTCTGCTGTGCTCAGCTTTTAAAAATACCTGCACTACAGTGCATGACAACTGGCTTCTACTTAAGTGTGTCTGATGACTCCAAACAGAGCCTGATTGATATTCAGGCCGGACTGTCCTTGGGAGTGCTTTTGGGAGATGGCTCTCAATTGCAAAACTTTCTTTTCAGTCAGGGTTGTCTCAAGGGTGTAACTAGGGTGTTCCTATAAGTGGTTCCAAATAAATGGAAGCCTAAAGCTAAGAACTTTCAGACTTTTCACAAGCCTTGCTATAAGTTGCCTGGGATTTGTTGGGACTACCATATGTACTAAAGTTAGTATCCTGAAAATAAATATTGTTTTGGATGGTTATCATCCTTGGTTAGAAAATAATTTGATTTCTAGCCATACTTCACGGTTGGTAGCCAACAGCTGTTTGGAAAGCATGAGATTTGCCTCTCTTTCATCTCTACTTGTTTACTCTACTCAACCTTCACTAAATAAATAATAATCTCGCCAAATAAGAAGGATAATCTAGGCTCCCAGAAAAAGAATTAAGTTGTTTGTTGTGCGGTATTTGTAGCAGTGGGGAGTTGAAGGTAACCTCAGGATTTACTGGGTATTAAATGCACCCAAGGAGTATTATGCAGTGATTAGAAACAATGACTTAAATGTACATGTGGCAACATGCATGGATCTAAAACACATCGTACGTAGTGGAAGAAGTAAGAAACAGAGGTAAATATAGCACATTAACATTCCCACAAGTTAAAAAAACACGTGCATACAAGACAACACTACCCATATTGCAAAAATGCATACAAACAAAAAGATAACACATCACAAATGTTAAAATGGATGCTTGTGAGGGCAGGAGAAGAAAGGGAATGGGGTATTGAGAATGAAAGAGCAAGTGGCGTAAAAGTGAGACTTACACAGAGCAATGATTAGCTCTACCCTCTGTTCCTCAGGATCAACAACAACAGCTAGAGATTTCTACTTTCCTCCCCGGAGAGCTTCAGAAGGTCTGTTGGGGTCCCAGGAATCTGTATTTAACAAGCATTCTCTTTAAGTCTTCCCATAAGAAAAGCTGGAGAAACATTGTTCTTAAGTCTAGATAAAAACAGCTTACACATCCACTTTCATTAAATTCACTTCAAAGCAATCGCTGAAGAACTTGATGAGAGCCTCTGATGAAAGGTGCAAAATGGGAGACACCAAAGAAGTGACATCTGTTCCCTGCCTTTAATAAGCTAACACCAACACACCTGGAAAAATAAAATAGAATGAGTACAGGCATACCTTGGAGATATTGTATGTTCAGTTCCAGACCACTGCAATCACGCAAATATCCTTGCTTACACTAACTGTCAGGGCAATTTGGAGAAGAGATATTCAGTGCACTAGAACATTTAGGGAAAACCTCATCAGGTGCTGGAATGTCTAAGTGTTCTTTGTAGGCAGGTAGTATGAAGAGTTAGAAAGGGAAAATGGTGTTGGCATTCTAGGAAAGAGAATGTTGAGCCAAGTTTCAGAATTGGGAATTGGCAGTGTGCGCAATATCAGTGTGGCAGATATTCAACATGAAGGGCACATTTTGGATTGGCATGAGGAATGCAGTTGAACAAACAGGCTGAGAAAAGAGTAGGAAAGATTTTTAAACGTTTTAGATTAAACGTTTAATCTAAAGGTTTAGATTGATCCCAGAAGAACAACACTACTCCCCCAACGAATCTCGTGTACATCTAGTCCCATCTTGGCATCTGCTTCCCAGTGGACCTGAACTAATGCAAGTGGTACTGACAATGATTCAAAAAAAGTTGAGACACCAATTTGGGACTGGCTCACCCTGCCCTGCAGGCAAAGAAGACATCACCCTGAATAATAAGTGGGACATCCTGATACAAGGTGACAATTCAATTGCTAAAGATTTTAGTGGTGATGACCTGAGAAAATGTCCCCAGTAGAGGGAAGCAAACTTGCTAGGCAATGATTCAGACAGGCATGGAATCTCATAGAACATAGCATGTAACCACGAGACCTCTTCACACTGAAGGGGGTGTGAGAGTGGGCCCAGGGCCATAGGATCCACTAGTCTTTGCATACTGTGGTCTAGAAGCAACCAGCTTCATGGGACACTGGAATAACCTTTTAAAGTTACAGCTTCACTGTCAGTTCTGAAATAGTACTTTGGAAGGATTCGGTACCATTTTCCAGAATAGCATATGCATTTAATCAGCGAACCATACTATGTCCCAAATAGGAGAAATATGTGGGCCCAGAAACCACGGGATGGAAACATAGCGACTTATTCCCATCACTCACTTGGGTTTTGTTTTTCTCATCCCCATAGCTCTGGTCTCTGCAAGGTTGGAGGTCCCAGAGAGGCCCCACTCTTTCCAAGGGACACAGCAAGGGTACTATTGAACTACAAGCTTTGGCTGCCCCCAGCACACTCCCTATGACTCCTTGTGACTAGGGATTGGCAAATGATCAGTCAATAGAATGACACGGGTAATTGACCCTGATTAGCAGGAAGAACTGTTACGAGATCCTGGCCAGCTTGCTCCAAGACTAAAAGTCCCATATTTTGTTTTGCTTATAAACTGTTTCCCAAAAAGTGGACAGTACTTAGATTTTCTGACTGAACATTATATTGACATTGCTGCTCAAAAGTCCTTTGGGTTCCACAGAGCAAAAGAAAGCAAGTTCACCTGAATTACACATAAATCAAATAAAAATGCTCTGGACATGCCAAAACCCCATCTCTACGAAACATACACACACACACACACACACACATACACACACACACACACAAATTAGCCGGAAGTGGTGGTGGGCGCCTGCAATCCCAGTTCTCAGGAGGCTGAGGCACGAGAATCACTTGAACTGGGAGGAGGAGGTTTCAGTGAGTCAAGATCACGCCATTGCACTCCAGCCTGGGCGACAGAGTGAGACCCTGTCTCAAAAAAAAAAAAAAAAAAAAAAAAAAAGCACTGGACAGATGAGCAGACAGCGAAGAACATCCAGTTTTGTTTTAAAGTAACAAGAGTCAGAGTGGTTATTAAATTTTAAGTGAAAGAAGTTTGCCTTTAAGAGGTCATAATAAAATGTGATATACTTTAAATAACGGAAATTTCATGGACTTTCTCAAACCAATTACTGAACTGGATCTTTTATTTTTTCATAGGCCCCTGGAAACATTTCAAAGTAAAACACTAAATGTGACTTGTTTATCCAAAACAGCTTATAAAGAATTAATAAAAACAGTATGAAAACTTGCGCAAAATGAAACAGCAAATTAAATTAATCCAGAAAACAAATATTGTTCCCTTCCTACAGATTCTCCACACCAGATGTGATAAATACTAATCAGATGGCAATTGTATGACACAGTTATGATGCAAATTCCTAGGAGCTATTTTTAGCTTTTTTGCCAACTGAAAATCATCTTCCAATGACTTCATTCAACAAAGTGAAGGTCTGGACAATTCTAACCTGCTGTTGGACAACTGTCATTGTCAGTCTTAGGACAACACGTGGTGAAAGTGAAACACAGGGGTGCAAACATGACTTTTAAACATTAACAAATTTGTGTATGTGCCACGTAAGGCTCATTCCTTTAATCTCATTAGTGTTGAGTAAAAGTTTTCTGTCTTTCCAGTTTATCCCATCAATGAACTGTTTTAAATATGCAGGCTGTTTGGGACTGAATTGTGTCTCCCTACACACATTTTAATATGTTGAAGCCCTAATCCCAGTATCTCAGAATGTGGTTGTATTTGGAGATAAGGTCTTCACAGAGGTGACCAAGTTAAAATGAGGCTGTTAGCATGGGCCCTAAACTGATCTGACTCTTGTTCTTATAAAAAGAGAGTGGGTCATAAAAAGAGACACCAGGCATGTACAGGCATCCTGAGGAAGGGCCATTCCAGAGGAAAGACCAGGTGAGGACACAGAAAGGTGTCCATGCAGAAGGTGACCATCTGCAAGCCATGGAGAGAGGCCTCAGAAGAAACCAAACTGCTGACATCTCAGTCTAGGACTTACAAACCTATGAGAAAATCAATTTCTGTTGTTTAAGCCACCAAGTATGATAGTTTATTATGGCAGTCCTAGCAAACTAATACATAAGCAACTTGGATTTTTCTTTAAAGAAACTCAATGTATCCAGATAGCCTGTCCCCTGTAAGACTTTTTAAGCCTTGCATTTTAAGGATTCTAGCCTATATTTTTAAAGATTTGGAAGATAAAACCAAACTCAAATGAGAAGTAAAATGTTTATTTTAAAAAATTGATACAGCCAATTATCCCATTTTAACTATAATCTGTACAGATATTTTAGAACATTAAACATACCTGATTTGAACATACATGAAGGGCATTTTGTCATCTTTAAATTTATATGTTCAAAATTTACAAGAAAAAAACAAATAGCCCCATTAAAAAGTAGGCAAAGGACATGAACAGACACTTCTCCAACGAAGACATACAAGGCAGCAAACAATCATATGAAAAAAAGCTCAGTACCACTGATCATTAGAGAAACGCACATCAAAACCACAATGAGATACCATCTCACACCAGTCAGAATGGCTATTATAAAAAGTAAAAAAATAACAGATGCTTGGCTGGGTGCGGTGACTGATGCCTGTCATCTCAGCACTTTAGGAGGCCGAGACAGGCAGATCACCTGAGGTCAGGAGTTCGAGACAAGCCTGGCCAACATAATGAAACCCCGTCTCTACTAAAAATACAAAATAAATGAATAAATAAATAAATAAATAAATAAAATAATTAGTCGGGCATGGTGGCATGCACTTGTAGTCCCAGCTATTCAGGAGGCTGAAGCAGGAGAATCACTCGAACCTGGGAGGCAGAGTTTGCAGTGAACTGAGATCACACCACTGCACTCCAGCCTGGGCAACAGAGCAAGACTTCATCTCAAGTAAATAAATAATAACAGATGTGGCCGGGCGCGGTGGCTCAAGCCTGTAATCCCAGCACTTTGGGAGGCCGAGACGGGCGGATCACGAGGTCAGGAGATCGAGACCATCCTGGCGAACACGGTGAAACCCTGTCTCTACTAAAAAATACAAAAAAAAAAACTAGCCGGGCGAGGTGGCGGCGCCTGTAGTCCCCGCTACTCGGGAGGCTGAGGCAGGAGAATGGCGGGAACCCGGGAAGCGGAGCTTGCAGTGAGCTGAGATCCGGCCACTGCACTCCAGCCTGGGCGACAGAGGGAGACTCTGTCTCAAAAACAAACAGACAAACAAAACAAACAAAAACAAAAAAAAACAGATGCTGGCGAGGTTGTGGAGAAAGAGGAACGCTTTTACACTGTTGGTGGGAGTGTAAATTAGTTCAACCATTGCGTATGACAGTGTGGCAATTCCTCAAAGACCTGAAGACAAAAATTCCATTCAACCCAGCAATCCTATTACTGGGTATATACCTAAAGAAATACAAATCATTCTATTATAAAGACATGTGGGCTGGTCGTGGTGGCCTATGCCTGTATTCCCAGCACTTTGGGAGGCCAAGGAGGGCAGATCACGGAGGTCAGGAGTTCAAGATGAGCCTGGCCAATATGGTGAAGCCCTGTCTCTACTAAAAATAGAAAAATTAGTCTGGCGTGGTTATGGGTGCCTGTAATCCCAGCTACTCAGGGGGCTGAGTCAGGAGAATCACTTGAACCCGGGAGGCGGAGGTTGCAGTGAGCCAGGATCACGCCATTGCACTCCAGCCTGGGCAACAAGAGCAAAACTCTATCTCAAACAAGCAAACCAAAAACACAGTAAAGACGTGCATGCGTATGTTCATTGCAACACTCTTCACAATAGCAAAAACATGGAACCAACTTAAATGCCCACCAATTATAGACTGGATAAAGAAAATGTGATATATACACATCAGGGAATACTATGCAGCCATAAAAAGCAACAAGATCGTGTCCTTTGCAGGGATATGGATGGAGCTGGAGGCCATTATCCTTAGCAAACTAATGCAGGAATAGAAAACCAAAAACTTCATGTTCTCACTTATAAGTGGGAGCTAAATGATGAGAACTCATGGACACATAGAGGAGAATAACACACACTGGGACCTACCGGAGGGCGGGGAGTGGGTGGAGGAAAAGGATTAGGAAAAATAATTAATGGATACTTGGCTTAATAACTGGGTGATGAAATAGTCTATACAACAAATCCCCATGACACATGTTTACCTATGTAGCAAACCTGCACGTGTACCCTTAAACTTTAAAGTTAAAAAATATATTAAAAATAAATTTATATGTTCAACAACAGAAGAAATCTGTTAAGTTACTAAAAAGTGAAAATGATAAAGATGAATTATAAAATCAATAGAAATTGTTTTGACATAAAGCAAATTATAACAAAAGTTTCAAGTCATACCAGAAGCCAGAATTCATTAAGAAAAATAGATCAATTTTTTCAAACTGAAATAATGAATAGGTTCTTGGACTGTTTGGAAACACAATTAATGTAAAGAATGATGCATAAAGGTACATTAAGAAAACAATAAACTCCAGATTTCACAATATTCTTCTAATATCACTCAAGATAACATACAATTCATAATATTCTTCTAAACAAGTATATCAGTCTGCTATGGCAAGCTAGTTACTGAGTGTTGTCAATTCAAAGAGTATTTGAAATTAGTCATTCATTAGAAATCTTGAAATACTTTGAAATTTTATAGCATATGCATAAAAGAATCTGGATTGTGGTTTTCCTAAATTGAATGACAATTCTAAAAATTTATGAGACAGCATCAATAACAAAAAGATGAATAAAACCCGCATATGCTTAGAAATTAAAAATAGGCTACTAAATAATGGTTCAAAGAAAAATACAAATTAAATTTAAAAACATTTAGAAATTAATTAAATTGAATATCAAAACTGGGACATACAAAAACTTGTGGAATGAGGTGAAAATGCACTTTCAGAGGCTATTGTAGAAAATAATGATTGATTGAAAAGTAATGGGATAAGTGTACAACTAATAGGTTAAAAACAGAACAACATAAGCCTACAAGAAGAAGAGAATAAAGACAAGAGCAGAAATCAACAAATTAGACAACAATTACAAATAGAACAGCAATGAAACCAAAGCTGGCTCTTCAAAAACATTTATTTATTTATTTATTTATTTTATTTTTTATTATTATGATACTTTAAGTTCTAGGGTACATGTGCATAACGTGCAGGTTTGTTACATATGTATACTTGTGCCATGTTGGTGTGCTGCACCCATCAACTCGTCAGCAAACATTTATTTAAAAAATCAGTCTCTGCTAAGATTGATTAAGGAGAAGGAGAGAGAGACAGACAGAGAGAGAACATGCCCAAATGAACAATACTAGGATTGAAAAGGGGTATAACTTCTGTTGTATCCTTGGTCGTAATACTAAAGAGTGTTATAACCAAGCTTATGCCAATTTAAATTTGAAAATAAAGACAAAATACACAAAATCTTAGAAAAATATATCCCAAAACCAACACAAAAAGAAATGCATGCCTATTACATATGTGTGAATTTTATCAAACTTCATGAAATGAATAATTCCAATTACAATTATTATCTTACAGAACTTATTATCTTATATAAGCTTATACAGAACTGTCAAAAGGAAAAACTTGAAAAGGAAAAACTTGGAAATGTATTTTATGAGGCAGTTTAACTTTGATCTTAAAACTAAAAATTTGTATAAGAAAAGAAAATTATAGGTCAATCTAATTTAGGAACATGATGAAAAATTCTAAACAAAATATTAGCAAACTGAATCTAGCGTATACAGAAAAATGAACTACATCAGGACTAAGTTGGGCATTTATTTAAAAAATGCAAGAGCAGTTTAATATTAGTAAACTCATGAATATCAGTTATCATATAAATATACTAAGGGAGAAAAACGTAATTTTAACAGATATAGAATAAAAATTTTATGAATGTATAATTCATTTTTTATTTTTAAAACCCATCAAATTAGAAGCAGAAGATATTTTTTTACCCTGATAGAGAATACCAAAAGTTTGTATAATATATCATATTAGCCAGGCACTGTCACATGTGCTGTTGTCCCATCTACTAAGGAGGCTGAGGCAAGAGAATCTTCCTCCCAGGCTTGAGCCTGGTAGTTCAAGTCCAGCTTGTGCAACATAGCAAGGCCCCCATCTCTAAAATATAAAATGAAATTACATAATCAGGAAAAGCAGGAAAACATTCACTTTTACTTAATATTGTATTAAACATCATAAGCCAGTACAAAGAGTCAAGAGAAAAACTAATAGTTACAAAGATTGGAAAGGAAGGAACAAAAACTATCATTTTTCATAGATGATATGTATACATAGAAAATCCAAAAGAATCTGTAGAAAAATATTGGAATTATGAGTTTGGCAAAGTGATTGGGCAAAAGATAAATGCATAAAAATCAATTCATTTATATACACCAGCCACAAAGAGCAAACGGCCTCTAAATATCCATTTACAATTGTAACAACAAAAAAATGTGCTTCAAAGCAATCTCACAAAAAATACGCAAGACCTTTATGGAAAACCGATAAAACATTACTGAAAGATGTAAAAGAAGAACTTGATAGAGAACGATTCCATGTTCATGAAAAGGAAGACTCAATGCTCTAAATATGTCAGTACTCCCCAAATTGATCCACAGTTTTAATACAGCACAATTCAAATCCCAACAGTGTTTTTGGTGGAAATTGACAAACAAATTTTAAAAGGTGTACAGAATAGCAATGTGCCAAGAATTATAACACTTCTGATGAAGAGGAATAAGGTAGATGTACTTGCCTACTAAATATTAAAATTTTAAAAACTCTAATAATTAAGGTAGTATTGTCTTGGTGCAGGAAGACAAATTGACAAGTGGAACAGAACAGAGCTCAGGAATCAGATATCTGATGTATGGTAGAGATTGTATTGTACTTCTGTGGGGAAAAGAAAGGATGAGATGGTCAATAAACATGTGAAGATAACTGGTTATCTCTAAAAGAAGTTGGATTCCCACATCATTAGTCCTCTAGGGCTGTCATAACAAAATACCAGAGACTGAGCAGCTTAAACAACAGATGTTTATTTTCTCACAGTTCTGGAGGCTGGAAGTCCAATATCAAGGTGCTGGCAGGGAGGGTTCTCGTAAAACCTTCCTCCTTGACTCACGGATGGCTGCTTTTTTTCTGTGTTTTCACCTGGCCTTTCCTCTATACTCACGCATCCCTGGTGTGTGTGCATCTCTCTCTTCTTAAAAGGCCAAAGTCCTATTGGATCAGGGCCCCACCCTAATAACCTTTAACATTACCTCCTTAAAAGCCCTATCTCCAAATATAATCACATTGAGGGTTAAAGCTTCAATATATAAATTTTGGGGGGACATGATTCTGTCTATAAACCTACAATATACTAGTAGAAATAAAAATTTATTCCAGATTGATCAAAGATTACATATGAAAGACAAAACTTTAAAACTTACCACAAGTGGATGTAAGACATGAAACAACAGTTTTTGTACATTAGACATCAGGCAGCTCAAGACAGCAATCCCTGAGAAAATAGAAATGTACAAAGTAAGCCCCAGAATTGCTCCCAAATTAATGCTTAAAGGCAGCTTCCAGGCTGCAGTGCAGGAATGAGGATCTCAAACAGCCTGCAGGCTCCCAGCATTAAGGGGACAGAGCTAAGGATTCGGAGTAGCCAAGGCAGCTAGAATTTGTAGGACTGAGTAGCAGAAAAATTGTTGCACAGAGAAGAGATCTGCACAGACAGAGCTCCAGACATCTGCAGAGGGTTCCCCTTGAATCTTCAGTTAACTATTGATCAGTGAATGTATATGCTGAGAACCAGAGAAAGAATCACCAGAAAGGAACAGGTGTGATAATCCCCAGAGATCACACAAAGGGCTATTGAAGTCAGAATGGAAAAAACTGTATTAGATGGGGCCATAGAGTACTCAGAACGGCATTGCTTCACTAATGGGGCCAAATTGTCTCTAGACTAAATGCTGCTCTGTTCCCACCTGAATGACCTTAAAAGCAAGCATTGAAAATATCAAATTGTTTTTAAATAGCTTAACTGCTTCTCAGAACGAAGTTCAAGAATATGTAAAGGAATGAAGAAATGTCCTGCAAGGAACAATATGAAATTCAAAATGTCTGACATCCAATCAAAATTGCCAGGCATGCAAAGAAGAAGAATATGATCTAAAATGAGGAGAAAAATCAGTCAATAAAAACAGACCTAATTAAATGGATTACAGAATTAGTGGACAAGGATGTTAAGGCAGCTACAAAAAGTATACTTCATATGTTCTGGAAGATAGAGGGCAACATGAGCATTTTAAGAAGAGATATGAAAGAGATTTTTAAAAAATATTTTTAGGCCGGGCGCGGTGGCTCAAGCCTGTAATCCCAGCACTTTGGGAGGCCGAGATGGGCGGATCACGAGGTCAGGAGATCGAGACCATCCTGGCTAACACAGTGAAACCCCGTCTCTACTAAAAAATGCAAAAAAACTAGCCGGGTGAGGTGGCGGGCGCCTGTAGTTCCAGCTGCTCGGGAGGCTGAGGCAGGAGAATGGCGGGAACCCGGGAGGCGGAGCTTGCAGTGAGCTGAGATCCGGCCACTGCACTCCAGCCTGGGCGACAGAGGGAGTCTCCGTCTCAAAAAAAAAAAAAAAAAAAAAAAAATTTAAAATTTTAAAAATGTGGGTCTTTTTAGACCCAAATCAAATTGCTAGTTATGAAAAATACAGTCATTAACAAGAGTTGATGCTGTAGAAGAAAAGGTTATTAAATTTGAAGACATGGCAGTGGAAACCATTCAAAATGAAACACAGAGAGGAAAAAAGACAAAACAAACCGAAAAGCACAGTGCATCACTGAGTATGTGACAATGTGTAATTGGAGTTTCTGAAAGAGAAAAGAATAAGGAAGGAGGAGCATAAAAAGAATTGAAGAAATAATGGCTGAAAATATTCTAAATTTCATAAAATTTATTGAAATTTTATTCCAATTTTAACTAACAAAGGTCTCGTGGATTCTTTCTTTCTTTTTCTTTTTTTGAGACAGTCTCGTTCTGTCATCCAGGCTGGAGTGCAGTGGCACAATCTCAGCTTACTGCATCCTCTGTCTCCTGGGTTCAAAAGATTCTCGTGCCTCAGTCTACCAAGTAGCAGGGATTATAGGCATGTGTCACCACGCCCAGCTAATTTTTTTTATTTTTTAGTGGAGATGGGGTTTCACCATGCTGGCCAATCTGGTCTTGAACTCCTGACTTCAAGTGATCCTCCCACTTCAGCCTCCAAAAGTGCTGGGATCATAGGCATGAGCCACCGGCGCCCAGCCAGATTATTTCCTGAAGCCATTCAAGACAGTCATTAGAAACTACAGAAACAAGGAATCTGATTGTTTTATGTACCCATGAAAAGACAGTAGTTTGTGATGAACTCAGAAAAAGAGAAAGAGAGAGAGAGAAGTATACAAAAGATGGGAAGTGGCAGGTATCTCCTATTTCTTCAGAACAGACTTTGGGTGATTTAATTCCAACTCACTGATGATTTTAGATCTGGAACATCTCTGAGAGATCATCTCATCTAATTTCCTTGGCTTATACGTTCAAGAACTGAGAATCAATATATTAAATGACTTGTCCAAGGTCACATAAAATGTTAGTTACAGAATTGTCACTAGCACTTAAGTTCCTTGATTTCTAGTGCTCTAGATGCTAGTACTCTAGAAGCACTCTAGGCTTTCCAGTCAATGAGAGGGGGGAAAAAAAATCCCTCTCTCTCTCTCTTTTCTTTTTCTTTTTTTTAAACCCTGGGCCAACCATAGGGTATCCCCAACGTACAAGTAAAATTCTCTGATCACATTACTCATTTCAGAGAATAGCTATGAAAATGTGAATTTGCTTAGAGGATGGATAGTCTGGTTTTAACTGGCTGTGAGGTTTGGTTGAGCATCAATGAGAGAAAAGTACCTAGCAGTGGCTCTGGGGACCTGGGACACTATCACAGGACTGAGGGCAAAAATATTTTCTCAATAATGCTAAGATGCTATTTGCCTTTTCATACTCCCTCTTTTGTAAATACACAATGGAATGTTCCAGAGTCTACATGACGTGTGATATCACAGCAGATTGAATGTACAAGCAGCTATGACACTATAGCCATCTTCTATTGTTAGGCATTAGTAAATTTGCAAAAATGAAAATGTCATTCTTCTCACTATTTTTTTGGAAAAATAATTTTTTCATAAAAATATGTTAACATGTAATGGGTTTGTTATTGCTATTTTAAAATATATAAGAAATAAATATTTTAAAACTTCCCTCAGTCTTCTAATTTAATAAATAGTCATAGGTATAGTCCATATAAATAAAAGTTTCTTGGAGTCCTTGATAATTTTTAAGAGTGAAAAGGGATCCTGGCCAGTTGCATGGCTCACGCTTGTAATCCCAGCTCTTTGGGTGGCCAGAGCTGGCAGATCACAAGGTCAGGAGTCCAAGACCAGCCTGACCAATGTGGTGAAACCCCGTCTCTACTAAAAATAAAAAAAACTAGTTGGGCGTGGTGGTGCATACCTGTAGTCCCAGCTACTTGGGAAGCTGAGGCAGGAGAATCACTTGAACCCGGGAGGTGGAGGTTCCAGTGAGCTGAGATCATGCCACTGCACTCCAGCCTGGGCAACAGAGCAAGATTCCATCTCAAAAAAAGTCCTAAAACAAAGAAGTTTGAGAATGGCTATTATACCAGGTCTCAAAAATCATGCCGAAGAATTTATCTTTCACTATCAGGCTCATTACTGAAGAGTTTTGAGCAGGGAGGTGTCATAATCAGAGTCAGGCTTTAGTGAAGACTTGCCTGGCAATTTATGGATGGATAGATAATGAAGAAGGGAATGAAAAAACAATCAGAAGGCTATAAAAGTGCAGTTGAGAATTGGGGATATAATGGACTAGATATGAGAAGGAGGCAAAACGATGTAGCAGTGGAACTTATGGGAGAAAGAGTGATGAGATTCAAGGGTCACTGGAGAGAAAAATGACCAATATGTTACCTAGATGACCAAAAGAGTGGCAGTACCATTAACAAAAATAAAAAATCAAGAGGATGAGTTTTAAGTTTTGAGCTGCTAATGTTGAAGTAAAATTGTGATATCACCTGCAGAGAGTTGGAAGTGTGGGACTAGAATTTAAGAAAGGTTAGTTCATGTTGGACAGATGGAGTTAGATGGTGTTTGAGGTTTGGGAAGCTGAAAAATTCCCCAGGGAGATGAGGGGGTGTGGGCTGGAGAAAGAGAGGGGGAACAAGAGACCCCATAGGGTCAATAGGGGAGGTGCTAATCCTAAAGGTAGAATTAGCACTGTGATTTTGCAATGCCTCTGAAACCAGGAGGAGTGCTTCTAGAAGGAGAAAGATGAGTTAATGGTATCCAGAAACCCATAGGGGTAGGAACTAAAATAATTTCTGTGATGTCTCAGGAATCTTCAAATATAATTTTATTGGAGTGGTGGATGTGAGTTAAATTTCAGAGGGTGAAGGAATGAGTGTGGGTTGGGAAACTCCAAAAAGAAGTTTGACCATAAGAAAATAGAGTGAGAGAAAATGGTAACCAACCCAGAGAATGGATAAACTCTGAGGATGAAAACATGCAAGGAAAGAAAAAAAAAAATCCTACAAAAACTTACTGTTTGGAGTCAGAAAGAGGAAGCCTGAAAAGGGGGAAGGATTGGTTAGTGCCCAGGAAAATGGGGGGCGGGGGGTGGTGGGAACAGGTAACAATGTCCAAGGCAGCAGAAGTCCAGGAACACCTGGGGGAATATCAGGATCAGATATGCCTGGATTCCATTCCTGACAAAAACAAAACATGAAAAGCTTATATGCGAAGGAAGCCTGCCTGTCTCTGTAGACTCCACCTCTGGGGACAGGGCACAGCTAATCAACAACAACAACAACAACAAAAAGCAGCAGAAACCTCTGCAGATGCAAACGACTCTGTCTGACAACTTTGAAGAGAGCAGTGGATCTCCCAACCCAGCGGTTGAGATCTGAGAAGGGACAGACTGCCTGCTCAAGTGGGTCCCTGACCCCTGAGTAGCCTAACTGGGAGACATCCTCCACTAGGGGTAGACTGACACCCCACACCTCACACGGTGGAGTACACCCCTGAGAGGAAGCTTCCAAAGCAAGAATCAGACAGGTACACTCGCTGTTCAGCAATATTCTATCTTCTGCAGCCTCTGCTGCTGATACCCAGGCAAACAGGGTCTGGAGTGGACCTCAAGCAATCTCCAACAGACCTACAGCTGAGGGTCCTGACTGTTAGAAGGAAAACTATCAAACAGGAAGGACACCTACACCAAAACCCCATCAGTACGTCACCATCATCAAAGACCAGAGGTAGATAAAACCACAAAGATGGGGAAAAAGCAGGGCAGAAAAGCTGGAAATTCAAAAAATAAGAGCACATCTCCCCCTGCAAAGGAGCGCAGCTCATCGCCAGCAACGGATCAAAGCTGGACGGAGAATGACTTTGACGAGATGAGAGAAGAAGGCTTCAGTCCATCAAAATTCTCAGAGCTAAAGGAGGAATTACGTACCCAGCACAAAGAAACTAAAAATCTTGAAAAAAGAGTGGAAGAATTGATAGCTAGACTAATTGATGCAGAGAAGGTCATAAACGAAATGACAGAGATGAAAACCATGACACGAGAAATATGTGACAAATGCACAAGCTTCAGTAACCGACTCGATCAACTGGAAGAAAGAGTATCAGTGATTGAGGATCAAATGAATGAAATGAAGCGAGAAGAGAAACCAAAAGAAAAAAGAAGAAAAAGAAATGAACAAAGCCTGCAAGAAGTATGGGATTATGTAAAAAGACCAAATCTATGTCTGATTGGGGTGCCTGAAAGCGAGGGGGAAAATGGAATCAAGTTGGAAAACACTCTTTAGGATATCATCCAGGAGAACTTCCCCAACCTAGTAGGGCAGGCCAACATTCAAATTCAGGAAATTCAGAGAACGCCACAAAGATACTCCTCGAGAAGAGCAACTCCAAGACACATAATTGCCAGATTCACCAAAGTTGAAATGAAGGAAAAAATCTTAAGGGCAGCCAGAGAGAAAGGTCGGGTTACCCACAAAGGGAAGCCCATCAGACTAACAGCAGATCTCTCGGCAGAAACTCTACAAGCCAGAAGAGAGTGGGGGCCAATATTCAACATTCTTAAAGAAAAGAATTTTCAACCCAGAATTTCATATCCAGCCAAACTAAGTTTCATAAGTGAAGGAGAAATAAAATCCTTTACAGATAAGCAAATGCTTAGAGATTTTGTCACCACCAGGCCTGCCTTACAAGAGACCCTGAAGGAAGCACTAAACATGGAAAGGAACAACCAGTACCACCCATTGCAAAAACATGCCAAAATGTAAAGACCATCGAGGCTAGGAAGAAACTGCATCAACTAACGAGCAAAATAACCAGTTAATATCATAATGGCAGGATCAACTTCACACATAACAATATTAACCTTAAATGTAAATGGACTAAATGCTCCAATTAAAAGACACAGACTGGCAAACTGGATAAAGAGTCAACACCCATCAGTCCGCTGTATTCAGGAGACCCATCTCACATGCAGAGACATACATAGGCTCAAAATAAAGGGATGGAGGAAGATCTACCAAGCAAATGGAGAACAAAAAAAAGCAGGGGTTGCAATACTAGTCTCTGATAAAACAGACTTTAAACCATCAAAGATCAAAAGAGACAAAGAAGGCCATTACATAATGGTAAAGGGATCAATTCAACAGGAAGAGCTAACTATCCTAAATATATATGCACCCAATACAGGAGCACCCAGATTCATAAAGCAAGTCCTTAGAGACTTACAAAGAGACTTAGACTCCCATACAATAATAATGGGAGACTTCAACACTCCACTGTCAACATTAGACAGATCAATGAGACAGAAAGTTAACAAGGATATCCAGGACTTGAACTCATCTCTGCAGCAAGCAGACCTAATAGACATCTATAGAACTCTCCACCCCAAATCAACAGAATATACATTCTTCTCAGCACCACATCACACTTATTCCAAAATTGACCACATAATTGGAAGTAAAGCACTCCTCAGCAAATGTACAAGAACAGAAATTATAACAAACTGCCTCTCAGACCACAGTGCAATCAAACTAGAACTCAGGACTAAGAAACTCAATCAAAACCGCTCAACTACATGGAAACTGAACAACCTGCTCCTGAATGACTACTGGGTGTAAAACAAATGAAGGCAGAAATAAAGATGTTCTTTGAAACCAATGAGAACAAAGATACAACATACCAGAATCTCTGGGACACATTTAAAGCAGTGTGTAGAGGGAAATTTATAGCACTAAATGCCCACAAGAGAAAGCTGGAAAGATCTAAAATTGACACTCTAACATCACAATTAAAAGAACTAGAGAAGCAAGAGCAAACACATTCAAAAGCTAGCAGAAGGCAAGAAATAACTAAGATCAGAGCAGAACTGAAGGAGATAGAGACACAAAAAACCCTCCAAAAAATCAATGAATCCAGGAGTTGGTGTTTTGAAAAGATCAACAAAATTGACAGACCACTAGCAAGACTAATAAAGAAGAAAAGAGAGAAGAATCAAATAGATGCAATAAAAAATGATAATGGGGATATCACCACTGACCCCACAGAAATACAAACTACCATCAGTGAATATTATAAACACCTCTATGCAAATAAACTAGAAAATCTGGAAGAAATGGATAATTTCCTGGACACTTACACTCTTCCAAGACTAAACCAGGAAGAAGTTGAATCCCTGAATAGACCAATAGCAGGCTCTGAAATTGAGGCAACAATTAATAGCCTACCCACCAAAAAAAGTCCAGGACCAGAAGGATTCACAGCTGAATTCTACCAGAGGTACAAGGAGGAGCTGGTACCATTCCTTCTGAAACTATTCCAATCAATAGAAAAAGAGGGAATCCTCCCTAACTCATTTTATGAGGCCAACATCATCCTGATACCAAGGCCTGGCAGAGACACAACAAAAAAAGAGAATTTTAGACCAATATCCCTGATAAACATCGATGCAAAAATCCTCAATAAAATACTGGCAAACCGGATTCAGCAGCACATTAAAAGCTTATCCACCATGATCAAGTGGGCTTCATCCCTGAGAAGCAAGGCTGGTTCAACATTTGCAAATCAATAAACGTAATCCAGCATATAAACATAACCAAAGACAAGAACCGCATGATTATCTCAATAGATGCAGAAAAGGCCTTTGACAAAATTCAACAGCCCTTCATGCTAAAAACGCTCAATAAATTCAGTATTGATGGAACGTACCTCAAAATAATAAGAGCTGTTTATGACAAACCCACAGCCAACATCATACTGAATGGGAGAAAACTGGAAAAATTCCCTTTGAAAACTGGCACAAGACAGGGATGTCCTCTCTCACCACTCCTATTCAACATAGTGTTGGAAGTTCTGGCTAGGGCAATCAGGCAAGAGAAAGAAATAAAGGGTATTCAGTTAGGAAAAGAAGAAGTCAAATTGTCCCTGTTTGCAGATGACATGATTGTATATTTAGAAAACCCCATTGTCTCAGCCCAAAATCTCCTTAAGCTGATAAGCAACTTCAGCAAAGTCTCAGGATACAAAATTAATGTGCAAAAATCACAAGCATTCTTATACACCAGTAACAAACAGAGAGCCAAATCATGAATGAACTTCCATTCACAATTGCCTCAAAGAGAATAAAATACCTAGGAATCCAACTTACAAGGGATGTAAAGGACCTCTTCAAGGAGAACTACAAACCACTGCTCAGTGAAATCAAAGAGGACACAAACAAATGGAAGAACATACCATGCTCATGGATAGGAAGAATCAATATCGTGAAAATGGCCATACTGCCCAAGGTTATTTATAGATTCAATGCCATCCCCATCAAGTTAACAATGACTTTCTTCACAGAATTGGAAAAAACTGCTTTAAAGTTCATATGGAACCAAAAAAGACCCCGCATTGCCAAGACAATCCTAAGTCAAAAGAACAAAGCTGGAGGCCTCACGCTACCTTACCTCAAACTATACTACAAGGCTACAGTAACCAAAACAGCATGGTACTGGTACCAAAACAGAGATATAGACCAATGGAACAGAACAGAGCCCTCAAAAATAATACCACACATCTACAGCCATCTGATCTTTGATAAACCTGAGAGAAACAAGAAATGGGGAAAGGATTCCCTATTTAATAAATGGTGCTGGGAAAATTGGCTAGCCATAAGTAGAAAGCTGAAACTGGATCCTTTCCTTACTCCTTATATGAAAATTAATTCAAGATGGATTAGAGACTTAAATGTTAGACCTAATACCATAAAAACCCTAGAAGAAAACCTAGGTAGTACCATTCAGGACATAGGCATGGGCAAGGACTTCATGTCTAAAACACCAAAAGCAACGGCACCAAAAGCCAAAATTGACAAATGGGATCTAATTAAACTAAAGAGCTTCTGCACAGCAAAAGAAACTACCATCAGAGTGAACAGGCAACCTATAGAATGGGAGAAATTTTTTGCAATCTACTCATCTGACAAAGGGCTAATATCCAGAACCTACAAAGAACTCAAACAAATTTACAAGGAAAAAACAAACAACGCCATCAAAAAGTGGGCAAAGGATATGAACAGACATTTCTCAAAAGAAGACATTCATACAGCCAACAGACACATGAAAAAAAGCTCACCATCACTGGCCGTCAGAGAAATGCAAATCAAAACCACAATGAGATACCATCTCACACCAGTTAGAATGGCAATCATTAAAAAGTCAGGAAACAACAGGTGCTGGAGAGGATGTGGAGAAATAGGAACACTTTTACACTGTTGTTGGGACTGTAAACTAGTTCAACCATTATGGAAAACAGTATGGCGATTCCTCAAGGATCTAGAACTAGATGTACCATATGACCCAGCCATCCCATTACTGGGTATATACCCAAAGGATTATAAATCATGCTGCTATAAAGACACATGCACACGTATGTTTATTGCGGCACTATTCAAAATAGCAAAGACTTGGAATCAACCCAAATGTCCATCAGTGACAGACTGGATTAAGAAAATGTGGCACATATACACCATGGAATACTATGCAGCCATAAAAAATGATGAGTTCGTGTCCTTTGTAGGGACATGGATGCAGCCGGAAACCATCATTCTTAGCAAACTATCACAAGAAGAGAAAACCAAACACCACATGTTCTCACTCATAGGTGGGAACTGAACAATGAGATCACTTGGACTCGGGAAGGGGAACATCACACACCAGGGCCTATCATGGGGAGGGGGGAGGGGGGAGGGATTGCATTGGGAGTTATACCTGATGTAAATGACGAGTTGATGGGTGCTGACGAGTTGATGGGTGCAGCACACCAACATGGCACAAGTATACATATGTAACAAACCTGCACGTTATGCACATGTACCCTAGAACTTAAAGTATAATAATAATAATAAAAAGAAAAGAAAAAAAAAAGCTTATATGCATAGAAAACTCCTGGAGGTTTTATAATAGTAAACTTTCACATGTAGTTTCCTCTAAAAAGTAGGACTCATGGAGATTTCCTTTTTGTATCTATTCTTCTGTATAATTGGAGTTTGGAATTTTTAAGATCACGAATCCATATTTATTTACAATTTAAAATATTCAAATTTTTAGCAATCTGTGTCAAGTTCAAAAATTTAAACAATTTGACCTTGAATGAGAAGGAAAAATTGAAGAAGGTATCTCTTACTATATATATATATAGAATTTCTTCATGTGCATAAACTTCTTTTATAATTTAAAAAATTGTAAGAGAAAATATTGTCATAAGGAAGAAAAATAAATAGTTGGTATTGTGTTCTATAACATTCACCTTTTAGTTCTGGGCAGGAGGATATAATGTCCCTGCCCTCAGAGAGTAAAGAGACGACATGATGCAAAATAGCTTCTAAATCCCAGCCCAGTGTACAGAATAGAAACATCGTGGGACAAATTAAAAGAATTAACTCTAAAGCTACATCTACAGCCTTTAAGGTGCCTGTCATATGGTAGCCACTCAATAAATATTAGTTGTTATGACTTGTCAAGTTATATTTATATTTCGTATATTATAAAATGTAAATGTAGTAGCCTTAGGCCTCTAATAAATCCATTAATATTTACAGAACCCAATGCCTGCACATGTGCCAGAGATGAGAAAATGAATGAGATATTATCCTTTCCTTAGAAGCTAATTGGCAAACAAAATATAAAAAGATATATAATAATGCAGGTCAGGGTATGCCATGTTCCAAATATGTAATCCAGACAAAAGTGGTTCTGCAATTTGAAGATTAGTAAAATCACAGAGGACAGGAGCAATTAGGAAAAGCACTGCAGAGATAAGACATGAATGGACCTTGGAGAATATTAAAAGAGAGAAAAAGGCATCCTAGGGGGGAAAATGTGATGAACAGAGACTAGAAACAAAAAAGATGTGTGGTCTAAATATAATTTGTTATCCTGGATGGGATCCTGAAACAGCAAAAGGACTGTTGTATGAAAACTGATGTTTAGTCAAAAGTAATATACTGATTTTGTTTTCTTAACTTTCACAAATGTATCATGATAATGTAAGATGTTAACATTAGGGGAAACTGGATAAAGAGTACACATATAGGAACTCTCCATACCAACTTTATATTTTTTTCTGTACATCTAAAAATTATCCCAAATTAAAATTTATCTTTAAAACTGTGCATGGTAAGTTTATGAACTAGTGAGTAAATGAATACAGCCAAAGCTCAGAATTTACTTAGAAAGATAATGATAAATTAAGACGAACAGGTGGGTAAGTCCTAGATTGCAGAAGACTTTGAATGCCTGGCTAAAGATTTCTGATTTAATTCTGCAGTTCATGCAGTGTCATTGAAAGTAGCAGAGCAATGAGGTGTTTGAAGGATAAAGGAGCCTTCGAATAGGTGGCCCAGAAAGTCTTATGTCACCAGTATCATTGACTTCCATTTGTGCAACATCACATTTTCTAAAAACCACCACAAATGGCACACTCACATATTCTCATTCATATTTTCCTCAGTTATTAAATGCTAATGTTCAGTAAAAATACCAGGTGATGGGAGAGAAGCAAACAATGTAGCCCTCCCCTCATGAATAATGAAGCCCTAAGTAATGATGATTTGTTCCCACTCAATATCCATAGTGCTAGGAGCAGACCTTTCTCTATGAAAAGTTAGTGTTGTGATGAGCTTCCATTTCTTTTACTGTCAGCCAAAAACAGTTCCTTGAAGGATATTGCTTCACGGTAGGAAAAATCATTTAAAAGACCCTCCAAGTTGTGCAGATGTAAGGCAAACAGACAATCTTTGCCTGTGAGAGTTTGTGTGTAGGTGTAAGTGTCCAAAATCAGCATGTGTTTGTTGCTTAACAACGTCTGCTTTTCTCCTTTGCATGAAATAGGGAGATTCATTGTTGGGTGTGCCGAGGTAGTCCAGTGGCAGGAAGAGATGCTAAGACAGACCAAACAAGGATTTATGGAGAAGACTTATGTGTCCAGCATGACAAGAGGCTGGGATTGGGTTCTTTTCTAGCCTTGGCCACCTGGCTTGGTGCTAAGCATTGAAGGGAAAAATAGATGAGTGTGTGAATGTGATCTAAAATAGATGTGATCTCAGAGCTCCAGAGGGACACTGCTGGGGTGATGGGAAGAAGAGAGCTGAATCAGTAGGAGCATCACAGCAGCCACAAACAAATGTCCTGATATCAGAATGTGTGGGACCCATCTTTAACCTCATGTAGCAGAGACCAAGCCAAGGCATTAGTGGATTGTTCATACTTCCCAGATTTCTCTTTCTTCCTGGCTTTTTGTAGGACTGATCTCCTTTGAACTGAGTAAGTTCCTAGTGTTCTTACCCAAGCAGGCTGGCTGCAGGAGGCCTTAGGAAATAAGTGGACTTCCTGTCACTAAGGGCAAGTGGTGATCAAGCAAGAAATTGAATAAATAAATGTGAGGCAATTGTGTGTGTATTCCAAGCTAGCAAAGTGGATCATTCCAGATACACTATTGATGTGAATTTCTACAAAGTGAGTCATTTCCCCTATGGTCTTTTTTAACATTTCTTAAAGGTATTCCCACAACACCTGCAGTTCAGTGCACTGTTTTTGAGAATGTAAGAAGCAGAGTGCACAACCTACCTATGAAAAAAATGGACTCAGAGGATAGGAATGAGAGAGCTTCATGAAGTGAAAACCTGCATGTACTAGTCTGATTCTTTTTTCTGCTTGTGTAGGACACACTACCGTGCTGCCTGTTTGAAGCCACCTCACAGGATAATTGCAAGAGCCACTGGGACATTGGTTCCATGAAAGGAAGAGTTCTGTGTTGCTTATTGACCTATACCAGGGCCTGGTAGATGCTCAGTAAATATTTACTGAATAAACCAATGAATCTAGTGAACTAAGGGACATCAGAGTATCTAAATACTACAAAGTAGGATTGAAGACTGTTGATGGTTAATGTCTGTCCACTGAAAACACTATTAGGGAGGGAGAAATTTTCTGGGAGAAGATTGTCAGGAGGAAAGAATACATTAATACAAATACACAGGGGAGAAAGCTTATGTAACGGAGGGCTCCAGTCTAAGTCCCTTTAAGCTAAATTGAGCCAAGAGCGTTGTCTTACTGATGAGTATTCCTTTGTAGAGGAAATAGAGATCTTTGAGAAGTGGAAGTAAACCTCAATTTTCTGGACCTGATGCTAGATATTCTAGCACATTAAAGATGTCAGACAAAGGAGATGACACCTTAAGATTTATTCCAGATTGTATATTTTCCTCCATTTGTGGGTTAGATTGTGTATTTTTCTCCTTTTGTGGGTTGAGAAAGTAATAGAGAATGTGGGGAAAGAAAGTTTCTCCTGTTCTCTCTATAATTTTAGGAGCTACACTATCTGGGAAGCTTGGGGTCTAACTAATCCTGTGATATCTAGACTAAGTAAGAAGAAATGGGTGGATCTTCAGGTAAAGGAAGATGGTAAGATGTATCTTGTTCAAGAGTTCTTGTAGCTGAGTATACACTAATAGTTGATTACCTCAAAGAGTAACTGAAAGGGCCAGGGTAGCTCTACTTACTGGGAAAGAGGGACATTTTATATTTGATTTGAAATGTTTGTTATACCGTCAGAAAATGCTATTGTTACAGATTTTCTGGGACTCTATACTACACTTCTCCCATTCTAATGGTGAGAATGACCTAGTAAGTAAACTGTATCTTTCCATTTATAATTTGGGAAGAGTTTTGAAAAGGCACAGGGTATCTCTGGTCTACAAAGGTTATACCTCGTTCAGAAAAAATTGGAGGCACCCGGGTGCAGTGACTCACACCTGTAATCCCAGCACTTTGGGAGGTCAAAGAGGGTGGATCACCTTAGGTCAGGAGTTTGAGCCCAGCCTGGCCAACATGGTGAAACCTCGTCTCTACTAAAAATACAAAAAATTAGCCGGGTGTATAATCCCGGCTACTTGGGAGGCTGAGGCAGGAGAATTCCTTGAACCCAGGTTCAAGAGGTTACAGTGAGCCGAGATTGCACCCCTGTACTCCAGCCTGGGCAACACAGCGAGACTCCATCTCAAAAAAAGGAAAAGAAAAAGAAAAAATTTGAGGCTTTTCTGCAACAGCAGGCATTTCTTTTCTCTCTCTTTATTTTTTATTTATTTATTTATTTTTGAGACATGGTCTTGCCCTGTCACCCAAGCTAGAGTACAGTGACATGATCATAGCTCACTATAGTCTCAAACTCCTGGACTCAAGTAATCTTCTTGCCTCAGCCTCCCAAAGTGGTGGGATTATAAGTGCCAGCCACCACTCCTGGTTAACTATAGGAATTTCAAAGCATAGGAGTTTGAAAGACTGAAATAGCTATGGGCTTCAAAAATCGTGTGTGGGAAATAAACACAGTTAGAAAATTTACTTATGCAGGGCTGGGTTCTCATTACTGTAAAAAAGTAGAGGTAAAATTTAACAGATATTAATGTTCTACAGTTTCTGTGCATTTCCTTTTTAATGAAAATACTATTTAGGTGTCTGCAAAGCAATTTTGATAATAGAAAAACAGGTAGTGAGATCATTTTATACAATTAGCATAACTGACATTAAGAAAATGTAGATGGCACCAAGTGCAGGGGCTCACACCTGTTATCCTAGCACTTCAGGATTGTCTGATGCCAGGAGTTCAACACGATGAGACTCCGCAAAAATAAAGTAAAAAATTAGCTGGGCATGGTGGCACACGCCTGTAGCCCTAGCAACTCAGGAGGCTGAGGCAGGAGGATCACTTAAGCCCAGGAGTTGAAGGTTACAATGAGCTATGATCATGCCACTGCACTCTAGCCTGGGCGACAGAGTGAGATCTAAAAGAAAGGAACACAAAGAAAGACAGAGAGAAAGAGAGAAGGAAAGAGGGAAGGGAGGGAAGGGAAGGGAAGGGAAAGGAAGGGAAGGGAAGGGAAGGGAAGGGAAGGAGGGAGGGAGGGAGGGAGGAAGGAGGAAGGGAGGGAGCAAGGAAGGAGGAAAAAAGAGAAGGAGGGAGGGATGGGGAGGAGGGGAGGGAGGGAGGGAGGGGAAGGAACAATGACCCATAGTCATCTTATGCATGTCTTGCTCCAGATGTAGAATCAGTCATTTCTCCAAAATGTTTTAGTTTCTTTAAATGGGGAATGTTATTTAGAGGTCACAATCTGGGTGTGAAAGACGTTCATTGCTATTGCATTGGTAATTGTTTGTAAAACTTTTTCTTCAAAAGAGCCAGGGAATATGTATTTTTAGACAAAGTACATCATGAGTTCATACTGATATTCTCAGTTCAAAATTAAGGTTAAAGTAGTTTTAATTAAACTGTTTAAATTTGTATTTCTATTGCTTTTCTTTTATGTGGAAAAGCTTGGTTGATGACAATGTTAAAGTAATTACTTTTTGTTACCCCGTCATATTTGCTAATGATATGGATACATTCTGAGAAATGCATTGTTAGGTGATTTCATTGTTGTGTGAACATCATAGATTGTACTTACACAAACCCAGATGGTATAGCCTACTACACACCTAGGCTATATGCTGTAGCCTATTGTTCCTAGGCTATAAATCTATACAGCATGTTACTGTACTGAATACTGGAAAAGGTCCAGTAAAAATACAATAGGAAAAGTATTTCCCTCACTGGCATCCTGGACATGGGTTGTCTCCAGGAGCACTCAGGCCAGTGGACAGTGAGGGTGCAAGTTACAATTTGGATATAAAACCATTTTTCTAGCTCACCTTAGAGAAGACTGTTGACACACTAATTGGAATGGTTCCAATAGTCTACCTTGCAAGACACTTCAGATTCAAAGAATTTCCTTTGTAAAAACAACAAGCGAGGCATCACAGTTTTCCATTTACATCAACAACTTCAAGTTCTAACCATGGAAAATTCGGAGAAGACTGAAGTGGTTCTCCTAGCTGTAGCTCCATCAGTCCTATCACCAACAGGCACCTCAGGTTGTCTGAGCTGGCCAAGGACTATATGAATGGAACACGAAGATATAGAATTGTCAAAGGCATGATATTTCCTGTTGGTGATGCTTATAAGAAGAAAGGACTCATTCCTGCCCATCACCGGGTCGTCATAGCCGAACTTGCCACCAAGAATTCCAAACGAGTGGAAGTTGATACATGGGAAAGTCTTCAGAAAAAGTGAAAAGAGGCTGTTATGGTACTAAAACACCATTAGGAGAAACTGGAGGCTAGTAACTGTGATCACCAGCAGAACTCACCTACGCCAGAAAGGCTGGATGGAAGAGGAGAATGAACTGAACAAAGACAAGATTCTAGTAAAAAGAAAAATAGTCCCTAGAGCCAAAATCAAAAGGTGCACCAAAGGTCAAGCTGCTGTGTGGGCCAGATTTACTGGAGTGCTTTGGTGTTCCTAATTTGTGGAAAAGTGAAGACATCACCCAAATTGTGGTCGACAATGGGCTCATATGTATTACTTGGGCTGGAAATGATGCTCAGAAATTCATCCATGACTCTAATGTGCTATGGAAACACCAGAGCAACATTAATGTGGTGAATGAATGGATCACTAATGATAGCTCATCCACAAAAATCTGGAGAGCCCTTAGAAGGGGCAGAGCGTTCACTACTTGCTACCAGATCTTGTTCAAGAATGCATTGAAAAAGCATAATTTGTATAGCTCTGAGAATGAAGACAGGAATGCTAGGGTCATCCTGGCCCCTTTGTAGAGAAATACTGCAGAAGCTAAGGCATAGAAATCCTCCAGCATGATGCTTTGCACTTCCTTTTTGAGTATTTGCAACAATCTGGGTGTTAGTGACAGGAAAAAGAAATTGTGATCCTGTTGCTTAAACTAAAGCTTATAAGTTTAGTAAAAATCAGTGGTAAGGTAAAATCAGCATCTTTTCTTTTTTTAATTTTTACCAGAAGGTGCTAAGATGAATGTTTTCTGTATTTTTTTTTTTTTTTTTTCAGACAGAGTTTCACTCTGTCACCCAGGCTGGAGTACAGTGGCACAATCTTGGCTCACTGCAACCTCCACCTCCCAGGTTCAAGCAATTCTCGTGCCTCAGCCCCCTGAGTAGCTGGGACTACAGGCATGCGCCACCATGCCTGGCTAATTTTTTGTATTTTTAGTAGAGATGGGTTTTCACCGTGTTGGCCAGGCTGGTCTTGAACTCCTGACCTCAGGTGATCCACCCACCTCAACCTCCCAAAGTGCTGGGATTATAGGCATGAGCACCACACTCAGGCTGTTTGGTCTTTTAAAAAATATATATGTATATATAAATCTCTTTATCTTTCAAACAAGAGATTGGCAGCACACTAAAACCAGAAGAATTTTCTGTGAAACTAACTATAAATAAGCAGTCAAAAAGTACATCCTAGCTCTACCACATAAAAGAAGCAAAGTGTGAAGAGCAAAAGTTCATTTAAAATTCTAACTAAGAGATTTTTGGGTTTCAAGATGGCTGAATAGGAACAGCTCCAATCTACAGCTCCCAGCATGAGCAATGCAGAAGATGGATGATTTCTGCATTTCCAACTGAGGTACCGGGTTCATCTCACTGGGGCTTGTTGGACAGTAGGTGCAGCCCACAGAGTGTGAGCCGAAGGAGGGTGGGGCATCGCCTCACCCGGGAAGCACAAGAGGTCAGGGAATTCCCTTTTCTAGCCAAGGGAAGCTATGACAGATGGTACCTGGAAAACTGGAACACTCCCACCCTAATACTGCGCTTTTCCAATGGTCTTAGCAAAGGGCACACCGGGAGATTCTGTCCTGCGCCTGGCTCAGAGGGTCCCACACCCACGGAGCCTTGCTCACTGCTAGCACAGCAGTCTGAGATCAAACTGCAAGGTGGCAGTGAGGCTGGGGGAGGAGTGTCCGCCATTGCTGAGGTTTGAGTAGGTAAAAAAAGCAGCCAGGAAACTCAAACTGGATGGAGCCCACCACACCCCAAGGAGGCCTGCCTGCCTCTGTAGACTCCACCTCTAGGGGCAGGGCGTAGCTGAACAAAAGGCAGCAGAAACTTCTGCAGACTTAAATGTCCCTGTCTGACAGCTTTGAAGAGAGTAGTGGTTCTCCAGGCATGGAGTTTGAGATCTGAGAACAGACAGTCTGCCTCCTCAAGTGGGTCCCTTACCCACGAGTAGCCTAACTGGGAGACATCTCCCCAGTAGGGGCCGACTGACACCTCATACATACAGCCAGATGCCCCTCTGAGATGAAGCTTCCAGCGGAAAGATCAGGCAGCAACATTTGCTGTTCTGCAATATTTGCTGTTCTGCAGCCCCCGCTGGTGATACCCAGGCAAAAAGGGTGTGGAGTGGACCTCCAGCAAACTCCAACAGACCTGCAGCAGAGGGTCCTGACTGTTAGAAGGAAAACTAACAAACAGAAAGGACATCCACACCAAAACCCCATCTGTACGTCACCATCATCAAAGACCAAAGGTAGATGAAACCACAAAGATGGGGAGAACCAGAGCAGAAAAGCTGAAATTTCAAAAATCAGAGTGCCTCTTCTCCTTCAAAGGAATGCAGCTCCTCACGAGCAATGAAACAAAGCTGGATGGAGAATGACTTTGATGAGTTGACAGAAGTAGGCTTCAGATGATCGGTAGTAACAAACTTCTCTGAGCTAAAGGAGGATGTTCGAAACCATCACAAAGAAGCTAAAAACCTTGAAAAAAGATTAGACAAATGGCTAACTAGAATACATAGCATAAAGAAGACATTAAATGACCTGATGGAGCTGAAAACCATGGCACAAGAACTACGTGACAAATGCACAAGCTTCAGTAGCCAATTTGATTAAGTGGAAGAAAGGGTATCAGTGATTGAAGACCAAATGAATGAAATGAAGTGAGAAGAGAAGTTTAGAGAAAAAAAAGAGTAAAAAGAAATGAACAAAGCCTCCAAGAAATATGGGACTATGTGAAAATCTACGTCTGATTGGTGTACCTGAAAGAGATGGGGAGAATGGAACCAACTTGGAAAACACTCTTCAGGATATTACTGGAGAACTTCCCCAACCTAGCAAGGCAGGCCAACATTCAAATTCAGGAAATACTAACAATGCCACAAAGATACTTCTTGAGAAGAGCAACCCCAAGACACATAATTGTCAGATTCACCAAAGATGAAATGAAGGAAAAAATGTTAAGGGCAGCCAGAGAGAAAGGTCGGGTTATCCACAAAGGGAAGCCCATCAGACTAACAGTGGATCTCTCAGCAGAAACTCTACCAGCCAGAAGAGAGTAGGGGCCAATATTCAACATTCTTAAAGAAAAGAATTTTCAACCTAGAATTTCATATCCAGCCAAACTAAGCTTCATAAGTGAAGGAGAAATAAAATCCTTTACAGACAAGCAAATGCTGAGAGACTTTGTCACCACCAGGTCTGCCTTACAAGAGCTCCTGAAGGAAGCACTAAACATGGAAAGGAAAAACCGGTACCAGTCATTGCAAAAACATGCCAAATTGTAAAGACCATCGATGCTAGGAAGAAACTGCATCAATTAACAGGCAAAATAACCAGGAAACATCATAATGACAGGATCAAATTCACACATAACAATATTAACCTTAAATGCAAATGGGCTAAATGCTCCAATTAAAAGACACAGACTGGCAAATTGGATCAAGAGTCAAGATCCATCCGTCTGTTGTATTCAGTAGATGCATCTCATGTGCAAAGAAACACATAGGCTCAAAATAAAGGGATGCAGGAAGATCTACCAAGCAAATGGAAAACAAAAAACAAAAAAAAAAAAGAGGGGTCACAATCCTAGTCTCTAATAAAACAGACTTTAAACCAACAAAGATTAAAAGAGACAAAGAAGGCCATTACATAACGGTAAAGGGATCAATTCAACAAGAAGAGCTAACTAGCCTAAATACATATGTACCCAATACAGGAGCACCCAGATTCACAAAGCAAGTCCTTAGAGACCTACAAAGAGACTTAGACTCCCACACAATAATAATGGGAGACTTTAACACCCCACTGTCAACATTAGACAGATCAACGAGACAGAAACTTAACAAGGATATCCAAGACTTGAATTCAACTCTGCACCAAGCGGACCTAATAGACATCTATAGAACTCTCCACCCCAAATCAACAGAATATACATTCTTCTCAGCACCACATCACACTTATTCCAAAATTGACCACATGATTGGAAGTAAAGCACTGCTCAGCAAATGTAAAAGAACAGAAATTATAACAAACTGTCTCTCAGACCACAGTGCAATCAAACTAGAACTCCAGATTAAGAAACTCATGCAAAACCACACAACTACATGGAAACTGAACATACTGCTCCTGAGTGACTACTGGGTGCATAACGAAATGAAGGCAGAAATAAAGATGTTCTTTGAAACCAATGAGAACAAAGACATAATGTGCCAGACTCTCTGGGACACATTTAAAGCAGTGTGTAGAGGGAAATTTATAGCACTAAATGCCCACAAGAGAAAGCAGGAAAGATCTAAAATTGACACCCTAACATCACAATAAAAAGAACTAGAGAAGCAAGAGCAAACACATTCAAAAGCTAGCAGAAGACAAGAAATAACTAAGATCAGAGCAGAAATGAAGGAAATAGAGACACAAAAAAACCCTTCAAAACATCAATGAATCCAGGAGCTGTTTTTTTTGGAAAAATCAACAAAATTGATGGACCACTAGCAAGACTAGTAAAGAAGAAAAGAGAGAAGAATCAAATAGACGCAATAAAAATGATAAAGGGGATATCACCACTGATTCCAGCAGAAATACAAACTACCATCAGAGAATACTATAAACACCTCTATGCAAATAAACTAGAAAATCTAGAAGAAATGGATAAATTCCTGGACATATACACCCTCACAAGACTAAACCAGGAAGACGTTGAATCCCTGAATAGACCAATAACAGGCTCTGAAATTGAGGCAATAATTAATAGCCTACCAACCAAAAAAAGTCCAGGACCAGAAGGATTCACAGCCGAATTCTACCAGAGGTACAAAGAGGAACTGGTACCATTCCTTCTGAAACTATTCCAATCAATAGAAAAAGAGGAAATCCTCCCTAACTCATTTGATGAGGCCAGCATCATCCTGATACCAAAACCTGGCAGAGTCACACACAAAAAAGAGAATTTTACACCAATATCCCTGATGAACATCGATGCAAAAATCCTCAATAAAAATAGTGGCAAACCGAATCCAGCAGCACCTCAAAAAGCTAATCCACCACTATCAAGTTGGCTTCATCCCTGGGATGCAAGGCTGCTTCAACATATGCAAATCAATAAATGTAATCCATCATATAAACAGAATCAAATCCGCACAACTACATGGAAACTGAACAACTTGCTCCTGAATGATTACTGGGTAAATAACAAAATGAAGGCAGAAATAAAGATGTTCTTCGAAACTAATGAGAACAAAGACACAATGTACCAGAATCTCTGGGACACATTTAAAGTAGTGTGCAGAGGGAAATTTATAGCACTAAATGCCCACAAGAGAAAGCAGGAAACACCTAAAGTCGACACCCTAACATCACAATTAAAAGAACTAGAGAAGCAAGAGCAAACTAATTCAAAAGCTAGCAGAAGGCAAAAAATAACTAAGATCAGAGCAGAACTGAAGGAGACAGAGACGCAATAAACCTTCAAAAAATCAATGAATGCAGGAGCTGGTTTTTTGAAATGATCAACAAAATTAATAGACTGCTAGCAAGACTAATAAAGAAGAAAAGAGAGAAGAATCAAATAGAGGCAATAAAAATGATAAAGGGGATATCACCACCAATCCCACAGAAATACAAACTACCATCAGTGAATACTATAAACACCTTTACGCAAATAAACTAGAAAATATGGAAGAAATGGATACATTCCTGGATACATACACCCTCCCAAGACTAAACTAGGAAGAAGCTGAATCTCTGAATAGATCAATAAGAGGCTCTGAAATTGAGGCAATAATTAATAGCCTACCAACCAAAAAAAATCCAGGACCAGACGAATTCACAGCGAATTCTATCAGAGGTACAAAGAGGAGCTGGTACCAATCCTTCTGAAACTATTCCAATGAATAGAAAAAGAGGGAATCCTCCCTAACTCATTTGATGAGGCCAGCATCATCCTGATACCAAAACCTGGCAGAGGCACAACAAAAAAAGAGAATTTTAGACCAATATCCCTGATGAACATTAATGTGAAAATCCTCAATAAAATACTGGCAAACTGAATCCAGCAGCACATCGAAAAGCTTATCCATCATGATCAAGTCGGCTTCATCCCTGGGATGCAAAGCTGGTTCAACATAGGCAAATCAATAAACATAATCCATTAAATAAACAGAAACAATGACAAAAACCACATCATTATCTCAATAGATGCAGAAAAGGCCTTCAACAAAATTCAACAGCCCTTCATGCTAAAAACTCTCAATAAGCTAGGTATTGATGGGACGTATCTCAAAATAATAAGAGTTATTTATGACAAAGCCACAGCCAATATCATACTGAATGGGAGAAAACTGGCACAAGACAGGGATGCCCTCTTGCACCACTCCTATTCAACACAGTGTTGGAAGTTCTGGCTAGGATATCAGGCAGGAGAAAGAAATAAAGGGTATTCCGTTAGGAAAAGAGGAAGTTAAATTGTCCCTGTTTGCAGATGACATGATTGTATATTTAGAAAACCCCATCATCTCAGCCCAAAATCTCCTTAAGCTGATAAGCAACTTCAGCAAAGTCTCAGGATACAAAATCAACGTGCAAAAATCACAAGCATTCCTATACACCAATAAAAGACAAACAGAGAGCCAAATTATGAGTGAACTCCCATTCACAATTGCTTCAAAGAGCATAAAATACCTAGGAATCCAACTTACAAGGGATGGGAAGGACCTCTTCAAGGAGAACTACAAACCACTGCCCAAAGAAATAAAAGGACACAAACAAATGGAAGAACATTTCATGCTCATGGATAGGAAGAATTAATATTGTGGAAATGGTCATACTGCCCAAGGTAATTTATAGATTCAATGCCATCCCCATCAAGTTAACAATGACTTTCTTCACAGAATTGGAAAAAACTACTTTAAAGTTCATATGGAACCAAAAAAGAGCCCGCATTGCAAAGACAATCCTAAGCCAAAAGAACAAAGCTGGAGGAATCACGCTACTTGACTTCAAACTATACTATAAGGTGACAGTAACCAAAACAGCATGGTACTGGGTACCAAAACAGAGATATAGACCAATGGAACAGAACAGAGCCCTCAGAAATAATACCACACATCTACAACCATCTGACCTTTGACAAACCTGACAAAAACAAGAACTGGGGAAAGGATTCCCTATTTAATAAATGGTACTGGGAAAACTGGCTAGGCATATATAGAAAGTTGAAACTGGATCCCTTCCTTACACCTAATACAAAAATTCATTCAAGATGGATTAAAGACTCAAATGTTAGACCTAAAACCATAAAAACCCTAGAAGAAAACCTAGGCAATACCATTCAGGACACAGGCATGGCCAAGGACTTCATGACTAAAACACCAAAAGCAATGGCAACAAAAGCCAAAGTAGACAAATAGGATCTAATTGAACTAAAGAGTTTCTGCACAGCAAAAGAAACCGCCATCAGAATGAACAGGCAACAGACAGAACCGCAGAAAACTTTTACAATCTACACATCTGACAAAGGGCTAATATCCAGAATCTACAAAGAACTCAAACAAATTTACAAGAAAAAATTCAAACAACCCCTTCAAAAAGTGGGAAAAGGATATGAACAGACACTTCTCAAAAGAAGACAGTTATGGAGCCAACAGACACATGAAAAAACAGTCATCACTGGCCATCAGAGAAATGCAAATCAAAACCACAATGAGATAGCATCTCACACCAGTTAGAATGGCAATCATTAAAAAGTCAGGAAACAACAGGTGCTGGAGAGGATGTGGAGAAATAGGAATGCTTTTACACTGTTGGTGGGACTGTAAACTAGTTCAACTATTGTGGAAGACAGTGTGGTGATTCCTCAAGGATCTAGAACTAGAAATACCATTTGACCCAGCCATCCCATTACAGGGTATATACCCAAAGGATTATAAATCATGCTGCTATAAAGACATGCACACGTATGTTTACTGCGGTACTATTCACAATAGCAAAAACTTGGAACCAACCCAAATGTCCATCAATGATAGACTGGATTAAGAAAATGTGGCACATATACACCATGGAATACTATGTAGCCATAAAAAAGGATGAGTTCATATCCTTTGCAGGGACATGGATGAAGCTGGAAACCATCACTGTGAGCAAACTATCGCAAGGAGGGAAACCATACACTGCATGTTCTCACTCATAGGTGGGAATTGAACAATGAGAACACTTGGACACAGGGTAGGGAACATCACACACTGGGGTGTGTCGTGGGGTAGGGTTAGCGGGGAGAGATAGCATTAGGAGATATACCTAATGTAAATGACGCGTTAATGGGTGCAGCACACCAACATGGCACATGTATACCTATGTAACAAACCTGCACGTTGTGCACATGTACCCTAGAACTGAAAGTATAATAATAAATAAAATAAAATAAAATAAAATAAAATAAAATAAAATTCTAACTTTGGTTATGAAGTGAATTGACATTTTATGCACACCTGTTGGTGGGTAATCTGAAGCCAGGTTAGTCAAACGAAGGAATTCTTAACGTGGTGATCTTGTAAAATGCACCATTGATAAATCATCTCTAGTTACACAAAAATAAAGATTGTTCAATCTTGGCAGAAATCAAGGCCTGGCAGAAACATTGTACCAATAGTTAGTTCTTTGTGGCACACATCAGAATTGCCAACTCAACTTTGGCAAGACCTATCTCCCTGGAGCTCCACCTTTGGAGGTTAAGGAGTGAAGTCCAAGCCCTCATATGTTTAGAAACATACACAGGTATGGCCGGGCGCGGTGGCTCAAGCCTGTAATCCCAGCACTTTGGGAGGCCGAGACGGGTGGATCACGAGGTCAGGAGTTCGAGACCATCCTGGCTAACATGGTGAAACCCCGTCTCTACTAAAAAGACAAAAATCTAGCCGGGCGAGGTGGCGGGCGCCTGTAGTCCCAGCTACTCAGGAGGCTGAGGCAGGAGAATGGCGTAAACCCGGGAGGCGGAGCTTGCAGTGAGCTGAGATCCGGCCACTGCACTCCAGCCTGGGCGACAGAGCAAGACTCCGTCTCAACAAAAAAAAAAAAAAAAAGAAACATACACAGGTATTTCTAATGCCCATGAGAGGTAGAGAGCTGCTGCTTTACACTTTATACACATTCACTTAGCCTTGTTGTGGATCATGATCTCGCTCTGTCACTCAGGCTGGAGTGCAGTGGCATGATCTTGGCTTACTGCAACCTCTGCCTTCCAGGTTCAAGCAATTCTCATGTCTCAGCCTCCCAAGTAGTTGGGATTACAGGGGCAAGCCACCACACCAGGCTAATTTTTATATTTTTAGTAGAGATGGGATTTCGCCATGTTGGCCAGGCTGGTCTCGAACTCCTGACCTCAAGTGATCCACCCACCTCGGCCTCCCAAAGTGCTGGGATTACAGGCGTGAGCCACCATGCCTAGCCATCACCTGCCCTCTATTTTCAGGAGCAACTTCAGAGATGACATATTGCTACCTTGAATTGAGAGAACCACAGAGAATGAGGGGTGGCATTCAAGGAGTTTATAAGTCTGAATGTTCTTAGCCTTTATTGATAGCTGAATCAGCAGACCTGAGTGGACTTCTCTCACGCTGTCATGCTTTCCTACTTAGAAGTACCCGTGGCCTGCTCACTTGTGACTCTACTGACCTTAGGACCTCACTGGTCAAGGCATGTAGGGACCCTGATAGGAGCCTTGGTAATGGTGAAATGATCCTATCATTACACTATTTATGGAGCAACAACTTTGTAGAGAGAATGAGCTGCTTGGCTTTTTCTCCCAGTGCCCAGGATGCTGCTGATGTAGCCGTGTAATAGCATAATTTTGGGTGTCCTCAAGGACAGAACTTCCCCTTGGAATAATGGAAATTAGAACAACGTACTTCACAGGGGAATAAATATTAATAACTGCTATGACTTTCCTTAAGAAAGAAGAAAACATGCCATTGTTGGTTCCCTCTCGCATCATTTCCATAATTTGCTTTTGTACTGTGAATTTAGAGGAAATGAGTGATGCTGGTGTTTTGTTTCGCTTGTTTGTTTGATGCTGGGGTTTTATGTGTTGTACACTTTTTACCCCTTACATTGTGTCATTTAAATGCAACAAACCTGCAGTAAAAGTACTTTATTATCTTCATTCAGATGAAAAATAAAATAAAATAGGAAAGATTTTTAAATGGTACACTTGTATGGGGCATTTACCATGAATAGAGCTTGTAGGACTGGAAATTGCTCTGTGTGAGTCAGAGAGTAAGTGATGGGTGAATGTGAAGGCCTAGGACATTACTATACACTACTGTAGACTTATAAACACTGCACACTTAGGCTACACTGAATTTAGATAATAAAGGCTATCTTCAATAATAAATTAACCTTAACTTACTATAACTTTTAGATTTTATAAACTTTTAAATTTTTTAACTTTTGAGTTATTTCATAATCACTTAGCTTAAAATACAAGCACATTGTACAATTGTACAAAAATATTTTCTTTCTATTGTTAGTATTCCATAAAGTTTTCTATTTTTAAATTTTTAAATATTTTTCTTTTTGCTTTTGAATTTTTTTGTTGTTAAAAACTAAGACACAGACACACACATCCACCTAGGCTTGTACAGGATAAGGATCAATATCACTGCTTCCCACTGTCACATCTTGCCCCACTGGAAAATCTTCTGAGATGACATGCATGGAGCTGTCACCTCCTATGATAACAATACCTTCTTCTGGAATACCTCCTGAAGGACCTGCCTGAGATTGCTTTACAGTTAACTTTAATAAGTAGAAGAACTACACTCTAAAATAATGTTACAAAATATAGTTAGTAAACATATAAACCAGTGACATAGTCATTTATTATCAAGTATTATGTACTGTACATAATTGTATGTGCTATACTTTTATGTAACTGGCAGTAGAGCCAGTTTGTTAACACCAGCATCACCACAAACAGGAGTAATGAATCATGCTATGACATTATGATGGCAATGTCACTAGGTGACAGGAATTCCTCAGCTACATTCTAATCTTATGTGGAACCACCATCATACAGGCAGTCCATCATTGACCAAAACATCACTATGTGTTGCATCACTGTATATCTTTATGATAATTTCAAATGTAAAATGCCAAATATTATTAATAATGATATGACTACTGAAAGTTTTCTTTTCTTTTTTAGTTATTTTTGCCCTTCAATTATATTCCACCAAGGATTTACAGATTGTGGCTTTTTTTTTTTTTTTTTGAGATGTAGTCTCGCTCTGTCACCCAGTCTGGAGTACAGTGGCACAATCTCGGCTCACTGCAACCTCCGCCCCTCCAGGTTTAAGCAATTCTCTGTCTCAGCCTCTGGAGTGGCTGGGATTACAGGCACGTGCCACCACACCTGGCTAATTTTTTGCATTTTTAGTAGAGACGGGGTTTCACCATCTTGACCAGGCTGGTCTTGAACTCCTGACCTCGTGATCCACCTACCTCAGCCTCCCAAAGTGCTGGGATTACAGGCGTGAGCCATCGTGCCTGGCCTTTTTTTTTTTTTTTTTTTTGAGATGGAGTCTCACTCTTGCCAGGCTGGAGGGCAGTGGTGCAATCTCAGCTCACTGTAACCTCTGCCTCCTGGGTTCAAGCGATTCTCCTGCTTCAGCCTCCTGAGTAGCTGCGACTACAGGTGCACGCTACCACACCCAACTGATTTATTTTTGTTTTTAGTAGAAACGGGGTTTCACTGTGTTAACCAGGATGGTCTCGATCTCCTGACCGCGTGATCTGCCTGCATTTTTTAAGTCATTTGAAATAATTCCTTTCTGTATCACAAGCTTGATTAACAGGTTGATTTGTTTTTTTATTTTAGTTTCTATTTATTTTAGTTTTATTTCTATTTTAGTTTCTATTTAGATTCTTTTACAAAATGACTTTCATTTTATAAGTAGGTAAAATATTTCCAGGGTTCAAAGTCAAATCCACAAAACATGGTATATTCAGAGACATCAGCTTCCATCCTGTTTTCTCTACCTTTTTTCCCCTCTGCCCTCTATGTAACTGTAAAATATTTTTTTGTTTATCCTTCCATTATTTTTTTATGATCAAATATGTATATGTTCATATCCCTCACCTTTTAAAAATAAATGATAACATACAATACATATTTTTCTCTACTCAACTTTTTTCACTTAACAATATATCCTGGCAATTACTCTCTGTAGCATATAAAAAACAGTCCTAACACTTTGTTATAGCTCCAAAGTACTCCATTGTGTTAATTCAGCTAGACCTCTAGGAACGGACAGTTGTGTTGTTTCCAGCCTTTGACAAAGCCAAGGTTTTTGAGAATGGAAGACTTATGACTAGTAGTGTTTAATGAATCTGAGCCATGCAACTGAATAAAGACAGAAAAGTATTTATTAGATTTGGCAATACAAAGGTCAATGAAATTTTAACCAGGAAAAGACTGTATATATACAACCTACCCAGCAGTATGCAATGGCCCTGTCTTAGCAAGAATAGTTTCAATGGCATGGAGCAGACAGAAGTTGGATTTTAGTGGGTTATGGGATGAATGTGATTCACAAAAATGAAGACAGTGGGGGCATAAACTACTCTTTCTGGAAGTGTGAATGAGAAGAGAAAAAGAAAATGGATAAAACTAGATAAATATTTAGGAACAAGAAGGGTTTTATTTTTGTGGCTCTGTTTTGTGTATTTATAAGTTGTGTGCATATGTGTATATTTTTAGGATGTTTACTGTTCAGGGGAAGGAGTCAATGGAGAGAAAGAGTTGAGACTACAGGAAAAGAAAGGTTGTTGCTGGTGAAGAAATTGTGCAATTCTTCATTTTTTGAAGAGAAGACTCCTGAGGTTATTGAGAGTATGGCTGAAAAATATAAAGGTGTCCACCCCCTAACATCATTCTCTGTTACATTACTCTGTTTTATTGTACTTATAGCTTAGATCTTGTGTTCCAGTGTTCATTGTTGCTCTCCTCAAATAAAATATCATTGCCAACTTAAAGTGGAAGCTTCTTGCTCACTGCAGTCATCCAGTGCTTAGAACTGTGCCCAGCACGCAGTAGGTACTCATTAAACATTAGCCAACTAAGTTAACACTGTTCTTTAACTGTCATCAGGACTTTCTATAGTAACGTTCCCATGTTTTTACTTACTATTTTGTCTCCTGTGATTTTACACAAAGCCTTCCAACTTAGCCGTGGCTTTTGGGGACAATACAACCCATTTGAAACGGATACAATTTGAGCTTAAGCACCTTAAGAAGAAAACACGAACTTGGTTGGATGTGGTGGCCCACCTACATCTGAATCCCTGTGGGTTCTACCCAGCATTCTGGGAAGCCAAGGCTGGAGGACTGTTTGAGGCCAGGAGTTCAAGACCAGGAAGATCCTATATCCATTAAAAAAAAAAAAAAAAAGCTGATTGTGGTGGCATGCACCTGCAGACCTAGAACTACTAGGGAGGCTGAAATGAGAGGATGGGCTCAAACTCAGGAGTTCGAGCCTGTAGTGAGATGTCATTGCACCACTTCACTCCAGCTTGGGAGACAGAGTAAGACCTCAAAACAAACAAACAAGGACAATTTCAGGAAGTCTTATTTAGGCAAAATGGAGCCTCCCTTGGTTAGCTGGGGAAAAAAGTGATCACCTTGTCTCAAATGGAAAAGCACAACATTAGCCTGTCTTTTGAAAGATGAGGTAACTAAGGGTATAAACTGATACAGAGTGGAATAATCTTTCGGGAAACCAGAAGAAGGGCATTTTCTCATGAGAGAGAGACCTTTTGTGATCCACAGTTATTGCAAATAAATTGCAGCCTGTGGCTGTTCCACTATGGTAGTATCCGAGACTTTTTAATTTAGAGGTAAAACATTAGCAAGCAAATCTGGCCACAGATCTAAGGCCAAATCTTCCAGTCCACGTTTTAGATAATAAAGATCATATTTAGACTTTTATCTCTCTGATTTCTGATTTTTGTTTGTTTTATTTTTTGGGGACAGGGTCTGCCACCTTGGCTGGAGTGCCCTGGTGCAATGATAGCTCACTGTGGCCCTTAACTCCTGGGCTGAAGCAATCTTCCCGCCTTAGCCTCCCAAAGCGCTGGAATTACAGGCATGAGCCACTGTGCTGGGCCTGATTTTGGTCTTTATTTGGCTTCATACTTAGGAAAGCAAGCAGGTGTCATTTGTTGACCATCCTCTAAAAGCCCTCAATAAACAGTGTTCAAATATGTATAATTCAGCTGCATAGCCAAGCCTTTCAGACTAATCAATACGGATCATTTTTTTATTAAAGAAATTCTTCATCATAGCTACTACAGTTGGATAACACTAAAGGAAGTCATACAAAGCGAGATTTTTCAAAGAAACATCTAAGGTACATGTTGCAACTCTAACTGATACATACCTTTGTTTCCCGTGCTTCTTTCTGTACATCCTAAACACTGTCTTGGAGGCAAGACCCCTTAAGTAGGTTCATGCTCACAAACCCTTGAGGCTTTCTTCTTAATTTTCAGCTCAGCTCCTAAAATCTTTCTTCTTATTGCCTTCTTTCAAGCCAAAAGGAAAGTATTCTTTGTCATTGTCAATGCTGTGCTTTTAAGTACCTGTTTACATTCTAAAGAAAAGGGGAAAAGACCTATTTAGGAAGTCTCGTCCTTGAGAGTGAAGAGCCATTGACTCCTCCTTATAACCAGGAGGGGACAATATTCCACTTTACCCTTTTCTCAGGATTAAATTTGGGAAGAAATATTATTGTAAGGTATTTTTTTCTACCTCAGTAAAATTATACGTTAGAAAAGCTAATGGTCTTAGCAACAGCTTGGTATCACAATTGCTTCAAATATAAAATTAAGAAGCTATTTCTGAATATATCTGAATCTTTCTAGATCAGAATATTTTAAAATAAAACTTTTTAAATGTCTAGAACAGAAATTCACAATATTGTATGACTCTCCTAACTTACTACCAAGAAACAACTTGTACATTCTCTGCAGAAAGAATAAAACTCAATAGAATAAAGAGAGGAGGATTATTAAAACACCAAGTATTTCAAAAGATTACTTACCTATGTGTTAATAAGTCTCAACCAGTAAAGTCAGAAATAAGTGGAAAACATAGTAAGACAGAAAAAAAAAGCCTTCAGTAGCAGGGACTCCCAGTTACCTATCCAATATTCAGTGGTGTGCTGGTAAAAGTTTAGCAACTGCCTCTCCACAAAAGGGAGCAGGGCCTTAATTTTCAGTGTTTGACAATTTTTGCAATGTAAATGCTCCCACCGTGGCCAATTTCAGGCTAGCAATGTGTTTAATAAGCTTGCAAAAAATCTGAAAATGTCACCACCAGCTCTCACAGTCAGTACAAGACATTTGGAGCACACCACTGCATTCATCCTTTACCTTCTTTCTCACTTTGTCCTTTTGTTGTCTGGATTAAAAATAGTTTGCTTAGATTAAAAACCAAAAATGATATTTCCTAGCCATCTTTATAAATAGGAAAAGCCACATGAGAGTTCTCACCAAGGATGCATTGGCAGATGTTCTGGTAGTGATGACAGCCTATCACCCATGGTGGTAAGTGGTGTCTTCCTTAAAGGGGCTTCAGGCTTGGTCCATCCCTCTTTTTCTTGCCTGTTTATTTTTCCTGTCCAGAATAAAGAGGTGACTGGAGCTGCAGTGGCCATTTTATAATCAACAGTGAGGGAGAGGCAAAGGGAATCACAGAGACCTTGGCCTAACACCTCTGAATCGATTACTGGGGGTTTTTAAAATTTACCTGACACACGTTCAAACCCCTGGTTTGTGCCAGATATGGTCCTGAGCTGCCCTACTGAACTGTCCCTGAAATTCCTTTTTCTGGTCTTTTTCTATAAGTGATAAAGTAAATCCTATCTTGCTTAAGCTGCTGTTATTCAGGTTTTGTGTTAAACGTAGCCAGAGCCAATCTTTCAGCATGGAAAACCTTGCCAATGGATGAAGGCCTAGTGAAGGGAAATAACTTTTGAAAGCAAAATTGTTAAATAACTTTTTCTGGAAATCATGTGATCATTAAAACTTTAAAAAAGGTACTAATCCACTAATTGAGTCTACCTAAAATACTTCACTTAAGTACAACACTATGAATGTCCAGTGAAAAGAATATTGGCTACATTTGCTGAACACATATATATGCCAGATACTTCATTAAGTACTTTAGATGCATTAGCATACTTGCTATGTGACCTTGGCAAGTCACTTAACATGTTGGTGTTTCAGTTTCCTCATCTATAAAATGGAAATAGCATAGTATCTATCTCATAGGATTGATCTGAAGAAAAAAGGAGTTTATAACATATATGTAAGGTGCTCAAAACAATGTCTGGCAAACAGTAAACATAAGTGTTAGCTATTATTATCACTATTATTATTGTTTCTCACAAACCCTATTCAATAAACACTGATACTATCCACAGATAAGGAAGATGGCATCTACCTTGTATGGAGATTTGAGACTGAAAGAGATGATGCCTCTCAGGTGTTTAGTATTGTGACAGGTAAGTGCTCTGTCAACTCTAGCCATTATAAGTTTGATATGTAACAACACTTGAAAAAGGCTCTCATTTCAATTTTATTTCAGTACTTTCTGGGGAATAGGTGGTTTTCATTACATGGATAAGTTCTTTAGTGGTGACTTCTGAGATTTTGGGACACCCATCACCTGAGCAGTGTACACCGTACCCAATGTGTAATCTTTTATCCCTCACCCCCACCTCCACCTTTCCCCAACAAGTCCCCAAAGTCCATTGTATTGTTCTTACATATTTGCATTCTCATAGCTTAGCTCCCACTTACAAGTGAGAGTATGCACCAATTGGTTTTGCATTCCTAAGTTATTTCACTTAGAATAATGGTCTCCAACTCCATCCAGGTTGCTGTGAATGGTGTTATTTTGTTCCTTTTTATGGCTGAGTAGTATACCATGGTATACTACTATATATGTGTGTGTGTGTGTGTGTATATATATATATATATATATCACTTTTTTTTTTTTTTTGAGATGGAGTCTTGCTCTGTCACCCCGGCTGCAGTGCAGTGGTGCGATCTCGGCTCACTGGGCAACCTCTGCCTCCTGGGTTCAAGCAATTCTTCCACCTCAGCCTCCCGAGTAGCTGGGATTACAGGTGGCTGCCACCATGCTTGGCTAATCTTTGTATTTTTAGTAGACACGGGGTTTCTCCATGTTGGGCAGGCTGATCTCAAACTCCTGACCTCAGGTGATCCAACCACCTCGGCCTCCCAAAGTGCTGGGATTACAGGGGTGAGCCACTACACCCAGCCCACATTATCTTTATCCACTTGCTGGTTGATGGACATTTAGGCTGGTTCCATATTTTTGCAATCGCAAATTGTGCTGCTATAAACATGTATATGCAAATATCTTGTTCACATAATGACTTCTTTTCCTCTGGGAAGGTACCCAACAGTGGGGTTGCTGGATCAAATGGTAGTTCTACTTTTAGTTCTTTAAGGAATCTCCATACTGTTTTCCATAGTAGTTGTACTAGTTTACATTCCCACTAGCAGTGTAAAAGTGTTCCCTTTCACCACATCCATACCAACATCTATTATTTTTGATTTTTAAATTATGGTCATTCTTGCAGGAGTAAGGTGGTATCTCATTGTGGTTTTAATTCGCATTTCCCTGATAATTAATGATGTTGAGCATTTTTTTCATGTTTGTTGGTCGTTTGCATATCTTCTTTTGAGAATTGTCTATTTATATTTACTTAACCCACTTTTTGATGGGATTATAATTATTATTATTGTTTGCTGATTTGAGTTCCTTATAGATTCTGGATATTTGTCCTTTGTTGGAGGCATAGTTTGCAAATATTTTCTCCCACTGTGTGGGTTGTCTGTTTACTCTGCTTTTGTTAGGTGAATTTAGGAGCAACATTTGAACAATGGATATAAAATGATTGAATTAATAGAGATCAGATAAGTGAAGAGAATGCTGTCAGTCTACATCAGGAGTCCAGTAGCAGTAATATTCTCTGTGATGTTTTGGGGAATAAGGACATTGAAGTATTGAAGTTTCACGTGGCAGGAAAGTGAGTGAGAGAATAAATTATCCTCAAAGGTCTGTGTGTAAATGCTACAAATACTTCCTGACTTCACTGACAATGTAGCACAAGACAATAATTCCATTAAGCAAAGAGTATAGAATGCCCCATGTATTAGTCTGTTCTCACATTGCTGTAAAGAACTACTTGAGACTGGGTAATTTATGAAGAAAAGAGGTTTAATTGACTCACAGTTCTGCAGGCTTAACAGGAAGCATGGCTAAGAGATATCAGGAAACTTATAATCATGGTAGAAGGTGAAGGAAAAGCAAGCCACATCTTACCATAGTAGAGCAGGAGAGAGAGAACCTACATATGCTACACTTTTAAACCATCACATCTCATGTGAACTCACTTGCTATTATGAGAACAACATGGGGGAAATCTGCCCCCATGATTCAATCACCTCCCACCAGGTCTCTCCCCTGACGTGGGGATTACAATTCAACATGAGATTTGGGTGGGGACAGAGCCAAACCATATCATTCTGGTCCTCCCAAATCTCATGTCCTTCTCACATTGCAAAATACAATTATCCCTTTTCAATAGTCCCCCAAAGTTTTAACTCATTCCAGCATTAACTCAAAAGCCCCCAAGTCCAAAGTCTCATCTGAGACAAGGCAAATCCCTTCTGCCTATAAGCCTGTAAAATAAAAAAAAAGTTAGTTACTTCCAAGATACAATGGGGATAGAGAAATTGTGTAAATACTCCCATTCCAAATGGGAGAAATGGGCCAAAACAAAGGGGCTATAGGCCCCCATGCAAGTTCAAAACCCAGCAGGGCAGTCATTAAATCTTAAAACTCCAAAATAATTTCCTTTGACTCCATGTCTCACATCCCGGTCACATTGATGCAAGGGGTGGGCTTCCAAGGCCTTTGGCACCTCCTGTGGCTCTGCAACTCCAATGCCCCTGTGGCAGTGTACAGCCCCCTTTGGCTGCATTCACAGGCTGGCATTGAGTGCCTGCAGCTTTTCCAGGTGCACAGTGCAAGCAGTTGGTGGATCTACCATTCTGGGGTCTGGAAGACGACAGCCCTCTTCTCACAGCTCTACTAGGCAGTGCCCCAGTGGGGAGTCTATGTGAGGGCTCCAATCCCACATTTCCCCTCTGTACTGCCCTAGTAGAGGCTCTCCATGAGGACTCCATCTTGGCAGCACACTTCTGCCTGGACATCCAGGCATTTCTGTACATTATCTGAAATCTAGGCAGAGGCTCCCAAAGCTCAGCTCTTGTCGTCTATGCACCTGCAGGCCCAACATCACATGGAAGCTGTCAAAGCTTGGGGCTTGCACCCTCTGAAGCAACAGCCCAAGCTGTACCTTGGCCCCTTTTAGACATGGCTGGAGCTGGAGGGGCTCGGTTGCAGGGCATCATGTCCCAAAGCTGCATAGAGCAGCAGGGCCCTGGGCATGGCCCACAAAACCTTTTTTCCCTCATAGGCCTCCAGGCCTATCATGGGAGGGGCTGCTGCAAAGGTCTCTTACATGCCCTGGAGATGTTTTCCCCACTGTCTTGGCTGTTAATATTTGGGTTTTTACTTATGCAAATTTCTGCAGCCAGCTTGAATTTGTCCCCAGAAAATGGCTCTGTTTTCTTTTTCAACCATATGATCAGGCTGCAAATTTTCTAAACTTTTATGCTCTGTTTCCCTTTTAAATATAAGTTCCAATTTCAGACCATCTCTTTGTGAACACATATGACTGTATGCTGTGAGGAGCAGCCAGACCACATCTCGAGTGCTTTGCTGCTTAGAAACTTCTTCTGCCAGATACCTTAAGTCATCTCTCTCAAGTTCAAAGTTCCACAGATCTCTACAGCAAGGGCACAATGCTATCAGTTTCTTGGCTAAAGAATAGCAAGAGTGACCTTTACTCTAGTTCCCAATAAGTTTCTCATTTCTATCTGAGATCAACTCAGTCTGGACTTCACTATCCATATCACTATTAGCATTTTGGTCAAAATCATTCAATAAGTCTCCATGAAGCTCCAAACTTTCCCACATCTTCCTGTCTTCTGTGTGCCAAATTGTTCCAACCTCTGCCCAATACCCAGTTCCAAAGTCACTTCCACATTTTCAGGTATCTTTATAGTAATTCCCCACTTTCCTGGTACCAATTTTCTGTATTAGTCCATTCTCACACTGCTATAAAGAACTACCTGAGACTGGATAATTTATGAAGAAAAGAGGTTTAACTGACTCACAGTTCTGCAGACTAAACAGGAAGCAAGCCTAGGACTCCTCAGGAAACTTACAATTATGGTGGAAGTTGAAGAGGAAACCAAGCATGTCTCATTATTGTGGAGCAGGAGAGAGAGTGAGGGGGAAGTGCTATACTTTTAAACTATCACATCTCATGAGAACTCACTCACTATCACAAGAACAGCATGGGGGAAATCTGCCCCCCATGATCCAATCACCTTCCACCAGGTCACTCCCCTGACACATGGGGATTACAATTCAACATGAGATTTGGGTGTGGACACAGAGCCAAACCATATCACCCCACAAATTTAAGAAACTGGAAATACAAAGTTTTACTGTCATCATAATGTTTACCATAGAATTTTCACATGGAACTTTGTAATGTATAGACTGTTACAAAACTCTTAGGAAAAGGGCTGACAACTTTTTATTAATTCCTACAATTTATAATTAGATCTGAATTTCAGACGTGGGGGCAATAATGAGGACAATTACTATGAAGTATGCTGTAATTAAGAAAAAATACCAATTTGTATTTGACCACAACAGTTGTATTAGAGATTTATTCTTTCAGCAAATATTTGAGGATCTGCCATGACAGGTCTGCGCAAACTTTGGGCTTGGAGATGGGAACACAAACTAGATACAGCTCCCACCCACATAGTACTTAGAAGAGCAGTGGGGTTTTCTCACTGGATACTCAACAATTTGACTAAATACATTTATAATTACAGAGAGCTATAACTTCTTTGGAGCAAAGGGTGTGATGGGAGAATAAAGGATTCCAACAACAACAACAACAACATATTTTTCAGAGACAGAGTCTTGCTCTTTGGCCCAGGCTGGAGTGCAGTGGCATCCTCACAACTCACTGCAGACTTGACCTTCCAGACTCAATCCATCCTCCCACCTTAGCCTCTTGAGTAACTGGGACTATAGGCGTGTACCACCACACCTGGCTAATTTTCTGTATATTTTGTAGAGATGGGGTTTCACTATGTTGCCCAGGCTGGTCTCGAACTCCTGACCCCCACCTTGGCCTCCCAAAGTGCTGGAATCACAGACATGAGCCACCATGCCGGGCCAGCATTCCTTTTAATATGAAAAATAACACACCAATGATCCTTGGCAGGCTCATTCCAGGAAAACTGAGTCACTTAAATTCCCTGAGGGAGCTGAACTATAAATCATTACATTTATTTTTCTATTGAGTAGAATCATCTCTTAAAACAAGTTTTTGGATTTACATTTTGCTTATATAAAATTTGCAGCCAATTTTAAGAGCTTCTCTTAAGTGATTAGTAGCTGATTTTTTCCCGATAAACTGATTACATAACATAATTAATTTGCCTTCAGTTCCTCAATATCTCCTTTTCTGGAAGGATCCTGTCCTCCTCTCTACCTCAGCCGTACACTATCTCTGGTCACACCCTTACATCTTGGCATTGCTCAAAACTGCCCCAGCATCATGATTTCAATTTCAAGTATCTCATTCCCAGACTGCTCCCCAGCTTTTGGGAAAGGGTCCCAACTCCAGTAACTCATGGACCCCACTGGGACCTTCACTCGGTGGATCCTATCATCTTTCCAACATTTCACATTACTATACGTTTTCGCCTTCTTCCTATCACAGACCCCCACAGTCACTCCATTGCCTATACCTTCTGCTGTCTGATGCCCTTTCCTTCCATGACATACACCTGCAAAACCCCAGCCCTAGTTAAACTCAGCTCTGTCCCCTTAGGTTAACCGAGGCTGGAGAAAAACCCACAGCCATGCTGACCGGTCTTACTTTAAATTCATGACCACTAAACTGGGCGTAGTGGCTCATGCCTGTAATCCCAGCACTTTGAGAGGCTGAGGCAGGTGGATCACCTGAGGTCAGGAGTTTGAGACCAGACTGGCCAACATGGTGAAACCCCGTCTCTACTGAAAATACAAAAATTAACTGGGCATGCTGGTGCATGCCTGTAATCCCACTTACTAGGGAGGCTGAGGCAGGAGAATCACTTGAACCCGGGAGGTAGAGGTTGCAGTGAGCTGAGATCGTGACAGTGAGGCAAGATCGTGACACTGCACTCCAGCCTGGGTGACTGAGCAAGACTCCGTCTCAGATAAATAAAGTAATTAATTAATGGCCACTAACCTCAAATGGACACTTAATAGTAGCAATCCTACCACATTTCCAGAGTTCATTTGCTTTCAAACACTCCTAGATGACTGTTAGATATCACTCCTCTCTTTTCCAACCTCCAGCATCTCTTCAATCCCACCATTCTCAGGAAGCAGGTTCCCTGGCAATTTCACCAAGATGAGAGTGTTGAGAAGAGACCATTCCTGTGTTCTCACCTCTGCAAGCAAGCACCAGCTTGTGTGCATCTGGGTCCACATACTCTGCCTTCCCTCCAGTCACTAGCTTTTCCTACATCACTGCACTGCCCCCAACCCCGCCCCCTGGCTTTTCAGTGCATGCGTAAAGTAGACTCAGCTTCTAGGTCTTTACACTTGCTCTTCCTTCTGCTTGGGAGGTTGGGAATTCATCCCTCAAGATTATGTACTGTGCTTCCTTCCCTTCCTTCAGGACCTCTTGCAGTGAGGTTTCCTCTGTCCCTTTAGAAATAGTCATCTATCCCGTTCTCAATCCCTCTTCCCCTGTTTTTTTCCATCACTTGTACCACTCTCTAGCATATTTGTGTATTTATTTATTTCATTATTTATTTTTTGAGATGGAGTCTCGCTCTATCATCCAGGCTGTAGTACAGTGGCACGATCTCAGCTCACTGCAACCTCTGCCTCCCAGGTTCAAGTAATTCTCCTGCCTCAGTCTCCCAAGTAGCTGGGACTACAGACACATGCCACCATGCCCGGCTTTTTTTTTTTTTTTTTTTTTTTTTAGTAGAGACGGCGTTTCACCATGCTGGCCAGGCTGGTTTTGAACTCCTGACCTCATGATCCACCTGCCTTGGCCTCCCAAAGTGCTGGGATTACAGGTGTGAGCCACCATGTCCAGCCATGTATTTATTTATTTATTATCTGTCTTCCTTGATGAGGGCAGGGATTTTTTTCTGCTTGCCACCATATCCCCTGCTAGAACAGTGCTTCATTTACTCATTGATTCATTCAACAGATATTTAATATGCTCCTATTAAATACCAGGCACTGCTTAGGCACTGAGATTATAGCAACGAACACAGTAGACCAAAAATCCTGCTCTTTTGGCTAAATAATATGGAGACATTTGAGTGAAGACTTGAGGGAGATGAAGGAGTGAGCCATGTGGACATCTGTGGGAAGAGCTGTCTAGGGAGTGCTATGGCTTGCATGCATCCCCAAAGTTTATATATTGTAAACTTAATCCCCAATGCAGCAGTGTTGAGAGGTAAGAACTTTAAGAAGTGATGATGTCATGAGGGCTATTAAATTAAGTTCAGACTACAGCTGCCTCCATATATATATATATATATATATATACACATATACTTTTTTTGTGATGGAGTTTTGCTCTTGTTGCCCAGGCTGGAGTAAAATGGCGCAATCTCAGCTCACTGCAGCCTCCACTTCCCCGATTCAACTGATTCTCCTGCCTCAGCCTCCTGAGAAGCTGAGATTACAGGCATGCGCCACCACGTCCAACTAATTTTGTATTTTTAGTAGAGACGGGTTTCTCCATGTTGGTCAGGCTGGTCTCAAACTCTTGACCGCAGGTGATCCGCCCACCTTGGCCTCCCAAAGTGCTGGGATTACAGGCGTGAGCTACCACGCCCGGCCCATACATATTTTAAGTTAAGCCTAAAGGTTTCTCTGGACACAGCAAACTGTAACCTAATTGGATATGCAAACAGATTGTAACCACCTCTTGTACCAACCACAGAGTTTTGGTCAATCACAGGCAGCCAACTGTTCAAACTGTGTTAAAATAAGGCAAAAATTTAGCTCTAACCAATCCAGCTTTTTTCTGTACCTCACTCCATTTTCTGTCTCTTTTCCTTCTCTGCCCATAAATATCATCTGACCCTGTGGCAGCCCCAAAGTTGCTCTGAAACGATTCTGGTTCTGGGGGCTGCTCAGTTCTCAAATTGCTCTTTGCTCAATTAAACTCTGTTAAATTTAATTTGCGTAAAAGTTTTTCTTTTAACAGGGATCTGCCCTCATGAATAGATTAATGGCACTACAGGAGTGCGGTTTGGTATCTTAGGAGTGGATTACTGATACAAGTATGAGTTTGGCCCTTTTCTACCCTCCCTCTCATGTTCTCTCTCTTGCTATGTGATGCCTTCTGCTATGTTATGATGAAGGAAGAAGGCCCTCACCAGATGCAGCCTCTTGATTTTGGATTTCCCAGCCCCCACAGCCATGAGCTAAATTAACTTCTATTGTGTATAAACTACACAATAGTTTGTATTAGTGGTGGTTGCATTAGTCCATTTTCATACTGCTATGAAGAAATACACGAGACTGGGTAATTTATAAAGAAAACGTGGTTTAGGGCTGGGCACGGTGGCTCACACCTGTAATCCCAGCACTTTGGGAGGCCACGGCAGGTGGATCACCTGAGCTCAGGAGTTTGAGACCAGCCTGGCTAACATGGCAAAACCCTGTCTCTACTAAAAAATACAAAAAAAAGATTAGCCAAGTGTGGTGGTGCATGCGTGTACTCCTAGCTACTCGGGAGGCCAAGGCAGGAGAATTGCTTGAACCTTGGAGGCGGATGTTGCAGTGAGCCAAGGTTGCATCACTGCACTCCAGCCTAGGTGACAGAGATTCTGTCTCCAAAAAAAAAAAAAAGGTTTAATGGACTCACAGTTTCACTTGGCTGGGGAAGCCTCACAATCATGGCAGAAGGTGAAAGAGCAGCAAAGGCACATCTTACACGGTGGCAGGCAAGAGGGCGTGTGCAGGGAAACTGCCCTTTGTAAAACCATCAGATTCTCACAAGACTTACTATCATGAGAACAGAATGAGAAGAACCCACCCTCATGATTCCATTACCTCCCACCAGGTCCCTTCTATGACACATGGAGGTTATGGGAGCTACAATTCAAGATGAGATTTGGGTGGGGACACATAGCCAAACTCTATCTGGTATTCTATTATAGCAACACAAAATGAGCTTAGAAAGGGAGGGAATAGCTAGCACATAAATACTGAGGTGAGAATGTGCCCAGATTGTTCCAGAAGAGTGGGAATGTCAATGTGACTTGGGGAAGTGAGCAAGAGGAAGAGTAGAAGTGCAGGTCAGAGTGGTAAAGGAGGGGGAAGGAAAGATTATGTAGAGTCTTGTGCTCATTATAGGAACTTTTACTTTGAGTGAAATGAGGACCCAAGGGAGGATTTTTAAAAAATTTAATATAATGCTATTAATATACTGGCCATATTTAGCTTTTACAATGGTCTCATCAATGTCCTTTTAAAAAGAATATCCAAATTTTTATTATCATTTAAAGAAGTAACTTGCATAATGGGCAAAATCAAATTTTATTGCATACATAATAATATTAATAGTTATTTAAGACTACTAGGACTGCACTAAGAAAGGCCATCTAGGCTGGGTACAAGGGGTCATGCTTGAAATCCCAGGACTTTGGGAGGCTGAGATGGGCGGATCACTTGAGGCCAGGAGTTCGAGACCAGCCTGGTCAAAATGGTGAAACCCTGTCTCTACTAAAAATACAAAACTTAGATGGGCATGGTGGTTGGTATCTGTAGTCCTAGTTACTCGAGAGACTGAGGCAGGAGAATTGCTTGAACCCCGGAGGCAGAGGTTGCAGTGAGCCGAGATCATGCCATAGCACTCCAGCCTGGGCGACTGAATAAATAATAAAATAAATTAATTTTATTTATTAACAAGGTTACCTACTCGAATCACTGGATCCTGAGTTGACATAAAACGCATCTGTTGACTCACGGTTTGTATAAGCACGTGCAGCAGTTACTAGGCTATCCAATTCTGGGTACGTACAACTTCTGGGGTGCGCAAATTATTGGAGAGTGCGTGAGGGGCAACGAAAACTAGACATAAAAGGGCGCGTCTCCAAAGATAACTGACAACATGCACTCCACGTTTATAGAACGATTCGGTGGGCGCGGTGGAAGCATTAATGAACATTTCAGAAAATAAAAACATGGAGTATCGAAATTCACTTGCAGATAATGGACCAAGTCCGCTCCACCGGGACTAAAAAGGCAGGGTTAGGAAAGCCTGAACGCCGCTACACTGTTTTTTCTCCAGGAATAAACGGGGCGTGGGGCTGCTGGTAGAAGGGGGTGGCTCCAGCCGCTCCCCCGCGCCGTCCTCCGGCCCCGGCCGCGCTGCGCTCACGCCGGTCGGGCCGGGAATTTGGAGAGGATCCCTGGTCGCGCGGCAGCGGCGGCGGCGCGCGGGTGAGCGGGTGAGCGGGTGAGCGTGTGAGCGAGCGAGCGGGCGGGCGGGCAGGCGAGTGCGCCGGGTATTGGCAGCGGAGGAGTGGAGGTTGGGCGGCTCCGACTCCCTGACGCCAGCGCGACCAGATCAATCCAGGCTCCAGGAGAGAGCAGGCGGGCGGGCGGAGAAAGGAGAGGCCGAGCGGCTCAAGCCGGGCCGAGGCTCGGGGAGGGACCCTGGGAGCGGAGCGCGGCGCAGCGCCCGGCCGGCCAGACCTGGGCCGCGGGACCCCGCTCGCCCGGCCACTCGTGCGCCCGCGCGGACTGGCGCGCCGCTAACCCGGTAAAACGAAACAGACCCGAACCCAACTTTCCCTTCATGCCGCGTCGCCGCCCTCCCCTGGGCGCCCCAGGCTTTCCAGCGCCGTCGCCGTCGCCTCTGCACCCGTGGGGCCACCGCGGTCGTGCTGGGCTTGGGGCGCGGGCGGCGGCAGGGAGGGGGCTCTTTTTGCGCGGGGCGGGCCGCGAACCCCCCACCCCCCATGATGGCGCCTCCCTGCAGCTCTGAGGAGCGAACCTGCCACCGCGTCTTCTCCTCGTGCCCAGCCCGCCGGGCTCCCCTGGTGTCTTTGTTGGGTCTTCTGCTGTGGGAAGCCCAGTTCCCGGGCCCCTGAGCCTCGGCCCTCGGGCCCGACCGCGCTGGGACCTCCCTGGCCGCGCTCCCCCTCCGCGCGCTCCTCACATCTCTCCCGTGCCGCAGCCGGGCCGAGGCCCGTTCGCGCGGCCGGCGGACCCATTGTGTCCCACGCGCCGGCGGGGCGACTCCTGAGGGAGCTGGAGGACGACAGCCGGCGCTGCCCTCCAAGGCGCCTGGTGGAGCGGGTCTCGCGGGCGGGGGACCCTGGCGCCCCGAGCCCCGCCACATCCCGCACAGGTTTCCTTCTCGGCCCCAGCGAGCCTCTTTGGGGTCGAGGTCAAGGAAAGTTCGCACCGAAATCCCCTCTAATTTATTCAAAGGTTTGGCGGCGGCGCGTAATTTTTTCCCCCTCTTCCGCCTACACCCGCTGCGTCTCCTGGTGTCTCATTCCTTTCCCTTTACCGGAGTCGATTGCCTCACTGCATGTGTATTCGTGAGTTCGCGGTTGAACAACTGTTCCTTTACTCTGCTCCCTGTCTTTGTTAGTGTTTCTTGGGGTTGTTTCTGTAGGAAGGTGGGGGTGGTGGGCGTGAGAGACAGACGTGGGCTTGTTTTTCTAGTTGCTGAAGCTGTATGAAGGCTTTAAAGGGAGAACGTTTCCTTGATGTGCTTTAGGAGGGGAGGAGGAACAAATGCCTGCCAGATCTCAAAACTACAGTAGCTGAGCTTTTGTTTATTTTGAAGCGCATGCAATTTTTAAATACACGGTGCAAGATAACCAGTAAAGGCGCGTTCCTTCTGAAAATTGAGGCCGGTCTCAACCATCTCCTGAGAAAGCATCGTTTTCGTGAGTGCTGAGACAACTGTCCTTTTTCTCTGCCCTCCCCCCTCTTTTCTTTCCATTGTATCTGAAGTTTCAAAGTACGTGGAATGATAAAGAAGTTGCATGATTTCTGTTATGTCTTCCTGTTGCTGCAACTCTCAGCGGCTAAATCTCAGAATGCCTTTATTTCAGAACATCTCTGGGTCTAATTGTTGTGGATAACTTGCCCACACCTCGGTAACACAATGAGAAAACTGTTCCCTGCCCATGTTGATTTTTCATCTTGTTTGTAATTACTTTAAATTGTATTGAAGGTGGGTGAGCTGTATTAAAAAAGAATCGGGACAGAAGTGTTCACTGCCCCAGCATTTTCAATTGGTGTAAATATTGTTGCATCAGTGTTATTCTGATGTAGGTGCCAGATCTAAATATGCTGTACTGATTAAAGTGTTTGTTCTGCCCTCTCCCACCCTCTTCCCTATTTGCAGTTATTTGATATTTCTGTGCAGGTGGTGTATCATTGGTGTAATACTGCAGTTCTTAGGAAAGTGTAACTAGGGTCGTGAGAGATGATTTTTTTGGAGATGGGTGATGCCAGAGCCTCTAGAGGATTCAGGCAGGATCAGGTTTCTTCTGAGGGTAGGGATTTGTCCTTGATTTAGTTTTGACCCCTACAACCATAGGTGTGTAACCAAATACATTTTACCCCTTGCAGTATCCTTTGATTTCATATCCTTGAAGAGCTGATGACCTTTGTGTTTTAGAGAAATGACAATTTTTAGGCAGTTAAAGACATTGACCTCTTACACTTCTTGGAATTTAATTTTATTTCTACTAAGTTCATTAAGGCATTAAGAGGAAGTAAGTCACATTTTCTCAGCTACGTGTATTACATTTATTAGTTAAAAACTAAATTTCACTTTGTAATTTTGATTTCTAGCAATTCTGGGTTAAAGATAAAATCTAATAACTTAGTAGATTGGAAAAAGAAGTAACTTGGGTATAATTAGACAAGCATGTTTAAGCTGCAGTAGCCTACATAATCAAGGCCAAGTGTGTGTGTGTATAAAAGATCTCATTTGTGTAGTCTTACAAGGCTAATGGAGGCACCACTGAGGCTTTATAAATAATGTAAGTTGGGTATAATGTAGAGTCTCCAGAGACGGCAGAGAAAGCATCATTACCAGCCTTTTCAACCTGCTTGAGATCTTAAATTGATTTACAGCACTGAACTGGTGCAAAATGATACATCAGGATGACATGGGGTCAGCCTGTAAAAGTCTATGATGTCAGCCTGTTAGTTCAGTCATCGTAATTAAACCATATTACAGGGGTAGCTAAGCAGGAGTCTGGCGTTATACTTCAGATATGGGTGGTACATGGGTTTTGTTTATAGTGGAAGGGCTGAGATGGCCAGGAACACCAGTGTGCCTGAAAGAAGGAAAAGGCTTACAGAACTATCAATTTCTAGAGAAAAATTTAAGATAAATGCAGAGATATTCAGTCTGAATTGTATAAGTAGCTTTTCATTTGGTAGAGGAGGAACAGATGCTTTAGGGATGCTGATAAGGACCTTTGCAGCTCTGATATGTGTACTGAATGCTTCATGTGAGTTTGAATTTAACTTGGCCTTAGGGACCTTCTAAAATATCAGAGGACCACATACTTAACTATGATCCTTTTATTACCCCTGAATTTGCACTGTATTGATGTATCAACTGACATGTTTCTTTAACTAGTCTAACTTACCAGGCCTATACCAGAAACAAAGATATTTGAGTTGAACATATAAAAATTCAGGAAAAGAAGATCCTTATTTTGCTTAAATTTCTGACAATCCTTATTTAGCTTATGGATTATCTAGGGCTCTGCTATCCACTAAGGTAGCCATAGTCACATGTAGCTTTTTTGAAATTTTATTTTATTCTATTTTTTTGAGACAGGGTCTCTCTCTGTCACCCAGGCTGGAGTGCAGTGGCACGATCATGGCTCACTGCAGCCTCAACCTCCCAGGCCCAGGCAGTCCTCCCACTTCAGCCTCCCAAGTTGCTGGGACTGCAGACACTGCCACCATGTCTGCCTGACTAATTTGTTTTTGTATTTCTTGTAGAGACAGGGTTTCGTCATGTTGCCCAGGCTGGTCTCGAACTCCTGAGCTCAAGCTTTTCTCCCGCCTCGGCCTCCCAAAGTGTTGGAGTTATAGGCGTGAGCCACTGCACTCTGCTACGTATAGCTATTTAAGTTTAAATTAAAATTAAATAAAAATTCACTTTCTCAGCACTAGCTACATTTCAAGCACTTAGTAGCTGCTTGTGGCTAGTGGCTGCCATACTGGACAGTATGTGTATAGAATAGTTCCATTATCACAGAAGGTTCTGCTAGCCAGTGCCGCCCCAGGACCTTTACTCTTCTCACTTGTTCCCTCTACTAATGAGTTTCTGGAGTCAAAGATGGAAAGACATATATAAACTAATTTTATCACTAACTAGCTGTTTTTTTAAAAGTAAAACGCAGTTTGGAAGGGACAGTTGAAGCTACTGGATAAAAGGAGTTTGACTTTTCTGTAGATCTTATTATTATTAGTGTCATCGATTCTAATTTGGTTCAGCGCCTTAGAGAGGAGAAATAATTGTAGCTAACCTTTTTTTTCTGAATGTTTACGTATGTGTGCCAGGCATTGTTTGTAATACCCATATCTCATTTAAGCCTCAAAACGTCCATAAGTACTGTTGTTGTCACATTTTACAGGTAAAGAAACTGAGGCCAGAATGATTCAGAATCTTGCTTCAACCGTGTAGTGAACGATTATGATTTCTAATCTTTCCTGGGATATGATCGAGGCAGTCAAACTCTAGAAACTCCATCTTAACTATGTTTTTGGTCTTTCGTTCAGAAGACCCAAATCGTCATTGTTCTGCTGTGCTTTGGTATGCCAGTATAGACATGACTTGGCTTGTGTTTTTTTAGGTCTTTAAATAAATTTACCTTCTGTTGTGCCTTTCTGGGCTACCTTCTGTCGTCCTTTTGTAAATGTTTAAGAAAGGAAAAATAATGCTTATCTAAGCAGCACATAATTTGAAGAATAAATCTGACTTGAAAGTAACGCGTTTCAAAGCCAAATTAGTTTTATCTCTGCTTTTCTGCATTATTCTTGTCACTTTCCTCTTGCATTTTCTTACATAATCACAAACTGGTATTAAGTTAGGAGGAAAGTTGTAGTAATTCAGTTTGTCTGTCTTATCAAAATTAGTCTGTCTTTCCTGAGCTGTTAAACACTGTAAGAATAGTAATTGCTAATTCTTTGGGGATTTTTAAAAAAACATTTAGCATCTATTTTTATAAATGTTTTACAAGGTCAGGGCTGTTTAAGAATCTGATGAAACTATGGCTCTTGAATCTTCTTATTCCCACCTTCCTATCCCAAAATGCTTATATGCCATGGTGAGTTAATGTATACACTTAACTCTCCAAATCTCATGGTCTTTTGGGTGAGGTAAGTCCATGGGACTGCCCTGCCAAGTGCTTTCATAAACATTAAGGTTTGTAATTTCTTTTACAGAGAATAGAGATATTTAGTATTAAAAGTGGCTTTAAAGATTTTCTAATCTGATTGGTTCATATCAAAGTGAACAATCTGAAGTCTAGAGAAGGTAACTGACATCTGAAGTTACCTGTCTAGTGACTGGAAAAAGGGAAAGCCAGAATCTGGATTCCTCTTAGCATTAAGTGCCCTTCCCCCCCCCCCACCACGGTCACTATATTTCTGAGGCTTTGGTGTGAGCATATCCAGTGTAATTTAGGGAAGGGAGGAAAAAATTTTTTGGCATTGTGGCAACTTTTTATACCTAACATTGTTTGAACTTAGTAGGAATCAAATCTGACAACCAGTGAGAAATGCTTATTTTCTACATATTAAAATTGATTCTTTTTCATTCTGGAGATGGAAAAGAAAAGCCCTATATCTAATTTAATCAATGGGACCTTATTAGAAAATGGGAAATCCAAGATTGTACAAAGTTCGAATGAAAGCAGGCAACTCTGATATCTAGCAAAATATGCGAATCTTCTCTTGACTCTTAACAAATCACATTCCTAACCAAAAGCTAAAGTTTGGGGTATTTAGGGGATACTAGGGAGCTAGGGAGTCCTAGGGAGAGAGTTGGACAGGTCTGAGGAGAAAAAGGATAATTTAAATATAGAAAAGTGGAGAAAATCGGTTTTAAGTCATAGCATGTCTTTGAGGTTGATGAAATGTTCTGCTACCTCTGTATGTGGTTTTACTCTTTGGTACCAAGATTTTAGGATGTACTTTTTTTACAAATAGGGGCATCTCCTCTTTGCCCCAACCTGAAACCTCTTGACCCTTTATTTTCCTTTCCTGCTATTATCTGGTAGTACAAATATTCAGTCTAATCTGTTGATCTGTCATCTGATTTGCAGCAAAAATACCTGACGCATTTTCATCACTCCACTGTAGCCACCTTTAAAAAGAAAAGGAACGGGAAGAAAAAGGCAGAGCCAAATAGTATTAATGTAACTGCTTAAAATCTAAATTAAAATACTCATCTTGGTGTGCGTTATTAAGACAGTGTCAGTTTTAGAGGTGCAGGGCTAGTCCTATATGCAAAACAGTAATGTCTATAGCTATTGCGGGCTGACTTGCAGAAATGAGCGACTTCTCTAGAACATTCATTTGCATAAAGGAAACTGTCTTTCAGAAAAGAAAAGCCAAAAGTTTCATAAGCATTTTCACTCCAGTGACATCAGAGTTTTAGTAAATACTGGGAACTACAGTATTTGAACAGTTTAGCATCTTTATAATTTTTGTTATAAGCTAAAATCTGAACTTTAGAGAAGACTCTCTCTTGAAAATAAAACATTAAATCCTCTAAGATGTGAGGAAGTCCTTACCTGGTGATTCTCCCAAATCTCTTCTCTGTTTTTAGTGTTTGAAAAAGGAGCATATATATATATATATATACACTCACATACACACACACACACACACCCCTAGGTTTGCAGTATAGATTGGTTTCTTAACAATTTTTTTTTTTTTTGAGGCAATAAGCCTGGATCTGAAGAAAGAACATAGAATTGTTAATTATGCATGTATATGCTTTTGAGTTCAGGATGTAAATGAATATTCACTAGGTCCTGTTTGGGAAGAGGAGGAGAGAGGGGTCTCTCTGTTTATTCAGAATATATTTTTATACATAAGTTTTAATGCTTTATTTGTAGTTTCCCCGTAATTGTAGGGCTGCTGTACTGTGGATATTTTGCTCTACAATCTGAGATGGTTAGGGTATAGTTACTCAAACTATTCATTTATTACCCTCCCCTGTCTTTTTTTTGTGTGTGTGTGGTTTCTTTGTGGTGTGCTTATGCAAAGTAGATGTATTCCAGACCTTTATAGCTTTTCTTCTTTTAGTTTCAAACACTTCAAGAAAAGTGGAGGGAGACTGTCTGTCAGCTGTTATAATTAGGCATTAAATTGAATCATTATTCAGTTAACTAAATGCACGATCTTTTGCTTGTTTAGATTGAAAAGAAGCGTATCTTTTTAATGAAGGAGGGATATTAAATGGGCCCTTATTTGATAATTTTGCTGCAGTATTATAATAAGTATGTGCTTCATTTATTCCTTGAATATTTATTAGTTCTGAGGCTCAATAATTAGAGGATACACAAAAATGAAAAATTAAATGCAGCAACATTATAAGAACTGTTACAAGGTAGTATAGGAGTAAATTGTACAGACAGCTCACATCAGGACCACTGTGGCCTGAGTTTGCATAGGTAGAAGGAAGAGGGACATTATAGGCAGAGTAATGGCATGGAAAACCTGGGAGATAAGCATGAGTGTTGAGTATCTGTAGAGCAGCACTGTCCAATAGAATTTCTGCAGTGATGGAAATGTTCCACGTCTGTGCTAATACAGTAGCTGTAGCAACACATGGAACAGCATTTTTTAATAAATTAATTTATGTTTCAGTATCCACATGTGGTTATCATATCAAATAGCATGGATCTAGAGGTAGTGAGCAGCCCTGCCTGACCTCAGTGGGTGTTCCTCATGGAGCCTAGTATGGTGGTGTGGAGGGGATTTTCAGAAAAGTTGAGTTCCAGTGAGAATTTTAGGGCCTTAAACTGCAAGAATAAGGAAACATTGGTAAGTCACTGAAAGTGTTTGAACATGCAGTTTGCACTGGAGGAATAGAGCCCAGTGCCAGGAGATCAATAAGAAAGCTATTGAGTTATGTATGAGATGATAAATCTCTGATAAAGGTAAACATGGAAAGAGAAGGATTAAAAAAAAAACAAAAAACGTGAAGGCCTGGTGATTACGTGGCTATAAAGTAATGAGAAAGAGATGTCAGAGATATATCCTTAAGTTTCTAACCTTGGTGGCTGGAAAACTAATAAAGGTGTTAAGAATAGGGAAGAGCTGGTTGTAAAAGGAATAAAAATTGTGCAAATGATAAATTAGACTTGATGTGTTAAATTTAAGGTGCGATATCTAAGTCAGAGTATGCTACAGGCAAGTCAGAGATAAGGTTTGGGAGGACTTGAAAGCTTTACGTTAGACTCTGCAGTCATCTACTGGGTATTCTGAGAACCACAGAGAGAGAAAGAACTGGTGGACTGAATCTTTATTGGAGCCCACAGTTAGGAATTGATAGAAGGAAGAGGCTAATTTGAAGTAGACTGTCTGAGAGGCTGTTTGACCTAGACCAAAGAAGAAACTGAAAGAAAGGCATGGGGTCAGAGGAGTGGGGAAACCAGGAAGCCACTGGAAGAGAGATTCTAGAAGTAGGTTGGGAGGGGAAAATGTACTGTTCAGGGTGAAGGAGAAGTCAGATAATCACGTGAATGCAGTTTCAGAGAAGACTGAATACATTAAGAAGCAAGAAATAGAGTCTTATACTGCCTTAAGTGGCTTGCATTTTAAGATAGATGAGACCTCTTCATATTTGAAGGTTGAGGGGAAGAAGTCAGTGGACAGAGAGCAATTGGAGGTGATGGAGTTAGCCATCTGGAGCACAAATGACAAAATATTGACCATGGTAAGGAGGGAGGGTTGTCTGAGAAAGAAACAGAATGGGGTCCGAGTGAGAGGAAAGCATGTGGCAGAGCTCCTGCCCACTTTTGCTGATTTTCCTGTATTGTTGGAGGTAAGTCCTTTCACTGGGATGGTGAGGAGGAAGATCAGCACATGGTAAGGGAAGAAGAAGCACCGGAGGTAGTGTGCCGGGCAATCTATAGAGAAGTCAAATTCTAAACAATTGGGGGGAAGCCTGGGGTGATGTGTGGTGAAGCTGTTATATAGGAGACTAGGTTGTTACTTTTTGGTATCGCTTTGTGGCCTGATAGGCTTAGGGATAGCAAATGGGTTCAGAGATAAGACTCTGGAGTCAGATTGCCTGGGTGTAAGACCAAGCCCCAACACTTAACTTGTTTTATAAGGAGCCTGATGAACTAAATGAATTGAGAAGAGGTAAGCAATGAAAATCCTGGTAATGAGGTAGTGAAATATCAAGTTTGAGAATTTGTAGATAACAATTCTAGACAAAGGTTTCTAAGAAAAGTATAGAAATTGAACTAACAGAAGAGTCCCTTTAATGATTTTAAAGGTTATTTAAGTTGATTAGAACTTTAAAAAATAAGTATTGTATTCTGAATTTTTCTATGGCTTTTCTTATAGCATTCATTACGGTTAAAAACATTGCTTTTTCATTAAACCAATACATGCTTAATGCAGAGATTCTGCAGTGGATTCTTGTCATAGCTTTAGAAGGAAAGGGGAGATTGATTTATGCCATTGGGGGGAGGGTTATTAATAGCCAGCCACAGAGCCTTTCTAAATGTGACTCCAAAGGCAGAAACAATAAAGGAAACTTTTTATAGATTTGATAGCATTTATTATGTGACCAAACATACTAAGAAACAAAACCTGAAAGATAAAGAGATTTGCAACGAATACTGTTCTTTGTAAGAAAGACTTGTGTCAATAGGAAGCACCACCCCAATAGAAAAATTGGTAGTGGACCTGAACAAGCATTTCACAAACAAATGAGATGCCAACTGCTGACAGGAAGGTTCTGTGCCTGTAATCCCAGTTACTCTGGAGGCTGAGGCAAAAGGATCACTTAAACCCAGCAGTTCAAGGCTGCAGTGAGTTATGATTATGTCACTGCACTCCAGTCTGGGCAACAGAGCGAGACTATCTCAAGAAAAAGGAAAAAAGAAATACAAACTACTAATGAACATAACATGTTTTGGTTATGTCCTCTATCAGACTCTTGATTGAAATGGGGATGATGTCTTCCTTTTTCCTGTATTTTGTCATTCGTTGTATACTAGGAAGTATCAGTCTGAGTAAACTGGGCTTTTCTCATTTAAGGAAAGGAAGTCCAAATTTCCCAGCCTTCTAAGAGAATCTGGAGTTTCAGGGAGGTACAAGATATATATAAAGTGGAGTTGTAAGAGGCAAGCACCCTGCTTCCCTCCATGACATGGTTTTCATCCAGGAGTTTCCTTATTACAGTGTGAGGGGCTATCAGTTATACACAGTTTCTCAGTCACCTGGCATAGATGATGAACCTTGAAGACACCAGTGCTTCCTACAGCATATTGAAATAGGCCCCTTTCTCTCCTACCTGAATTGCAGTATGAGATTTTATAGTGGCATTTACTCATTGATATGAGACACAGTGATGATCTTGGAGTGTGGTTTTGATTGTTGAGATGGACGAGTTGATGAGGTATTAACTAAAGTGAGAAAAGTTCCCCTTGTAGTAAAACCTTATAATGTTTTTTAAAAAACTTAAAAGTTAGGCATCAGTGTTTAATTTTCCAAATTTTTTTAAAGGATAATAGTGGTCGTGGGTTTTCTGTCAGTAGAAAACTCAAACTGTTCTTCCCTCTGCTCTCATATTACAACAGTCAACACAAAATACTTTTGTGACTAAATGTGTGTGGGTTTTCCCTACACACCAAACACTGGCTGAGTGTCTTCCAGTTCAATTTTGACACTACCTGGAGATAGCCTCAGATCCCACAGATTGAGGATTCAGTCCCACCCACCTCTGACATAAGTCCAGGACTCTGGAACTTCTGGCTGACCAGCTTCAAGTTGGGGCTCCTATGACCCCGCTGTTTGGATTCAATTAATTTGCTAGAATGGCTCACAGAGTTCGGGGAAACTTACATTTACTGATTTATTATAAAGGATATTAAAAAGGATACAGATGAAGAGATGCATAGGGCAAGGTATGGAGGAAGGGGCATGGAGCTTCCATGCCTAACCTGGGCGTGCCACGCTTCAGGAACCTCTGCGTGTTCAACTGTCCAGAAACTCTCTGAACCTTGTCCTCTTGGTATTTTATGGGGCTTCATTTTATAGGCATGATTGATTATACCATTGGCCACTGTTGATCAACTTAACCTTCAGCCCCTTGCCTACTCCCTTGAGGTTGGAGGGTGGAGCTGAAAGTCCCAATCCTCTAATCCTGCCACCATCCTAAAGCTAGTTAGGGGCTGCCAGCCAGCAGTCAATCATTAGCATACAAAAAGACATCACTTTGGAGTCTCCAAGGATTTTAGGAGCTGTATGCCAGAAACAAGGTTGAAGCCCAAATATGTATTTTACGGTACCGCAGGTTTAAATGGCTATTCATATGCTGCCCATAAGGGAATGAGTCTGCTGGTTATTGGTAGGATCCTTACCTAACTGAATTACATTCAGTCTTAAGTGGGTTCTTACCTTGCCCTAGACAGAATCAGAATTTGTCTGTGTCTTCTCTTATCATCTCCTTTCTTTTAAATGACCTGCAAACATTTTAAAGTTGGATAAAAAAGGCTTTTAAATCTCACCTTAAGGCTCACAGCTTGGGCCACCAGCATCCCCTGCCCATCCGTAAGTCCTTTCTGAGTGAGGTGTGACTGGGAATACGGGCCCTAAAGTGATACGCATTGGTGAGACTTGTCACTTAAACTCTTTGAGCTAAGTGTTAGAGGGAGGAGAAATGCCAGGAAAATCGGTCTTAATTTTATCAGAGACAGTAGTTTTTAATGAAAGAGAATAATGATGCAGTGAATATTGCTGTAGAAATTATACAGCTGGTTGTGTATAGCTTGCCATCTCATCTATTACAGCTTCCTGTTTTGCTTTTTGCCCCACTGCTGGCTTTGCAGTGCAACATAGTTAATAACAACGTCTTTATTTTTCATGTGTTTATGTTTGTGTGCTCAGGACTTCTATTTAGTTTATTCAAGCTTGAGGGAATGATTAGTTTTAAATGTTTTTCTGTTAACTGTGAACAAAATTAACTAGATTATCGTTTAAATGTTGGCACAAAAACTGTATTTATAGCATTTATTTGCATTTATTTGTAACATATTTGCTGAAGAGTTTTGTCAATTTGTGTGGGCTGAGATGTTCTGTATTCTAGAAAAGTCTCCTTTAAAAGGGGTGTATCCTCACTGTGGAGTTCTGCTTTTTTGTTAAGCTGATATTAATTAATTCAGCAAGTATTTTATACATTCCTGCTGTGCATCCAGCACTGGACTATGTTTTGGGTGGGACAGAGAAAAGTGTAAGTCATTTTCTGCCCCGAAGAAGCAATCTAATTGGTAAGAGGAGATTATACATTTGAAGCTGTTTCACTTCAAAATCAAGGGATTGGGGGGAAAAGTCTGATGCGTTTGGTAGAGCTTTTGCCTCTGGCTCACTTCTACCTTAGTTTATTCTTTTTTCTTTTTTTGAGACGGAGTCTTACCCTGTCACCCAGGCTGGAGTGCAGTGGCGCGATCTCGGCTCACTGCAACCTCCGCCTCCCAGACTATAGCGATTCTCTTGCCTCGGCCTCCTGAGTAGCTGGGATTACAGGTGCCCGCCACCACATCCAGCCGATTTTTGTGTTTTTAGTAGAGACGGGGTTTCACCATGTTGGCCAGGCTGGTCTCAAACTCCTGACCTCGTGATCCACCTGCCTCACCCTCCCAAAGTGCTGGGATTGCAGGCGTGAGCCACCGCGCCCAGCCCCAGTTCATTCTTTCAGCAAAGTTTTGAGTGTCCGTATTTCTATTTATGCTTATGTTCATAGTGTATCTCTTAGACAGCTTGATAAAGTTGGGATAAGGGATTGTAAGTATAGGACCTGCACTGAGGATCTTCTAACTTTGAGGAACAGTACAAACCTGCTTGTCTAGCATCTGTTGTCATACCTTTTATTACAGTTACCTTATTAACTCTTTAGACTAGAGTTCCTTGAGGGTATGGCCAGTGTCTTTATGATCTTTGTGTTAGCACAGTGCCTAGCGCAGTGGTTCTCCCTTGTCTACTCATCAAAATCATATGAACAACTACCGCCGCAAAAATGCCTGGGCCCATCCTATCGAAGGGTTATCGTAAGGAAGCTCTTAAAAATATTAATATTGTTAATATCCAGCAATATTAAGAATGGTTGGGCTGACACACACTAGGTACTTGATGAATGAATTTTTTCATTTTGTTGTTTTTAGAAATACGTCAGGAAATATGGTATGTTGTGAGTTCATTGTGGTTATGAACCGTATCTTTTATACTCTGTAGCACTCAGTACTGTGTGATGCCAGTTGTGGGTGCTCAGACACACCAGTTAAGTTCTGAGAATTGATTGCTTTGCTTCCCCTTTTTTTCATTGAGGAGAACAGAGATAGAAAGGGTATGTGTGTTTGACATCTCTCCCTTTTCCCTTTGTGGAAGAATCAGCAGTTCTGTGAATCCTGAAGTCTAGAATTGAGTTATAGGAAGCTATTGAGGCCTGAGGTGCTTAGATTGCAAAGAGAAAAGGAGAGGAAAAGTGGCAATAGAACTATGGCTCATCTGGCTATGTCAGAAAAATTTTTAGTTGTCACAAATTGGAGGGAGAGGCTGGAGTGTTGCAAATAGCTTCTAGTGGGTAGAGGCCAGGGATGCAACCAAACATCCAGTAATGCTAAAGTTGAGGAACCCTGAAATAGAGGATAAAAAAGGGGATCAGGAGACAGATGGGATAACTGAAGTGGTAGTGTCATGACCATTTCTGCCATACCAGCACACAGTTTGTGTGCTTTGTCTTCCCACTTTCCTTACCCCCCCTTCAGAGTGCAGAGCACTATTTTTGCCATTATCTATAAGTAGCATTGTGACTTACAACTGTGTATTAGGTGTTGAAATTAATATCTTAGTATCTTATCTATGTTAAAATATACCTGAAAGATTCCTTTAAATTTTCTTTATCTCTGCATCTACTTGATTGGAAAACTATTAACCTCAAGATAAAGAGAGCTAGCAATTTTTGTTTTTGTTTTTTGTTTTCAATAGAGGATCTTAAAATAATCAGTGGGAATGTAAAGAAAATTAATTTCCTTTTTTTTTTTTTTTTTTTTTTTTTTTTTACTAGACAGGGTTTTGCTTTGTTGCCCAGGCTGGAGGCTAGAGTCTAGTGGTGTGATCACAGCTTACTGTAACTTCGAACTCTTGGGCCCAAGTGATCCTCCTGCCTCAGCCTCCCAAGCAGCTTGGACTACAGGCATGCACTACAATGCCTGACCTTTTTTTTTTTTTTTTTTTTTTTAAATGCTATGTTGCCCAGGCTGATCTCAAACTCCCAGCCTCAAGCAATCTTTCCACCTTGGCCTTCCAAAGTGCTGGGATTACAGGTGTGAGCCACTGCACCTGGGTCAAGAAAATGAATTTCTTAAAAGGAGTTTAATTTTAATGTTCCACAAATTCATCAAGAGAAAAGGATTATTAAGATTTGAACACATACAAGAGCTAATGGTACCAATTTTCTGATGTCTTGTTGGATAATAGCTTATAATGTCTTATTCTAAGCTCTTTAGATTAAAGCAAATTTAATTTTGTCACTGCTGCCCTGATGAAACTCTTATTTTTTTTCATGTTCTGGGTAAGTGGGAAGATACCAAGAAGGAAAGCGATAGCAAAAACAAGAATAAATTAGCAAGGGATAGAAGGAGATGGAGGGAATTTTTTTAAACTATAAGCAAATCCTTGCCTGTTATTCTGCCTTATGCATCAGACCAAGGAGGGGGCTACTGAGGAGAAGCAGTAGAGAGGTTACCTTGGCAGGTTCCTTAACTTGTTTTGTGCCTCAGTTTTGTCATCTATAAAATAGTACTTATTTTGTAGGACTCGTGTAAGGATTAAGAGAGCTATTTAATTAAATTTAAAGTGCTCAAAACAGTGCGTGTTGATTCATTATGGTGGTGGTTGTGGTGATGAGGATGATATAAGGATGATTTTTGGTTGTTTTTGAATATAGTTGACCCTTGACCAACAGGGACTTGAACCACATGAGTCCACTTATACTCGTATTTTTTTCTCAACCAAAAGTGGATAGGAAATACAGTGTTTGCAGATTGTGAAACCTGAATATGCAGAGGGCCAGCTTTTTGTTTATGCACGAGTTCCACAAGGCCCACTGAGACCTGTATGCAAGGATTTTGGCATTGGGTGGTGGGGTCTGGGAACCAGTGCCCCAGATATACTGAGGGATGACTGTACTTCTGTTGAAATTTGATGGAGACCATGGATGCACTTTTTTACAGCGTTTCTCATAAAACCACCTACCACTTTCTCCCTTTGAAGTTGGTGGTGATAGTGATGAAAGTTTCTTGAGTTTTCAAACTAATATGTTTCAGGTGTTCTGTAGAAGTCTGTTTTTTTGCGTATACTCTGAATTCCAAGAGAAAGAGTGATTTATATGACATAAAATGTTTGTATTTATGTTTTTGTAATATACTAAAACACTAGAGTTAACTGTCATCCATTTACAGATTTTCCACAGCAATTTTTGAATCTTAAAGAGGCGTTTCTCTAGAATTTACTGTGTTCTCAGGGCATATTGCAGCTTTATTAATAGTATAAGCAAAATATAAATGATTAAAAGCTTTCTTTGTTGAATCATAATACACTGTCAAAGCAATAGTTAATTACTAGTAAGGCTGCTTTGGATTATCCGTTCCATTTTTCACACCCACTGAAACAGCTGGTTGATAATTGGACCATTTGGATTTCCATTGTAAGTAACACAGAGGTCAGCATGCGTGGAAGATGTCATTGTAGCACAGGCTGTAGGCCGCTCTGTCTGCATGTATGTTTCTTCTTGGATGAAGAGCCTAAACAGGCAGTCCTGTGACTCTTACCACTGTCTACCATATGATATAGTTCTCCCATCTCTCCCATACACACTTCATTACCATAAGCTTGATGGTGATGGGAACTGTGTTATAACTCATTTTCTTTCTACTGCATGTTTGTGTTGGTGATAAGGGCTTAAAATTTTGTTCAGTTAAATACTGGATTAATGGAAATGAAAGCCTTCTTAGTAGCTGAGCATGTAAAGGAGGAGAACTTGGGTTCTGAAGTCTTCTGAGAATACTGTCTTAGGTTTTTCCATTGTAATTGGTAAATAAGTTACTTTGGGGAAGTTAGCAGATAAGACTGTACTGAACAAGTGATCAGAGGTAGAAAGGACTAGATTCATGGGTACAGGTCTCACCTAATTCTATAGGTAATGCTTGCATATATCTAAAGCATTATTTCTCTAAAACCAGTGAAAAACTTTGCATATGCTTCTTTTAGCTCTTAGGTGGAGGGAGCTCTCACATTCTGGAAGAGGGGGTTGCTGCTGTTTGTTCAGTTTCTCCTCTGGGGCGGCCAAGTGAATGTTTGCAATTCCAGTCCAGTTTGGGAGACTGAAAAAGTCTGTCATTGATTGTCATATGAAGGAGAGTGAAATCTGGCCGATGTCAATGTTTGTTTCAGTGGTTAGATAGACTTTTATTTTTAGAAGTTATTCTTTCAAATAACAGATTTCTGTAATGGAAAAAGTGCAGGACCAAATTGCTCATGAAGATATTTGAATAACATCGAACATTTTTATTTAGTAAGAAATTCATGCATTGAAAAATTTGATGTGAATAATTAATAGAAAGGGGAGTAAGGGTCTAAAATGGGAGGGAAACTTACTTTTTTGCTATAATATGCCATTTTGTGAAATGGAATTTTTTGATTATGTGCCTGAATCCTTAATAAAAGAGTACATTCCACTCCTATCCATATCATATTAACCCAGAATAGGGTGATGTATTTTACCAGAATACATTTATCTGAAAATCCTATGCAGATACACTTTAAATTATTTTTTTCCTTTATAAGAAGATACATCTTGCCACCTGTTGGTCATAATGCTGTCTTCTAGAGCCATGTAGAAATAACTCTCTTACCTACTGTCAGTTTTTATTTATTTTTATTATTGGGGTTTTAAATTTGAAAGCAGCGATTGGTTAAAAGTAAAAGTAGTAGGCTCTCCTGCACTCCCTTGTACCCAGTTCTCTGCTAAAGGTAACTACGTGTTCAGTTTCGTTTATTTTTTTCCAGGCCTTTAAAAATGCTCATGTATATACATAGACAGTTTTTGTTTCTATTTGTGTTTTTAGAAAGAGACCATATTATAGGTCCTTTTTACTACTTCTTACTGAACAGCTCCAGTGGTATGGTTTTCTTTTCATGGTAGTATTGTACATGAAAGTCCATCTGTTTTTTCTTATTTTGTTAACAGTTACATCATAGTCGAATGTACCATAATTTATTTAATCATTCCATTATTGTTAGGCACCTGGGTTATTTAGAACACAAATATACTTGAACATAGATCTTTGTGTGTGCTCATCTGAGGGAGCAATTTCCCCTGTGGCTCTCTCAAGCCGTGCCTGGTTTCTCCCATAAACCTCTTACCTCTTATTGCCACCTTCAGACCATTCTTCTACCATCCTCTGTAAAAAACACCCAGCTTCGACTATCACGTAAAATTATACCACTCATTACCCTTCGTTGTTAGTCATTTTCTGCCCCGCTGCCCATATCGTTCACCCTAATTCCTACAAGATTTAACTCCTAGTTGTTATTCCCTTTATACTATAGGTTGACCAACCCTAATCCGAAAATTCAGAATGCTCCAAGATCCAAAACTTTTTGAGGACTGATATGGCATCACAAGTGGAAAATTCTGCACCTGACTCCATGTGACAGGTCATAGTCAAAACTTTTTTTGTGCACAAAATTATTAAAATTATTATATAAAATTGGCCAGACATGGTGGCTCATGCCAGTAATCGCAACCCTTTGGGAGGCTGAAGCAGTGGATCATTTAGCCCAGAAGTTTGAGACCAGCCTGGGCAATGTGGCAAAACCCTGTCACTAATAAAAATCCAAAAATTAGCCAGGCGAGATGGCACTTGCCCGTAGTCTCAACTATTCAGGAGGCTGAGGTGGGAGGATCTCTTGAACCTGGGAGGTCTAGGCTGCAGTGAGCCATGCCACCGCACTCCAGCCTGGGCAACAGAGCAAGACCGTGTCTGAAGAAAAAAAGAAAAATTACTCTTCAGCCTATGTGCATAAGGTATAGATGAAACATACATGAATTTTATGTTTAGACTTGGGTCCCATCCCCAAGATGTCTCATTATGTATATTCAGAATATTCTAACATTCAAAAATATCTGGAATCTGAAACACCATCTGGTCCCAAGCATTTCAGATAAGGGAGATACTCAACCTGTATTCCTGTACAGGAATTATGGACATTTAGTCCATAATTCTTGGACTATTTTTCCTCCAGTGGCCTTGTCTTTGGTCCTATCTCAGATACTCAATCTCTGGGTAGAAAGATTCCATAAAAAAAAGAAAAAAAAAAAAAATCTCAGTCTCATAGTCCCCATAATAAGGGATTTTGTACTTCTAAAAATTAAACAATTCTCCAACCTTACAGTTAATTATTTTCTTTATTTATATAAGCAGTAAAGTATTATTTGTTCACATCTGTGCTTTGAGAATATATCCAGAATCTGGCGACTTCTGCCACGCTGGTTGAAATCTTTATCATCTTGTACCTTAACAATTGGCATAGCTTCCTAACTGGTCTCCCTACCCACCACTCCCTACTTCCATCCCTGCATCTTTCAATATGTTCTCAACCCAGCAAGCCATAGTAATTCTATTAAACTGTAGGTTGGATGATGGCTCTTCTCTGCTCAGATCTCCCAGTGTTTCCATCTCAATTTGGATCAAAAGCTCTGAAGTCTCTGTGGGTCCCGCACATACCTTCCCCTGTGACCTCTTTGGCCTCATCTCTCATTTCTGTCCCCACACTTACTCCATTCTAGCCTCGGTGAGGACTCCTTGCCATTCCTTGAACATCTCAGGAACATCCTTGCCAAATGGCTTAAATGGCTTTTGCAATTGCCCTTCTCTCTGCTTGGAATGCACTTCCCCAGATAATTCCTTTTCAGGGGGCTGTTCAGATATCACATTCGCAATGAGGCTTTCCTTGACCACCAGAATGTAGGCCCCACCAAGGCACAGGCAAAGACTTTGAAAAACTTTTTGTGTCTCTTTCAGTGCTGTGTTTCTAGTGCTTAGAATAGTGCCTGGCTTGTGATAGCTGTTTATTGAGTGAATTGTATGACTGTACTGGTTATCAGTTTTTCTCTTTTTGTATGAAGTGAGAGCTTCATTAAACAGACAAAAACTAGACTGTAAACCTCATTTTTTTAGATATGCAAAATATTAAAATTAGCTTTATTTGTGAACTTGCTTTGTTAATAAATCACTTTGTTTTTCAGCATGTTATAATTTTGAAGTAAGCCTTTCATATTTATGTTTAATCTGCATAACCTGGTGGATTGGGTGATGGTATCACAATTTTGTGGAAAAGCAAATTGAGGCTCAGAGTTGTTTTCTTCAAAGTACAGCTACTAAGTGGAAAGCTGCAGTTCAAACCTATTCAAGTTAAAGACACTTGTTTTCTAATTTAGAAACCATCTTAAAATGACAAAAAAATAGGTAGAGGTTTTATTTGAAAGCATGGAGAATGTGCCCCAATTTCTCTTCTGGGTTTTGTTTGCCTTTTGTTTCCATTTTGAAAATATGTAAAATAAATGGTTAACTTTAAAATTCCTGACAATGACAGATCAACAAGTTTTATTTCTCTCACCTGTGGAGGAAGTGGCCTCCACCCAGTTTTACTGAATTAGGAGGGAAGTGATTTTTTCAAGTGATAAAAAGAAATAAAATTCCATGCTCTTCCCAGAGGAGGAGTTCAACAATTGGGAAAGTGGCGTGAGACCATATGTTGGTTTGTAAAAGGATATAACTTGTAAAGATGTTTCCTTTGATGCCTGTGATGAATATAGATGTGTTTCCCTTCTAGAGGGTCCTGATTAAATTATGCAATTAAGAGCTGAGCTGAAGGATCTAAATATAGGAAGAGAGTTCAGGCCCTCCTGCTTTGTGTCTGTCAGTTCACCCCTACAGATGTGCATGTTTGTTGTCATAAACAGCACCTGTGAGATCAGTGGAGAGAGAGAAATATATTCCAAAACATGAAATACAACAGGTTTTTTGTTTTTTGTTTTTTTTTTTTAAAGGGATAGTTTTTTCCTCCTGTAGTTGATTCCATTTTCATGTGTGAATTTGACATTTGGATTACTTTTTTAAAAAAAGCTTGACTGAGGGACTTTAGTATTAGTCAGTACTGGTTTAAAATGTAGATCTACTACTTACCAGAATATGGTCTGGAGAAAGTTACTTTAACCTCTGAGCCTCAAGTTTATTAGTAAAATTGAGATAATGATTTCTACCTTGAAGGATTGGTGTGAGGAGTCAATGTAATGTTTGTAAAAACAACCAGTATAATGCTTGTGTAAGGTGGTAACTCAAATAATTTCATTTATTAGCTACTGATGAATCATTCATAACTAGCCACTTACGGAAATCTACCACATTTAGCATTCTTTGTAGTCTAAAATTGCTATTTTAGGATAACTGACTCAAAGAGAATAGTTTTTTTCTAAGAGACAACTACCGTAGACTTTTTTCTGGGGTAGTCGATAAAATTAAATCTTAAAATGTCTGTGGTCTTCAATCTTTCCTATGTTTGAGGAGTGAGCATTTTAGGCCAGGAGTCTTTACAGTGTTTGAGTTGACATGAATGTGAATGGACTTTATCAGGGTAAGCTTATGGGGAGCTGGATATCTTGAAAGGCTCCCATGTCCTGAAGGACAGTATGCCATTAAAAGCATGAATTTGGGAATGGGGATTCAATAGGATTAAGGCATGTTGTACAACTTTTAGAGGAAATGGCAAGAAGATATTCAAAAGCCAACTTTATTTGTTGAAGTTGGGGACAATGAGAAAACTTTTAATTGCCTTAACTCTTCAAGTAATCATCTAATGAGAAAACAGATGTGACAGCCGCTATTTTATGGGGAATCTCTATGATTAAGAAAAATTAACCAGGTACTCTATTAGCAGCCTGGATTTGTCGGGATGGAAGGTTTTATGTATGCAGAATAGAACCAGAAAGAACTCTTAAATAATTTTCTGATACAATGAAGGTATGTTAATAGCATACTTGGCACACCTAAAATACATAAACTACAGTTATATCCTTAGAGACTTTTGTCATTGTGACATCCATAAGTTCCTTGCTTCCTTTTCATCAAGGAGATGCTACTTTTGAAATTGTTTGGCTGAAATTTCACAACTTCAGTGAACTTACAAGTGGTAAGTAGTAAGCTGGAATTCAGTCTACATGTTATTCCTTTTCTTTTTGATTCCTAAGATTTCTACTTAACTCTGTTGAGGGACCACATTGCATCTCTTGCTAGCATGTCACTTAAGTCTTACTGGAGAGACTGGAAGACTTGCTGTCAGTGTCTGTGCTTTAAAGGCAACAGTACCTGCATTATTGCATGACTATAAATAGGTTTTCATGAGCTGAACCTCTCTCCTACTTCCAACCCCCAATTTCTCCAGATTTAGAAAATCAATCTCTGACAAAAATAAATTTTCAGTGGGAAACATGTCAAACTGGCTATTCTGCGTCGTCAGTCCCATGTATGGAAGGTTGGGCGTTGTTTGGAAGTAACCAGATTAAGGCTGACTAGTAAGAGGCTCGGTAAGATGGAACTTTACTTATGGGTATTTGTGACAGTAGGACTCTCTTGCTGCTGTGAACTGAGACCAGCAGAGTTCTGTGTTCTCTGTGGGTCTCCATATGGCTTTCTTGTGTAGGAATTTTGTTTAAATACATTTTTTCCCCTACGGACTAAATCAAAGTAGAGTTCATTTGAGCCTTTTTAGCAATGAAGTTAAGCGCTGTACTTTATGAAGTACATTAGAATTAGTAAAGAGCAAGGTTTTATCCATTTTCATTTTTCTTTCTGTTCTAGGGTTGTTTTTTTTTTGTTTTTGTTTTTTCTCACTTATTTTGCTTAGTGGTGAGTTTTATTTAGCTAAATTTGACTCATTTGAGATTGAGACAAATGTTGAAAGTTGAGGGCTAACTGCTGTTTTAAAACAGGAAAAAGGAATGCAAGCACTTCACCTGTTTCATCCTCCAATACAAATACAGACAAATACAGCAGGTCCTCAAACAACCTCATTTCGTTCAATGCCATTTCCTTATAATGATGATGAGAAAAAACATTCCCAGCTTAGGCCACTGCCAGTGTGGAGTTTGCATATTCTCCCCATGTCTGCTGGGCTTTCTCTGGCTACTCTGGTTTCCTCCCATATCCCAAAGGTGTGCACGTTAGGTGAATTAGTATGTCTACATTGTCCCCATTGCAGTGAATGTAGGTGTGTGTGTGTGAGTGCGCCCTGCCATTAAATGGTGTCCTGTTCATGGATGGTTCCCACCTTGTACCCTGAGCTGCTGGATCAGCTCGGGCCACTGCAACCCTGAATTGGAATAATTGGGTAAATAATTATCTTGTTTCTGTTAATCTTTCTTAAATGTATATATGGCTCACATTTATTTCAGTGTTAATTTTAGAAGTGTTTTGGGTCTTAGAAGTTTGGTGATGTTTTTGTGACCAGAAATGTCCTGTAGGAACTTAGCTCTCATTTATGTAAATTAGCCGATGCTAAAATCAATTTTGTTTTACATTGTTTCACTTAAAGCCACAGTTTCCAAGAACCAGGAAGGACTTAACTGTGTCTGAAAACCTGGTTAGCTCCTAATTGGAGTAACTGGGTTAAAGAAGCGTTTGAAGATATTATTTGTTGAACCAGATCAAAGAACATTGCTACTTTAGGGTATTTTCTGGAACTGAAATAACTAGATCCATTTCTGTTTTTATATTCACTGTAATGTCATTGGAATCGTAGAGCAAATTTTAACTTGTCTTTTGCCTGTCTGCCTTAAGGGTAGATAGAGATTTATCATTTTTCTTAAGGAGCTGTACAGTAATCTTTCATTCTTTTTATTAGGAACCATTTACAATTCCTACTGTCCACTACTCATCATTGTGTTCTACTTATTCCAGGGTTCTGTCTCCACCTGTCTTCATTTTTAGGAGTACTGTTTTTTAGGGGTACTATTTCTGTGTTTGGAAATGTGAGCAGATGGCAGTTTCTGCCTCAGCCCCCTTGCTGGGCCATTGTCTCATGGATTGTCTGCTGTTCCACATTTAACTAATAGTTATTTCAGCCTTATCAAAGTTTGTAAGTTCCCAGTTCTTCTGGACTTCTGATTAATTCAGCCTGATTTTATTTAGGGCGATTGAGTATGATTATCCCCCTCCCATTTTGTGAATTTTTCATCTTTTACCAATAAATGTCATTGCAATTCTTTGCTTACAAGATGGCTTGAAAGATGCAAGCAATGATGGATTGCTCTTTACGTTTTAAAATATTTTTTGGCATTAAATTGCTGAAATAATATGGTTTTTGCAACCTTTGTGTTTCTATGCATTTTTAACCCTACATCTTTAGTGTATAATCTTCTGTGAGTCTGTGGTTTCTATAAGTGTCAGGAATTTTTCAATAAATTGAAAATGAATTATTCAATTTATTATCCTTTGGAATCATGATCTATTTGGACAATTCCATCTTTGTTCGGACTATACGGTGGACTTGAGTACCTAAGTGAAATGGAGCAGGTTAGAAAAAAGTAGTTTATTTTAGAGTAATGAGAATTACATTACAGGTCCCCTGGCATGTTCCCCGTTGACCTTTTTTGATGTTTTAATTTAAGCATCTCAAACAAGGCAAGAGTTAATCTCACCAGGCCTTGAATCCTATCCAAAATTGGGTATTAGGATAGATGACACATTCTGTAACACTAATTAATATTGCCAGTTAATTTTGATCACTTTCTACAACATGTCTCTGAGAGATCTTACATCTCCATGGCATCTAATGAGGTGTGTTGTGAAATGGTTTCATATATTAAAAATACTGAACTACAAAATGCATGCAGTTTGCTTATGATCACTCTGAAGCCCACCATAGGTCTACTTTGGGAGCTCAAGTCTTACTTTTTCTGTGTATTCACAAGACCAGTCTATCTGATTAAGAAGATATCTGGTGATGTAAGTCTGGAAACACACATATGTAGTTTTGTTACTCGGAAATATGTGTTTCCAAAAGAAAAAAAAAAAATGAATCAAACAGATTTTTTTTTTTTTTTTTTTGAGGCGGAGTCTCAATCTGTCACCCAGGCTGTAGTACAGTGGCACAATCTTGGTTCACTGCAACCTCCACCTTCCTATTCAAGCGATTCTCTTGCCTCAGCCTCCCAAGTAGCTGGGTCTACAGGTGTATACTACCATGCCCAGCTTATTTTTGTATTTTTAGTAGATACAGTGTTTCGCCATGTTGGCCAGGCTGATCTTGAACTCCTGACCTGTAATCCACCCTCCTCGGCCTCCCAAAGTGCTGGGATTGCAGGCGTGAGCCACCACGCCCGGCCGATCAAACAGAATTTTTATAAAGTTGTCTTTAAAAAAAAAAAAAAGTATCCAGCTGTTAAACATTTTCAAAGTGAAGTTAATCAATACCCTGTACTTTTAGTTCCTTAATTCTTTTGATCTTTGTGCCATGATTTTTTACTATTAGTTAAAAAGAGTAATGAACCAAAGATCAAGAAGTAGGAGGAGAAAATAGTTGCCTGCTTCATTTGACAATAGACCATTTATCTTCTGTTGTTTGCCTTTCTTAAAGTACTGACAGTTTTTGGATATTTTTTCCCCCAGTCACTTTTTGTAGCCTGTATTTTTTTGTTTATTTTATTGAATAATATAATTATTCCCTCAATATTTAATGGGAGCATTTGTTTAGTCTGTTGAATTCCATGCTGGTGCAAGAATTACAAACAGCCTCTAGTCTGAAGCTGATACAGAGAGTGGTTGGACATTATTTGTTTCTTCATCTTTTTATTAAAGGTACTTGGGTTGTAACATTTGGTGGTTACTCCTTCCTTTAAAAAACAAATTATATCTTCATGTACAAATTAGAGTAATTAAAAAAAACTTTCTGTGGGAATTTGTCATCTGTAACATATTAAATGGAAGAGAGTGTATTTTGTTGATATTCACAAGAGTTGGATAATTTACTTGTTGCTTTACTAGATGAGGCCAAGATGAAGAAAATGCCCATTTGTTCTGCAATTGGCTGATTAGGTTTACTTTAAATATAAAGCAAGTTACACAGCAGTTAAGAGTACTTTAACATTTTTTTCTTTTAATATTAAGGAATAACACGTAAGTTGGAAAATTAAATAGCCATGTCGAGTAGTATAAGAGTATCTTTCTAATTTCACTTCCGGCAATTCTGATAGAAATCCTTCCCATGGGTGAGACTCCTTAGGAAAACGTTCTGAATTTAGAACACTGCTTTAAACTACATTATATTTTTTTTACTTCTCCAACCAGATCACACTATAAATCCAACCTGATTTCTAAGTAGAATATAGATGTGGCTTGAGCTAATGAATTGATTTTTGTGGGTTTTTTGTTTTTTTTTGTAATTAGCAAGTATTTGCATAGAAAAGCTTTTTTAAAAAAATCAAAAGTTACATTTTTTCGTTAAAGAGTGTTTGAAAAGTTTAGAAAAGGAGGAGAGAGACACATTACTAATCTTCCAAACCCCGTCATGGTTAATATTTTCATATATTTACATAGTTGTTCATGGTACATATAACCAACCATTTTATGTTCTGCTTACAGTTTTCCCCAAATTATTACATAGTCTTTATGAACATAATTTTTAAGGGCTATATAATATTCCATTGAGTGGATGTATGCAGTTTACTTAGCTATTTTTCAATTATTAGATGTTTCTCCTTTTTTCCCTATTATAAATAATGCTCTGATGAAAATCTTTGTGCGAAAACTATTTTCCCTTTCCGGTTCAGAATATTTCCTTAGAGTAAATTTCTGAAGGTAAAGTTGCTGGAATAAAGATCTCAATATTTTTAAGGCTGCTGAGTTTTTTTTTTTTTTTTTTTTTTTTTACTAGATGAATACTTTTTTGTCAGTGTGAAATGTTTATATTTGGACAAGAGGGAAGGAAATCTCTGTTTGCTGACTCATGTTTTTATTTTGCACTTTAAACTGATAAGGCCACTTAGCTTTTGACATAAACTAAGGCAGGAAGTACAAAAAGGGGCAGAAAAAAAATAGTTGTCTTGCCAAGGCCATAATATCATGGACTCATTTGAGTTCCTTATAGGAGGTAGGTCACCTGTTTGACTTGTATATTAAAAAATGCTTAACTTAGGTGAAAATTAGTCATCAGGCTGCATTTTGTTTTGTCTGTGCATGTTTATATGCAAAGTGCTGTGCTCCTTTCACCTTAATTTTTGTGAGTGGCCTCATGACATTTACCACCCAACTGGCTTCTGTAGTGTTTGGATGCCCTTGATTTAGATTTTTTTTTTTTTTTTTTTTGCTCCCAGTATGAAGAAATTTTTCTGTATTGAAGATATTACCCTAGTTGTCTTTCTAAAATGTATATCTAATCATGCTAGTTCTCAGATGTAAAACCTTCCACTTGTCCACGTGATAAGATTCTTCAGTCTTGCCCCTGCCTTCATATCAGCCTGTGTCATCTCCAGCTGGATTAAACCCTAGTATTTCTATCACGTGTCTATTAAAACAAGCCATTTGGAAAAGTGGTTTAAAAATTCTGGCTTTAGAGCCAGGCAAAACAGGTTCAGATCCAGGTTCTGCCACTTATAGCTGTCTACGTAACTTTGGACAAGATGCTTAACTTTTCTATATTTTATTTTCCTTACATGTAAAATAAAGAAAATGATAGTATTTACTTCACAGTAAATACTAAGGCATTGTTGCTGAGATTAAACTGGTTAATATATAAACAGCAGTGAACAGTGTTTGTCAAGTAATGAACACACAAAATGTCTGCTCTATTGTTTTGCAAAATTCTGCTTATCCTTTAAGTCTGATGTTTTCTCTTGGAAAAAGAAGTTCTGGAATCTCTGGAATTGTTCTTTCCTTTTCTGTTTTTATATATTATTGTTTGTAGGCTGCTATAACAAAATACCATATAGACTGAGTGGCTTATAAACAACAGAAATTTATTTCTCAAAGTTATAGTAATTGGGAAATCCAAGGTCAGGGTACCTAGATGGCCTCTTCTCACTGTAACCTCACATGGTGGAAGGGAAGAGAGATCTCTCTGGGATCTCTTTTATAAGGGCACTAATTCTATTCATGAGGGCACCATCCTCATGACCTAATCACCTCCCAAAGGGCTCGTCTATCTAGTTCTATCACTTTTGGGGTTAGGATTTCAACATCTGAATTTAGGGAGGGGATACAAATATTCAGACCAGAGTGGTATTGATACTTGTTTTGTAGCCTTTATCACATGGTATTGGTTAATAGTAGGTAAATGCACAGCATGTGGGCCTCCTCTTCTATTATTCTTGTGCCCGTGGGCAACGGTATAATCATAGCATTTCTTCTGACTGAGTGCCTGGAAGGTCACCTAATAAAACATCTCAGTAAAGTCCTTTAGAATTAGCATGCAGGTTAGCAATTTGCTTTATGGGAGTTAGTTGTTTACACACTGGCTTTCCCAATGGATTGTGAGCTCCTCCAGGATGTTAGACATGTTTGCCTCTGTGTCTCCTGTGTCTAGCACTGTGCTAGGCACTTAGGAGGCACTTAATACAGCTTTGTTGAATGAATGCCGATTTGAATAGTTAAAACGAAAATCTGAAATGGTGGTTCTTACATACTACATTGCCCAACACTCTTACTTTATATAACAAGTGATTTTGGGGTTGTTTAAATGTATTTGTTATATATTTTAAAATAGCCCCAAGTTATTTTGATACAAACTTAGCCATTCTGTTTAAAAAGTATTGGTTAAATGTTAAAAAGCTGTTTTTGAAGTAGAAGAAATGGACATATAGAATATGAAGAAATACACTCCCTGTATAAATTGTTCCTAGAAGCCTAGAAAAAAGTTCTTGTTCTTTTGCAAAACTAACCTTTTAGTAAAAAGGAAATTATCATATCAATAGGTATACTCTGACCAGGTGTGACTCTTGATAATAGCATAGTTTTGTTTTCTCTTTCCTTTAATGTTAAATGAAAATCATGCCAACTTCAGAAAAACTAGTAAATTTGAGTGAACTCTTTACTTGAAGAAGGAAAACAGCAGACTCCCTATGGCCTCCCAAATGAAGTTGACACTCCATATTTGGCTTTCTAAATTCTTCAGGGAGCTAAATTATTCATCAGGCATTTGGTGAGAATCAGCTGTGTGCCAGGTACTATGCCAAGTTCCAAAGGCAAGAAAATAATAAGTTGGAGTCCCACATCATTTTCATTTCCTGTAGTGAAGATGACAGATGTGTAGATTATCACAATGTAGCTGTAGACATGCACAATTTGCCGTGACAGCTATTTATAATAATTATATTTTTTTAATTTCTGAGGCTCACTAATGGTTTCCCCCATTCTAATCCATTTATTGGTAATTTGTGCCTTCTTTTTTTTATGTATCAGTTTTGCTAGGGATTTATCCAATTTTATTAGTATTTTCCAAGAATCAACTTTAATTTTATAGGTTTTCTTTAGTATGCTTTAAATTTCTGCTTTCATTTTCTTCTACTTTCTTTGGATTTATTTTTCCTTTTAAACAATCTTTGGTGGGTATTAGAGTGTTAGTTTTCAGCTTTTTTCGTTTTCTAATATATGCATTTAAGACTATAAATTTCTCTCTGTGCCTTGAGCCACATCCTACATTTTTGCTGTGTTATTTTTACAATCATTCAGTTAAAAATATTTTCTATTTCCGCTGTAGTTTCTTCTTTGACCCTTGGGTTATTTTAAAGTTTGGTTCTCTTCAATAACAATGTTTTTATTGATTTCTTAGTTATACTAAGATCAAAGAATATATTCTGTATGATTTTAGTCTTTTGATACAGATTGAGATTTGGTTTGTTGTTCATTATATGGTCAATTTCAGTAAGTATTCCATGTGTATTTGAAAGTGTTATGAATTGTACAGTTGTTGAGTGCTGTGATAATATGTATATAAATTGGATCAAGTTTTTAAACACTTTTTTCCCTGTATCAATTGATTTTTGTTTGCTTGTTTTATCATTTACTATGTTAATCTCCCACTAGGATTGTGGGTTTGCCTGTCATTGTGATTGTTAGTCTTTTGCTCTATGAATTTTGAGGCTGTTACTATTTACATAAAATTTGGAATTTAGAAATCTACATGGTGGCTCAACTCATCAGTATAAAATGTCCTTTTTTTCTTTTTTCTCTTTAAAAATCTCTGGTGATACCTCTTACTTTAAAGTCTGTTTTATCTGAATGGATAGGTATGCCAGCTTTTTGGGTAGAATATGTATAGTATATATTTTTCCACTCTTTTGCTTTCAATCTTGTGTTCTTATATTTAATGTGTGTCTCTTTTAAGTACAATCTAGTTAAATAGTGTTCCCCCCAACTCTATCTCTTAGTTGTCATATTTTAGTCTATTTATATTTAAGTGATTGCTTATACTTTGGGATTATATCTAAATCTTACTATTTTCTATTTGTCTCATCTGTTTTCTCGTTTTCATATGTTTTGCATTAATCATTTTTAAAATTTGTATTTGATTTTTAGAGACAGCTCTCACTCTGTCACTCAGGTTGGAGTGCATGATCCAACTCTGTCACTCAGGTTGGAGGGCATGATCATAATGCCTATCATAACTCCTAGGCTCAAGCAGTCCTCCTGCCTCTGCCCCCTGGGTGGCTGAGACTACAGGCACATGCCATCTTGCCAAACTACTTTTTTACTTTTTGTAGAGATAAGGTTTTCCTGTGCTGCCCAGGCTACTCTGGAACTCCTGAAGCTATCCCCCTACTTTGGCTTCCCAGAGTGCTGGGATTACAGGCATGATCTACCACACTGGGCCAATCATATGTATTTTTTTAGTTCCATATTTTTAACCCATCTATTAGCTTGTTATAATTTTTAATGTATTCTCTCAGTTGCTTTATTATGACATGAATTCATAACTTATTATACTAATAATAAATTATACTTTACCATGGACTGGATAACACAAGGACCTTAGAATGCTAACTTCATTTATCTCTTTTTGCTGTTGCCATGCATTTTAATTCTACGTATATTTTAAACATCATAAGACATTCCTATTGTTGTTTTGTGAAGTCAGTATTCATTTAAACTTACCCTTATTTCCTCTTCAGGAGCTCTTCCTCATTTCCTGCAGTTCTTTGCTTATTTCTAGAATCTTTCTCCTTCTGCCTGAAGAATTCTTGTTAGTATTTCTTTTAGTGACAATCTACTGTAAACCAGTTCTCTCAGATTTTGATTGTTGGAAAGCATCTTTATTTCACAATCATTTTTTGAATGTGTTTTTCCTCTAAATGTAGAGTTTTAAGTTACCAGCTATTTACTTTTGGCACTAACGATGTCATTTCATTGTCTTCTGGTTTCCATTGTTTATGCTGAAATGTCAGCTGTCAACCTGATTACTTACTTGAAGGTAATGTAGCTTTTTAAAGAGTTTTGTCTTAGGTTTTCAGGAATTTTACTGTAATATGACACATTGAAATTTGTGGATTTCTCTGTGTGTATCCTTGGAAGCTGTAGGGCTTCGTGAATGTATGGTTAGATGTCTGTTGACAGTTTTGGAAAAATCCTTGGCTAGTATCTAAAAATATTGCTCTGTTACAGTCTTTCTTCTTTTCCTTTAAGACTCTACTTACGTGGTGCTAGACCTTTCACTGGATCCATTATGTCTCTTCAGTTCTTTATTTTTCATTTTTTTCCCTCTCTTTGCATTAGTATGAGCATTTTTTTTACCAATCTGCCTGCTCACTAATCTTTTATTCTACTGTATCTAGCCTCTTGATAAGTTCATCTTATTTAAAGTCTCAGTTACTATATTTTTCAGTTCTAGAATTTTTATTTCATTCTTCTTTATGGATTCTAGTTCTCTGTTAAAATCTTCAACCTTGTCTTCTCTTTCCTTGACATACAAAGTAGTAATCATTAATACTTTAAAGTCTGTTTCTGGTAACTCCATTACCTGGGTCACCCCTTAGGTCTGTTTCTATTCTGTTTTGTTTTGGTCATTTGGTCCTGTTCTTGGTATGCTTGATAACTTTTGGTTCATTGCTATACACTGTGAATTTAAAATTGTAGTGACTAAGGTTGATGTTGTCTTCCTCTATAGCGAAATTGTTTTTCTTCTGGCAAGCTGTTAGAGAGCAATACACATCACCTAGACCAAGGCTAGGATTAAGATGATTCTAGGTTGGTTGTAAAGACTGCTCCATTTCATTTTTGCCCTTAGACTGGGGCATATTCCTCCAGGAGACTCCATTGAAAGCTTAGACTATTTACCAGGGTTTCTCCTCAGCAGGCCCTCAACTCCATTTGTTGTGGGTTGTTATTTTGGGGTTCTTCAGCACTATGAGGCTACTAGAAGCTCTGCTTAGTTTGTAAGCCTCTTAGTTACCTCTTTCTGCTTGGCTCCTAGACCTTTTGCTGCTCATAGCATAGCTATCGGCAAATCCCTGGAAAGGTAGAGTGGTGACAAATGTTCATCTCACTTCATTGCATTTCCCCTCTCTCCAGGATCTTGGCCCCCTCAAGTCCTGCGTGCCTTGGTTCCTCTTTGATGCCTTTAAAAAACTGGGCTTTTGTTTGTTTTCTGGCTTGTTTGTTTGGAAGGAGGTTGGTCTGATATGTGCTACTCCAGTTTAGCCAGGGTTTGTACAAAGTTAGCCTCCTTAACCTTTTTCACATTTTATGTTTTCATGTGCTGAAGGGTAAATAGAAAGTTTAAGTGAAGCAACTTGGCTGAAGAATTTGGTACAGTATGTGTCCATGTGCTTTATTCCTTTTATGTCAATAAATAGCAAAATTTTTAAAGCAGGAAATGTATTTCCTGTCCTGTTTGCCCTGTAACCCATAGACACAGGCTTGTTCACTGAAGAAATACCCTAAAATATTACTACATTTATATAATAGGAATTTTCTTTTAGCATAAGATATATTTGTAGAACAAACCAAAAAACAGAGATATTAGACCAATTTTTTTTTTTTTTACTCTCTGTTGCTTTCAGTTTTTGTTGATTGAGGTATTTTGAAATATATTTTTAGAGGTTATAAGTGAATCTAAATCTAAAATATTACAATGTCTTTGGAGAACTTGGACTTTTTAACTTTGTTGCTTTTATCCCAGAGCTTTTGCTAACAGTGGCTTACTTTTTAAACTGCTTCTCAGTTTACTCATCTGAAAAGTGGCAGCAACTGTATTACCTAGCTCAAAGAATTGTGAAAAGCATTAAATGCTATATATCAGTCTGCTTTGGTTGCCATAATAAAATATCATAGACTAGGTGGCTTAAATAACAGAAATAGATTTTATCTTCATTCTGGAGTCTGGAAAGTCCAAGATCAAGGTTGTGGACAATCCAGGCTCTGGTGAGGGCTCTCTTCCTGGCTTGCAGATGATCTGGTGAGGGCTCTCTTCCTGGCTTGCAGTGCCCTCAGTGTGTGGGCATAGAGGCTGGAGGAGGGAGATAGCAATCTTAAGACCACCAGTCCTATCAAATTAGGGCCCCACCCTGATGACCTTATTTAACTTTAATTACTTTCTTAGAGGCTCCATCTCTAAATATAGTCATACTGAGAGTTAGGGCTTCCGCATATGAATTTAAGGGGTCACAATTCAGTGCACAGCATACCGTATTACATAAAAGCACTTAAAATAGTACCTAGCACATGGTGATTACTTAATAAATTTGGTTGTATGGTAGAGATGATTCTAACCATTTTTTTTTTCTTTTGTAGGTGGTGACTGGGTTACTTTTTTAAACACTAGGATTGGTAATTTCTACTTTTCTGGACTTCAGACTAAGAAATTAAAGAGACTTCTCTGTAAATAAATCTCTTCTGCTGTCCTTTTGCATTTGAAGACGCCTTTATTTCACCATATCCAAGGACTATATAACTAGTGCTGTCATTATGAATGTGACAAGTTTATTTTCCTTTACAAGTCCAGCTGTGAAGAGACTTCTTGGGTGGAAACAGGGCGATGAAGAAGAAAAATGGGCAGAGAAAGCTGTTGATGCTTTGGTGAAAAAACTGAAGAAAAAGAAAGGTGCCATGGAGGAACTGGAGAAGGCCTTGAGCTGCCCAGGGCAACCAAGTAACTGTGTCACCATTCCCCGCTCTTTGGATGGCAGGCTGCAAGTCTCCCACCGGAAGGGACTGCCTCATGTCATTTACTGCCGTGTATGGCGCTGGCCCGATCTTCAGAGCCACCATGAACTAAAACCACTGGAATGCTGTGAGTTTCCTTTTGGTTCCAAGCAGAAGGAGGTCTGCATCAATCCCTACCACTATAAGCGAGTAGAAAGCCCTGGTAAGTGAGTTATTTTATGTTGATACGGTTTGTGTGCCCAGTACCAGATTTGTGTTGTTTAGAACATCAAAATAATCCCTTTCCTTATTTTTAGTTGTAATTTAAAAATATTCAGGGAAACTGTATGTGTGTGTCTGTGTGTATGTAAGAGAGAAGGCCCTTGAGTGTTTCATACATTTTAACAGCTTAATCATCTCTAGTTAACATTATGTCTTGGGAGCAGGCTATGACAATTGTCATTGTAGTGCTAATACCTCTAATTTTTAATAAATTTTCTTTCTAAATTTATTTTTTATGTCTCACATGGTTCTCTGCATTTCTCTAGATAAAATTAGCTATGAATTGTATTCTAAGGGAAGAAAATTAGGAAAGAAATGCAGTATTGCTGTCTATATGCTTGAAGGAAGTACATCATGAGGATAGTTGCCAGTGACTTAAACCATTTTGAACTTAAGAACAGCATTTTTTATCGTCTGTGTGACTTTTGCTGTGGCATGTTTCCTGTGGAGAATATGAAGGAATTGTGTTCTTCTATGGAATTATTTGATACTATTACTTTATAAATATACCTAGTTTTTAACATGTATAGTCTTTTGGAAAGGTACAGTAAAGGATATGTTTTAAAATTTGTACGGTTTTGCCCTCAAGTTAGAATCTACATTCTAGACAGTTGGATCATTGGAAAGTGATTAGATATTCAAGCACTTACATGTCTCATCGTCAGATTGGGACCAATTTCGTTAATGGATTGGCTGTTAATAGTTACTGGGGTACTAAGGCTGTACATTAGAATCACATGGCTCTCCTCCCAGAAATCCTGATCCTGGGATAGCCTGGTAATCTGTGTTTTTTTTTTTTTTTTTTTTTTTTTGGAGACAGAGTCTCGCTCTGTCGCCTGGGCTGGAGTGCAGTGGCCGGTTCTCAGCTCACTGCAAGCTCCGCCTCCCGGGTTTATGCCATTCTCCTGCCTCAGCCTCCCGAGTAGCTGGGACTACAGGCGCCCGCCACCTCGCCCGGCTAGTTTTTTGTATTTTTTAGTAGAGACGGGGTTTCACTGTGTTAGCCAGGATGGTCTCGATCTCCTGACCTCGTGATCCGCCCGTCTCGGCCTCCCAAGTACTTCAGGTGTTACTGATGTAGCTATTGGATTGGTGTTTGGGAATTACTAAACTAGATCGTGTAATAACATGGTTTTCAAATAAAAGGCATTCTGTATTTTTGTGGAATATTTAAGACATATTTTTTAAAAAGATTTTAAAGACGAATAGTATAACAAACATCTTTGTATCTACTACTCATTTTAAGCAATAAAAGATTACATGTAAACTGGAGTCCCTGTTTTTGCTCCTCAGATCCTGCTCCCTTTGGTAACCACTGTTCTGAATCTGACGCTTATCATTCACATGCGTGTTTTTATACTGTTAATACATACATATGAGTTCATGACAATATGTAATATTTTATATATTTTTAAATGTTATATAATATTGGAGTTTCTTTGTACGACTTGTTTATGTTCATCCAACATGATGTTTTTGTGATTTCTAGATTATATACTTTAGGATTACCTTGTTAAGTCCTGTGAAAAACACTTTGGGAATTTATTGGAATTTCATTGATTTCATTTGGGGAGGACTGGCATAGTATGCTCTTAAGCATAATATTATTTAGTGCACTTTTAAGTTTCTACATACAGCCCTTGTACATATTAGATTTATTTCTAGGTAACTCGTTTTTACTGTATCCTTCTAAAAGTTACATTTGTTACAGTTGCTCTTGGCTAAGAGAGCATTGCCTTTTTTCTAACAACTGTGCTGAATTCTCCTTACCAGTTCCAATATAGACATTCTTTATTGCTTGTTATATCAGCTGTGATGCAGTGTTCTTTTTTCTAAACTCAACACAGAGGTACATGTCCCTCTTCTAGCCGGAAATGGAAATGGAGCTGAGAGTTTTGGAGAGTAAAATGTAGTGGATAAGTAATATGTACCAGCATTATTATTTAGGCACATGATTTTTTCGATCCTCGTAGTAACCTTAAAAAGTATTAATACATAGGGAAGATTTTAATTCTACTGCATATGCAACAGAGAGGGATCTTTTAAGATGCAGACATGATTCTCTTGTTGTCCTGCTTTTCACTGCTCTTGGGAAGTCCTCTAGAGAGGTCTGCACATTCTAGTCCTTGCCTCCCTTTCCAACTTCCTTTGTACTCTTGCATGCTTTGTGTGCTTGAGTTCTGTGGAAACATTCCATGCACATTTCCTCTATCTGTACCTATTTCTCCTCCCTCTTTGCCTAGTCCATTCTTATTTATCATTCATGTCTAGCACATAGTCATTACTTAATAAACTAAGTAATTGTGTGATGGAGGTCAGTTTCATTGGGAAACCTTTCTTGATACCTCCTTCTCCACACAAATCTCCCTATTCCACTTGGGGAGGTTAGGTCTCATTTCCCGTAGCAACCTGAATTTCTTTAGAATGTTCGTCACACTTGTAATGATTGTTCTGTTGGTCTTCTCTGCAAGATAGTAAATAAAGCTCGATGAGGGCAGGCACTGTGCATATTATTAGCATCTCTATTTTTAGCAACAAGCATAATTTGATAAATGCTGTTAAATGATAAGGCTGACTTTTAATTTAATATCATCATTTGGCCATTTTTTTAGAGCTGAATTTTCAGTTTGTCTATACCTTTTGACCATCTTCTTCCCTTCTTTGGTCATTTTATGGCTGTTACACCTCTGATACAAGGTGAAAAGTTAAAACCAATACTGAGATGAATTTGTTACTCTTAATAACATATGTGCTAATAAAATAATGGGCAAGAGGTGGAAAACTGTCTTACATAGGCATTTTGAGACTCCACAAATGCCGTTTCAACCTCCCCTTTACCCAGGAATCTTGTGAGTTATAGAATAGAACAATTCTGGAAAACATGGAAGCTGAGGCTAAGATCTATTTAATTTGAACATATCAAGATTTTATGTATATTTTTCACATTGTGAAGTGACTGATGTGGGATTTGGAACAAAGGACTTTTTCCAGAGACCACTGTGAAGCAGTCCCTGTACCTTCTGAAGAGAAACTTTACTAAATCAAAGTGCAAGAAGCAGCCAGATGTAGTGGTATGTGCCTGTAGTCTCAGCTACTCAGGAGGCTGAGGTGGGAAGATCACTTGAGCCCCAGAGTTGAAGGCTGCAGCACACTATGATTGTGGCTGTAAATAGCCATTACGTTCTAGCCTGGGCAGTGTAGTGAGACCCTGTCTTAGAAAAATAAGGTTAAAAAAAAATGCAACATAGTGAAACCCCATCTCTACTAAAAATATAAAAATAAGCCTGGCGAGGTGGAGGCGCCTGTAATCCCAGCTACTCAGGAGGCTGAGGAAGAAAAATCGCTTGAACCCAAGAGGCGCAGGTTGTGGTGAGCCGAGATCATGACATTGCACTCCAGCCTGGGGGACAAGAGTGAAACTCCATCTCAAAAAAAAAAAAGTGCAAGGGGCTCTAGCCCCTCACACTGCCAGAATTGAAAAGTCATTTCCCCCTGTAAAGCCCTATAGAGTACACCTGGGTATTATTTCTGTGAAATCAGAAAAAGGGGGTCTGGAAGTCTAAGCTGCACGTATGCACAGCTCAACACTGAATGATTTTGAACTTTGTCACTATTTTACCTCTGATGAAGTATCTCAAAGAACAGTTTAGCAGTTTAACGTATTTAAGTCTCCCAAACTTGGTGTTTTCTGCTGAGGTCCCAATGACTCTTGAAAAAAACTCAAAAATTGAGAATATTTAGGTTTAGAGTAGTGGTTTTCAAAGTGTCATCCACAGACTAGTAGCATCAGCACCACCTTGAACTTGTTAGAAAAGCTAATTATTATTTTAAAATTGACAAATAATTGTATATATTTGTGAAGTACAGTGTTATGTTTTGGTATGAGTGTACATTGTGGAATGATCAAATGAGGCTAAGTAACACACCTGTCACCTCCCATGTGTATTTGCTTATTTCTTGTTTTTGTTTTTGTTTGTTGTTTTTAATTTCTTTTTACTGCCTATTCTTTGAACCTTTTTTTTTATTGAGGTGGAGTCTCGCTCTGTTGCCCAGGCTGGAGTGCAGTGGCACGATCTTGGCTCACTGCAACCTCCGCCTCCTGGGATCAAGAGATTCTCCTGCCTCAGCCTCCCGAGTCGCTGGGATTACAGATGTGCTTCACCACGCCCAGCTAATTTATGTATTTTTAGTAAAGATGGAATGTCGGTCACACTGATCTCAAACTCCTGACCTCAAGTGATCCACCTGCCTCGGCCTCCCAAAGTGCTGGGATTACAGACGTGAGCCATCAAGCCCAGCTGAACCTTTTTTTTTTTTTCCTCCATATTAATTTCTTTTTGGTGAGTACATTTAAAATCCACCCCTAGCCTAGGCAACATAGCAAGACCCTGTCTTAATTTTTTTTTTTTTTAATTAGCTAGGCATGGTGGCATGTACCTATAGTCCTACCTATTCAGAAGCTAAGTCAGGAGGATCACTTGAGCCTAGGAGGGCAAGCCTATAGTGAGCTATCACCATGTTGCTGTACTCCAGCCTGGGTAAGAGAGAGACCCTGTCTCAAAAAAAAAAAAAACAAAAAACAAAAAAAACCCACTCTTAGCAATTTTGAAATACACAATGTTTTATTAGCTATAGTCACCATGCTGTGCAATAGATCACCAAAACTTACTACTCACTCCTAGCTTAAGGTTTGTATGCTTTGACCAACATTTCCTCTTTCCATGTTCACCCCTCCCTGCAGCCTCTGGTAACCACCATTCTAATTCTACACTTTACTTTTATGAGTCGGTGACTATTTTAGATTCCAAATGTAAGTGAGATTGTGCAGTATTCATCTTTCTGTGCCTGGCTTTTTTCACTTAACAGTAATGTCCGCCACGTGTCACAAGTGACAATTTCCTTTTTTAAGGCTGAATAGTATTTAATTTGAAAAAAAAAGTTCAACATCAGTAATCATCAGGAAATGCAAAAACTGCAGTAAGATATACCTTTCACCTGTTAGAATAGCTGTTATCAAAAAGATGAAAGATATCAAGTGTTGGCAAGGATGTAGAGAAAGGGGACAGCCATTGTGGAAGACAGTATGGCGGTTCCTCAAAAAATTAAAAATAGGACTACCATATGATCCAGCAGTCTCACAACTGGGTATATGTCCAAAGGAGGTCAAATCAGTGTGTCAAAGAGATGTCTGCACTACTATGTTCACTGTAGCATTATTTACAATAGCCAAGGTATGAAATTAACCTAAGTGCTCTTCAGTGGATGAATGTGTAGAAATACAAATTCTTAAACCCTTCCACAGACCGACAGTACTGAATCAGACTCTGGAGATGGGGCCAGCCATCTTTGTTGTAACAAGTTCTCCAAGTGAAACTGATGCTGCAAAAGTTTGAGAATCACTGGGTTAAGGTATCCAGGCAAGTCATCAAGTCCAATTGTCTAGATGAAGTTGTCTTGAATTCAGAAGAGATGCTAATGAGCTAGTCTTTTAAATCTTCCAGGATTTTTAATTTTGCATGTTTGGATACAGATAGAAAATTGCTCTTTCCAAAATTTTCCTTCTGATATTCATTAAGATTAGCCCTCTGACGGAATGGATAAGTTGTCTTTAAGTGGGTGGGGAAGTTGGGGGAGAAGTCCATGCTTTTTGTTATTCGGCTCAGTGCAAGTTTTGGAATTGTTCTTTAGAGTGTACTATCTCTATTTCTTTGACAAAAATAATATTACGGACTGGAGTAATTGTTGTTTTTCCTTAACCTATGTCATTTATTTTCTTATAAATAAAACAGCGTAAAACAGTTTAAAAAAATGGTAGTGGAGAAAAACAAACTTCTGGAAACATTTGCCACAACTTGTGTTTATTATAGTTAACAATGACAAGTGTGAAAGGAGAAAAACCTTTCTTTTGTTGAAATTTGCTACTTTGACCATTGCTGAAAGATAGATCTTTGGGAAAGTAGAAAATGTTAGGAATTTCTTTTTCTGCAAATGTGTGAATACTTACAGGAAAGAGAAAGTTCCTGGAGCTTCTGAAGACTATGACCCTGCTGATAATTTAACAGGTGGACTATTTACTTGGACTTTTACTAGTCTTCAGAATCAAGGCTACTTATTAGTGGTTGAATTAAATGTAGGGTTTATTTTTTCTTACCAGAGTAAATGCTGACAGTGGTTAAGCAAGTCATCTAACTCTGGTATTGAGAAGACCATTCAATTGCTATCTTCTGCTATTAAAAATGCCTTAATGGAGATTACCTGCCATTGGCCTTTTTTTTTTTTTTTTTTTTTTTTTTTTTTAGTGTTTTTCACATGGTTCTTGAAAATTATCTTTTGCACTTTGAACTTAATCAGCTTAAAAGGGCATATTAAATCTGAGCTTGAAATTCTGAGATTTCAGTTTTGATCTTTAAGGTAACACCCTGGCATTAGCTTCCAGGTGCTTTCATTTTCAGCATGATGGCTGCCAGCTGTTTAAAATTCACGTAAAATCCTCTTCACCTGTTGACTGAATGCATGTTTTCATGCTTTGGCTGCCTCAGTCACTGTGTAATTCGTGTCTTGGTAAATTTTACCTTGAAGAGAAAGTTAAAATTATAGAAATGGATGACAGATTAGTTCCCACCAGGAGCCAAGAAGAGAAAAGAGGGGAAGGGGAGTGGATGTAGCCATAAAAGAGCAAAGTAAGGGATCCCTGAGGTAGTGGAAATTGTCTGTGTCTTGACTATATCAATGTCAATATTCTGACTGTGACAATTTTGTAATATTCTGTGATAGTCTGTAATATTCTGATTCTGTTAAGTAGGATTTCTCTGTTATCCTTAAAACCGCATGTGAATCTACAATTATCTTGATCTAACAAATAGTTTTGCGTAAAAAAAAGCAGCTAGTTCAGCTTACAGCTCACACTGGTGCTTTTTGTGTACTTTTCATTTTGTCACACAGAATATTAAAAAGATAAGAGTGGAGATGTAATAAAATTAATGTTTTTAAAAAACAGAAATGGGCCAGGCGCGGTGGCTCACGCCTATAATCCCAGCACTTTGGGAGGCTGAGGCGGGTGGATCACCTTAGGTCGGGAGTTCAAGACCAGCCTGACGAACATGGAGAAACCCCATCTCTACTAAAAATACAAAATTAGGTGGGCGTGGTGGTGCATGCCTGTAATCCCAGCTACTCGGGAGGCTGAGGCAGGAGAATCGCTTGAACCTGGGAGGCGGAGGTTGTGGTGAGCCAAGATCACGTCATTGTACTCCAGCCTGGGCAACAAGAGCGAAACTCCGTCTCCAAAAAAAGTGGAAAACTTTAAAAAATGTCTTGCTTCACCACATTGTGAATGTGTTTTTGTTGTTTTTGTTTTTTGAGATGGAATCTCGCCCTGTCGCCCAGGCTGGAGTGCAATGGCACAATCTCAGCTCACTGCAACCTCTGCCTTCCAGGTTCAAACGGTTCTCCTGCCTCAGCCTTCTGAGTAGCTGTGATTACAGATGCCTGCCACCATGCCCAGCTAATTTTTGTATTTTTAGTAGAGACGGGGTTTCACCATGTTGGCCAGGCTCGTCTCGAACTCCTGACCTTGTGATCCGCCTGCCTCAGCCTCCCAAAATGCTGGGATTACAGGCATGAGCCACCGTGCCCGGCTGTGAATGTGTTTTTATGACATGTCTGTTTTAACAAAAACTTTCAGTCTAATTGAAGTTTTTTTTAAAGTTTTTAAATATTTGGGATTAATTAGCAATAATATTTACTATAAAAATTAAAATAAGGCATTATGCCTTGTGTTCCTGCGTGTCTAAATTTGTTTTCATTCAGACATTTAAAGCACATGATAAACTCCTCAGGAACTGTGCCTGCCCCAGAAGGTTAACATGTAATTACAGCGCTGTATGCTAAATTGAATAGAGGTGTGGACAGAGACTGCAACCAGCTCTTACACACTGGATAGAGGCTACAGCTAACTCTTATACACCCAGGAGTAACCACAGAAAAGCTTACTTACTCAACTCTGATACATATAACACATGGTGTTTCAGCCTGTGTGGTGATGGAATATATGTGTATGTTTCAGTGTAGAAAGGACTTAAATCAGTTTACAGGTAGACATACAATAAAATAGAAAAGAATTACTGATAAAATAGACCAGGGAAAACACAATGAAAGATCAAGACTAAGAAAAACTAGCACAGAGGTGTTCCATAGGAGTTACTATAATACATATATACTACTATGTATAGTTATTATATGTTTGTAATCCTAGTCTGCATGTTTTTTGTAATAGTTTTGGTGTTGGGGAGAGGTGTAGGTATTAATAGCTTGGAGATGAAGGAAGAAAGTTTTAAGAGGAGATACAAATCAGCTTTAAACTTGAAGGTTGGGTTCTGGGCAGAGCCACTGAGGTGGTTGCAGAGGCTTCCAGCAGGAGGGGTGCCTTAGGGTGGAGTGGGTGCCCCCTGGCTTTTGCAGTTTCTCTTCCACAGTCCTCTCAGGGCTCCAGTCTTCGGTTTACATGAAAGTTATTTTTTGGCTTTTTGTTTTGGTTTGGTTTTTTGAGACAAGATCTGGCCCTGTTGCCCAGGCTGGAGTGCAGTCGTGCAGTCATAGCTTACTGCAGCCTTGAACTCCTGACTTCAAGGGATCCTCCCACCTCAGCTTCTCAAAGTTCTGGGGTTACAGGCATGAACTACCATGCTCAGCCTGGAAGTTCTTTTTTGAAAAAGCACAAGGTCACTACTTAGGTTTCTATCCACACAGCCAAGTAGACATAGAGATAAGACAGTGAAACCCTCTCCAGGATTTTATCATTGGCATTGGCTTATGGTTAATTTTATCGTTTTCATCTATAATATTACTAGAAACAGATAAAATAATATAGTCATGAGTAGGATTTTATACCCAGATCTTTTAGTGGATTCGTGTTAAATCCTAGGCAAAATGTGAAGCTTGTTATTTTAATTTTTTTTCTTTTCTGAGCAACTGTTCTTAAATGCATTATTTGTGGCATTTGTTTTGGGTTATTAATAGATGAATAGATACTGTTTCAGCCATTACTTTATGTTACTTTTACATAAATTGTAAAAGTAACATAAATTATTATACATCGATGGAAGCAGACATCTAGACAACTACAATGTTATTTGTTTCTGGGCAGAATTTTTCTATCGCCAAATCTACTTTAATTTGAAATTTTAAGATGGTAGTCTATAGATCATACAAAGTACCTTTCTCGTACTTTTTCTTTCCTGATGTTTATCTTCTGCTCTATTATTTTTCTTCTTCTTCTATTTCTGCAATATTAGGTGGCCAGGAGAAGATATTTTCAGATCTTTCAGATTCATTTAAAGTGCAGCTGTCTTCCACCCTCCATTGCTAGTTCATAGAGCAGAAAGAACACCGGCCAGCCAGCAACTGTTAAAAAGAAAACGAAAAAAAAAGTGGCTGAAAAAAACTAGCAATTTTGAAAACCATACAAAAACATTTGTCATAATATTTTAAATTAAAAGAAAAAAACCAGAGTAATATTTCCAGGACTAGCTTTGGGTGAAATAATAATTGAGACCTTCTGAGTTGTGCTTTTTGGCTTATTATTCCCACATGTGGATCATCCTGAAACAATGACTTCTTGTAGGTTTGAGGAAGTTTTATATGTGGTTGGGGTTGGGAGGAGTCACAGGTGATTTGCCCCATGTGGGAGTGCCCTATGGCCTTGCTGGACACTTGGAAAAGGGAGAGAAATAGAATGGGATGATCGGCTTATGTAATGATCTCAGGCTGGTTAATTTGGTTTTACTTTCAGCTTTTTTGGTGCTAGATATCAAAAGGCCAGAGAACAGACCAGAGATTGCTTTCTCTCAAATATATGTTCTATCCCCTTGCCATTTTCCCCTTAAAATGAAAATATTCTCTGGAAAGACTAAGCATCATGACTAATAAGCATGAATTAGCCAGATCATCAAACCTCTGCCCTGATATTTGGAAAAATGAGATTTGTTTGGGGAGGAGATGGGGAAGCAACAAGGGTTTATTTGTTTTGAAGAAGCAGAGCTGGAGGATTTGGAGCAGCTGTAGGGTGGATACCATAAGCACTGTGGTAAAAATCCAAGAGGGCTTGCAGAGTAGTAGCGCTAAAACCCCCACATTTTGTTAATTTGCCACTTTAGCTGGGGATTGGTGTAGTTGTTTGATACTGGTGCTGAATCTAGTTTGAATGTCTGCATGCAGACTCGTTTCCCCTGGGTTTGGGCTGGGCTGGGCTGGGCTGGGCTGGGCTGGGCTGGGCTCAGCTGGGCTCGGCTGGGCTGGGCTAGGCTTCCCCGTGTATGGGAGATAGAGAGATAATCACTTGCTGCTTACCCTCTCCACTTTCCTAATTATCATTGCCCTCAGTCCTCAACAGGATTTCTCTAGCACTGAAGCCTGACCGTAATACTCAACTGCAGGTCTGCTCCACATAAAACTATGTAACTAGAGGTAAATGTAATTTCCTTGATAAAAGATCTAGGGTCTTGGAAATACGTTCTGTGGCTTAAATCAAGATTTAGGTCAACAAAGGAGTGTTTGGCAATTTTCCTCCAGTTCTCTAAATTGTAATATTCATGTTCTGGAATCTTAGCAGGTTTTAAAAATGGAAAACCAGGTTTATATTCTGCTATATCACTACCCTGGTTCTAAAACAGCTGTCCAAGAGATGCTGTTGTTCTTCGTTCTTTACTCTTTTGCATGAAAAAAGCCATTTCTTATCTAAATGGTGGCCTGGCATGGTCTGGCTTATGTGGTCGCACATCCCCTTCACTTGATTAATTGCCCAGTTGCCTGACTGGGATGTTCACTGAGAATAAAGTAAAAGAAGAGTGATTGTATGAGGAGTATTTGGACAGCTTATTATAAACTAAAAATAAACATATAAATGATAACAGAGTGAAATTGCCTTGTATGTTTTTTGCCTTTGTTTCCCTGTAGTTCCCCTATCAGTTCTAGCTCGCTAGCTTTGTAGCAGATTTTGCAGTATTTTTCATGTGTGACAATATCTTCCTTTGAGCACATGAGAAGTTTACCCAGGATATGGTGGTGTGCCTGACAGGTATTTAAGTAAGATGATCAAGTTGGGAGAAAAGTTGTGGATAAATGTCTATTCACATATAATTTACAGCTTTTAAATAGGAAAAATAATAGCTAATCTTAAAATGTTATTTAAGAGAAAACTGATGGGAACATGTCACAAAGACCCAGAGGCCAGCTTGTGACAAATCTGAGACAATTTGATCAACAGAATAATTAAGGACAGAAGCGAATTATAAACCACTGGGAGAAAAACAGGAATCCATGCCGATGATGAATGGGGGAGAAGGAAAAGGCTCTTGCTCACAGTAGAATGCCGTTGCCTACCAGTAAATGTGGAGTTCTTTAGGATATTCTGGACAATAAGGCTGTTTAAAGGAGATACTTATTTCTCTTTAGTAGTTAAAATATGGTGGGGAAGAATCTAGGGTTAGAAGGCCTGGACTGAATTTTGGCACTTGATAACTTTGACCTTGTGTTAGTCATTTGCCCTCTTTGAGCTTGTGTTTGCTAACTCATAAAATGGGGGAGTGGTTACATCCACTTTTCAGGTTGAGGATAAAATTAATGCATGTGAAAAGGCTTTATGTACTAATGCATTCTTGAAACAATATGACTGAAATAGTGATACAAGGAACATCACTTCTGTGTATCTTTCTTAGAATAGAAACAAAATTAGTAATGTAAGCAACTTTTCATTAAACAAATATTCAGAAAATGAATTATATTACTAGAATAAAAATATTAACAAAGTTAATGACTTTTTATGCTTCCTGTGTGCTAGACGCTGCTTATCACTTACCATCTATTCTCATTTAATCCTAACCACGACTGCAGGAAGATGGTACCAACGTGGCTACTGAGATGTAGAATTTGAGTAAATTTTTCACACAACTTTTATCTGGAGAGCCAGGATTCAAATTAAAGCCTAACTGCAAAATGCATGCTGCTAACCACTGTACTGGACTGCTTCCCAAAAGAAGTCTTTTCTTTAATCAGTTTTCTCTCAACAAAAAGGAGGGGCATCCAGAGTTTTTGGTAGTAGAGAATGATCATATGTGCACCAGCTGCATGAGTTTTGGGCTGCAAGTCCACATCTGCCCTTGAAGTGTTTATGGAGGCTTGTGTTTATTTCCCGTTGATCAGTAATTTTTTTGTTTTTGAGACAGAATCCCACCCTGTCACCCTGACTGGAGTGCAGTGGTGCAATTTCGGCTCACTGCAACTTCCACCCCCCCACCCTTGCCCCTGCCCTGGGTTCAAGTGATTCTCCTGCCTCAGCCTCCCAAGTGTCTGGGACTACAGGCATGCACCACCATGCCTGGCTAATTTGTGTGTGTGTATACACACACACACACACATATATATTTTTTAAATGGAGTCTCACTCTGTCACCAGGGCTGGAGTGCAGTGGCAGAATCTTGGCCCACTGCAACCTCTGCCTCCTGGGTTTAAGCGATTCTCCTGCCTCAGCCTCCTGAGTAGCTGGGATTACAGGCACCCGCCACTACACACAGCTAATTTTTTGTATTTTTAGTAGAGACGGGGATTCACTGTGTTGGCCAGGGTGGTCTTGAACTCCTAATCTCATGATTTGCCTGCCTCAGCCTCCCAAAGTGCTGGGATTACAGGCGTAAGCCACTGCGCCCAGCCTAACTTTTGTATTTTTTAGTAGAGATGGGGGTTTCGCTAAGTTGCCCAGGCTGGTCTTGAACTGCTGACCTCAAGTGATCCACCCACCTCGGCCTCCCAGAGTGCTAGGATTACAGGCGTGAGCTACTGCGCCTGACCATAATGTTCTTTATTAATATCAAGTATCTCATTTTCATGGAATGTATTTAATTGCGTCAAATATAAACTCAGAATGAGCCAAATATAATTAATTCAGCTGCAGTTACAAATTAAACAAAGATGCCTAGGTGACACCTCGGTTAGTCATTTACATATTGATAGTGCAATAGATGATTACACACCATAGGCTAACTGCTTTATGTGTAGTGATGACTGTCACTGAGTGCTTATGGAACTTTGTTAAAACTAACATGTGCAGCATTGAGAGACACCATAGCATAGTGGCTAAGAACTTGGATTGCGGTGCCAGGCTGCCTAGGTTTGAATCCTGTCTCCCCTCGTTATTGGTGATATATTCTCTATCTCATTCTCTATATCTCATTTTCCACTTTTATAAAGTAGGGGTAATGTAGTGCCTAGGATCAGAGTTGTTACGAGGATTAAATGGGTTAATATCTGGTACAGCTTGGTATATGGCACTTGGTACACACATGTATAAGCACCATATTAAAAGAAAATCTGAGAAGTACTGTTATTCCTATTTTCGATTAAAAGTGAGGTTTAGGCCGGGCGCGGTGGCTCAAGCCTGTAATCCCAGCACTTTGGGAGGCCGAGACGGGCGGATCACGAGGTCAGGAGATCAAGACCATCCTGGCTAACATGGTGAAACCCCGTCTCTACTAAAAATACAAAAAGCTAGCCGGGCGACCTGGCGGGCGCCTATAGTCCCAGCTACTCGGGAGGCTGAGGCAGGAGAATGGCGTGAACCCGGGAGGCGGAGCTTGCAGTGAGCTGAGATCCGGCCACTGCACTCCAGCCTGGGCGACAGAGCGAGACTCCGTCTCAAAAAAAAAAAAAAAAAAAAAAAAAAAAAAAAAAAAAAGTGAGGTTTAAATAGTAAATTGCCCTACTTAATCGGCTAGTAAATAAGCAGAATTTCCAACTTTGGAACTGAAAAACTAAAACCTGCTTTTGACTGTTATTATACTTCATGTGTAGCTTTTGAAAGTTTTTTTTTTTTTTCTCCTGATGTTTTTAGGTTATATCCTGAAGTTTTTTCCTACCTCTAACAACTTTCGAAGTCTCTAATAACGTAGCACCTTCCTTCTGTGGAAGTAAAGCAAATAAATACTTGGCAAAGGAAAGGAAGCTACTGGGGTGAAAGCAGGAAGAGAAAACTAGGTTTGACAAACTGCTGTGTGCCACCATTCTTAATTCTCAGAGTGCTGTTAAGGGCTTGCTATCCCTTTGGGGAAACTGAAGTAAGAATTTATGTCACCTAAATTCATACAGCTAAGACCCTGGGCTATCTTGATCCCAACCCAGTGCTTTTTCCATGACACTATGCCTCTTGACCAAACAAACTGGACCCTATAAATTTTCTGTAAGCTTACTATAAGGCCATGCCAGCCTTTTCCATGTCATTTGGATTTATATCTGTATACTATCAAAGAATCAGGACCAACACTGTGTAGAGTTTTTTATAAATGAAAGGGATGATCTCTAGAAATTTGACTTACGATGAGAAAAATTGAAGTTCAAGTCCCACAGCTACTTAGAGACATAGATAGGGCCAGACACCTAGCTCTCTTGCCAGTGCATGTAGTAACTAACGTTTGTCTCCTGTACCTAGACTCTATTCACCCAAAATTGCTGAAGGTTTTGACTTGTTATATCTGGGATGAGGTATAAGAATCTGCCTTTTTAAGTAAGTAAGTAATTCAGGTGCAAGGAGTCTGAGGGCCGAACTTTCAGAAAGACTGGTTTATATGAACACTTATACTAGACAGGTCAGGAAGAGCAATACAATTTACAAACATACAATAATTGAAAAAACATTCACTCAGGACTTATTAGTTGCCAGACACTGGCATCTATTTTTTTTCAAAAGAAAGTTCTACCCACAAAGGCATTACAGTCCAGGTGAAGTAAAGTCAAATTAGCAATAAAATGTTGCAGATGCTATAATGAAAGTCTGTGTGGGGCACCCTGAGGCAGAGGGAGGAATTCTTTTCTACCAGGGGTAGGTAGAAAGACCAGGAAAGGCACCATGGGAGTGCTGTTAGAACTGAGACTTGGAAATACGGCCAAGTGAGCAAAGGTGCAGAAGTATGAAACTAGCAGATGAAAACTGCAAAAAGCCCCAAAGATAGGTTGGAGCAGGAATCTGAACTAGGTCATGGAGTCATAGCAGATGTTCTGTGGGTGCCCAGAGAAGGTATTTTTCAAGAAAATAATCTGTGGTATACAAAAAGAATCATTGGCCTGGCATTAGCTAGGAAGTTGGATTCTCAGAAGTTGAGTTAGATTTAGGTGATTTTTAGGTAAATTTAGTGGCTTTTAATGCTTGATGATATTATTGAATGAAATTCATGTCTCTATGTGAAATTATGTTCATATGTTTGTCCTTTAATATATTTGTACTTGAGTAATTATACTCCCAGAAAGTAAATACTACAGTGTTGCTACCTTTAGGCAAAACTGTCATGCCTTTTAAAAAGATCTTGGCCCCCAAAAAACAGAAAAATGGAAAGATAATTTAAAAAACAACTTCCACAATCTCTTTCCAGTTTTATAGTACTGAGTGATTGTCTAGTGGTTGTGAGCAGACCTTGATTCACAACCTGACCCTCAATTAGCAGCTGTGTGACTTTGGATAGGTTACTTAGCGAGGCTGAGCCTGATCCTTCACCTGTAAAACGGAGATAGCTACTGTGAGGATTTAGTGATAGACACTTTTCCCAGTGGGCAAGGACAGTGTCTGTCCTGTTGACTCATACCTGCAGTGCCCTGCATGATGGAGGCATATATGGTACCCAGCGAACCTTATATTATAGACCCTCCGTACTATCATCTCATCACCAATAAGCAGACCAAAAAAGTGCCACCACTGCGGGATTTAGGCTGTTATATATTTTCATTAAAATTTAACCTCTATTGAGGTTCCCAGAATCATTTCTTCAGCGTAAAGTTTCCCTGACATATCCTGAGGTAAGGAATTCTATTTCATAAATGTGTCTACTATTAATTTTAAGTGTTCTTACTCTTACCCTTTCCGGCACTTCCTACTTGAAGTGTCTCTGTTTAGAAGGTCACTGAACACACTGTATTGGGGACATCTGTCTCGTGTAGGCATCATATTGGGCACAGCTGCTCTGGCAGCTTGTCCTCCTTTTCTCATGAGAATTGCTGCAGCTAACTGGCTCTGGGGCCATTCTTGCTCTAGCCCTGGGCCTTCTTTCTGCTTGTAGGTGGCCTCACTGAAATGTCCTGAGATTCAACTTAGATGCCATCTGGTGCTGAGCTTTGAACATTACGAAGCTCCAGGTGTACATGAGCGGCATTCTTATCAATCAGAAGACTTGCAGAATTTAGAGCAGGAAGACGCTGTGCAGAGCAAGTTTCTTCCTCTTTTGTGTGAGGAAACTGAGTCCCTGAGACACTAAATGATTGGCTCAAAGTCACAAAGGTAGTTATGAGAGTCAGGACTAGAACTCAGGTGTCTTGACTCTAACCTAAATGCCTTCTCCAGCTTGTCAGAACTAGAAAGCATTTCTGTACTGCCAGGTAACAGGTAGCTTGTGTCCATTACTTCTGTTTGGGCATTATATCAGAACTCTCTTGTGTGTTTAAAAAAGAAAAAAGCTGCTTTCTCACAAACATTTGGCGGGTGGGGATTTGTCAGACTTAGTCTCATTACTAGACTACTTTACCACTGTCAACTTGGTGGTAGAATTTCAAGCAGTACTTCAAAATCTTAAAAAAGCTCTCACATCTAGAGTTTACAGGAATCCTTTCCAGAGCTCAGCTCCTCTCTACAATTTTAACTGTTCTTTTTCATTCTTTTCCTTGTACCTTAGCAACGCAGAAAAGCTGAGTGTAATAGCAGAATCACAAATATCTCTGAAACTTTTGCTTCCGGAAACATTCTTAGTTAGGTTTCCCTGTTGACTGGAAAAGGGATTTTATTTTTAACAGAGATACACAGTTTGAAAAGCAGAATTAATGTCACTGAGAAAAGACAGAAATCTGAAGATTTTTTTCTACTGAGATAAAAGGAAAATAGATCAGGAAAAGAAGATAGCTTCAGCCTTTTAAAGATATAACACAATTAGAGATTTTCAAATGGGTGGAGAGGATTAGTGAAATCACCTGGGGCCTTTTTTAAGCATACATTTGAGGGGTTGGGGTGGGAGACAAGATCTGGGTTTTTACTAAGGTTAGAGCTCCTAGGATACAAGAAGGCCATACATGGTCTGATTTTTAAATAACTCAGAAGAAATTCATGTGTACAAAGAATGATGTTTTAACGTTGGGCTCCTCTTTGAAAGCAGATTCTTATTCAAATTAACCAATAGGGGCAGCCCTTAAAGAGGGAAGTCCCACACTTTAGCCATATTTTGAAGTTACCAAGCAGGGTCACCTTAGTGCACTAAGAAAATGATTCCCCAGAAAAGTCTATGTTCCCATATTTGTTTTCCATAAAATAGGAACAGTCTGAGACAGAGAACAAGTCAGAGGGAAACACTGCTCACCCTCTCTCCCTTCCTATTGGTGACCTGAGTTGGGCCTGCAGTTTGCAAATCCTCATTCTTTAGGCTGGTAAATCTCTCACCCAAGAAATGAGAATTGCACAAAGAAAATGTGCTTAAGCATGAATAATTATCTGAATGTTTCTTCTTTCCTTTTCTCCTAATAGAAAACATATTTTAATTATTCTTTACTGAAATCTTGCTGAAATGAAAGGAGCATGAAGTGGGGGTAGAGTGAGAGATCTGGGAGAGAACCACAGCATTGTCGTTCAGGATTCCACACAGGGAGAGAGGCCTGGGCCTTGTTATTTTAGAGCAGCACGTGTGTGTAAGCTTAACCTAGCCTGACTAACTTCCATGTGTCTCCTCTCTGCTACATTAATACTTCTTTCTAGGGCTGGCAGCTGTTCCAGACCTGTCTCTTTACTTTCCTGAATTTAATTAGTCATTGCTTATAGTTAGTGTGAACATTTATTATCCAAGCCAGGAGGCTTGAAATTGACAAGAGTCACCTATTACTAATTACACTGGACAACAGGTACAAATTGGGACTGTCCCAGGCAAGCCAGAATTTACAGACACCCTACTTATATAGTCTCCGGTGTGGGTGTGGTGGCTCATACCTGTAATCCCAGTGCTTTGAGGGGCTGAGGCAGGAGGATAGCTTGAGACTAGGAGTTTGAGACCAGCCTGGGCAACATAGCAAGACCCTGTCTCTACAAAAAATAAAAATTAACTGTGCATGGTGGTGGGCACCTGTAGTCCTAGCTGCTCAGGAGGCTGAGTCAGGAGGATCACTTGAACCCAGGAGTTAGAGGCTGAATTGCTCTATGATCATGCCTGTGAATAGCCACAGCACTCCAGCCTGGGCAATATAGCAAGACCCCAGCTCTAAAAATAATAATAAAATTTGTTTTAAAAAAAAACAAATAAGAGAAGGAAGTTTTTGTAAGTGCTGCTGTGGACCATGTGGTAGTAATTACCAGTTAGAAGATACATTGGAGAAGAAGCCTCATTTAATCTCATTGAAAATAGCAACAACTTGATAAATTTAACAAGAAATGTACAAATCCTGTATGTAGTGTTAGGAACTGAGTTGCCTGCCCCAAAATTGATATATTGAAGCCCTAACCCCAAACACCATAGAATATGACTGTTTTTGGAGATAGGGCCTTTAAAAGAGGTAATTAAATTAAAATGAGACCATTGGCATGGGCCCTAATGCAGTCTGACTGGGATCTTTATAAGAAGAGGGATGAAACCTGCAGAGACATCAGGAGAAAAGACCGTGTGAGTACACCCTGAGAAGGCAGCTGTCTGCAAGCCAAGAAGAGAAGCCTCAGGGAAGCCAACCTGCCAACAGTTTGGCTTTGGATTTCCAGCCTTCACAGCAACAGTGAGAAAATAAATTTCTGTTGTTTAAGCCGCCAGTCTGTGGTATTGTGTTACAGCAGTGTTAGCAACTAATACAGACAGTACTTGTAGAACACAAAAGTAGGCTTGAACAGACCTTCCTACATCTTCAGAAGGGCATTTCAGTATCATCAAGATATTAATCTTAATTCATGAATATAATGTGACCTCAGTAAAAGTATTAATAACTTTTTTTTCCTGGAGGTAAACAAGGTCATAACTGAAGTCACATGGAAAGCTTAAGCATGCGAACAAAACACTGAAAAGGAAGAACTGTGACAGGGGTTGGCCCTATCAGCTATTAAAATCTCTATAAAGCCTTTATAATTAAAAGAGAATGGTACTGGGGCACAGACTAGAACAGGATGAAATGTAGTGGAATTAAATGTCTGAAAGTAGACTCCAACACTTATGGAACTTTTTTTTTTTTTAAGTGGCAACTCCAATCACTGGGTGAAAGATGGGCTTTTAAAGAATGGTGTTGGGGTTAACTGGCTAACCATTTGGGGAAAGATAAAATTAGATCCATTCCTCATACCACAAATAAAACTAAACTCCAAAGGGATCACAGATCTGAATAAATTATGAAACTTTATATGCACTAGAAGTATGCATGGATGAATTCCTCCTCATAATCTGGGTATAGGAGAATACTTTCTAGGACTCAGAAATCCATATACAGTAAAATAAAATGTTGATAAATGTGACTACCAAAAAATATACATAAGCAAAGTGAAAAGACAAATGATAATCGTGGTAAAATATCTACAACATATATCACAGGCTAGTATCTCTATTATGTTGTTTTTAATGAAGGGTGAAAATACCAAAAATGGGCAAAAGGCATAAGCCAGCAGTTCACAGAAAAAGATGGAAAAGCACTCTCTGAAATACATGAAAAGATGATCAACTTTGTCTATAAGAGAAATGTAAATTAAAATTACACCAAAATGCCATTTCTCACCCATCAGGTTGTCAGGATTCAAAAGTGCGACAGACTCTATTCTGGAAGATGTGGGAAAAAGGCACTCCTGTGTGACAGTGCAAAATGGTGCAACCATTGGGAAGGGGTGCTTGACAATAACAAGGTTATATATGCATTTACCCATTCACCCAGCATTTCCACATCTAGGAATTTGCCCTGAAGATACACCTTTGACAGTGCTACCATATATATGCACAGTCATTGCAGTGTTACATTTTATGGCAAAATACTGTGAAATACCTAAATGGCCAGGTATGGGAGATTGTTAAATGAACTTTGGTGTTATTATCTGTCAAACCACATGAGGAAGACCTCTGTGCATTAATATAAAGTTATTTCTCATATAGGTGAAAAAAGCAAAATGCAAAAGAGCATATATAGCAGGCTACCTTTCTTTTTAGCAGTAAAGACGAAATAAGAAAGCATCCATTTATCTGCTTGCTTTTTTCAAGAAGAAACACAGGATAAACCAGAAAAAAAGGAAATTGGTGACCCTTTGAGGACGTTAAAATTGGAGGACTAAGTTAGAAGGGACGGAGTAGGGAGTATATTGTTTTGACTTTAAAATCATGTTAATATTGTCTGTATTTACAAAGTAAAATTAAGTCAACAAGAATGAGAGAGGGGAATTCCTAAAACTAAGCGCAAACAGCAACAGATGTATTCAAATAAACTAACTGTGAAAGGGAGAAATTGAATAAAATTTCAAAGTAATAAAATAACACTGAAAAGGGGGATGAATCCAAGTAGATTTTAAATGAATTTGAATTAATCCAAGTACTTTGTATACCAAAAAAAAAAAAATTAAAATAAACCCAAAACTTAATAGGTTTATTTTATAATTTCTGAAACTTTTTCAGTGTATTGTAGAATTAAGCACATTCATAAATACTTTGATGTTGGTAGCCAAGGTTCTCACTGTTGAAGTAAGGAGATACAGATAGGAAATAGAGAAAGGCAAATGAAAACCCTGTGGAGTTAGCTTACACTTGAATGTAACAGCATAACCCAATTTCCATACACACACGCACACACACAGGGCTTAGAATCAGTGTGGCTCCAGTAAACATACAGAACACAGCCACATCCCAGATTTTGGTTTCTAAATACTATTCCTCACTAAAGGGAACCAGAGATTGCTAGACTGGTGGAAAGGGAAGGTAAGAGATAAGCCTGGAATGTCTTGTTCCAGAAATTAAGAAATATTCAAATAATTGGAACATGTTACAAAGGCACAAGGCCTAGCTTGAACAGGCACCCAATGGCCAAATCTAAGACAATATCACCATCAAAATAAAGACAGTTATTTATAGCTCATTGATTAAGAATCCATGAAGCCATACTGATAACTATTATATATAGGTATATATACACGAGATGGAAAAGCACGTCCTCATATTAGAATTCTGACTAATAATTAAGGAATAATGGAGTTAAAATTCACCAGTTCACAACCATTGTAGCAAAAGTTTATTCAAGCAAAATGGATGCTAAATATAGGGAATAAAGCTTGATGAGGAACAGGATATTTACACAGTCTCGTGTCTCACTACTTATTAATTACAAAAGGAAAGACAGTAACTGTCTACAGTGGAAGAAATGCACAATACCTTAACCAAGTGATCAGGATTAAACCTCAAACAGGCAGACGCATCATGTGCTTTTGTGTGTATGAACTGAGAAGGGAATAATACCACTTACCTAGTAGTCCAACCAAAAATCTGAGAGTTTAATCATGGTGAAGCATTGGAGGGACCCAAATTGAGAAACAGTCTGTAAAATAACTGCCTGTATTCAAAAATGTCAGTAGCATGAAAGCAGGAAGGAAAAAAGATGCTGAAGAACTATTCCAGATTACAGGAGACTGAAGAAATAATGACAACAAAGTACAATATGTGATTCTACCTTAGGTCCTGTATCAGGAAGTTGCTACATAGGACATGGTTGAGACAGTTAACAGAGTTGGAATATGATTTTATATTAGATAAAATCAGCAATGTTAAATTTCCCAAGTTTGATAACAAATGTGTATATGTAAGTTAATGTTCCTTTTGGGAGTTACTCTGAAATGCTTTAGGAAAAAGGGATATGTGTGTTACCTGCTCTCAGATAATTCAGAAGTGTATTTGTGTTCTGGGGCCGGGGAAGGGAGGAGAGAGAATGAGTAAGTTAATGTGGCAAGATGTTAAAAACTGGTGAATCTGGGTAAAGGATATTTGAGTGTTCTTTGTACTCTTGCAGTTTTCTGTAAGTTTGAAATTATTTCAAAATAAGTTACATTTTTTAAAGTTCATAGAAGTTTTTATAACTTCCTCAAGCTGGAAACAACCCAAGCATTGGGTTGTTTTTCTTTTCCCCAACCCAAGTATTTATCAGCAGAAGACAAAATTGTATCATCAAATAAATTGTAGTTTATACACATAACAAGATGCTACACGTAACACAACATTGGATGAATCTCACATTTTGAGGAACACGTATGCAGATTATCAACTTGGGGAGCAGAAATACATTGCCCTTTGCTGTGGCCATTGCAAAGGCTTCTTCTTCCCTGAATCTGCAAGTAGTAGGAACAAGTAAGTCTCCAGTTCTAAAACTGTTAGGAAACAGGAACTGCTAAAACAGATGCTCCGCTAAGTGTTAGGGTGGTGCAAAGTTACTGCAGTCTTTGCCATTAAATGCAAAAAGCACAATTATTTTTGCACCAACTTTAGTGGACTCTGTGAGTGTGTGTTTTGGGAGGGAGAGGTCCTCTGAAGGATAGAGGACATGACAGATTGATTCTAGTTGCTGTATGGTGCTGCATTTGTGGGGAGGGGTTTAGGGGCCAATGTTTCCCCCTTTTATGGGTAAAAATCGTAATTGAGACCATAGCTAGATGCCTGTAAAAGGCAAGCTGGGAAATGGCAATTCAAGTCACAGCAGCTAAAAGCAAAGGGAACGTTTGTCATTGCAAAGGTAATTGAAAGGTATTGAACTGTTTGGGAATATAAATTTTTATTGGCATTGGGGATCCCTTATCAGGAATGTTTCTTCAACAATACAAAAGCATTTTATAGTTCAGATGACTATTGAAAGGTAGAAGAAGAAATTATGCTTTTAATGGTTTGGTTTGGGAAGATTCCATCACTGTACTAAAAAGAAAATACATTTATTATATACTCAAAAGATTTGTTCCTAAAGGATCAAATAGGGAAATAACAAATCTGATGCTATGGGATTATATAGGAGTATAAAATGTAGCACATGAGAAATTTTAATGCTTTTTAAAATACCTATTTTTATCTAAAAGGCAATGTTCAGTTCATAAAAAAGTGATAATCCAAGTGTTAAGAGCACTTTTTACTGTAGAAATGATATAAATTATGCATAGATTCCCTGGAAAGCCCTCAAAAGTCTGCTAAATTCCTATTGCCACCAAATATTGTTTCTTTGGGGAAATATATTCTGATTCCTAACAACCAACAATAATCATAAGTTTTAAATCTCTCCTCTCATGCAGTTTATAAAATGGGTTGCTTTTCTCTTTGCAGCTGAGGCCACAGGAGCTGGAGGGATTGCAAAGGCCTTTGTTAAAGAGCATCCATCTGGTGACCCTGGTAGGGAAACTTAGGATCTAACCCTAGGATCTGGCTAGGGCTCTGTAACTGACTGTTAGCCAGCCCTACCTTTCTAGGATAATTATATTTATAGTGGCTTTGCCTCAGGAGGTTTCTGGAGGTTGATGACCATGCCAATTATTAACTCCTTAGGTTCCTAATATAGAGCATTTAGGAGTGACAGGAGTTGTTTTCTTTGCTTCTCAACAGGTGCCTGCCTGTTGGGCCACGTTTGTACCTTGAGTTTTCAGTTAGCAAAATGTGAATTGTATGACCTGTTTCTTTCTTGACCTCACAGGTGGTGGTAAGGATTCTTGAAAAGTGGGTAAGATCCTTAGAAAACAGATGTTCATAAAGTGTGACTCCTAGGACAGGATTCAAGATAAATTCTGTCCCACAAAACGCCTCGTATTTTGTATAATTATCTTCATGGCATTTGAGTTTTCTACAGTTCACTGATTTTACCTCTTCAGCTCTATTTATTATGCTGCTTTTTTTGTGTTAAAGTGAACTAGTGTGTCAGCTTAAAACACTTGTGGTGAATAATTCATATCATTCAATAAGCATTAACTCAAATGTGAAGTCTTACCAGCTGGGGCTGTGAAGTAAAGTGTCAATGGTGATAAACAATTATGCTTTGGTTTTTAGTGAATGACAAAATTAAGAATGAGAGAACCTTAACATTTGTAACCTAAAAGATTGTATTTTGCCAACTTTCCTTGGGCAATTTGTGAATACTGCAAATCTCAGGCATAGGTCATCAGTGATTCTAAAGGGATTGTATTTGTTCCTGCATTTGTTCTTGAGGGTAAAATAGCTTTTCATATGAATGATGCTTTTGAGTTGGCAGCAGGGCATGGAACAGATAATTTGTTGTTGCTTACAGATTATGTTTTACTTTATTGTGATGTAATTATAGATCATCATTCTCATTTTTGTCCTTCTCTTTTTTCCCTTCCTTTTTCTAGTACTTCCTCCTGTGCTGGTTCCAAGACACAGCGAATATAATCCTCAGCACAGCCTCTTAGCTCAGTTCCGTAACTTAGGACAAAATGAGCCTCACATGCCACTCAACGCCACTTTTCCAGATTCTTTCCAGCAACCCAACAGCCACCCGTTTCCTCACTCTCCCAATAGCAGTTACCCAAACTCTCCTGGGAGCAGCAGCAGCACCTACCCTCACTCTCCCACCAGCTCAGACCCAGGAAGTCCTTTCCAGATGCCAGGTAGGTTGGAATGTTCAGTGATGGATGTTCTGTGGTCACATCAGACAGTGTTATCACAGTGTCACGGAAAAACTGGGTCAACCTGCAGTGGAGGGAGGTTTTCAGTCCTGGTATTATGACATAGTGCTCTCGCACTTTTAGGATACAACTTCTGGAGAAAGGAGACCTCATAGCCAAGTAAGCAAATGTCTTATTTTATTTGTCAGGCACAGATGCTTGAATAAGCTATATTTTTCCCTTGTTTTTTAAAAGGTTTTGAAACAGCTGCATCCTTCTGGGAGTGGCATAATTGTTACAGTCTTTACTCTTGATAAAAAGAAAAATAGTGTGTTACACACATTTGCTGTTATGAGAGCACAAGTTCAATTAGCATCGTTTTCATACATGGAAAAAACTCCTGTTGTAAGTGCAACCTCAGAAAAAGTATTTCCTGAGGGATAATCCCACCCCCTACTTAATTAAATTCATTTAAATGATGATGTAATCCCAAGAAACGTATACTTTAACAACAAAGGAATTACAACAGAAGTACTGGAAACCATCTGCTTGTTCAACTTAGCAAAGACAAAAAACATCCTCTTTTTTTAGACGTAACTGATGGTGTAATGGTTATCAAAATATATGATTAATAAGGACATTATATATTTTGAAGTTACAGGTTAATGAGCAAGCATCTCCAAAAAAAAAAAAAAAAAAGTGCCAGATTTCTTGCCAGTAGACCTTAAGAAGGATACCCTAAACAAAAATATACTTAATATCTATTAGTGTTTTCGGAAGGGAAATTGACTGGGCAAGTGTGTTTATTGGGCTGCTTGAAATATTTTTAAGTAAATTTGAATTCAGCATCAGAGCTAGGCCTTCAAAAATTGAAAAGTGGTCCACATTTATATTGCTTCCTTTTATTTATGTATTTATTAGTTTCTTTTATTTAAATCTTGTTTATTTCACATTACTTTGTCTGGTTTTCACTCCAAAGCTTTTTGGATGAGAGTTGGGAGATAGACTAGTTTAAAAATTAAAGTAACTGGTGACTTCCTGTCTGCCTCACTCCCTTCCTCCTCACCGCTAACCTGTATGATGGACGGGTTAGCGGTGAGGAGATACATTTCAGAAGACTTTTGAGCAGTGACGGCAGCCCAGAGTGGCCCCAAGATTGAATTAAAGATTATTGCTTGAATTTACACTTTGTCCCTAGATGTCAGAGATTAAGGCACAGGCCAAGTAACGGAAATATGGAAAACAGTTGCAAGGGACAGGAGGAGGTGCTTGTAGGAATAGTAGAATAGTATCAAGAATTACCAGGTCCCTCTTGGTTGTGCTGATGCCACAGGTTGCCAGTGAAATTTTCACCAGCTTCTTGGCAGAAATTCATTGACTTGGGCTCAGAGGAGGCTCTTTGTCTTTGTTCCTGGCTTGAGATAAAGCCGAGTCAGGCTTACAGCTGCAGGGAAGAGGCTGAATTAAAAGAAGCTGGAGAAAGGGCAAAAGAGGCATCCAGAGAAGATCCCAGTGGTCCTGTCTCAGTACTATGAGTCGTTGCTTGTTAGCAGCTGGATGTGAAGTTACTGGGTTATGATTCAGCTGAAGAGTGAGTCTTGGAAATCGCTAGGGCTCTCTGAAGGAACAGCATGAGTTACGTGTATTTGACAGTTGCTCTGAGTGGTCTCGATTACTTATCCAAGCATTCGCGATTCCCTCAGGTAAAATTTTGTCTCCAAGACTATGTCACGTATGCTAGATGGGCTCATGATAACTAGTGAGGAACTTGCTTTTGGATGGAAAAGGATTATTTGTGAGAACCCTATACCCTTTGTTTTATATTAAGAAAATGCAAGACTTGTGTTAGTGTTCTTTGTTTAAAAAATCATGTTTGCCTCTTATTTACCAGAAGAAACATATATGTAAATTCTGAAATAGAAGATAGCTGTGACAAACTGATTCATTTTCTATTACTCTGTTGCTAGAGATTTTAAAGCTAGTGATCATTTAAATGGGTAGGGAGAATGTGGTCCTAACAGATTCCCTAAAGTCATGGAAAATTAACAGTTCAAATCAGTAGGCTATAATGAAACTCAGTTGGTAAATTTTCTAAAAGTCTATAGATTTAATGCAAAAGACCCTGAGGCTCCTTTTCTTAAGAAGTCCATTGAAGCTTTCAGAAGTTTTCCATCTACCAGTGAAACTGCAATGCAGAGGTTCTCTCAAAGCAGATTATATTAAAGTATGCTTAAAATACTCTTCTGATTGCTTTTAAACAGCATGATCCTGGATAGGCAAACAGCTTCTAGAACTGGCATATAGTATAATATTTTTCCTCAAACTGAATTTTGACAAAAATGTATATGATTGTGGCATGGTTAATACTTTTCAAAAATTGTACATCAAGGCCAGTGCCTGTAGCCTTTAGTCTTTTAATGGGGAGATTGAAATGGCAACTTGATCTCTTAAGAATTTCAGTACAGAAGAGGATATGTGTTTTGAGCGTGTATGTTTACTAAGGGTTAAGAAATAACTTCTTTAAAAACTTTGTAGCTGATACACCCCCACCTGCTTACCTGCCTCCTGAAGACCCCATGACCCAGGATGGCTCTCAGCCGATGGACACAAACATGATGGCGCCTCCCCTTCCCTCAGAAATCAACAGAGGAGGTAAAACTAATTGCTACCTGTTCCCTTTCTTAGAGTCTAAAGTTTGTCCAGATGTTGCTTTCTCTCACAAATTGTTGTTAGTCTTTAAAAAGAGAGCTACTTGAGAAAAATAGAGCCCAATGATAAGAGAAGCTCAGTAGAATTCCTAGATAACAAGTTAGTCTTTCATTTAAAGAACAAATACACTGACTTAACTAATGAAGACCTGAGAATAATTTTGCAGTTATCTGTTTAGATCTTTAACACTTAATCATTTCTAACTGATGATGAATTTTTTTTTTTTTTTTTTTTTTGAAATGGAGTTTTGCTCAGGTCACTCAGGCTGGAGTGCAATGGTGCAATCTTGGCTCACTGCAACCTCCACCTCTGGGTTCAAGTGATTCTCCTGCCTCAGCCTCCTGAGTTGCTGGGATTACAGGCGCACACCACCACACCCGGCTAATTTTTGTATTTTTACTAGAGATGGGGTTTCACCATGTTGGCCAGGCTGGTCTCAAACTCCTGACCTCAGGTGATCCGCCCACCTTGGCCTCCCAAAGTGATGGGATTATAGGCGTGAGCCACCACACCCAGCCAAAAAGAGTATTTTTAAATGAACAAAATGGTATTTAGAAACCATAAGTATAACAGAACTAAAGTAGAGTTTTCACTGGTGATTTCCAAAGTTGGAAGTTGGTATAACTGGGCTGTCCAAAGGCTTTCTTCTGTAATTAGGATAGATACTCATAAACCCCATCTATTTTTCAGGCCTTTTATGTGTGTAACTACAACTGGAACAAACTAATAGAATTTCTTTCTTGCTGTTTGTTTCTGACTTTGTTACTGAAAGAAATTGAGGCACAAGTTTTTCCCCTTCTCAGCCTGAAGAACTTGCAGGCAGAAATGAAAATTTCTTCCCCCTCCAGTAACGGGCGGGTCTGACTCCAGCACTGTATTGTCCTTAGCAGTGACTGGGTGGAGGATGCCGTCACTCTTCCAGCCTTGCATAGGCAAGTGGCATAGACTTAAGTGAGCAGAGAACTCAGGTAAATGAGTTTGGTAGACTCTCTGAGAATCTGTTAGAATCCACAGCCACACTGGCAGATAAAACTGTTCCTAAATAACGTCTCATGAAGGAAAGTGCTTCGCTGCTGCACTCAACACATGGCATGGATCATGCAATTTATATAATGTTTATGCAAATTGAAGTTAAAGTGCAGTTTGGTTACTAGGTATGTCTTATTTCATTCTTAGTGCTTTTTTATTAAAATAGGAGATACTTATTAAAATAGGAGTTGCTTATATTTTTAAGTACTTAAAATTGATTTTGTCTCTATGATACGTTATACAGTGGTAACTGCCTGTCATTATACATTTATCCAAACCCATAGGATTTACACCACCGTGAGTGAACCCTGATGTAAACTGTAGACTTTGGGTGTAGGTCTGTAGGATGAATGTTGGTTCATCAGTTACAACAAATGTGCCACTCTGGTGGGGGATATTAATAATGGGGGAGGCTAGGAAGGTGTGGGGGTGGGGGACATATGGAAAATCACTCTATCATATACTCATTTTTGCTGTGAATGTAAAACTGCTCTAAACATTGATTTAAAAATTGGTGATGAAGGCTGGGTGTGGTGGCTCACGCCTGTAATCCCTAGCACTTTGGGAGGCTGAGGCAGGTGGATCACCTGAGGTCAAGAGTTTGAGACCAGACTGGCCAACATGATGAAATCTTATCTCTACTACAGATACAAAAATTAACTGGGTGTGGTGGCGGGTGCCTGTTGTTCTAGCTACTTGGGAGCCTGAGGCAGGGGAATCACTTGAACCCAGGAGGCAGAGGTTGCAGTGAGCTAAGATCACGCCATTGCACTCCAGCCTGGGCAACAAGAGCAAACTCAGTCCCCCCCCCCAAAAAAAAAAACATTGGTGATGAACTCAAAGGACCTTTCTTGGATGTACAGTGTCATCAGTTGGAATGTACACCGTTTTAATCAATATGATTTTTAAATCTTTTTTATTACCTCTGTGTTTTATGGTTCCTGATTATCTCTTAAACATCTTATCAAACATAATTCTTTGTCAATGAACACTCTGGTTGGGGGAAGTAACCCTTATCTCACACATCTGTGGAATTTATATTTGGAGACCAGGATACCAGGGGAGAATCGGCACAGTACCACACTATTAGGAGCATGTGGACCCAGTAACTATTATTGCTAAACCCAAAATGTCTAATTTCAGGAAACAGATCTTTAAATTGCTTTAAGATTTTTTTCATTTAAATAGCTTTAAATTTTTTTTTTCCATTATAGTTTATAGTCAGTCAGTATTTTCACGAGGAAGGAATGTTGGCCATTTTTTTTCTTCCCCGCCTTTTTTTTTTTTTTTTTTTTTTTTTACTTCTTTTTAACCTTTGGTGATTTTCCTAGAGCAGGGGTCAACAAACTACAGCCCACAGGCCAGTTCAGCCTGCTATCTGTTTCTGTGAATAAAGCGTTATTGGGCCACAGCTGTATTCATTTATTACATATTGTCTATGACTGCTTCTGTGTTACAAGGGGAGAACTGGATAGTTGTGATAAAGATTCTACAGCCCACAAAATCTTTCTGGCCTTTCACAGAAAAAATTTATCAACCTCTGACCTAGATGAATAATATTTTGAAGTATCCTGATAGCTGATAAAAGCCTTCTGTTAATAATGTTGCAGTCTGCTTTAAGATTTGGCACTGGTAAATCACTAAAGTTTTGCTCTTTGGATTATGGCAAATTGATGTGGTAGAGTTGCTTAGCAAGCAGGGAAGATAGTGTATGTTTTTAGCTAACTACTTACGTATATAAAGCAGCTAACTTACATGTGGGTTTTTTAATGAGTATTTTCCTTGTTTTTTTTTTTTTTTTTTTCTTGTGTGTGTGTGGTGTGTGTTGTTGTTTTTGTTTTTTTTTTGTTTTTTTTTTTACCAATTTCTAAAAGTGCGTTTTAGTATTTGTGGAATTTGATGTTAAGAACACAGAGGTGTTTCTCCCTTAGCAGTTATAGTCTGGGCTTCTGATGTGGACTTTCTTTCTTTTCTTTCTCTTATTATTGTACACCCAAGACTTCATAAACCTCAGATTATTATATTATTGGTATGCTGGAAATATATGGTTTGTATTCCAGGAATCTCTAAAGCAGTGGTACTAGAGGTTTTACTACAGAAGGAATTCATCTTTAAAACCTTTTAGTTGCAAATGTTTAGAACCATGTTCTGTTTGGAGATTTGTTAGTCTTAAGAGATTTGACTTAACAAGCTGCATCCTGTCAGTAAAGTTGGGTAATTTCCATTGTTGGCCCATTCTGGGAATGGAGAGACAAAACACACCTGCTCTGCATGACTTAAAGCAAATATAAGGAAGTTAGCATGAAATCTGGATGAGAAAGATATGATTCATTCTGTAAGAATGGCCAGCTGGCAAGATTTCTTCCTGAGTTTGAGAACTGGAGCAACACTGTAGCTGTGATAGTTATTGGCAACTTAATATGAGGTAAAGTAACTTTTTATCAATAATTAGAAACTGATTTTCATTGCTTTGAATAAGCATAGGCATACTTAGTCTTTGCCAAAAGTAATTTATTTTTATGCCAATACCTTTGGCATATTTCCTATCTTCTATTGTTCTCTTCCCACTTATTTTTTCACTTGTCACTTGTTGTGTTTCTTTAGATGGTGAGCCAAAGTCTATGGTAGGGGTGATTTCCATTTCTGCGTATTATGCAACAAAAGTTTTTGCTGTGCTTCCTTATCTGGTGTTTTGGTTATCTGATAGTAACTGGAGAAAATGGTTTTCCAATTTTCTCCAATTAGGAGAATAAGGAGAATGTCATATTTAGTTAAGAAGTACCTGCTTTAAACATCATAGAAAAACTGTATACATTATAATAGCAATTGCTTTTCCAATGTCTTCATTCCATGATCCTGAGCCAATTCAACCACACGGTTTCAGTTTTTGAGAGCCTGAGGCACTAACCTTGGTTGATACAACGTTTTCTTTCCTATAGATGTTCAGGCGGTTGCTTATGAGGAACCAAAACACTGGTGCTCTATTGTCTACTATGAGCTCAACAATCGTGTGGGTGAAGCGTTCCATGCCTCCTCCACAAGTGTGTTGGTGGATGGTTTCACTGATCCTTCCAATAATAAGAACCGTTTCTGCCTTGGGCTGCTCTCCAATGTTAACCGGAATTCCACTATTGAAAACACCAGGCGGCATATTGGAAAAGGTGAGTTTTTGCTTTAACCTCTTTCAGATGTTTATCTGTTGTGTCCCTGTTCCTCCAGAGCTGACTTAAAATCATTCCTGTAACAAACTAGTGTAGCAAAGACCAAGTCATTTCACTTGCCGCAGTTTGTAAATATTTTTCCAGTTTCTGCTATCTGGAAGCTCTTGCAGTCAGTGATTTTTGTGATCGATCAACTGTCATAATATTGAAATTAATTACTTGAAATTATGATTTGCCATTTTAAGACACAATTCTGTATGATATTTTGCTACCGAATAAATTGGCTGTTAAAAAATGAATTACAACCTAAAATTAAAAGCAAATTAAAGTTAATTGCTTAATTGTATTTCAGATGAATACCATAACTCAGTAAATAAAGAACTAGATTCTAGCACAAACATCGTGCAAGGTGGCATGATAGAACCCTGCAGTGATTGTACCTTCACAGGGACACCAGATTGAACAACTGTCCATATAAGAACAACTGTCCATATCCTCAGCCTAGGCTGAGTGGAATAGATAGAGTAGGGGCAGGATTTCAAATAAATCCTGAATTCTTTTTGGTAAACTTGATTATTTCATAGCAGTATGAGTGAAACCATTCTGAAATTTTCATATGTAAAGATGAAGCAAATGACTAAATGTGTGGATATTGTTGGGAGCCTGGGTTTCCACTGTGGAAGATAGACATATAAATGCAGAGGGGAGCAAAAAATAAACTATATGAAGGAGAATAGAGGTATCAGTGCAAAATTCTGATTTTAATAATACTTATGTGTATGTGTGTATGTATGTTTAAGTTCTCATGTATTACGTATGTGCATGTGTATGCGTCTGTATATGCATTTTTACGTGCGTATGGTTTCTGATCTGCCTGCTGAAAGGGCCCAGAAGCGTACATACCCAGTAGCAATAAGCATGTCTAGTGTTCAGATCATCATCACTAATACCATGTCCCACTAAAAGGAGCTAGGGCCCCTTGAAGAAATGGCTGACCCCTAGGCTGGGATAGGTAGGCACAGGAGGACCCTAGAGCATCTTATTGTGGCAGAAAGTAAAGAAATGCTTATGGAAATCATGAGGCATGCCTCAGGAGCCAACTCTCAGACAGTTTGAGCCCCAAAATAATTACAGTGATGAATTTTACTTCATTTTATTTATGTATTTATATTTTTTTGAAATGGAGTCTCCCCCTGTCACCCAGGCTGGAGTCCAGTGGTGTGATCTTGGCTCACTGCAACCTCCACCTCCCAGGTTCAAGTGATTCTTGTGTCTCAGCCTCCTCAGTAACTGGGAGATTACAGGTGTGCACCACCATGCTCGGCTAATTTTTGTATATTTAGTAGAGTCATTGAGTTTTACCTTGTTGGCTAGGCTGGTCTCGAACTCCTAACCTCAAATGATCAGCCTGCCTTGGCCTCCCAAAGTTCTGGAATTACAGGTTGTGAGCCACTGTGCCTGGCCTCAGTACGGCATTGAATTTTACACCATTGAAAAACAATATGAATTCATAAGTCCATACTCATAATAAATAGATAAATAAGTGAATGGGGAAGGCTGGTTGACAAATACAGAGTGAGTGCTAAAGTTTGAATATCATCATTTTGCAACCATCATAGTAAGGATCAGGCAAGAATCATCAATGGATGCTAAATATAAAGAAAATGTTTATGAGAATCAGTATATTTGCATGGTCTTAAGAGTGTTTATCGTCAAACTGCCTTTTAGTATGAGGGAGAATAAAAAGCATTAACTAAACAGTGGAAAAGTGTATCATTTGTATTTTAATTATAATTGTGTAATTGATGGATGCCCAGTTTTGACTGGGAGATCAAAATTACCATCACCAATGAGAGACAGATGGGTATCATATACCTCCAGATGTCATACCCCGAGAAGGCCATAACATCACCTACACAGGATTCCAGCTGATAATGCAAATCCGAATCTAATCCTGAGGAAATATCAGACAGACTCAAAACATTCTATTAAAAAGGGTGAAGAAGGGGGACTAATTTTTCCAAGATGTCAGTGTCAAAAGACAAAGGTATGGAAATGTTCCAGATTAAAAATAGTTAAAGAGATATGACACCTGCATGCAATATCTAGCCCTGGATATGATCCTGTACTGAACAGGAGAAAAATATTAATATTGTAAAGGACATTATTAAGGTCAGCAGTCAAAACTGAAATATGAATGGTGGATTAGACCAATGTTAAAGGTATTAGCATTGCCAACTATACTATGGCTATATAAGAGACTATCACTATTCTTAGGAAATACTTAAGTATTTAAGAAAGTGGTTCAGGAAGAAATTAGTATGTAAAGATACCTGTCTACTCACCATCTATTTACCTAAAACCTGTGTTACAATACATACATACAGACAGACACACACATGCATGGTGCGTGTGCAGCAGCAGTGGGGAGAAAGGGCCCAAGCGATCAAGCAGATGGAGCAAATTGTCACAATAGATGCATCTGGATAATGGTTATACGGGTATTCTTTGTTCTGTTTTTCTTTGTTCCTTTTCAAACTTTTCTACAAATCTAAAATTATTTCCAGGGTAAAAGTATGAAACAGTGACCTGTGAAATTTAGAACAGTGGACCAGATTAAAAGGTTATTTATTAGATGCTTTAAAAGCACTCAAGATAAAGTGTAACATTTAATCCTGAGGGGAAGAGAACTCCAACTCTTAAATCAGAAATTGGTAGATACTTTCTTGTATAATTAAAGGAAAAAACTCTGACTATAAATTTAATAATGAAATGCTAGAACCTAGGTTCATAACATACATAGATATCTCTCTATGGTCTGTAAACCTCTGAAGTTGTATATAAACAAAATTTTGCATACATTTGGGAGGAAAGGACATACTTTTCATTAAATTCTAAAGATGACTCTTATCCCAAAGGAACAAAAAAAAAATTGTACTATGGGACATTTCCTCCTAAAACATTATTAAGAAAATAAGGATTCTTGGAATGCTGTTATTTAAAATTGTTCCAGATGCCCTGAATAGTGTACTCAAATATACAATTATAGATAATGGAAATAAGGCAAGATTATTATGTGTAGATGATATGTGTGATTGACAATATTCTCAGGATAGATTCTTGAAGTAAAATTAGTAGATCAAAATCTATTGATATATTTCACCCAATTACTTTCCAAAAAGTAATTCCAGCGCTTTGGGACGCCAAGGCAGGTGGATCAGTTGAGGTCAGGAGTTTGAGACCAGCCTGGGCAACATGGTGAAACCGGGTCTCTACTAAAAATATGGAAATTAGCCAGGTGTGGTGGCACATGCCTGTAATCCCAGCTGCTCGGGAGGCAGAGGAAAAGTTATCACTTGAATTTGGGAGGCGGAGATTGCCGTGAGCTGAGATCAAGTCACTGCTCTCTAGCCTGGGTGACAGAGGGAGACTGTCTCAAAATAAATAAATTAATTAAAATAAAATAAATACATAGATGCATACATAAAATGAATTTGCATTCCTACCAGAAATATATGAGTGCCTTTCTCCCTTCATCCATGCCAGTATTATGGTTGGGCATTGTGCCTATTCAAATGATATGATTATTTATCTAGAAACTTCCAAAGAATCTATCTTTTAAAAATTATGTTAGTCATTTTCCTTTAATCTGGTAATAACCAGTTAGAAAATATAATGAAAGGGGAAATCCCCTTCCCAATAGCCACAGAAAACATCAGTTTCTTCGAAATAATCTGAACCTGCAATATGTGAGAATTACATGAAGAAACCAAATTTAACTGAGAGAGGGAAAATTTGAATAAATAGGCAGTCTGTGTTCCTTAAAGGGAAAGCTTAATATTGTGAGAACATTTTAAGCATATTAATTCCATCTAATTTAATTTATAAGGTTAAAACAACTCTTTTCAGAATCACAGTGTGATTTTTTTGAAAACTGGAAAATGTATTCTGAATATTACCTGGAAGAATAAGCAAGTAAGGCTAGCTAACTTTGTAAATGGAAAAATAAAGAAAAAAATTATTGGCATTAGGGTTAATAAAACATTGTAAAACTACAAGTAAACCAGTGTGTAGACAAAACAGTAGAATTAGTTAAACTCAGACTATTCTGTACATAAAAATATAATGTATGTTAAGTGAAGCATAGCAAATCAGTAGAGTCTTCTAATGGTTCTACAAAACCAAGTTAACTTTTGGGTGAGGCTGGGAAAGAGAAACCCTGACCTCATACTATATATGCAAACAGATTAATGAGTTGAATGTTTTTCAAAAGGCAAACAATTAAAAAGCTAGAAGAAAATATGCTTGATCAGAGAGGTAGAAATTTTCTAAGCATAAAAAGCAACAAAGGATTATAAAAGGTTTGACCAAGAGATTGCAAACTTCTGTAGGTTAAAAATGTGTCACAAATAAAAGACAAAGGACTAACAGGGAAACAAATAAGAAAGTATTTATATCCTTCTTACATGAACAGTTCATAAAAAAAATAAAAATAGGACCCCAGTGAGATAAATGGGTAAGAAGTATGAACAGTGAATTCACAAGAGAAACACAGATGGCTAATAAACTATGAGAACATATTCAGCCTCACAGGCAAATTAAACAATTATTTGTCAACTATAAATTAGGGAAATTTTATTTATGCTCTACACGCAGATTCAGTACTGGCACGGGTGAAATGAGAAAAGCATTCCTACACTGCTGGTGACAGTGTAAATTGATGCATTCTGGAAAGTCATTTGGCAGAGTTAATCAGCAGCCTTCGATCCAATAATTTAACTTCCAGGAATCTCTCCTAAGGATATTATCAAAAATTGTCCAGAGACATTTATCATGGCATTACTATAAAAGCAGAAAATTGCTATCAAGCCAGTGGTCCACTAATGGGAAAATCATTTTAAAAACACTCATACAATCATACAGATATTTTAAATGTTTGCAAAGACATTTTAATGATAGCCAAAACCAAATACAGTGTATCAAACTATTAATAATTATTGCCTCTGAGTCACTAAAAGAGTGATAATATTTTCTGCCTCTTTATATTTTGATTTACTTTCTGATTTTTCAGGATGAAAATTTGTCAGTTTTATCAGGAAAAATTAGTGGCACACACACTCTTAAATTGTTTTCCCTACATCAGACCAAACAAATGGGCTTCTGCTCCAGCAGCTATTTAATTGTTACAGAAATCCTAACTGTTGTGTATACATATAAACACAACATGTAACATTTTCTATGAGACACAGTATAGCCTTGACTAAGCCATACCAGAGTTACCTACAAGGTGGATCATTTAAACCCACATGGGATCTAACGCTGCTGGGTGACCTATATAAAGTCATCTCCCACAGTGGTGTGGGGCTTTGTGAGAATGAGTTTTTTTACCTCTACTTCACTTTTTTTAAAGGCAGGGTAAGACCAATTTCCTACACTTTAAGCACCCTGGGTCTCAAAGGAAGAAGTTAGGAGCAGGTGATAGTTTAGTGAGATCTAATTTTACATACACCGTATGACTTTTCTAGTTTCATTTTCATGGTTTTTTTAACTGGTTCTTGTATCTTACAGCTCTTGGCAATACTTCTTCCACCTGTGACTTTACAGTTCCTCTCTTCTCTTTCTCCTCTCTTCCCTTTCTAAAATTTTCCAAACATCTTAGCTGTACAATAAATGCAAGAGCGCTTTATAGTAAATACATAGCATCCAGGTTTTATTATGTTGTATTTTTAGAGTGAAAATATACTTTCCATGTCTGGCCAAGTAAGACATTAATTACTTACCAAAATGAAATTGCTTCATTTTGTTGTTGTTGTTGTTATTTGAGACAGGGTCTCACTCTGTCACCCAATCTGGAGTGCAGTGGCTTGATCACAGCTCACTGCAGCCTTGACCTCCTTGCCTCAAGCAATCCTGCCACCTCAGCCTCTGTGTAACTGGGACTACAGGCGTGCACCACTATGCCTAGCTAATTTTTTTCTTTTTCTTTTTTTTTTTTTTTTTGTGGAGACAGGGTTTTGCCATGCTGCCCAGGCTAGTCTTGAACTCCTGAACTCAAGCAATCTGTCCACCTTGGCTTCCCAAAGTGCTGAGATTACAGGCCTGAACCACTGTGCCTGGCCTATTAGTATTTTTTTAAACATTTTGTTATTTTCTAGAAACCTCCTAGATACTGTATTAACTAATATAGTTAACTAAGATTTTATCAGTCATACATCAGCCACCCCAATCTTTTGGCACCAGGGACCAATTTCATGGAAAACAATTTTTCCACAGGGGATGGGGAAGGGATAGTTTCAGGATGAAACTCTTCCACTCAGATCCTCAGGCATTAGATTCTCATAAGGAGCATGCAACCTAGATCCCTCACATGCACAGTTCACAATAGGGTTCATGCTTCTATGAGAATTAATGCTGCCGCTGATCTGACAGGAGAGGGAGCTCCGGCTGTAATGCTTGCTCACTCACCTCCTGCTGTGTGGCCTGGTTTCCAACAGGCCACAGACTGATACAGGTCCATGGCCCCAGGGGTTGGGGACCCCTGTTGTACAGGACTTAGAGAATAGCTATCTAACTAGCCAAAGTTTAAATCCATGTAAATTTAAGTTTCTGTGTTGAAGCTGCACAGGTGCCTTTGAGCTATAAAAATTAATAATAACTAAATTATATGCTTTGCCTTCCAATAGGAGTTCATCTTTATTATGTTGGAGGGGAGGTGTATGCCGAATGCCTTAGTGACAGTAGCATCTTTGTGCAAAGTCGGAACTGCAACTACCATCATGGATTTCATCCTACTACTGTTTGCAAGATCCCTAGTGGGTGTAGTCTGAAAATTTTTAACAACCAAGAATTTGCTCAGTTATTGGCACAGTCTGTGAACCATGGATTTGAGACAGTCTATGAGCTTACAAAAATGTGTACTATACGTATGAGCTTTGTGAAGGTAAGTGAGCTCTGACTCCTCCATTTAGGGTCTCACATACTTTTGCTGTGCTTTTTTTTTTTGGCAATATGTGAATCTATATCCTCTTGATAATATGTTCATATTAGCTGACTTATTATCTAGGCATTTTTAAACTGTAACGAGAGTGTCAATTATTAGGAAAATATTATAGGAACATAAGAGTACTTGTATTAAATATCAATAGCTGTGGGTTTTAATAGCCTTTTCCTTATTCAGGTAGCACCACTTTAGCTATTGTATTACCAGTAGAATATGTTATGTTACATATGTAAAATATAATTTAAATACATGGTTGTTTTACAAGATCAGTTGAGTAAACATATCTTCCTTTTTGTTATTTGTTTTTAGTACTTTTATGATGGTAATGCTTGTTTTTGTTTCAACAGTAAGGAAGTGATCTTTTTGTAAAACTTAAAGTTCATCACATTGGAAATTGTGTTTGGTCAGGTTTTTTTAGTGGTTTCAGTAAGCCTCATGATTTTCTTACAATTCAGAAGTTAATAAGGCCCTTGCCCAAGATAAATAGATGCCTTAGCTCAAAGATTGCATTGTAAGGTTTGATGAGGGAGAAGGTTAAACACATTGCTCATAATACTTGATCTTTTTGCTGTCTCATCTTCTTTGAGATTGCCTTTGAGAAATAAAAATGTTCAGGATGCCATTGAAATCTAAAAAACCTTAAACGTCCGATTAGATTTCATGAGTCAGTGACTTATTCTAGTAACTGACCTGTCTCTGAATTCTCAAAAATAAGTTTCATCCTCTTGTACTTTGAGAAACAGAACTAATTATATATTTGAGTGAGGCAATTACCTTTTATGTCGTCTGTTCAGAAGCTCACCAAACTTGTTGTTAAACCTGTTTTGTAATGTATTTATTACTGAGGATAATTTTGGAGCCTTACTTGTTAATCATCCCTTAGATCAAAGATATCTTTTCCTGAATATAATTACTTTTCCTGCTTATTTAAAGCATCTTAGATTTTCAATGTGTTCCCTTAGTGTTTGTTTTTGTTTGTTTGCTTGCTTGCTTCCTTTTTGCAGTGTACTTCAACAGTTATTTGTAGCTGAGTCTGGTACCTTGTTAGTATTAAGAAAATTTTTTTACCCTTTAAAGAAGTTGACCTATATGCTATGTACATATGGGGCTACAAAGACCTATCTTATTCATTATTAACATGTGCTGTTTAATTTTTGACTTAGCATTTGGCTCAAATGGTTTTTAAAATAAGAACAGTGACCTGCCAGAAGTGTTTTCGTTTATTGTTTTTATTGTTATGGGGGAAAGAACAACTCTTGAGAGTCGAGGTGCAGTTTCCAGTTTTTTCTGCCATTTTAACTGTGTGATTAAGGCACAGATTTCTTCTCTGGTTCTCATGTTTATTATCTTTGAAATGGGGGTGGATGGAGTTGAGAACTGTGGTAATTATTATTAAGGTCCCTCAGTGAGTCTATTATTGAAGGACCACTCTAGGAGAATTTATGACTTTAATGTTCCAATTAGCTTCCTGCTCAAACTCATTTTTATTGTTTATCCAATCAATGTTCATTATTTCACTTTTGTACAGTTTTAATAATTTACTTTTACACAAGTAAAAACAACCTTTACACTAATAAAAGTATTTATAATGCAAAGTTATGCATTCAAAATGTATTAGATTGTATTCTTTCAGCAGATATTTTAGCACTAGTTCAGAGAAGTAATACAAAGATGAAAAAGCACCTAAAGTCTCTATCATCAAGATCCTTATGCTCTAGTATATCTTTAATTATAATCTGATAAGCACTAGAATGGAGTTATAAAAGATATAATGAACTTAGCTTGGAAGCTGGATTTAGAGAGCTGAAGGTAAATACTATTTTAAAATCCTGCTGAATGTTAAAGAGAAGCTGTTTATCATATATTAGCAACAAAAGTGTGCACACTGTTTTTACAGAACTGTTCTTTATTATATGGACTGCATACTTTATCCTCTCCCATTCAACATTTTAAAGAAATTATAAGAGAACATTTTACTAACAATAGCCAATCTTGTGCTGTTTTTAAAATGATCATTTTTGGATGTTAACATAAAACATATTTTATAAATTATTTGTACTTTAAACTCTATGTCTGAAAAGTCCAAGTCACCTCAGCTGAACACATATTTATAGAGCTTCTGCTTTCTGTCATTATGCTATATATTGGAGGTAAAGATAAATTCCTGCCTTCAAAGATGTTGATATCTGATGGAGGAAACCTGCACATAAGCCTGTAAATTAAATTTAGGAGTTTGTTTATATTTACGAATGCATGAGTGTACATACATCTATATAGTTACATATATCCATATAGATGTAGTTTATACAAGTTTTGATGTTTGGATATATTTCCTTTTCTTTCTTTCTTTCTTTCTTTTTTTTTTTTTTTTTTTTTTTTGAGACAGAGTCTCGCTCTGCCGCCCAGGCTGGAGTGCAGTGGTGTGATCTCGGCTCACTACAACCTCCGCCTCCCAGGTTCAAGCAATTCTCCTGACTCAGGCTCCCGAGTAACTGGGATTACAGGCATGTGCCACAGCACCCGGCTAATTTCTGTATTTTTAGTAGAGTCAGAGTTTCGCCATGTTGGCCAGGCTGGTCTCAAACTCCTGATCTCAAGTGATACACCTGCCTGAGACAGAGTCTTGCTCTGTCACCCAGGCCGGAGTGCAGTGGTGTGATCTTGACTCACGGTAACCTCCGCCTCCTGGATTCAAGTGATTCTCATGCCTAAGCTTCCCAGGTAGCGGGGATTACAGGGCTACACCACCACACCTGGCTACTTTTTATATTTTTAGTAGAGATGGGGTTTTACCATGTTGGCCAGGCTGGTCTGGAGCTCCCGACCTCAGGTGATCTGCCCGTCTCGGACTCCCAAAGTGCTGGGATTACAGGTGTGAGCCACCGCGCCTGGTCCCAGATCTATTTCTTAAAACTGCTGGAGTAGATAGGTAGCAGAAATAAATAGAACCCAACCTTCTCTGATACTCCCATGAAACAGGACTAAAGGATTAATCATTGTCCATCCCCACCAATGAGTTTTTGGTCTTTGCAGTAGCAGTTACTTTTCTCTTTTTCATAGTGACTTTATTCTGTGGAACTCTACTGTCTTAATGCAGTAGTTCTGACAAGCTACCTTCTTGTACAAATGAATGATAGAATGTATTGATTCATGGCAATGGCTAGGTGTCAATAATAGCTTTTTGGATACTTGAATGTACTCCTGCCCGTTTTGCTTAGAGATTGAAAGATCAAGAGCTGTGTGTTGATAGGAGGCTGAATCAGTGGCCGAATAAGGAAGAAACTGAATGTCAGTCTGTCTAGCATAGCTTTTTTGTTTTATTTTCTTGATAAAATGAGAATTTAATAATAGCTATTACATTACTATCAGAAATGGGCAATTAAAATAAAAGTTTTAAAGTGCCTTTATTAAGACAACTTTATAATGTATTTTAAAACCTTCATTCCTCAAGACCGGTATTCTTATTGGAATCCATGGATTCTGCCTGGGGAGCTAACATCCATCCCTTGAAATTGCTTGCCAAATTATGTATGTGTTTGTATATGTGTGTTTTTTTCTCCCCGGCGGCGGAGAGCAGGGAGGAAAGATGCATAGCTTTAATCAGAGTCTTGGTTGTGTGAACCCTTCTTACTTAATAAGTTTAACCACTGAGTTAGAACAAGTTAAATGACCTCCAGTATGTTTTTCCTAGGGCTGGGGAGCAGAATACCACCGCCAGGATGTTACTAGCACCCCCTGCTGGATTGAGATACATCTGCACGGCCCCCTCCAGTGGCTGGATAAAGTTCTTACTCAAATGGGTTCACCTCATAATCCTATTTCATCTGTGTCTTAAATGGCCCCAGGCATCTGCCTCTTGAAAACTATTGAGCCTTGCATGTACTTGAAGGATGGATGAGTCAGACACGATTGAGAACTGACAAAGGAGCCTTGATAATACTTGACCTCTGTGACCAACTGTTGGATTCAGAAATTTAAACAACAAAACAAAACAAAAAAAACCACCTTGGTAACATACTGTTGATATCAAGAACCTGTTTAGTTTACATCGTAACATTCTATTGTAAAATCAAACTAAAATGCAGACTTTTAGCAGGACTTTGTGTATAGTTAAAGGAGAAATGACCAAGCCAGGGACAAATTGTCTATTAGAAAATGGTCCTAAGAGATTCTTTGGTGTTTGGCACTTTAAGGTCATCGTTGGGCAGAAGTTTAGCATTAATAGTTGTTCTGAAACGTGTTTTATCAGGTTTAGAGCCCATGTTGAGTCTTCTTTTCATGGGTTTTCATAATATTTTAAAACTATTTGTTTAGCGATGGTTTTGTTTGTTTAAGTAAAGGTTAGTCTTGATGATATACATAATAATCTTTCTAAAATTGTATACTGACCTTACTTGCTGTCAGAATAATGCTAGGCATATGCTCTTTGCTAAATATGTATGTACAGAGTATTTGGAAGTTAAGAATTGATTAGACTAGTGAATTTAGGAGTATTTGAGGTGGGTGGGGGGGAAGAGGGAAATGACAACTGCAAATGTAGACTATACTGTAAAAATTCAGTTTGTTGCTTTAAAGAAACAAACTGATATCTGAATTTTGCTGTGTTTCCATTTTTTAGAGATTTTTATCATTTTTTTCTCTCTCTTTTGGCATTCTTTTATCTCATGCTCTTCAAAAGGCAGTTCTGCAGCTGGTTAATTCATGTAACTGTGAGAACAAATGAATAATTCCTGCTATTCTGAAATTGCCTACATGTTTCAATACCAGTTATATGGAGTGCTTGAATTTAATAAGCAGTTTTTATGGAGTTTACAGTACAGAAATAGGCTTTAATTTTCAAGTGAATTTTTTGCCAAACTTAGTAACTCTGTTAAATATTTGGAGGATTTAAAGAACATCCCAGTTTGAATTCATTTCAAACTTTTTAATTTTTTTGTACTATGTTTGGTTTTATTTTTCTTCTGTTAATCTTTTGTATTCACTTATGCTCTCGTACATTGAGTACTTTTATTCCAAAACTAGTGGGTTTTCTCTACTGGAAATTTTCAATAAACCTGTCATTATTGCTTACTTTGATTAAAAATTTGTCATTTCCTTTGTTCACCTACTAGATTTTAGGATCAGTAAAGTTTGCTACCCTTGTGAGAGTTTTTTTCTTAAATATCCTCCACCAAACATGAGTGAAATTACTATTTCAGAGACTGGACACAGCAGCATGAAGAGACTGGAGCCAATTTCAATCACAAAACACAGGACATGTACACCTTTAAAAATTAAGAAAAACTACAAAAATCTTACGTGTATAAACTTTTTAATTTTAGAAATTACAGCAGCAGCACTTGTTGGTTAGTACCAGGCAGTCAACCAAAGCAACAATTTCTAAACTTCAGATGAAGATACAAGTGTGACTGTGGGAGGAGGTAATAAAGGGGGAGGGATGAGAACTCACAGTGCAGCAGATGATGACTACCTTTGCAGTCTACTTAAGGCTGGGATGATCCCAACACTACCCATTCCCCCACAAAAAAGTTCCCCAATGAGGGACACAGATTGAAGGACACTTAGATTATTTCCTGCCCCAATAGATGCCATTCTTTCTCCTTTACATTTTTGTGTATCTTTCCTGGAGTGTGTTTATGAGACCTGAAATTTAAGGACCCTCCCTTTTTAAACCTGGTTTGAAAGAAAAGAATGCCTTGCTTTTTCACCCCCAAAATACAACATTTATTCCCTAAACTATGACCAAGCAAAAATTTCTACTGCTGCTTTTTGTGTCCAAAAAACATCATGATATAAGTAGAGAAATCCCCGGACAGAAGTCCTACATTGTAACACAAATTCACACACATCTTTGCTGGGTCACTTAACTTCTGTGAATCTCTGTTTCTTCATTTGTCAAGTGGAAATAATATAGTTGTGCCTTGTCACAAAATTGAGGTGCAGATGCCTTAAAAACGCATCTGCCATGCAAGTGTGAAGATCGGTTGAACTCTCCCATACGCTCTATTTTCCACTTACCTAAGTCATTTCAAGCACAGGCGATCTAGATAATAGTGATTGGTGAGATAAAATCAAAGTTGATATTAAAACTATTAGGCTTAACAATGAAGTAAAGAGATAAAGAGCTCAGGCTAGGATTCCTCATACTTTTCCTAGTGAAAAGCCATTTTTGAGTTCCCATGGTTGCCTGGTGGGACAGTTATGCAAGTTGTTAGTTGGGTGTAGCAATGCTGGTAGCCAGCTTGAAGTTCTATCAGATAAAACATCAGGATCATCCCGTAGATTGAAATCTCCTGGTTGAGGACCTGTGGACTTTGCAACATGGTGCATAAGTAGGTCCTTCATGGTTAAGTGCAACTCTATGTATTTTTGGTGAAATCTTAGGAAGACCATTGTCACCAGCCATAGGAGGCTATAAGTCTCTTGGAAAGGTTTAATTAAAGGAATGGAAAAAATCAACTATTAGAAGTGGAGGGTCCTAGAGCTCTTGCGTCATTCTTCATTTAATAGTATTTGACTTCCATCAAATTTTTTAGTTTTTCTTCACCTGTTTCCTTATCTGTAAAATGGAGACAATAAAGCCTATTTCCTGGGATTATCATGAAAATTAAGCTGATACATGCAAAGCAGTTAGAACCTCTCAATAAGTGTTAATACAGCCAGCTAAATCTGGCTGGGAAGATTATTCAAGAGAGTTTGATGAAGACCTACTTACCTTTGAAGTATTTAATAGACACAGTGGAAGATTTATCTTTGAGGAACTCAGAGTCGAGAGAGAGAAACCTGGAGAAAGAAAACTAGCAATGCTTGAGTACCTAGCCTGTTATTTTCCAGGACTCTGCAAGGGGTTCCCAAACATTGTCTGTCATCCTCCCAAGGACATATGAGATACCACTCTGTCCCCAACTCCTTATGGCATTTTTCTTTCTTTCTTTTGAGATGGAGTTTCAATCTTGCTGCCCTGGCTGGCTTGCAATGGCGCGATCTCAGCTCACCGCAACCTCTACCTCCCGGATTCAAGTGATTCTCCTGCCTCAGCCTCCCAAGTAGCTGGGATTACAGGCATGTGCCACTATGCCCAGCTAATTTTGTATTTTTAGTAGAGATGGGATTTTCCCATGTTGGTCAGGCTGGTCTTGAATTCCTGACCTCAGGTCATCAGGCCGCCTCAGCCTCCCAAAGTGCTGGGATTACAGGTGTGAGCCACTGCACCTGGCCACCATTTTTCTTATAAAGGAGGAAATTTAACTCAGAAGCTAAGTAAGTTGCCCAAAGTCACCTAGCTAGTTGGTGTGGAAATCAGAGTTTCAATTCAGATCTGACTTTAAAATCTAGAGTTAATTCTATTAAATACTATATTCTTTCTCGTGAGTTTACAGTCATATGTACTTACTATAAAATAAAGTAGAATGAAGAGCACAGAGGGAAGAAGTAGTTAAGACTTGGTTGGCTGGAGATCAGTGGAGTTTTTACAGAGGAAGTGTCATTTAAGATTGAGCTTTAATCTTGGGAAGCATTTTGATAATTGGAGGAACTCGTGGGCAGGAGAAGACTCCAAGACAGATACCTGTTGTTTGCCATGCCCCAGCATCTACCCCCCAGTTTTTAAAGATGTGCCTTCCAACCTCAGGGTGACTGGGATTTATCACACTGCATTACATATCACCTCTGGCCACTGTTGGGTGGAATCTGCTCTTTGGGAATTCTGGAGCTGGAAATAAAGTCTCTGCGTGGCTGAAGATACAGTAAACCTTGTGAATTGTCCCCTGTCATCTCACCTGCTATATGGGCTGGAGACAAGAAAGAAGCAAATGAGGATTAAGTAATACTGTATGAAACTATTTGACTTTAAAAAAAAAAAAAAGATCCTTTTTTAAATAGATCATTTTCTTTTAACCAAAATAATACTTGTTCACGAAAGATTTTTAAAGTATAGGATAAAAAAGCAGAGTCATGCAGTGGAAGCGTACTGGGCCCATAAAGTAAGGGATGAACAAAAAGAAGAAACCTAAAATCACCTGTATTAACCCATGATAAGTAAATTAGTTTATCCTTGAACTAGGTCAGGATAACCTGGCATAGAGGTAGCATGCTATAGGAAATGCAAGTCTAGAGGTTAGTTGGATCACCTGCTTAGTAAAGAGATGATGATTGACTCCATTTTTTAAGCAGTTATTGAGTACCAATCCTGTGTCAGCCACTGTGGTGGGTGATAAAAGTGAACAAATCTCAGCCCTGCCCTCAAGGGGCCTGAACTCTAATGGGAAAGACAGACAAGTAAATAGACTGATGGCACAGTGCCATGATAGCAAGGAGCAAAGAACGGTACATAACCCAGAGAGGAGTAAGGGGAAAATTCTCAGAGGAGACAGTGCCTCAGAGCTGAGTCTTGCTGTGCTAATAGGTATTACACAGCAAGGGATGGGAAGAGGGAAATGTGTACCAGGCAGAAAATAAGGCAAGACTGTTGGGAACCACCAGTAATTCTGGGTAGCTGGAATGTAGGACAATTATATGCAATGATAAGTAAGAGAATGGAGAGGTAGGAAGGGGCCAAGCCATTAACAATCTTGTGTGTGTTCTGCTAAGAAATGGGATGTTCCCCAAAGATTTTAGTTCCTCGGGATCTCAACCCAAGGATCAACAGGGGCCAGGAGAAAACCAACAGCCAACCATACACGTAAGGAGGAGAAAGGAGCTAACAAAGAGTGAGAAATAATCATAGAAGCCAAGGGAGGCATTTCAACAAGCAGGGCTTGATTTACAATATAGAGAAGGATGGAACTTAGAAGAAGTTTACACTTAGTAACTAGGAAGTCTTTGATAACCTTAAAGTTTTGTAGGAGTGGGGCATAAAGCCAAATTACAAGGGACTAAAAGGAAGGGGAGCATCACACACCAGGTCCTATTGTGGGGAGGGGGTAGGGGGGAAGGGATAGCATTAGGAGATATACTTAATGTAAATGATGAGTTAATGGGTGCAGCACACCAACATGGCACATGTATATATATGTAACAAACCTGCACGTTGTGCACGTGTACCCTAGAACTTAAAGTATAATAATAAAAAAAAAAGTGAAGGAAATTTTTTTCTTTTGTGAAGATGAGGTCTCACTATGTTGCCCAGGCTGGTCTCAAATTCCTAGGCTCAAGTGATCCTCCCACCTCAGCCTCCCAAAGTGGTGAGATTACAGGCATGAGCCACTGTGCCCAGCTTAAAAGCATTTTGATTCTAGAAAAGTTTATTGGTAAGAAGGACGCAAAGAGAATAGAATGAGGTGACTGGAGAGATCAGTAGTTGTGGAGAGAGACTCTGTTAGAACAAGGAGCTATGGACATGCCTGTTCAATGATGTCTGCCTCCTTGGTAAGGTCATCCACTCAAAGGAGACTAAGACTGGTTGAAGAACAGAAAGGTCAGAGCAGCCACTGTGAAGAGAGGAGTTCACTAGTAATAAACCAAAGCACTGTCAAGAAGTATCAGTGTGCATGGCAAAGGCTGGGTGATAGGACCTTGAGGTGGATTCAGTCCACATAATCATACAAAGTCTCTGGAATTTGGGGACCAAATCAGAGAAAAAGAATGGTAAAGTGCTTAGAGTTGAGGATCGGCAAAGCAGTCCTGGGGAAATTCTGTCAGACTAATGACTATCATTGGAATGATGGCCTATGTGGAGCAGGCTAAGAATCAAACTAGGAACAAGAAGCCAAAGGGAGTTGCTGGGAAGCTGAGATGACAGCAAAGAGTGCATTCAGTGTGAGTGTCCACAGTCTTCAGTCATTACTTCCTCCCAGAGAAATTTGAGAAGACAAGCATCTTGAAATTCTCAGAGATAATAAATCCTGAACCAAGGCCATTTCACAAGGGTTGCTAATATAGATCAGAGTTGTGAAAGTCATTGGAAGAGAGGAAAATCAAGGAACCTAGAAGTAGACTGAGAGGAGTGAAGTGTTTTCGCTCCTCCTTGCATCACCAGGTAGTGCTTAACTCACAGTAGGCTTTCAGTAAAGAATGAGTGAATGATACTGTCTAGCCTCAGACATTTGAGTTATCTATGATGATACAGGAGGCACTGTGAAGATTACAGTGGAATTAGGGAAAGGGAGGGGCAGAACCACTGCAGTGAAGAAACAAAAGTTAAACCATCAACAATCCAAAACAAGGGTCTGAAAAGGAAGATAAATCAGAAAGAAAACCAGGGCAAATCAGCAACATCTATCATCCTGGGATCAGAATGGTCTTCCCCATGCTTGGCAGAGGCAGGTATTATACCAGAGCTCAGTAGACATTCATCTTCTGTCTTGTGTATCTTTTAAAGATTCCCTATACCTGAGGTTTTAGAAGGATTTCTGAAGAATTTCTAGCTGACTTCACAGAGGTTGTGGTACTATTAAATAAAGTAGGAACTCAAGAAAGAGGAAACAAGTGTGGGGTGAAGAAAATTAGGTTGGTGAAGCACACTGACTGAGAATTCCCAGGCTCTTGAGAGTCTCCTTCTTTCTCATATTTCAGGTATGAACTAGTTGCTTCCCCACGTGTTACTATGTCAGTAATAATATGCAGAATAAGAGCACACCCAGCAAGTGGAATGAATGCAATGTAGTGAGAAGGTCATAGAGAGAATAGCAGGAAAGGAATATGGTGATGGGGATACAAGATCTTTTCATCTCAGCCAAACCTCTCTTCTTCCCAAAGCACACTGTATTTCTAGCCACAAGTGAAACAATACTGAATCTCTGAAAAGCTCATTGTCTATTGCCAACTCTAGGGACCATGGGCATAGGACATTTGGTATTTCCTGGGCTGATATAATATAATCATTTAGAACAGTAGGTATTTCTTAAAATAATGTTTCATTGTATGCCTGCATTTTTGTATACTACCAGGACTTATTAAAAAGAAATAATTTGCTGGGTGTCTTAAAAGTGTGCCAGATTTGGCCAGGCATAGTGGCTCATGTCTGTAATCCCAGTACTTGTAACCCAAGGCAGGTGGATCACTTGAGGCCAGGAGTTCAAGACCAGCTTGGCCAACATGGTGAGACCCTGTCTGTACTAAAAAACATTAGCTGAGCATGGTGGCGCATGCCTGTAATCCCAGCTACTTGGGAGGCTGAAGCAGGAAAATTGCTTGAACCCAGGAGGCAGACGTTGCAGTGAGCCAAGATTGCGCCACTGCACTCCAGCCTGGGCGACAGAGCAAGACTCTGTCCAAAAAAACAAAAAAGCAAAAACAATAAAAAAAGATAAAAGAAAAGAAAAGAAAAGAGCCAGATTCAGGTTTCACCCAACATAAAAGATGAGCTGTAGGCCACAATAATTGGTTTCTTTGTTACATGTACATGTGTTTGTTTTAACTTTTTCTGGGATAATTGCGATTGCACAAATTGTAGGCAATTTACTGAAAAGTCTACTTTTTATTGAGTCTGGTAACTGTGTACCATGTGTAGTTTCATAATTCTTAAGTGGTTTCAAAAGCAATGGTACCCCAAAGACTGCTGTAGGGATACCTCAGGCCTGCAGTTTTCAAGCACAGGAACTGTAAAACCACCTCAACACATTTGGAAGCTCAGTGTTTGCAATTGAAAGGACATGATCTATTCAGACTAAATGTTGGCTGATAATTAAAAGGCAAGGAATTTCCATATTTAAAGTTTGAGGAAATATGGCAAGATGGTTGACTAGACACAGTCAGGAGGTATATCTGCCACTGAGAAACCAGGACATTGGGAAGACTGGCATATTTCTAACAGATCTTCAGAAGGAAGGCATTGAGAGTGAATGATGAGAAGACACAGATGCTGGGCTAAAGGGGGAGGAAGGTGGGAACCCTGCACGGGACCACCATACACTGGGACTTGGTCCTAGCCCCCAGTGACTCCTGGGGAAAGGGTGAGTTGAACAGGCAAGGAGCAACCCACTCTTACCATAGGCCTCCAGAGTCCTGACAGCAGGAGACTCCGTGACCACCATGGACACTTGAATTGACAAGGAGAGCTGCTCAGAGAACTGGTAGGGGCAGAACTCCAGCTGGTGCAGAGCCCACAGGGTTTTGTGCAGGAGCACATGTAGTTGAGCATAGCCAGGGATGCCCATGACCCTAGGCTCCACTCACTCCCACACGGGACTTTAACCCCAACAGAACTGTCAAGGCTGAACTCTGTTGGGTGATCCTGCCCATAAAATGGGGCCAGTCTGACCTGAGCGTCCCTTGGTCTGGTGGCCTCTCCTGGTATCCCAGCCTGCCCATGCCCACTTGCAGTGCAGCCTCGGGTGCCCAGGGAGCCTGGGGGCCCACATCATGGTTCCTTTGCTGGAAGACCACACCTGACTGGAAGAGAGCTCCAGCAGAGCAGCTCCCACAGACATGCACCAGCCCATTCACACTCTTTCCTCACTGCAGCCTCCCCTGCACTGTTTTGCCTGCATGCATTCACACACAGCCACCCCCAACATCACTATGCCAGTGCACGTGTGCATCAGCAGACCTTGCTTCCTTTTCCCCACCAGCAGGCATGTGCATGTGCACCCTGTCATGCCACTGCTGCTGGCACAAGTGCACCCTGCCCCTTTCCCCCACCACACGGCCACTGCTGTCAGAGTGTTGGCAGACATGGAGCCTGCCAGCCATGCCCCAACCAGGGCCTCATCCCTGCACTGTCACTGCCACTGGTGCAAAACTAGGCACAGAAAACAGTGGACGTGCCCCCACCCTGGGTAGCCACCACTGCTGGTGTGAACGTGCACAGAGGGCACATAGTACTGTGCCCAACAGTGTCCTGCCCCCATGCTAACACCACCACTGGCAGGAATGTATGCACAGTCACCAGCAGAATCCCTCACGTCCCCCACACCAGCACCTCTCAGCCATGCTGCCACCACCGATGTTGCAAATGCCCTCACAGAGACAGGCACTTTGGTATCCACTAGCAACCTTCTGCAACAAATGAGTGTGTACCCCGCCATGCTGCTGCTGCTGCTGCTGGCTTGTGCAAACAAAGATAGATACCACTGCTACTGCCCCACAAAGTGCTTTGGCTGGCACTACCCATTGGAGTGTTGTGACTAGCTTGTGACTAACAGCCAGAGAACATGTCAGCCCCTCCAGCGCAGCATGTTTCTAACCTCAAGGAGCCAAAGAACAAAGCCAGGACCCAATACCAATCCCCCAGAGTTACAGCATGCAGTCTAGGAGTCCTGAGCTGAGGCCTGGCTCCCTAAAATCTTCCAGGAATGAAGCCACTCAAATGAATCCACCTTATACCACAGTCAAATCCCCAAGGTCATTAAATAGGATAAATAAAATAAAATAAAATAAAAATACCACAAAATAAATAAATAAAATAAAATAAAGATCATCCAAAGGACAGCAACTTTAAATACTGAGGAACATCAGCCCACAAAGATGAGAAAGAAACAGCACAAGAACTCTGACAATTCGAAAAGCCAGAGTGCCTTCTTTCCTCAAATGACTGCACTAGTTCTCTAGCAAGGGTTCTTAACTTGGCTGAGCTGGCTGAAATTACAGAAATGGAATTCAGAATATGGATAGGAACAAAGATGATTGAGATTCAGGAAAACATTGAAACCCAGTTGAAGGAAGCCAAGAATCACAACAAAACGATACAGGAGCTGGCAGACAAAACAGCCTATATAGAAAAGAATGTAACCAACCCAAGAGAGCTGGAGAAACACACTACAAGAATTTCATAATGTGATCACAAGTATTCAGAGCAGAATAGATCAAGATGAAAGATGAGGAAAGAATCTCAGAGCTTGAAGACTGGCTTTCTGAAATAAGACAGTAAGACAAGAATAAAGAAAAAAGAAAGAAACAAAACCTCCAAGAAACATGGAATTATGTAAAGAGACAAAGTCTATGATTCACTGGCATCACTGAAAGAGATGTGGAGAATGGAAGTATCTTAGAAAACATATTTCAGGATATCATCCATGAGAACTTCCTCAACCTAGCTAGAGGAGCCAATATTCAAATACAAGAAATGCAGAAAATCCCCTCATGATACTTCACAAGAAGATCATTCCCAAGACACATAATCATCAGATTCCCCAAGGTCAAAATGAAAGAAAAATGTTAAAGGCAGTTAGAAAGGTCAGGTCACCTACAAAGGGAAGCCCATCAGACTAACAGTGGACCTCTCAGCAGAAACCCTATAAGCCAGAAGAGATTGGGGACCACTACACAACGTTATTAAAGACAAGCAATTCCAACCAAGAATTTCATATCTGTCAAAAATAAGCTTCATAAGTGAAGGAGAAATAAGAGCCTCTTTAGATAAGCAAATGCTGAGGGAATTCCTTACCACCAGACCTGTCTTACAAGAGCTCCTGAAAGAAGCACTAAATATGGAAATGAAAGACTATTACCAACCACTACAAAGACATACTGGAAGTACACATACCAGGAACACTATAAAGCAACCAGACGAACAAGTCTGCATAATAACCAGCTGACAACACAATGACAAGATCAAATACAGATGTATTAATGCTAACCTTGAACATAAATGGATTAAATATCCCAATTAAAAGACACAGAGTGGCAAGCTGGATAAAGAAACAAGACCCAATGATATGCCATCTTCAGGAGAAGATATGCAATGACATCCGTAGGTTCAAAATAAAGGGATGGAGAAAAATCTACCAAGCAAACACAAAAAAGTGGGGATTGTGATCCTAATTTCAAACAAAACATTTAAAACCAACAATGATTTACAAAGACAAAGAATGGCGTTGCATAATGGTAAAGGGTTCAATTCAACAAGACCTAACTATGCTAAATGTATATGCATCCAACACAGGAGCACCCAGATTCATAAAGCAAGTTCTTAAAGACCTTCAAAGAGACTTAGACTCCCACACAAAAACTGTGGGAGACTTCAACACCTCACTAACAGTAGTAGACAGATAATCAAGACAGAAATTTAACAAAGATATTCAGGACGTAAACTCAACACTGGAACAAATGGACCTGATAGACACCTACAGAACTGTTTACCCCAAAACAACAGAATATAGATTCTTCTCATTGCCGCATGGTACCTACTCTAAAATCAATCACACAATCGGACATAAAACACTCCTCAGCAAATGCAAAGCACTGATATTATACTGACTACTCTTTTGGACCACAGTGCAATATAAAAAGAAGTCAAGACTAAGAAAATCATTCAAAACTATACTATTACCTAGAAATTAAACGACCTGTTCCTGAATGACTTCTGGGTAAATAATGAAATTAAGGCAGAAATCAAAAAGTTCTTCCAAACTAATGAGAACAAACATACAATACATCAGACTCTGGGACATAGCTACAGAAAATCTGTAGCACTAAATGCCCACATAAAAAAGTTAGAAATATCTCAAATTAACAAACTGACATTACAATTAAAATAATTAGAGAAGCAAGAGCACACCAACCCCAAAGCTAGCAGAAGACAAGAAACAACCAAAATCAGAGCTGGACTGAAGGAGATTGAGACAAGAAAAATCATTCAAAAGATCAACGAATCTAGGAGTTGTTTTTTTGAAAATAATAATAATAATAATAAGGTAGGTAGACTGCTAGCTGGACTAATAAAAAAGAAAAAAGAGACAATCCAAATAAACAGAATAAGAAATGGCAAAGGGGATGTTACCATTGACCCCACAAAAATACAAATAACCATGCACACAAACTAGAAAATCTAGAAGAAATTGATAAATTCCTGGACACATACACCCTCCCAAGACTGAAATAGGAAGAAATGGAATCCTTGAAAAGAACATAATGGGCTCCAAAATTGAATCATTAATGAATAGCCTACCAACCAACAAGCCCAGGACCAGATGGATTCACAGCAAAATTCTACCAGGTGTATAAAGAAGAGCTGGTACTATTCCTACTGAAACTACTCCAAAAAATTGAGGAGGAGGGACTCTTCCCCAACTCATTCTATGAGTTGGTACCATCTTGATGCCAAAACCTGACAGACACAACAAAAGAAAATTTCAGGCCAATAGTCTTGAAAATAGACGCAAAATTCCTCAATGAAATACTAGCAAACTGAATCTAATGGCACATCAAAAAAGCTTAACCACCACAATAAAGTAGGCTTTATCCCTAAGATGCAAGATTGGTTCAACATATGCAAATCAATAAATATGATTGATCACATAAATAGAACTAAAGACAAAACCACATGATTATCTCAATAAACTAGGTATTGAAGGAACATACCTCAATATAATAAAAGCCATCTATGACAAACCCACAACCAACATCATACTGAATTGGGCAAAAACTGGGAAAAATTCACCTTGAAAATTGGCATATGACAATGATGCCCATAGCCACTCTCACCACTCCTATTCAGCATAGTATTGGAAGTCCTGGTCAGAGCAGTCAAGCAAGAAAAGAAATAAAGTGCATCCAAATAGGAAGAGGGAAAGTCAAACTATCCCTGTTTGCAGGCAACATGATTCTACCTAGAACACCACATAGTCTCAGCCCAAAAGTTCCTTAAGCTGATAAACAACTTCAGCAAAGTTTCCATAGACAAAATCAATATACAAAAAATCATTAGCATTCCTATATACCAACAATAGCCAAGCTGAGAACCAAATCAGGAACTGATCCCATTTACAATTACAACAAAAAGAATAAAATACCTAGGAATACAGCCAGCCAGGGAAGAGAAAGATCTCTACAGTGAGGATTACAAAACACTGCTCAAGGAAATCAGAGAAGACACAAACAAATGGAAAAACATTCTATGCACATGGGTAAGAAGAATCAATATTGTTAAAATGGCCACACTGCCCAAAGCAATTTACAGATTCAATATTATTCCTATCAAACTACCAATGACATTCTTCACAGAACTAGAAAAACCTATTTTAAAATTCATATGGAACCAAAAAGAGCCTGAATAGCCAAGGCAATCCTAAGCAAAAGGACAAAGCTGGAGGTATCACATTATCCAACTTCAAACTATACTACAGGACCACAGTAACCAAAACAGCATGGTACTGGTCCTAAAGCACACACATAGACCAATGGAACAGAATGAATGGTCCAGAAATAAAGCCACACACCTACAACCATCTGATCTTTGACAAAGCTGATGAAAACAAGCAATGGGGAAAGGATTTCTGCTTCAATAAATAGTGCTGGGATAGGCTAGCTGTATGCGGAAGATTGAAATTGGAGCTCTTTCTTATACCATACAAAAATCAACTCAAGATGGATTAAAAACTTAACTGCAAAACTCAAAGCTATAAAAATGCTGGAAGACAACCTAGGCAATACCAACCTGAACATAGGAACTGGCAAAGATTTCATGACGAAGATGCCAAAAGCAATTGCAACAACAGCAAAAAATTGACAAATGGGATCTAATTAAACTAAAATGCTTCTGCATAGCAAAAGAAACTATCAACAGAGTAAATAGACACCTATAGAATGGGAGAAAATATTTGCAAACTATGCACCTGACAAAGGTCTAACATCCGGCATCTATGTGGAACTTTACAAGCAAATTTACAAGGGAAAATACCAAACAACCCTATTAAAAAGTGGGGCAAAGGACATGAACAGACACTTCTCAAAAAGAAGGCATGCATGCCGCCAACAAGGATATTTTGAAAAGTTCAATATCACTGATTATTAGAGAAATGCAAACCAAAACCATAATGAGATACCATCTCACACCAGTCATAATGGCTATTATTAGAAAATCAAAAAAATAACAGATACTGGTGAGGTTGCAGAGAAGATGAAATGCTTATACACTATTGGTGGGGGTATAAATTAGTTTCAATCATTGTGGAAAGTAGTGTGGCAATTCCTCAAAAAGCTAAAAACAGAACCCTCATTTAACCCAGCAATCCTACTGCAAGGTATATATCCAAAAGTATATAAACTATTCTATCATAAAGAGACATGCATGCATATGTTCACTGCATCACTATTCACAATAGCAAAGACACAGAATCAGCCTAAATGTACATCAATGATAGACTGGAGGTATTAGTCTGTTTTCATGCTGCTGATAAAGTAATTTATAAAGAAAAAGAGATTAATGGATTCATAGTTCCATGTGACTGGGGAAGCCTCACAGTCATGGCAGAAGGCAAAAGTCACGTCTTACATGGTGGCAGGCAGGAGAGAATGAAAGCCAAGCAAAAGGGGTCTCCCCTTATAAAACCATCAGATCTTGTGAAACTTATTACCAACCATGAGAACAGTATGGGGGAAACCGCCCTCATGATTCAGTTATCTCCCACCAGGTCCCTCCCACAATATGTGGGAATTATGGGAGCTACAAGTCAAGATAATATTTGGGTGGGGACACAGCCAAACCATATCACTGGATAAAGAAAATGTGCTACGTAACCCATGGAATACTATGCAGCCATAAAAAATAACAAGATCACATCCTCTTCAGGAACATGGATGAAGTTGGAGGCCACTATCCTTAGCAAAATAACTCAGGAAGAGAAAACCAAAGACCACATGTCTTCACTTATAAGTGGAAGTTAAATGATGAGAACACATGGACACAAAGAGGGCAACAACAGACACTGGGGCCTCCCTGAGTGGAGGGGGATGAGGAAGAGGATCAGAAAAAATAATCATTGGGTATTAGACTTAGTACCTGGGTGATGAAATAATCTGCACAACAAACCCCTGTGACATGAGTTTACCAATATAACAAACCTGGACATGTACCCTGAACCTAAAACAAAAGTTTTTAAAAAACAGTAAGAGAGGTTGGGTGTGGTGGCTCATGCCTGTAATCCCAGCACTTTGGGAGGCCGAGGCAGGCAGATCACGAGGTCAGGAGATTGAGACCATCCTATCCTGGCTAACACAGTGAAACTCTGTCTTTACTAAAAATACAAAAACAAAATTAGGTGGGCATGGTGGTGTGTGCCTGTAGTCCCAGCTACTCGGGAGGCTGAGGCAGGAGAATGGTGTGAACCCAGGAGGTGGAGCTTGCAGTGAGCCAAGATCACGCCACTGCACTCCAGCCTGGGTGACAGAGTGAGACTCCGTCTCAAAAGAAAAAAAAACAAAACCCAGTAAGAGAAAACAATACAAATAAAAAAAAAAAAATTAAAGCTTGGGAGCATTGTCTTTAAGAAATACTTTGTGAAAACCTGAGAATTTGTAAATTTCCCCTTGATCCAAAAAACAAATATATCAAAATAACATGGCTCTCTTTATCTGTAAACTTAGACAATTTTTAAATGGAGTGGAAAGAAAGAAAAGAAATTTCAACAGTGCTTCTTGTTACTCTAGGATTACAAACCCTGTGAGAATATGAGAGAGAACATTTTCTTTTTAAAAACAAACAAAAAACACCTCTTATTTATTTATTTATTTTTGAGATGGAGTCTCACTGTCACCCAGGCTGCAGTGCAGTGGTGTGATCTCAGCTCACTACAGCCTCCACCTTCTGGGTTCAGGTGATTTTCCTGCCTCAGCCCCCTGAGTAGATAGGATTACAGGTATGTACCACCATGCTTGGCTAATTTTTGTATTATTATTATTATTATTATTATTACTCAGTAGAGATGGGGTTTCGCCATGTTGGCCAGGCTGGTCTCAAACTCCTGACCTCAAGTGACCCACCAGCCTCGGCCTCCCAAAGTGCTGGGATTATAGGCGTGAGCTACCACGCCTAGCTGGAGAGAGAACATTTTCATCTTTGCTTTGGTCTTGTGTCTGACAGAGACTAGAGAAGAGTCACCTACACCTAATTTTCATCCCATGGATTTTGAATTATACTGCATATGTAATGGCTAGGAGTGGATACTGAGTTATACAGACTTCCCAGCTCTACCATTTTCTAGCTGGTTCACCTCAGACAAGTGAATTAATCCCTGAGCTTTCGTTATCTGTAAAATGGAAAAATAACAGTCACTCTCTCATAAGTGAGGTTGTAATGGTGTGATGCACATTAAATACTTGCACAGAGCCACACAGTAAGTGCTTAATAGTGGCTTGGCTGCAATGGTCATGGTGACCTAGAGGGGTTCATTAATATAGGTCTAGTGTATACAGAAAAAGTGGAGGTGGTAGGGTTTTCAGTATCCTTGAGATATGAGAGTTGATTTGAAACCCAGTAAGAATTTTTTAAATCCCCATAACAATAATAAGCATTATGGTAAAGAAAAGAAGAAAAAAAGAGGTCCGATCCAAGATGGCCAAATAGGAACAGCTCTGGTCTGCAACTGCCAGCATGATTGATGCAGAAAATGGGTGATTTCTGCATTTCCAACTGAGTTACCTTGTTCATCTCTTTGGGACTGGTTGGACAGTGGGTGCAGCCCATGGAGGGCGAGCCAAAGCAGGGCAGGGCAGTGCCTCACCCAGGAAGTGCAAGGGGTTGGGGGATTTCCCTTTCCTAGCCAAGGGAAGCCACAACAGACTGTACCTGGAAAGTCAGGACACTTCCGCCCAAATAACTGCACTTTTCCCAAGGTCTTAGCAACCAGTAGACAAGGAGATTCTCTTCCGTGCCTGGCTCGGTGGGTCCTACACCCATGGAGACTTTCTTACTGCTAGTGCAGCAATCTGAGATCGAACTGTGAGGCAGTAGCCTGGCTGGGGGGAGGGGCATCCGCCATTGCTGAGGCTTGAGTAGGTAATCAAAGCGGCCCAGGTGGAGCCCACCTCAGCTAAGTCAGGCCTACTGCCTCTATAGACTCCACCTCTGTGGGCAGGGCATAGCTGAACAAATGGCAGCTGACAACTTCTGCAGACTACACGGCCCTGTCTGATAGCTCTGTAGAGAGCAGTGGTTCTCCCAGCATGATGTTTGAGCTCTGAGAACAGACAGACTGCCTCGTCAAGTGGGTCCTACCTGGGAGACACTTCACAGTAGAGGCTGACGGACACCTCATATAAGTGGGTGCCCCTCAGGACAGAACTTCCAGAGGAAGAATTAGGCAGTAATATTTGCTGTTCTGTAATATTTGCAGTTCTGCAGCCTACGCTGGTGATACCCAGGCAAATAGGATCTGGAGTGGACTTCCAGCAAACTCCAATGGACCGGCAGCTGAGGGACCTGACTGTTAGAAGGAAAACTAACAAACAGAAAAGAATAGCATCAACATCAACAAAAAACAACATCTACACCAAAACCCCACCTGTAGGTCACCAACATCAAAGACCAAAGGCAGATAAAACCACAAAGATGGGGAGAAACCAGAGCAGAAAAGCTGAAAATTCTAAAAACCAGAGCGCCTCTTCTCCTCCAAAGGATCGCAGCTCCTTGCAAGCAACAGAACAAAGCTGGATGGAGAATGACTTTGATGAGTTGACAGAAAGAGGCTTCAAAAGGTCGGTAATAACAAACTTCTCCGAGCTAAAGGGGCATGTTCTAACCCATCACAAGGAAGCTAAAAACCTTGAAAAAAGGTTAGACGAATGGCTAATTAGAATAAACAGTGTAGAGAAGACCTTAAATGACTTGATGGACCTGAAAACTAGGGCACGAGAACTTTGAGATGCATGCACAAGCTTCAATAGCTGATTCAATCAGATGGAAGAAAGGGTGTCAGTGATTGAAGATCAAATTAATGAAATACATCGAGAAGACAGGTTTAGAGAAAAAAGAGTAAAAATAGACGAACAAAGCCTCCAGGAAATATGTGACTATGTGAAAAGACCAAATCTATGTTTGATTGGTATACCTGAAAGTGATAAGGAGACTGGAACCAAGTTGTAAAACACTCTTCAGGATATTATCCAGGAGAACTTCCCCAACCTAGCAAGGCAGGCCAACATTCAAATTCAGGAAATACAGAGATCACCACAAAGATACTCATCGAGAAGAGCAACTCCAAGACACATAATTGTCAGATTTACCAAGGTTGAAATGAAGGAAAAAATGGTAAGGGCAGCCAGAGGGAACGGTCAGGGTACCCACAAAGGGAAGCCCATCAGACTAACAGCAGATCTCTTGGCAGAAACCCTACAAGCCAGAAGAGAGTGGGGGCCAATATTCAATATTCTTAAAGACAAGAATTTTCAACCCAGAATTTCATATCCAGCCAAACTAAGTTTCATAAGTGAAGGAGAAATAAAATCCTTTACAGACAAGCAAATGTTGAGAGATTTTGCCACCACCAGGCCTGCCTTACAAGAGCTCCTGAAGGAAGCACTAAATATGGAAAGGAACAACTGGTACCAGCCACTGCAAAAACATGCCAAATTGTAAAGACCATTGATGCTAGGAAGAAACTGCATCAACTAATGAGCAAAATAACCAGCTAACATAATAATGACAGGATCAAATTCACACATAACAATATTAACCTTAAATGTAAATGGACTAAATGCTCCAATTAAAAGATACAGACTGGCAAATTGGATCAAGAGTCAAGACCCATCAGTGGACTGTATTCAGGAGACCCATCTCAAGTGCAGAGATATATAGGCTAAAAATAAAGGCTTGGAGGAAGATCTACCAAGCATATGGAAAACTAAAAAAAATCAGGGGTTGCAATCCTAGTCTCTGAAAAAACAGACTTTAAACCAACACAAATCAAAAGAGAAAAAGAAGGCCATTACATAATGGTAAAGGGATCAATTCAACAAGAACAGCTAACTAGCCTAAATATATGCGCACCTAATACAGGAGCACCCAGATTCATAAAGCAAGTCCTTAGAGACCTACAAAGAGACTTAGACTCCCAAATAATAATAAGGGGAGACTTTAACACCCCACTGTCAACATTAGACAGATCAATAAGACAGAAGGTTAACAAGGATATCCAGGACTTGAACTCAGCTCTGCACCAAGCAGACCTAATAGACATCTATAGAACTCTCCAACCCAAATCAACAGAATATACATTCCTCTCAGCACCACATCACACTTATTCTAAAATTGACCACATAATTGGAAGTAAAGTACTCCTCAGCAAATGTATAAGAACAGAAATTATAACAAACTGTCTCTCAGACCACAGTGCAATCAAATTAGAACTTGGGATTAAGAAACTCACTCAAAACCGCACAACTACATGGAAACTGAACAACTTGCTCCTGAATGACTACTGGGTAAATAACAAAATGAAGGCAGAAATAAAGATGTTCTTCGAAACTAATGAGAACAAAGACACAAAGTACCAGAATCTCTGGGACACATTTAAAGCAGTGTGTAGAGGGAAATTTATAGCACTAAATGCCCACAAGAGAAAGCAGGAAACACCTAAAATTGACACCCTAACATCACAATTAAAAGAACTAGAGAAGCAAAAGCAAACTAATTCAAAAGCTAGCAGAAGGCAAAAAATAACTAAGATCAGAGCAGAACTGAAGGAGACAGAGACACAATAACCCCTCAAAAAATCAATGAATCCAGGAGCTGGTTTTTTGAAATGATCAACAAAATTAATAGACTGCTAGCAAGACTAACAAAGAAGAAAAGAGAGAAGAATCAAATAGAGGCAATAAAAATGAAAAAGGGGATATCACCACCAATCCCACAGAAATACAAACTACCACCAGAGAATACTATAAACACCTTTATGCAAATAAACTAGAAAATATGGAAGAAATGGATACATTCCTGGACACATACACCCTCCCAAGACTAAACTAGGAAGAAGTTGAATCTCGGAATAGATCAATAAGAGGCTCTGAAATTGAGGCAATAATTAATAGCCTACCAACCAAAAAAAATCCAGGACCAGACGAATTCACAGCGAATTCTACCAGAGGTACAAAGAGAAGCTGGTAGCATTCCTTCTGAAATTATTCCAATCAACAGAAAAAGAGGGAATCCTCCCTAACTCATCTGATGAGGCCAGCATCATCCTGATACCAAAGCCTGGCAGAAGCACAACAAAAAGGAGAATTTTAGACCAATATCCCTGATGAACATTAATGTGAAAATCCTCAATAACATACTGGCAAACTGAATCCAGCAGCACATCAAAAAGCTTATCCACCATGATCAAGTTGGCTTCATCCCTGGGATGCAAGGCTGCTTCAACATAGGCAAATCAATAAACATAATCCATCAAATAAACAGAAACAATGACAAAAACCACATCATTATCTCAATAGATGCAGAAAAGGCCTTCTACAAAATTCAACAGCCCTTCATGCTAAAAACTCTCAATAAACTAGGTATTGATGGAACATATCTCAAAATAATAAGAGCTACTTATGACAAACCCACAGCCAACATCATACTGAACAGGCAAAAACTGGAAGCATTCCCTTTGAAAACTCGTACAAGACAAGGATGCCCTCTCTCACCACCCCTATTCAACACAGTGTTTGAAGTTCTGGCCAGGGCAACAGGCAAGAGAAAGAAATAAAGGGTATTCAATTAGGAAAAGAGGAAGTCAAATTGTCCCTGTTTGCAGATGACATGATTATATATTCAGAAAACCCCATTATCTCAGCCCCAAATCTCCTTAAGCTAATAAGTAACTTCAGCAAAGTCTTAGGATACAAAATCAATGTGCAAAGATCACAAGCATTCCTATATACCAATAACAGACAAACAGAGAGTCAAATCATGAGTGAACTCACGTTGACAATTGCTACAAAGAGAATAAAATACCTAGGAATCCAACTTACAAGGGATGTAAAGGACCTCTTCAAGGAGAACTACAAACCACTGCTCAAGGAAATAAAAGAGGACACAAACAAATGGAAGAACATTCCATGCTCATGGATAGGAAGAATCAATACCGTGAAAATGGCCATAGTACCCAAGGTAATTTATAGATTAACTGCTATCCTCATCAAGTTAACAATGACTTTCTTCACAGAATTGGAAAAAACTACTTTAAAGTTCATATGGAACCAAAAAAGAGCTCACATTGCCAAAATAATCCTAAGCAAAAGAACAAAGCTGGAGGCATCACGCTACCTGACTTCAAACTATACTACAAGGCTACAGTAACCAAAACAGCATGGTACTGGTACCAAAACAGATATATAGAACAATGGAACAGAACAGAGGCCTCAGAAATAACACCACACATTTACAACCATCTGATCTTTGACAAACCTGACAAAAACAAGAAATGGGGAAAAGATTCCCTATTTAATAAATGGTGCTGGGAAAACTGGCTAGCCATAAGTAGAAAGCTGAAACTGGATCCCTTCCCAACACCTTATACAAAAATTAGTTCAAGATGCGTTAAAGATTTAAATGTTAGATCTAAAACCATAAAAACGTTGGAAGAAAACCTAGGCAATACCACTCAGGACATAGGCATGGCCAAGGACTTCATGACTAAAACACTAAAAGCAGTGGGAGCAAAAGCCAAAATTGACAAACAGGATCTAACTAAACTAAAGAGCTTCTGCACAGAAAAGAAACTACCATCAGAGTGAACAAGCAACCTACAGAATGGGAGAAAATTTTTGCAATCTGCTCATCTGACAAAGGGCTAATATCCAGAATCTACAAAGAACTCAAACAAATTTACAAGAAAAAAACAAACAACCCCATCAAAAAGTGGGCAAAGGATATCAATAGACACTTCTCGAAAGAAGACATTTATACAGCCAACAGACACATGAAAAAATGCTCATCATTACTGGCCATCAGAGAAATGCAAATCAACACCACAATGAGATACCATCTCACACCAATTAGAATGGCCATCATTAAAAAGTCGGGAAACAACAGATGCTGGAGAGGATGTGGAGAAATAGGAACGATTATACACTGTTGGTAGGAGTATAAATTAGTTCAACCATTATGGAAGACAGTGTGGTGATTCCTCAAGTATCTAGAGCTAGAAATACCATTTGACCCAGTAATCCCAATACTGGGTATATACCCCTAGGATTATAAATCATAGTACTATAAAGACACATGCACATGTATGTTTATTGTGGCACTATTCACAATAGCAAACACTTGGAGCCAACCCAAATGCCCATCAATGATAGACTGGATTAACAAAATATAGCACATGCACACCATAGAATAGTATGCAGTCATAAAAAAGTATGAGTTCATGTCCTTTGCAGGGACATGGATGAAGCTAGAAACCATCATTCTCAGCAAACTATCACAAGGACAGAAAACCAAACACTGCATGTTCTGACTCATAGGTGGGAATTGAATAATGAGAACACCTGGACACAGGGCGGGGAACATCACACACCAGGGCCTGTTGGGGGGTGGAGGGCTGTGGGAGGGATAGCATTAGGAGAAATACCTAATGTATTTCTAATGATGAGTTGATGGGTGCAGCAAACCAAGATGGCACATGTATATCTATGTAACAAACCTGCACGTTGTGCACATGTACCCTAAACTTAAAGTATAAAAAATTATAAAAAATTTAGATTAAAAAAAAAAGCGGTGCTCGGTATGTATATAGCTGATGTGAATAAAATAGACCCTGCCAATTTTCCCCTAATGCTTCCAACAGGAATCTCATCCGTAGATTCCTGACTTGAAGATAATGATGTGACTATTTTGCAAGTTTTAACCTATTTGCTGATAATTGTACTCTCAGGGTACTTACAAATGTAAATTTTCATATATATTATTCCCTACCACACCTTTAATTTATAGACTAGTCAGCTGCTTTTTAGGGCATCCCTTACCCTTGTGATTCCCAATATTAAAATAATTTCGTTATTCTTGGTTCCATCCAGTTACACTACCTTGAATGATTTCCACATCTGATCTCAGACCTGTGACTCCCATCCTCAGCCTCAGAGCACTGCTGACCTCAAAAGATTCTAGCTACTCTTCAGTTCTTACTGTCATCCACATCCCACTGTTGCTGCTGAAACCACATCCCAGTCATTCTTTCACCCCACCAGGAATTCACAGTCAGTATGTGGCTTCACCATGACTTTGGATATTCTCTTTCTGTAGAGTTCCACATCCCATATACTTCTTTAGTCCTTCGCAGGCAAGCATTTATTTTGGTAGTGTAATTTTGTCTCCTTTGGTCAAGACATCAAAGTCTCCTCTTCCACTTCTGGAAGTGTATGATTCATAACTGGGTGAACTGGCAGCCACTTTGCCCTAAGTACACAGCAGATTCTACCCTTACCAGTCAGCGTATATTAACTCACTTGTACCTAGTAAAATCCATTAACTCATGTCCCTACTAATTTTCCTACCCACCCTCCAACACTTGCCTAAATATATTTAGAAAATTAAATTGGCATAGGTCCTTTTGAGAGGGAGGAGACAAGATAAGCCAACCTAACATTTGTAGGATATGTAATTCTACATAAACACAAGGCATTAAACGTAACACCACTAAAACATTTCTTTGAAGCCAATTTCCATATGGCAGTAAAATGTTTTAAAGTTCAAACTAGTAAGATTCCAATATCAATGTGTTTTGATCTTGATGTATCCTTAAAATGGGTGGAGGGTTTTCTGTGTGTATTCCAGACTCCAGCTTCCACTTTTCAGGAGATGAGGGGAGGATGAAGTAAGGGAAAGAGAAAGGATTTGAGCTCGAGAGACCTGCGTCCAAATCCGGGCTCCTGTATACTCTCTTCTGGGTGATCTCTGGCCCAGTTCTCCAGAACCTTTGAGGTGGGATGTTCGCTCTGTAAATTGGAAGATATACTCTTCAGGGATGCTGGGAGGATTGGGATCAATTAAATGCTGCTTATCATAACTGTCACCTAAGTTGATGCCCAATAAACGGTAATTGCTGTTTCATGTTTTGTTAAGCTGGCAGGGTCATTTAGTTTCTAACTTACATATGTCTGTTTGAAAATGCACTGTAACTACTTCAAATTAAAGATGAAAATTATGGCCGGGCGCGGTGGCTCAAGCCTGTAATCCCAGCACTTTGGGAGGCCGAGACGGGCGGATCACAAGGTCAGGAGATCGAGACCATCCTGGCTAACACAGTGAAACCCCGTCTCTACTAAAAATACAAAAACTAGCCGGGCGAGGTGGCGGGCTCCTGTAGTCCCAGCTACTCGGGAGGCTGAGGCAGGAGAATGGCGTAAACCCGAGAGGCGGAGCTTGCAGTGAGCTGAGATCCGGCCATTGCACTCCAGTCCGGGCGACAGAGCGAGACTCCGCCTCAAAAAAAAAAAACAAAAAAAAACAAAAAAAAAAGATGAAAATTATATGGTATAAGAGTTGTTATACAACTCAATAAGGCTGTTACATTTTTTTTTAATTTAGAAAATCGAATCTATCAAATTCCCTTAGAAAATGTGAAAGTAATTTTTTTTTTTTTTTTTTTTTTTTGAGACGGAGTCTTGCTCTGTCTCCCAGGCTGGAGTGCAGTGGCCGGATCTCAGCTCACTGCAAGTTCCTCCTCCTGGGTTTACGCCATTCTCTCGCCTCAGCCTCCCAAGTAGCTGGGACTACAGGCGCCCGCCACATCGCCCGGCTAAGTTTTTGTATTTCTTTAGTAGAGACGGGGTTTCACCGTGTTAGCCAGGATGGTCTCGATCTCCTGACCTCGTGATCCGCCCGTCTCGGCCTCCCAAAGTGCTGGGATTACAGGCTTGAGCCACCGCGCCCGGCCGAAAGTAATTTTTAAACTGAAAAATGTCACGGCCTATTCTATGGGTGACCAATAAATACTGATTAATGGACTTTATCTGTAATTTTTCATGAGAACGTAAGTCCAAGACCTCCCTTATGTGGCCTGCTCTTAATCCAAACACTAATTACTACTTTGGTATCATAAGATTATTATGATATCCATTCTCTATGCATTGGGAAATAATTTGAAATTCATGAAGAAGTCCATCCTCATGCTTTGATAAATGAGTATAATTCATTTCAAAATTTCTGTTCATAAGCCAAAACTGGTGTCATCAATCATTGAGTATTCCCATTACAATTAATGTTAAAAACCTCAGTCTTTCTCTTAATGGAGTAATTAATAGAAGAGAGTGCCTCATTTAACAGTGCTGAAGGTCCCCAAGGCTCTATCCTGGCCGCCTTTCTCTCCTCCATCCACCCACTCTCCCAGGGTGACCTCACGTCTCCAATCCCAGGGCTTTGGATGCCTTCTGTGTACCATTGACTCCCACATGCGTCTCCAACCAGAGCATCTCACAGGAACTCACATATCTAACTTGACATCTCCACATGGCTGTCATCTCAAACTTGGGAGTGGCATGGGGATCATGAGTTCAGACCATGTTAAATTTAAAAACATTAAGAAGACAAAAGCCATGGATTTCTCCTAGGTTCCATAAAGGTATGTATCATTCACTCAGTTGCTAAAGCCAAAAATCTTTTCTCATCTTACATCAATACCATCAGTAAAACCTGTTGCCTTCACCCTGAAAACATCCATAGTCTATGAATTTCTTTCCATCTCTGCTCCTTCCCTGCTGCCTTGCCTGAGGCTAGTTATCTGTTGCCAAAGTCTCCCTGCCACCACTCTTAACCCTGCTACCACTTCTTCACAAGGTATCCAGAGCACTCTGGAAAATGCAAATCAGTTTATGCTACTTCCCAGAATAAAATCTTTCAGTGGATTCCCATAGTACTTTGAATAAATCCAAACTCCTTCCGATGGCTCAGTGGTTCTCATTCCTGAGGAGTGCTTGGAACTTCATGGGAGAAATTTTTATTGTTGAAATGATTGGAAAGAGGGACTGCAACTGGCATCTAGCAGGCAGAGTCAGGAATGCTAGATATCCCACTATAGTGAGAAGGTCCTTCATTTTGCCTGTCAATCGTTATGTGAGCCTGGATCATTATGCAATATTATATATTAAATACAAAGTACTTACATGGAATTTTCCAGGAATGCAATGACTCTGTCAATGTAGAGAAGGATGTACTTTGTTTTGTTTCAAAATTTCTCTGGAAATGTTTACTATTTCAGAAAATCACCTCACCCTTAGAGGAGCTACTGGCTGGATCTGAGCCACTATTGCAACATTCCTGCACGTGCACAGTGATTCCACCTAAACAGGCAATCATTTAATGGCTTCTCATTCTTCTAGTAGAGACATGTCTGAGCATTGATATGTGGCAATACGAAGCACTTTATTATAAATTTCTTTCTGAAATTACTCCTTTAATGATAATTAATAGTTGATTGACAATACTAGTCCAGGCTTATGAGCAAAAGTTTTGGACTAGTTATACTCATCCATTGAGGGATGAATGTATTTCTATATGAAGCCACAGATCATTTCCCGATGCATAGAGTATGGTTGTCATAACAATCTTAAGACAAAAGAAGCAGGAATGAATGCAAGCCACAAGGGAGCAGTCTAAATCTTTGCACAAGCTATTTATTCCCTCTTCCCCCAGTGCTCCTCCTGACAGTTTGCATGGATGGCTCCTTCGTGAGTATCACCCTGAGGCACTCTCCATCCCATCACCTACTTGAATTCTCTTTGGCACTTATCACCTGATAAAGGACCTTTTTTGTCTTACACAACAGTGTGTCCACTGTGCCTTGAACATTTCCTGGAATATAGTAGGGGCCCAGTGCATATTTGTGGAATGAAAGAACAAATAAGGGGAGGCAAAGTAGTGACCATCCTCTTGGGAATATATAAATAGCATTCCCAATTATATAACACAGAAAACTGTCAAGTTTTCCCCAGTGAAATAAAGTGTTTACAGTGTTAAAACATTTGAGCCAACCTGTAGCATCTGTGGCACCCAGGCCACCATTTCAGAGGTGGCAAATTAAGGCTAACCAAAGCTGACATTCACAATATATTTGCAAGCTCTTTTATTCCAATTAGTTAAAACATATTTGTGGCCACAAATGTTGGATATAAAAGCTTATGTGATATCTTATCAAAACCGGGGATAAAAACCAACCAATCATAGTGGATGGATATGAGGTCAGATGCCTCCCAGCAAACCCTGATTACCAATTAGCACAAAAAGGCTTGTCAGCATCAAAAATTGAAGTATAAGCATAGTGCTCAGGCAAGTGGATATTTTCCTCAAGGGAATCTACAAAGAGATGTGTGTAAAGTGTGTTAACCTGCTCCAGCCTCCCCATCTCCAGTACATCCTTCACACCATCTTTCCAAAATGCCAATTAGATCACTCTACTCTGGTGAAAATCCTTCGGTAAGTTATTGTCCCCCTATATGACATGTGTAATGAGATTTTTAAAATGCCATTTACTTGCAAAACGTGTAGGGACCCTTTATAGTCCTCCCATTCTCCTAACACGACCCCACACATGGCTAAGCTCTAGCCACACCTCCCCCAGTCTGTACTAACAACTGCTTGCTCTTACACAGCCATCTGTCCGAGAGCTTCTTCTGCTGCCTGGAAAATTCTAACTCATCCTTTAAAAAATATTTGAGGCCTCCCTGATGCCTGTCTCAGGCAGTGGTGGGTGCTCTCCGTTGCACATGCACCATCTCAAGCAATAAACACTCCTTGTGTAATTTTCTAATCATATTCTCCCACTCTGCTAGCTGCTGTTTGAATCCACTACTGTATCTCATTTATCTTAGGATTCCCAGTGCTGCACCAGGGCTTAGAATATGATAAGCACTCAATAAATGCTTATCTGAATGAAAAAGTGGACTCACCTGAAGCTATATAAACTCTTTGTGCAGGAGTAGACAGGCCTCTCAGAAATGGCTATTATAAATACGATTTTTGGCTGGGCACAGTGGCTCATGCCTGTAATCTTAGCACTTTGGGAGGCTGAGGCAGGTGGGTCACTTGAGGTTAGGAGTTTGAGACCAGCCTGGCCAACATGGTGAAATCCTATCTCTCCTAAAAATACAAAAATTAGCCAGGCATGTTGGCACACATCTGTAATCCCAGCTACTCGGGAGGGTGAGGCACGAAAATTGCTTGAACCCAGGGGGCGGTGGTTGCAGTGAGCCAAAATCGTACCACTGCACTCCAACCTGGGCAACAGAGCGAGATTCCACCTCAAAAAAAATATATATATATATATACATATATATATATATACACACACACACACATATGATTTTTATTTTTTTAGGGTTCAACATGACTCAATTTGTCTGCAAGGAAGCTTCACTCAGTCTGAATGTAAGATCTGAGATCTTCCTTGGGATTCTTAGATTCTATCTCTTTAGAATACAGTTCAGCAAAAACAGGAGACACATGAAGGCAGGTGAATATTTATGTGCATTAAACTCAACAAGATTTTTGATTTTTTGGAGACAAGGTCTTGCTATGTTGCCCAGGCTGGTCTCAAACTTCTGCCTCAAGTGATCCTCTTGTCTTGGCCTCCCAAAAGTGTGAACCACCACTCTCGGTCCTTAAACTTCATAAGATTGTATCAAGGATATTTTCAATCTTAACACTATCATGGAGTTCCCAAAAGAGTGAAAGATGTGGCCCAGCCTGGGTCACAGTTAAGCTGAGGAGGGCCAGTATACAAGCATAGGAGTGAGAATGAGGGACCAGGCAGATGACGTAGCTCTACAAGCCCTTGATTATCCCTGTGAGGCATTAATGGCCGGAAAATGAGATCCTGAAATTGCATGTAAAATATTCTCTGTATGTACCAAGGTGTATTTTCCCTAAAAGGGTGGAGGTGGATAGGCCCATAGCTTTCATTAAATTCCCAAAGCCATCTGTGACTGATAAAACATTAAGATCTAGCACAATATCCACTCCTCACACCTCTATGGAGGAAACTGAGGCCTGAGCAATTAGGTGATTTCTCCCAGACCTCATGGCACACTCACTGTAGTGTCACATCTGTGTCTAGATCCCAATGTCCAGAGATCTTTCCACTTCTTGGCCACGTCGTTGTCCCATCAGAGAAGCCTGAAGGCTCTGGCAGTTTTGTTGGAAAGGCTTCATAAATTGATGGCAATGTTTCCATTTGTCCTAAGTTAAATATAATATCAAAGGGTAGCACTTTAAAATTAGGGGTAAGTACTAGGCTTATCATATTTGATCTCCGTTTGACACCAGATTATATAACCATACTATGATACTTACATCTCCCTGTCCCTTCTCCCTGGCTCTCTACAATTTGAAGATGCTTTTAAATTCCTTTTACATTTGTACCAGGTCAGAATGCAAATTTTATAATAAAATTACTGAGTTGTGTTTGAGCTTTTAAAATTGTAGTTTCATAGGCTCTTAGTTTCTAAAATAGTGATGATTTGCTTTATTTATACACGAGCTAAGCTATTTAACTCTTTAAAAGGAACTATGCATTTCAATATTTGGTTTTCTCTGCAGAAAATGACAATCAGAAGTTCCCCAGGGAAATTCTCGTTTCAACTCCATTTTTATGCTTTTGGAAAGAAAAACATCATTGCTTTTTGATTTGGAATAACAAAAAGAGGTTATGTGTTTCTGTTTCTTATGGAATATGCCCCCCTTTATAGTTACTGCCTTGATGCAATTGCTGTATCAATGAAAACAGCCTACCGTCCTCTAACCGTTTTCTTTCCTGTAACCATTTTCTTGGCTTTTAAATACAGTGTTTCTACGTGTCTGAGGCATATAGCAGAAGGATTGGTTTCAGGGCACCCTCAGACATCAAAATCCCCAGATGCTCAAGTCCTTTATATAAAATGGATAGTATTTGTGCATAACCTATGTACTTCAAATCGTCTCTAGATTAATTATATACCTACTACAATGTAAATGCTATGTAAATAGTTATGCTGTATTTTTAAATTTATAAAATAAATACACTACATTATTTTCTTATTTGTAAGATTTTTAAGAAGAAGTTCAATTATGTATAGTTCAGAGGTTCAACTACAATACTAAAGGAGAACAGCAAGTTCTTCCCAGGTTGCACACTGTCTACAGTGATTCTGCTTAAAGTGTGGTATTATTGCTGAACTAATCTCACTCAGAGTGGTCAAATGGGGTAAGGGAGGGGGAAAAAGCTTCCAGTTGCGGAAGAGCTTGGTGACACATGCTACTATCACTATGAAACATCTAACGTCAGGGAGTGGTGGGGAGGAGCTAGTGGGGAGAAGGGAGGATGGAACCAGTTATCCCTCTGTGGGAATTCCTAAAAGAAAAGGAAAAAAAAAAAGATAGTCTGGAGGAGAAACGACCAGAAGGAAAGTCTATGCAAATATGCAAATATAGTAAAGCATTAGCATTATGTACATTATGCAAATATAGTAAAGCATTAGCATTATGTACACAGGAGGGACAAATGCATGTAAATTGCAAACACAGAGGAAAACTAGTGGAGCAGGAGGGGTGATCTTGGAGAAGGCTTCACAGCCCAGGCCAGGGGCAAAGGAAGACAAGAAAGGAGGGAAAAATGAGGAGGGTTAAGGAATGACAACAAGAAAAAAAAAGAAAAAGGAGAAGAAGGAGAAGGGGATGGGGAGAAGGGGAAGTAGGGAAGCAGGATTAAGGAGAGGAGGAGGAGAAGAAGGAAGGAAAAGACTGGGAGGAGAATGCAGTTGTTATCTGGACCTCCCCATTTCCCCAAGGTACCCACCTCAAGTTCCCAGTCTTCCCCCAACCTCTGATTGCTGACCTGCTTGTTCCTAAGCTCCTCTTTAAAGCTGATTTTTCCGGCTTCTGATCATTCATTCAGGTGGTGAGCATTTCTTCAGCAAATTTTTATTGAAAATGGCTCTGGCAAGAGTAAAGATTTCAGCTAGCCTTGGAGCAGGGCTGCCAGGAAATTGCAGTGAGGAAGTAAAACCTGGGACAGTTCCAACAACAGCCTCAATCCCCAGCAGTGTGTGGTTACACTCAAATAGAATTGGGGTCACTGGCAAAATGGTCATTTTCCCCGGGTTCCCTTACACAGCAGTCAGGTTGATGCTCTATTTGCACTGACTGTGGGTGAAGTGGGCAAGAGGCAGGGGCCTGAGATGTCAGGCAGTGGGAGATACGCCCTCTGACATTAATTAGGGATTGATTGTTATGTTATTATCTCATGACACTTGACTTGTTCTCTAGTATTCTGCCCCAGACTCCAGGCCAGCCTGAAGAATGAGGAAAGGAAAGGTGAATTAGAAGCTCTGGATATGGGCAAAGGGCTTTTCTGACCATCAGGTTTCCCTTCACAGCGGTTGTTAGGGGATCCCTAAGACCAAAATGGCAGGGTTTTGCTCTAGGGTTCTAAGCTCCGTGGTGGCTGCCCTAGATCTTCCCAGAGAGTTTGTGTGCTCTGTGTGTTTCCATGCTGAACTGCCACGTTGGCCCTCAATCACGAATCTTGGGGGGCTTCGCTGCAGCCATAATTAGATAGTCACACAGTGGGTGGTAATCCCAGATTCCCTTGTAATTAATATGATTACTATAGTCCTCTTTTGTCTCACTTTCACCCTTTACATGTCCCACATAGCTCTTTGTTTCTGAGATTTTTTTTTACAAATACAATTGTTCAAATTTTTATAAATGTTACATGCCTATGGTTAAATTAGTACAGAAAAACTTAGAACTACAAAGCAACAATCTTGGACTCTACCCTTTCCTATCTTAATTTTGCTGTCTTGAGGCAATTTTTTTTGTTTTTGTGATTTTTTGTTTGTTTGTTTGTTTTGTTTTGTTTTTTTGAGACGGAGTCTCGCTCTGTCGCCCAGGCTGGAGTACAGTGGCCGGAGATCAGCTCACTGCAAGCTCCGCCTCCCGGGTTCACGCCATTCTCGTGCTTCAGCCTCCCGAGTAGTTGGGACTACAGGCGCCCGCCACCTCGCCCGGCTAGTTTTTTGTATTTTTTAGTAGAGACAGGGTTTCACCGTGTTAGCCAGGATGGTCTCGATCTCCTGACCTCGTGATCCACCCGTCTCGGCCTCCCAAAGTGCTGGGATTACAGGCTTGAGCCACCGCGCCCGGCCAGTTTTTTTTTTTTTTTTGAGGCGGAGTCTCGCTCTGTCGCCCGGGCTGGAGTGCAGTGGCCCGATCTCAGCTCACTGCAAGCTCCGCCTCCCGGGTTTACGCCATTCTCCTGCCTCAGCCTCCCGAGTAGCTGGGACTACAGGCGCCCGCCACCTCGCCCGGCTAGTTTTTGTATTTTTAGTAGAGACGGGGTTTCACCGTGTTAGCCAGGATGGTCTCGATCTCCTGACCTCGTGATCCGCCCGTCTCGGCCTCCCAAAGTGCTGGGATTACAGGCTTGAGCCACCGCGCCCGGCCTTTTTTTTGTTTTTTTAAGACGGCGTTTCACTCTTGTCACCCAGGCTGGAGTGCAATGATGCAATCTCAGCTCACTGAAATCTCTGCCTCCTGGGTTCAAGCGATTCTCTTGCCTCAGCCTCCCGAGTAGCTGGGATTACAGGCGCCCACCACCACGCCCAGCTAATTTTTGTATTTTTAGTAGAGATGGGGTTTCACCATATTGGCCAGGCTGATCTCGACCTCCTGACTTCAGGTGATCCACCCACCTTGGCCTCCCAAAGTGCTGGGATTAGAGGCATGAGCCACCATGCCCAGCTGAGGCAATGATTCTTAATATGTTACTGTTTTTCTCTCGGTTGACATCTCCACAGCACTAAAAAATTAGCTTCTACTTTTATATCTTGATTTACTGATTTTAGGCCTTATTTATTGATTTCCTTGAGTGATAGAGAATTTAGCTAACTTATATGACTCCCACGTCCCTTTCCCACCTCCTCCCAGTGTAGCAACTTCATGATTCTCATCTCCTTCACTGGCCTTCTTCATGTCTTCACACCTTAAATCTCCATTTTGTGTTCCATCTGTTGTAGACACTTTCCCATGGCTGCCCACTCACTGAGATGAAGACGTAAGTGTTCATACCTTGGCTTCAACTTTACCTGCCAACCTCATCACCTGAACCTCTATTTGTATATGACATTTACACTGCATTCCTTATACATAGCCAAGTCTCCTGTGATTTGTTCACAGGTTGATTCTAAATGTTCCAAACCAATAACCATTTACATCCTAACTGTGTCTATCTGGAACCAGGTGGTGAGGTCTGAGAGACCTTAGAGAACCTTCATTCTCTAAGGTTCCAACATCACAACAACTCAGCCCCTCAGTGGAAAAACGTTTCTAGAGTCAACTTCTCAAGTAGCTGAGGCTACAGGTGTGTGCCACACCCAGCTAATTTTTTAACTCTTTGTGGAGACAGGGTCTTGTTATTTTGCCCAGCTAGCCTGGAACTTCTGGCTTCAAGCAGTCTTCCCGCCTTGGTCTCCCAAAGCGCTGGGATCAGAGGCTTGTGCCACTGAGCCAGGCTGATTTAGTCATCTTTATCATCAACCTTTCATTATTACAGGTATTATGTTTTCAATTTCCAAGAACAATTTTCCTTGAGTCTTTTTGTATAGCATCCTATTACTATTTTATGGATAGACTGGCTTCTTGAATCATCACTCAGAAGTTTTTTGGTAATATGTTTTATTTAAAAATGTTTCTTCCTGCATCATAAATTTTTTTGAGTTTTTGTTGTTGTTGTTTTTGAGATAGGGTCTTGCTCTGTGATCCAGGCTGGTCTCAAACTCCTGGGCTCGAGCAATCTGTCTGTTGCAGCCTCCCAAAGTGCTGGGAGTACAGGTGTGAGCCGCTGTGCCCAACCTGTTGTTTATTTTTAATTTGAACATTTTACATCTTTGTGTTCGTTTTTCTCAAATATGTGTTGAGCTCTAATTGTTCATTCATCCTGAAGAATGAGAGATGGAAAGATGGATTAGAAGCTCTGAATATGGGCAGAGGGACTTTTTGACCATCAGGTTTCCCTGCACAGCCATTATGTTAGGGAATCCCTAAGGCCAAAATGAGCAAGGTTTTGCTCTAGGGTTCTAAGCTCGGTGGTGGTTGCCCTAGTTCTTCCCAGAGAGTTTGTTGGGGAAGAATCTTTGTCTTGGAGTAATTGCTGGGTTGTCACAGTTCGGCAAGCAATTCTGCTGGAGTTGGGAGGGAGGTGGGAGAACTGTACTCCATATTAGTCCTTCTGTTCTCTGCCTCACTTCTCATTTCTGTACTGTGATGTCTGTCATTTCCAGTTTCCTTCCCATAGCTGTAGCCTTCACTGCCTATGTTCTAGGTGGCTCCTGCCTCCTGTCTGCTTAATGGCCGACACTCGCCATTCTCTTCACACATTTCAGAAATGTGTTGAGCTCTGTTATCAGTGGATGGGTCCCTTGCCATTTTATTATCATTATTATTGTTGTAAAATTTTTTTTACATTTTAAATTACTATAATATTATTAGACTCTCAATTAGAGCTGTAGATCAGCGTGTGTGCTTTGGTCTGCCATCTTGAGTACAGTCTTCTATGGAAATTTGATACACCAGAAATTGGTTCAGGATATGGGCAAAGGCTAATCATTAGAAAAACAACTTGAGGCAAATGGGCTTGACTATGCCCTGAAGGACAGGAAACACAGCCACAGACAAAATAACATAAGATTTCTACTGGTAGATATAGAAAAATTATTAATAGTCTTTAGCAGACCAGTCGGAAGCACCCCAGTGCTGACATGCATCATCACAGCCACAAGTCACAGGACAGTTTGCCCATGTCCTCAACATGGAAAAAGATGTTAACCCAGCACGAATGGTTTTTTCAGTCACCAACACCAATAATCAACATCCATTCAATAAATAGTTCATTAAGGATCTATTTCATGCCAGATACTGTGCCAAGTGCTTGAGATATAATGGTGAACAAAATCAGACACATTTCTTGGCTTCATAGAGTTTACAATCTTATGATTATATAATTAATATGGTTTTGCTGTGTCGCCACTCAAATCTCATCTTGAATTCCCACGTGTTGTGGGAGGGACATGGTGGGAGGTAATTGAATCGTGGGGGAGGGTCTTCCTCGTGCTGTTCTTGTGATGGTGAATAAATCTCACAAAATCTTATGGTTTGATAAGGGGCAGTTTCCGTGCACAAGCTCCCTCTTTGCCTGCTGCCATCCATGTAAGATGTGATTTGCTCCTCCTTGCCTCCTGCCATAATCTTGAGGCTTCACCAGTCATGCAGAACTGTAAGTCCAATAAACCTCTTTGTTTTGTAAATTGCCCAGTCTCAGGTATGTCTTTATCAGCAGCATGAAAACAGACTAATACAATAATTAAATGTAAAGTTACATCTGTGGTTACTGCTTTCCTGAAACAATACATACATCTGTGAGAGTGAATAAGGGGTTTTGCTGACCAAGTCTGAAGGGTAGGTGAAGGTTTTTGGGAGGATCTGACTTATGAGGAGCACAATTTTCAATAAGTGCCATTGTACATTTTATAAATATGTATGTATACTTTTATTGCACAGATAGGTTTAATCATGAAAGATAGTTAAATCCAGCCTAGGCATCAGGAGACCTAGGAGACATTTTAGTTTCAGATTTGCCAACAGATGACTGTATGACCCTGGGCAACTCAACTCAGCTTCCTTCGGAAGGATTTTTTCATCTGTAAAATGAAGAGATCAGACAAAATAATCTGTTAGATGATGAGTAAGACACAGAAATATATTTGTGTTTTCACATAAAATGACCTCATATCTTTGTATATTTCTGTTTGCACTTAAAATGACATCATATTGACAAATATACATTGGTCTCATTTTTGGGAGATGTGTTGGCTAAAGAACAGGGTTTCAAGCAACAACTATTTTTGAGTATTAATTAAGTATTCCTTTGGGATTTTTGCTCCTGGACTCATTTTAAATTGTGAAAGTTTCTAAAATGTTAATTTACAATAGTGTTAACTGTTGCTTTTAAAATATGCTTCATGAAATCGGGTGGAAGTTTGTGTGCATGTATGTGTGTGTGTGTGTTTTGTATTTATTGACAATAAAAGCCCCCTTGAGGAAACACAAGATGATTTTCTTGTCTATAAAACTGTCCCTAGAAATGGTAACACATCTTAGGTTGCCTGAGTGATTTGGCAGATTGAAAGAGGAACTTATATGTGGTCAGTACCCCAAAACAGTTTTTAGAATTAGGCTAGCTCTGCTTCTTGAAGCATGTTATCTTTAACCCCTTGTTTATCAGTTTGTGCTTATTCTTGTGCTTGATTGAAAATGTTTATAGTTTGGAAACAATATCTCTAAGCGAATTAAATGCTCATGTATTTTAGAAATAAAATTGCACTTCCATCTTTTAATTTATTTTCGAATTATCCTTGATTATGCTCATAGTTTTAACTCCTAATTTGGAGTAAACTCTCTACCTTCAGGAGCTTCAAGTCAGTGATCCACTCGGTCCTCAAATCTAAGTGAGTTCATTATTTCATCAGAGGGGCTGTCCCTCTCCTGTGGACAAAGAGTTGGTACTCCGGTATGGTTTAGCTAAATTCCCAGAAAACCTGACTCCACTAGATTTCTTTGGGTGGTACTGAGGCAGAAAATAAAGGTAAGATGTGACTAACAGTTGAGAGAAGAATCTCATCTGGGTCACTGAAAAAGACTAAAGGAGAAATGTCTGTCTTACACCAATGTTCTTTCCTCCCTGAGAAACAGTGGTTCCACAAGCAGAGTGTAATTGTCCATCTCTGCTGATCTCCAAGAGCTTTTGAAATATGAACATAATTACAAATAGGGTGTTGGGTGGCACAAGGAAATACTTAGCATTATCTTTGGGAAAGTGGTTGTGCTCTCTACAAATTTCAATTCAAAGGCCAAATTCCTTTCAAAAGGAGTTTTGTGTCTTTCCCATTTTCTGTATTGTACTTTGTGTTCTAGTTGCTAACTTCCATTTACAGTCCAGAATGTGCAATGAGATGGCAGTCAATGCATAAATAAATACTGTGAACTGCTAATAAGTGTCTCAGAAAAAGACAGTCATTTTCAAGTATTCATGTCAACATTACCTTATAGGCAAATGTGTTGACAATACACATAGCCTTGATCGGCTGTGGCTATATTAGTCAAGATGCAGTTGTGAAGGGATTAAGGAAGGGCTGACTAAATCCTTTCTTAAAAATTGCATTAAAATGCAACACAGAAGAAAAAAAATGAATGAAAGCATGTGTGAATTTCCTAAACCTACAACATCTGTGCTGATAGTTCAAACCTGCATTTTAATATTCTACATATATAGTTACACATATAAAATATTTTTAGCATTGAAAACTATATTGAGGATGAATATTTACTGACATGGGAAGAACTTTGTAGTAGACTGATAATTTAAAAATCAGATGAAATAACAATTTGTAGTGAATGGTGCCACTGTAGTGGATAAGTGTATACATATTTATTAAAAAGAAGAGAGCTGAGTTGATACAGAGAAGCTGTTAACAGTGATTACCCCTAGACAGTGGGGTCATGGGCATCTTATGTTACTCTTCTTGCTGACCTTTTTCCCAATTTTTCTTCAATAAGGTTGCATTGTCTTTTTAATAAGAAAAATAAATATTAAACATACTATATAACAAAATGTGTTATGATCACTTGTCAGCAACTCAGACACTGATATTTGCAGTGATCACAGAAGCATACATGAGAAGCAAATAAATAACAATAAATTCCTTGGGGCCAACTTTTCCCAAAGTGTGTTCCTGAGAACACAGGTTAACAAAATTATCTGTGAAAAGCATAAACAGGGTTGATTTTTAAGATCTATAACTATGTCGGCAACTTTTTAAAAAGGACTCTAAATCTTTTGTAAATTCAAAAGGCACTCTGGAAAGTTCTGCAGTAGAGAAACTTCCACAGCAATTTCAGTTTTTGACCCTCCGACAACATGGGTATTAGTTGTTAAGTTTTGAAAGAGTCAAAAGTTGCATGTAGATTTTTGCCTCTATGGAGTTGGTGCCTCTGACTCTCAGGTTGTTCAAGGGTCAACTGTACTTATTTGACCACAGATCCCTTGTTTTCATGGAACACCTATTAATATTTCATGGTCCCCCCTTTAGGAAATGCCATCCTAGTTCATTTTTGTGTTGTTATAAAAGATCACCACAGACTAGGTAATTTATAAAGAAAAAGAATTCTTTCTTAAGCCTTGGAGGTTGAAAAGTCCAATATAAAAGTGCCAGCATCTGGGGAGAGCCTTCCTGCTGCATCATTTCATAGTGGAAGGTGGAAGGTCAAGAAAGGATGCTCCAGAGAAAGCAAGATCAGAGGGGCCTGAACTCACTTTTATAACAAGCTCACTCTCATGGTAACTGACCCACTCCCGCAATAGCAACATCAATCCATTCATGAAGGCAGAGTCCTTGTGACCTAACTACCTCTTATTAAGCCCCACCTTCCAACACTGTTGCATTGGGGATTTAGTTTACAGCACATGGACTTTGGGGGACACACTGAAACCATAGCGCCATCTTCAGTCTGAGAAGAATTTCTGTCTTTCATTGACGTTCCAAAGGCTTCTTATTTTGACGACTTTGCCTAAAGAACGGATGCTATTGCCAAATGCTTTCTTTTTAATATACCTAATGAGTAAAAGTGCAAAAATAACTACAGAACTATCAAACAGCAACAAATGTTCTTCTGCTACCTACCACAGAATTTTCCTTGGTGAGAAGAAAACCCTACATTACATTTCTCTTTGGCTTCTGTCTCTGCAGGCAAGAGGAAAGTGGACACCCCACAACAAACTACAAGGAGTTTCAATTTTCACCTCCTAGCCCGAATTTCTCAGGGTTATCCCTCTTACTGGTCTTTTCCAATCCACTCGCACTTCCTCCAGTTGATACAAATGATGCTTCAAAAGTCCTAATGAGAATTTCCAGAGCTGGATTCCAGCATTCACAGACCAGTAACTGGGTGTTTGGTACCCACAAGACTAACAATTTGGGGTACTTTTTTTTTTAAGAGACAGGGTCTCACTATGTTGCCCAGGCTGGACTTTAACTCCTGGGCTCAAGCAACCTTCTCATCTCAGTCTCCTGAGTAGCTGGGACTACAGGTGCACACAACCATGCCCGGCTTTAAGTACATTTTAATCACAATTTTAAAATCATAATAAAACAATTACTTTATTTTTTAAAATTATACTTCAAGTTCTAGGGTACATGTGCACAACGTGCAGGTTTGTTACATATGTATTATATGTGCTATGTTGGTGTGCTGCACCCATTAACTTGTCATTTACATTAGGCATATCCCCTAATGCTATCCCTCCCCCCTCCCCCCACCCCACGAGAGGCCCCGGTGTGTCATGTTCCCCTTCCTGTGTCCAAGTGATCTCATTGTTCAATTCCCACCTATGAGTGAGAACATGCGGTGTTTGGTTTTCTGTCCTTGTGATAGTTTGCTGAGAATGACGGTTTCCAACTTCATTCATGTCCCTACAAAGGACATTAATTCATCTTTTTTTATGGCTGCATAGTATTCCATGGTGCATATGTGCCACATTTTCTTCATCCAGTCTATCACTGATGGACATTTGGGTTGGTTCCAGGTCTTTGCTATTGTGAATAGTGCCACAATAAACATACATGTGCATGTGTCTTTATAGCAGCATGATTTACAATCCTTTGGGTATATACCCAGTAATGGAATGGCTGGGTCAAATGGTATTGCTAGTTCTAGATCCTTGAGGAATCGTCACACTGTCTTTCACAATGGTTGAACTAGTTTACAGTCCCACCAACAGTGTAAAAGTGTTCCTATTTCTCCACATCCTCTCTAGCACCTGTTGTTTCCTGACTTTTAAATGATTGCCATTCTAACTGGTGTGAGATGGTATCTCATTGTGGTCTTGATTTGCATTTCTCTGATGTCCAGTGATGATGAGCTTTTTTTCATGTGTCTGTTGACTGCAGAAATGTCTTCTTTCGAGAAATGTCTGTTGATATCCTTTGCCCACTTTTTGATGGGGTTGTTTTTTTCTTGTAAATTTGTTTGAGTTCTTTATAGATTCTGGATATTAGCCCTTTGTCAGATGAGCAGATTGCAAAAATTTTCTCCCATTCTGTAGGTTGCCTGTTCACTCTGATGGTAGTTTCTTCCCTTTGCAGAAGCTCTTTAGTTTAATTAGATCCCATTTGTCTATTTTGGCTTTTGCTGCCACTGCTTTTGGTGTTTTAGACATGAAGTCCTTGCCCATGCCTATGTCCTGAATGGTATTGCCTAGGTTTTCTTCTAGGGTTTTTGTGGTTTTACATCTAACATTTAAGTCTTTAATCCATCTTGAATTAATTTTTGTATAAGGTGTAAGGAAGGGATCCAGTTTCAGCTTTCTACTTATGGCTAGCCAGTTTTCCCAGCACCATTTATTAAATAGGGAATCCTTTCCCCATTTCTTGTTTTTGTCAGGTTGGTCAAAGATCAGATGGTTGTAGATGTGTGGTATTATTTCTGAGGGTGCTGTTCTGTTCCATTGGTCTATATCTCTGTTTTACCAGTACCATGCTGTTTTGGTTACTGTAGCCTTGCAGTATAGTTTGAAGTCAGGTAATGTGATGCCTCCACAATTACTTTCATGTGGCAAACTGTAAACAATTACTTTAATGTGGCAAACTGTAACAAAATTTGCTATTTTGACCATTTTGAAGTATACAATTAAGTAGCACTATATGCATTCATACTATGCAGCCATCACCACCATCCATTTCCATAGCTTTTTCATTACTCCAAGTAGAAATTATGCACCCAATAAACATTAACTCTCCATTCTGATCTCCCCCTAGCCTTCAGTAGCCTTTATATTAGTTTCTATCTGTGTGAATTTGGCTATTCTAGGTATTCATATAACTTGAATCATACAGTATGTGTTACTTTATGTCTGGCTCTTTTCACTTAGCATAATATCCTCAAGGTTCATCCAAAACATAGCATTTTTCACTTAATAATGACTATTTCATATCAGTGAAAGGGATGATGTTCTTTGTAATTTTTTTCCAAGATAAAGAGCCCACATGCAGTCCATTTCTTTCTTGACTCTATTTCTGCTGAAATAGCTCTGATCATAATTATTGGTTATTGGGATTGGTAGAATTGTTCAGGACCTCTGTCTGATCATTCTAAATATATGGTTTAAACATGTACCCAGAAAGTATGGTATGATTTCTTTCTCAGCAGTAAGTCAGGTACTAGAGGGAAAAACATCATACTTAATACTGGAATGTCTTCTGTTACAGCCTCAGAGTTGATAATGAATGCAGTCCTGCTCCACTTCGATTCCATCTGGCTCTGGAAGGTGTTTCTGAAGGTTTGTGAACAGCATTTGAATTTGTTTGTTTTTATTTATCTTGTTTTTTTACTATGATGTATAAATATGGCCTGTAATATCATTGATCTATATGATGAATGAGACAATCAAATGTTAAAATGGAACTTGTTGATTAGGATATTTATACCATAGTTTGGCTTTAAGAAACCCTGACAGACATGATATTTAAAATGATTAAATTTACACTTTGACATGAGGCTACTAAAAGGTAGAATATATCATTGAGATATGCCACTTGAAAAAACTACTTTTAAAAAATGGAATTACTGGTGTCATGAAGAAAAGAAATGCTATCATCTAAACCCTGGTTTCAAAAACTTGTGTAAAAACTTTTCACCTCAATAAATAGTTTACTTCTGTGTAGAAAAGGAGGTTTATGCTTGCTCCCAATTTGTTCACAAAGCATGCTTAAAAGATAAACACTTGGGGCCACAGTTTGAATGTATTAGTTGCTTCACCAACTATTTTCTGGGGACAAAGCAATGCATAAAGGACATTCATTTTTATCCATGTAAACATTTTCTTGTTGAGCATATACTGCTGTTCATGTCTTTCTAGCCTAAATCATTGTTCACGGAATAATTGTTAACTACATGAAAAACCTCCCCTAGCATGGAGTTGGAGCCATAAACTAGCCAATAAGTCATTGAGCACTTTTTTCATATATATCTGCACATTTCCGTCAAGCACTGATTGATACTCTGCACACCTGATTCTTTCCAAATGTAAGCCAAGTATCTGCTAGCATGTACTCCTGATAACATTGTTCTTCTGTGCTGTATGCCATTAATATTATATGATGTACAGCAGTTCACTTGGATTATGAAATTGCCAGTAGCTAATTAAAGTTTCTTCCTGAGCATGGTAATGATCATTAGCCTTAGAACTGGTTTTAGAAATTTGTTGGTGATAACGTGACTTCTATATTTCTGTTTTTGATGTATAACTTTGAATAATGTTTATTTAGTTTTAGTCTCTTCTCCATCTTTAAATGACGAAATTTATCAATTTCATATTAGAAAGCATTATTTTGTGCTTGTTCAGGAAAAATTCAATTGGTTTATCAGAAAGGTCACAGAACTCTGAAAGCAATGCAAAAGCTCCTGTGGCTTCTTGCCATTCTTTAACAAAGTTTTGTAACAGACAATGCAATAGAAACTGGAGGCAAATTGATTGCTGGTCTGATAAAATCCAATTTTCACATATTCATCAAGATTCACTTGTTTCAGCAAATACAGCTTCATATTTGATATTTGCATTGAATTCCTGTTCACTGTTTACATTTATAGTGTTGTTCTATTACAATTTTCGTCACTATTTTTATCCTTTACTTTTAAATAAGTGATTTATTTCTGTGAATTAGCTATCATGACACAATAAAAATTCTAAAGCTGACAGATGTGAATGACATTTAAATGTACAAAATTCAATAGTCAAGGCAAAGTGCACCATTAACTATTAGCTGAAATGAATAACTTTTAGGAAGAAACACAGTGATTATTAAGCATGTGACTAGCTTTCTATAAAACATAGTAAGTTAATCTTAACTCTCAAGTTTATAGAATAAACATGAACTAAATTGTTTCCTTGCTGTTTCCTCCTATAGCTAGCCTGGGAAACACCAATGACTCATAGTCTACCTGGGATCAGCATTTCCCCATAGGGTATGATTTCGGCGTATTGGGATGGCTGCCTGTCTTCCAAAATAGCTCATTATTTAAAGCCTCCAAGTTATTTTTTTCTTCCTGTGACTGCAAGATAGATCTGGCTCATAAAACTCAAGGCATGTAAGTACTGTGTGAACCAATTGCGTCACTTGTCCAGAGATTGAAGCAGGAGGATCACTTGCGCCCAGGAGTCCAGGGCTGCAGTGAGCTGTGACTGGGCCTATGAATAGCCACTGCCCTCCAGACTGGGTGACATATAGCAAAACTCTGTCTTAAAAAAATACTCAAGGCAATTTTTATGAATATCATGGAGCCTATACTATTAAAGGCAGACTATAGACATGAGCTACATATAAAATAGACATAGTCCCTGCCTTCCCAGACCATGATTCAGATCTTAAATAAATAAGCATGAATAAACTGCAAACTACCAGTTGTAGTAAGCGCTGAAGGAAAAGAAAGATAAGAGAGAATAATAAAGTGAAGAAGCGTGTCTAATTTAAATTGTTGGGTCAAAGGCAAGCACTGTGTGAGCTCTTTTCTCTGAGCTCCCTAGCCGGAGGAATAATCCACAGGTACTTAGTATATGTCCTTTTTCTAATAACATTTGTGTAGTATAGGAATGTCTGGAAATAAAAGATGTTTTTGCTATCATTCATTTACTTTTTTCTTTAGTGCTTACTATATTAAGACATTGTTCTAGACTTGGGGGCGGGGGCGGTGCGGACGGGGCACAGCGTGAGTAAGACAGACAAGATTTCTGTGCTTATGTAGATTTTGTTCTAGAGGTGAAATGTTCCTCCTCAGAATATGGAAAGAGAAAAATATAACTAAACTCTGGAGTAAACTATTTAAAAAGTTTATGAAATTCACCATGACGATAAAGAAATATACTCATGTCCAACAACACTTGACTGTAACCAGATTGAATATTTAATAATCTGTTTTTTTAAAAAAGGCCTATATCAATCAGAAGTGGTGATCAGCAATGTAGAAGACAAAGGCTCACATGGAGCTGGTGTAGTAGGTATTACAGATTGATGACACTAGCCATTACTATCACCTTACTCCTCTTCTGATTGAAATTTGGCCTCAAATAGAAATTTGCCTGTAGAGAGAATTATTAACAAGAATTGGATATGCTGCTGGCATTTTGGTCACATATATTAGTGTTTGGGAATGTATTTACCATGAATCTTTACTTGAGGAGACTATAAATTAAGCTGTGAGCCTGCTAGGCCAGGAACTGGTTCTGGATTCAGTGCGGTGCCATCATCCCCAAGTTGTACCCCTAGGGTCTGTGTTGGGGTGGCCAGGCAGCTTTCCCCTTGAGACTACTGGCTTTAGGGTTGGGTTTTTTTTTTTTTTTCCTCCAATCAGCAATTTGAATTAATCAATTATCTTGAGATATTTTCGAGATATTTCATTAACTATCCCTAGAAAGACAATAATGATTTAGAATGTCAGACAGGAATGGTAATTTCAAGGCTTCATTAAAAAAACCATTTTTAAAAGATTGGTTGATATTCCCAAGTGCTATCATAGGCTAGAAAATGTAGGAGCAATTGAACCCACAATGTTTTATCCTTTTATAAATGCAGTTGCTGTTCTATAAGGAAGAAGATGGAATAACACAGTATACAGGGTTCTTTCAAATAAATTAATAAATTAAATACACAGACATTTCTTTTATTCTGACAGCTGAAATAGTGCGTAAGATTAAAAAAAAAAAAAACATTCAGCAGTTCAGTCTTGTCTCCCTTTCTTATGAAACTTGAAAAGAAACAAAATAAGCACATTTGAATTTGATGTAAAGGAGACTAAGAATATTTATCATAGACAGTTGAATATTACTCATCTGAGACCAAACCTACTCGTTTCCAGTTCGGCAAAAATACACAAAGAATTTGATAACTATTGAATTATGTTTCAGGGCAACTACTCATGCAGGTTGAGACAAAAAGAAATACAACATATTTTTAAAATCGTATTTGGTAATGGACTTTAATTTCAAAGTAGAAGGAAAGAATTTTTTTTAAAAAAAGATTATATTAAATCTTTTTCAAAAAAGATTTTTTTTAAAGAATTTTCTTCAACTTCAAGAATTTCTTGAACTTCTCTTCAGTTCAAATTACATCTTTTTTTTTTTTTTTTTGAGATGGAGTCTCGCTCTGTCGCCCAGGCTGGAGTGTAGTGGCCCTATCTCAGCTCACTGCAAGCTCCGCCTCCCGGGTTTACGCCATTCTCCTGCCTCAGCCTCCCGAGTAGCTGGGACTACAGGCGCCCGCCTCGTCGCCCGGCTAGTTTTTTGTATTTTTAACTAGAGACGGGGTTTCACCGTATTAGCCAGGATGGTCTCGATCTCCTGACCTCGTGATCCGCCCGTCTCGGCCTCCCAAAGTGCTGGGATTACAGGCTTGAGCCACCGCGCCCAGCCCAAATTACATCTTTTATCATTTCTTCTTTGAGATTTGCACTGCTGGTAAACTATTTATTTACTTTTTGGTCTGAAAATGTCTCTATCCTCATTCTTAACAAAGAATTTTATTGAATATAAGATTTTAATTGGCAGTTATTTTCTTTCAACATATTAAAGATATTTCACTACCTCCTGGCTTCCAATGTTTATCATTGCTCTAAGTGAGGTTCCTTTGAAAATAATCAGTCTTCTCTTTTTCTATGGCTTCTTTTTAAGTGTTAAGTCCTTGCTTTTCTGCAATTCAGTATGTGTCAAGATGTATACTTATTTTTGGTTTCTTTCACTAGTACTGGAAAATTCTTTTAAAAAAATCTTTTAAAAAAAGATTTAACATAATCTTTTTTTTAAAACAAATTATTTCCTTCTACTTTGAAATTAAAGTCCATTACCAAATATGATTTAAAAAATACATTGTATTTCTTTTTGTCTCAACCTGCATGAGCAGTTACCCTGAAGCATAATTCAATATTTATAAATATTTAATATATTAAAAGATTTAATATAATCTTTTTTAAAAAAAATTCTTTCCTTCTACTTTGAAATTAAAGTACATTACCATATATGATTTTAAAAATACATTGTATTTCTTTTTGTCTCAGCCTAGGGAAGAGCTGTTGCTTGCTTTTACACCACAACCTTTGGTTATTTTTCTAGTGAATAAGAGGAAAGAAAGCTTGAACATTTGTAGAAAAAAATGCAACAAAAAGGAAAAAAAAAATAGGCTGACGGTAAAATGATGTGGTCATGTTAGCTATATTGCATATACTATTGTTAAGACAGTGTGTTTAGAGACATTAACTTAGATTGTGGTAATTATTTTGGAAATTTATAGTATTCAGTTTATGGAGCTTTGTGTAAAATGGAGAGTACTTAAGCAGCTGAAAACAATGATTAGCTTTTTTAAACTTTGCACATTAAGATCATGGGGCATTTTTAAATGTTAGTTTTTTTATTCATAACAATTAAAAAGTGCTCTTTGCATATTTAACTAAAATATGAAAGTAGGAGACAGACACTGCTAACATGTGCATTTCCTGCAGCATCTAAATAAATAAAGATAGATGTAGATCTAGGAATCACATTACTAGGAGATTTGAAAATGAAAGTAGGAAACCCTCACATCTTCTCTCTTCCCTATGCTCTACCAAGGCACCTAAAAAGAGATGCCTCCGTCACAATCCCAGCTTCACGTCACGCCTTTGCTGTCGTTTCCCCACCTAATCAACCAATTTTCCCTAGACTATTTATGAAATAATGCTTCCTTTCCCCATTTATTTAGGACGCCACCTTTCTCATAATTTTTTGTTGTTGGTATTCTGAGTCAGGCATTCTTTTTTTTTTTTTTTTTTTTTGAGATGGAGTTTCACTCTTGTCGCTCAGGCTGGAGTGCAATGGCGCGATCTTGGCTCACTGCAACCCGCTGCCTCCCAGGTTCAAGCGATTCTCCTGCCTCAGTCTCCTGAGTAGCTGGGATTACAGGCGTGTGCCACCACGCCCGGCTAGGTTTTGTATTATTAGTAGAGACGAGGTTTCACCATATTGGCCAGGCTGGTCTCGAACTCCTGACTTCAAGTGATCCCACCAGCCTCGGCCTTTGCCCTTTATTTCCTATTACATATTAGACCCTCCCCTTCAAATCACTTCTCTTCAGTTCAAATTACATCTTTTATCATTTCTTCTTTGAGATGTGCACTGCTGGTAAACTATTTTTTTTTTTTTTTTTGGTCTGAAAATGTCTCTACCCTCATTCTTAAAAAACAATTTTATTGAATATAAGATTTTAATTGGCAGTTATTTTCTTTCAACATATTAAAGATATTTCACTACCTCCTGGCTTCCAATGTTTATCGTTGCTCTAAGTGAGGTTCCTTTGAAAATAATCAGTCTTCTTTTTCCTATGGCTTCTTTTTAAGTGTTAAGTCCTTGCTTTTCTGCAATTCAGTATGTGTCAAGATGTATACTTATTTTTGGTTTCTTTCATTAGTTCTGGGAAATTCTCAGCTATTATCTCTGTTCCATATCTTTCTTTCTCTTCAACTGGAACTCTTATCAGATGTATAATAGATCTTCTTAACCTAAGAAACTCTTAAATGAAGAAGCTCTAAGCTCTGTGTTACATAAACTCTGGTTTATACTTCCTACTTCTTTTTGTCTCTATATTCTGAATAGTTCTTTTCTTACCAATCTTCAAATTCACTAATTCTCTTTTGAACTGCTTCTTGTGTGTTATTTATATCCATTGAGCTTTATATTTCAATTGTTACTTTTTTATTTCTAGAAGTTTGCTTAGTTCTCTTTCAAATATGCTAAGTTTTTTAAAAAAATAGTTTCCTATTCCCTGAAAATACTTGGTTTTTCATTTTCAAAGCATAGTCATTTTATTTCCTGGTAACTGGAATATTACAATATCTAAATCAATTGTATATTTGTTTCTGCTCTTTGTTGTTTTTTGTTGGGTCTTGTGCATAGTGACTTATTTCCTTGTGGTGCTTGGTTACTTTTGTCTGTGAGTTGCTTTTTGAAGTCTTCTTTTGTAATTATAAAAGCATATCCAAGGGTTTCTATCCCCTTTTTCATTCCTAATATATTAGGTATTTGTGTGGTGTGTGTGTGTGTATTTGTGGTGTGTGTGTGTGTGTGTGTGTGTGTGTGTATGTTTCTTAATTAGAAATCTCCAGGGCATTTTTCCTTTTTTGAGACAGGGTCTCACTCTGTCATCCAGGCTGGAGTGCAGTGGCACAATCATGGCTCACTGCAGCCTCATCCTCCCAGGCCCAAGCAATCCTCCCACATCAGCCTCCCAAGTAGCTGGGGGACCACAGGTGCATGCCATCATACCTGACTAACTTACTTTTATTTTTTTTGTAGAGACAGGGTCTCAGTATTTTGCCTAGGCTGGTCTCTAACTCCTGGGCTCAGGCAACTTCTCACTTCGGCCTCACAAAGTGCTGGAATTACAGGCATGAGTCACCGCCCTCAGTCTTTAGGGCATTTTTGTATTATTTTTTCCTTCAAAGACACAACTTTTGGTCTACTTATAATTCTAATGGCTTTTATTTAATAATTATTTAATTTTTGTCTTTACTTTTCTTTTTTCCTTTTCCTTAAGTAATGCAGTTTGTTTGAGTTCGTCTTCACATGCATCCCGTTTGTTTTGTTATTTTATATACTTCTTTTCTAAAGGAGCAATAATTATCATTTTGTTTCCTTTTTGTCATATAACTTATTTGGGATAATTTCCTTTCCAAATTTCTAAATGACTGATATTTTTCCCCTTGTTTAATCATTTGTTATTCATTTTTGTTGTAGTTCATTATTTTTAGAGAATGTGGTCTAAGTTTTAGATTATTTTCTAAATACTGAGTTTTTAATGGCCTAATGTTATCAATTTTAGCATATATTCTACAGATCTTTGTCAAAAAGAAATAATCATATTTAGGGTCTAACATTCAAGATATACATAAACATATTAATCTTTTAAATTGTAATCTTAGAATTTTTTTGACTACTTGATTTGTCAGGTCATTAATTCAAATGACACAGTTATAAAATGAAAATCTTTCTTAGGGATAACATGTCTAACCATATTGTTTTCTATACATAAAGAGATTTTCCCTTTTATTACTTCTATTTAATATTTTCATTAACTAATAATACTTGGTAAAGCATGTGATTAGTCTCTGTAACAAGATTTTTTTTCTCACTGTCAGATTTTAATCCCCTACATCCCTTTCAATACTGAATACATATAAACTATGCCAGAATGGTCTTTCTATGCCTTGTTTCTCCAGTAAGCAACATGATGACCTTGGGGTTTTTGGTGTATGTGGAAGGGGGAAGATGGGTTATGCTGTGGACTGTCATCTGTGTTATATTTTGTTCTTACCAACCATACACTGAGAACAAAATTGGTGAGAATGTAACCTCTGAATAGGGCTTTGGAAAGCCGCTCCCCCACCCACATCCTTAATCATTATAAGACTTATTTATAGGAGTAGAATAGTTTCTCATAGAAAATTTGAAAACAGCATCTGCAATATAAACAGGCAGGAGGAAAATGGTGCATTTAATCACATCACTCAAAGGCAACAATTAACAACTAGTTTTGCTTCTTTCCTTCTAATATTTCTTCTAGAATTGTTTTTACATAATTGAGACTCTTCCACTATTATATAATAGGCATTCTCCATTATTAATAATTATTCAACAGAATCATGTTTAAATGCCTTGACAATATACTATTTTTTACTTAATATTTCTTTAATACTAAACTTGCATTTCCAATGTATTTGTATTATTAATTATGCTTTGGTGAATTTGTTTTCTTTCTTTTCTTTCTTTTTTTTTTTTTTTGAGATGGAATCTTGCTCTGTCCCTGAGGCTGGAGTGCAGTGGCATGATCTCAGCTCACTGCAACCTCCGCCTCCCAGGTTAATGTGATTCTTCTGCCTCTGCCTCCCAAGTAGCTGGGATTACAGGTGCCCACCATCATGCCCGGCTAATTTTTGTTATTTTTAGTAAAGACAGCATTTCACCATGTTGGCCAGGTTGGTCTCGAACTCCTGACTTCAGGTGATCTGCCTGCCTCAGCCTCGCAAAGTGCTGGGATTACAGGCATGGGCCATAAGTAACACAGTGGATCCCTAACTTTTGGGTGCATCCGAAACCCCTGAAAGGCCTCATTCCCCAAGTTTCTGATTCAGTAAAAGTCTGAGTGTGGCCAAATAATTTGTATTTCTAATATTTCAGGTGGTGACGATGCTGCTAGTCCAGGGACCAATCTTAGAGAATCACTGTAATATTGACATGAAAGGATTTGTTTTAATAATTTCTGAAAAGCAATGCTTCTTCCTTCTATTGTTGGTTCCATCTTTGATAATGCAGGGAAAAATAATACTTATTTTAGATTAGAAAAGGAAGTAGTAATGTCTATTAAAGGTTTTTTTAAAATCTTTTAGTCATTGGCTTTTGCTAATTCCTTTGCACTGATTGTGGAATCTTACTGGAACCATTTGACCCTGGAGCCACATCACTATACAGCTGGTCTCATTTTTTTTTAAGTCACCTGCTCTCTTTTAATTCATTTCCTTTGGTGTCTTCCTTCCTGTGGAAAGCCTCTGACATCTCTCCTACATACTTCCTTATGAATACAAAAGCTCATTTTTTTCATTTTTAACTTTTATGAGTCAATTACTCTTACCCTTTTTGTATTTGTGATGTTTTTATTCCTTATGTTTTCAAAATACACTCTAGTCTATAATTATTTAGGATTGCTCTTTAAAAAAAATTTTAAACATTTTTTACTACATTCTGTTGACATATTTAGGTCTGAGCCTAATGTCAAATACTAGCAGCAGATGACTTCTCACTTCACTGGCACCATCATGTGGTGAAATTTTGCGCTACATTGAAACATTTGCCAACATGGTGCCATTTCATCACATCTTATGTATAGGTAACACTGAAATTGGACCTATCACAGTAAGTTAGGGAATCTGAAATAATCCTGTTACTTTAGTAAATGCACAGAAAAGTAAGCACCAATGATTAAGTATGTGGACACTGAAGTCAATTACATGAGCTCAAAGCCAGGCTTTTATACTATCATGTAACATTGGGCACATTGGTTAATTTCCCTGAGTCTCAGTTTCCCCGTATGTAAAATGGGATACCAGTAGCATCTATCTCACAGGGATGCTGACACTGGCCATAAAATAGTTTAATAATATCAGCTGTGATTAGTTGTTACCATGCCATCACATTTCATTTTCCTTTTATGGTCAAACCAAGAAAAGAAAGAGTATCAGAAGACTTCCCCTGTGAGTTTAGAAAATTATACCAACATAGAATAATTATTTTCAGAATGATTAGAAGTAACATGAAGTTAAAAACTGTGAAAGATAAAGATTGAAAAAACATTCAAATAAAAGTTGTTTTTTAAAAAGGCAACTTCTGGAAAGAAAGGTCTATGAACTGTACTTACCAAGTGAAATTTGAAAATTAATCTGGTTATACTAAGCATAACTGACAGTCAAAATAAATAATTGTGAGGATGAGTAACTTAAAACCCTTTTAAGGGTCAAAAATACTTTTTAAAATTAAAAATGATTTATAGTCCCGAATCCTCTCAATGAGCTATTGAAAGAGAAATGTTTAATTTTATAAATCCTTGAAAGAGACACATGTGGGACAGATCTGTATGTTGGAAATCTTTCTATTAAAACATAAATTCTCACTTTGGGAGGCCAAGACGGGTGGATCACGAGGTCAGGAGATCGAGATCATCCTGGCTAACAAGGTGAAACCCCGTCTCTACTAAAAAACACAAAAAACTAGCCGAGCGAGGTGGCGGGCGCCTGTAGTCCCAGCTACTCGGGAGGCTGAGGCAGAATGGCGTAAACCCGGGAGGCGGAGCTTGCAGTGAGCTGAGATCCGGCCACTGCACTCCAGCCAGGGCGACAGAGCGAGACTCTGTCTCAAAATAAATAAATAAATAAATAAATAAATAAAACAAATTCTAATTATTTTATCAGAATAATAGAATAGAAGAAAGCAGGCAGGGTTGCTATGATTTGAATGTGTTCCCCAATGTTAATGTGTTGGAGGCTTCATTTCCAGTGCAAAGGTGCTGAGAAGTGAAATTTTTGAGAGGTGACTGGGTCCTGACGGCTCTACTCTCATTAAGGGATTAATGGAGCCATTATTGCAGGAGTTCGTTAATTGTCATGGGAGTGAGTTCCTGATAAAAGGACAAGTTCAGCCCCCTTCCCTGCTCTTCGCCTTTGCCTACTCTTTACCTCTCTTGCCCTCCTGCCTTCCACCATGGAATGATGGAGCAAGAAGGCCTCACCAGGTGTGGTTCCCTTGATTTTGGATTTCCCAGCCTTCAGAACTGTACGAAATAATTTCTCTTCTTTATAAATTACCTAGTCTGTGGCACTCTGTTATAGAAGCACAAAACAGACTAAGACATAAAACTGGTGCTGAGGAGTGGGGCTGTTGCTATAACAAATACCTGAAAATGTAGATGTGGCTTTGGAATTGGGTAACAAATAGAGGCTGGAAGAATTTGGAGGAGGAAATAGACAAGCCTCCACTGCTGTGAATGGAGCATTGGGCAATTCTGGTGAGAAGACAAGAGCTGTGAGGAGAGCCTAATCTTCTTAAGGATTATTTAAGTGGTCATGACCAGAAGGCTGGTAGAAATATGGACAGTAAAGGCCATTCTGATGAAGTCTCAGATGGAAATTAGAAAAATGCATTGGAAACCGGATTAAAAGCTATTCGTGTTTTGCAGAAAATTGTGGTGGAACTGTATCCATTTCCTAGGACTTTGTGGAATACAGAACTTAAAAGAAGTGAACTAAAATATCTGGTGGAAGAATTTTCTAAGCAGCAAATTATTGAAGGAGTTGCATGAATATGTTTAACTGCATACAGCAAAATAAGATAAAATGTAAGATATGAAAGCTACAGAGAGAGAGAGAGTGACTTAGATTTTTATACTGAAAGGGAAGCAGAACAGAAAGATTTGGAAAATTTGCAGCCTGGGCATGGAGAGTGTGTTGTCCAAAAGACCACCAGAATTCCTAAATGATAGAAAGGAGAGCTTAATTGGCAACAGCAGTTTGCAAACTGAGAAGAGTCTCTGGCACGTGCTGCAGGTGCTCTTCTTTGAAGCTTTGGGGTAGGATTTTGGCATTAAAATTAGGTGAAATTTGGCTCCACGTTAAAAGGTGAACTGTAGGATACGAAGACTGTGCATAGTCTCTATAAGCTTGCTGAAACTAGCTTAAGGTCTGTAGTTACTTATTAGGAAAGTGTGTTTATAGGGTAGGTCTTCTGTCCAATCAGAGTTGAAGTAGTCTGGGTTGTAAATCAGTTGATGAGGGCTCTTGATAATTGACCTGATAGCTCCTATTGTTATGGAGTTTAGTAAGCGTGTGTTTTTCCTTATAGCCATAGGAATTTAGAAGTTGTCATGTCAGCTGAGCACTGAACCCTCAACCCATAGGTAGTATCTGTTTCCTTAACCTTGGGGTCTGTCTTAGTTGATAAAGGGGCATCTATTTTGGTTTCTCAGATCACAAGTAAAACGGTATCTTTAGGACAGCAAACCAAAGATATGGCCAAGCCACTATCTGCTAAAGAGCCAAATATCATCTGGCTAGAAGGAAACCAGGTGATATTCATCAAGACCGTGGAGCATGACCTGAAAGGAATTTCAGACATCTTTGAGGCTCCCCTTCCATCACAGGCCCAGAGCTCTAGAACAGAATGGTTTTGTGGTGGACGACCCAGGGTGCCCTCCATGGGCTTGCTGCCCAGGACCACTTCCAGACTCTGCTCCCTGTATGCCAGTACAGTAATCCTGTCACCCCAGCAGTGGTTCAACAGGTCTGGCTGTGGCTCAGGCTGCCATTCCAGAGGACACAAGCGGTAAGCCTTGGTGGCATCATGTGGTGCTGATTCTGCAGGTGTCCAGAATGCAAGAGCTGTGGGGCCATGGTGACTTCCACCTAGATTTCAAAGAATATGGACAGCCCAGTAGGTCAATGCCTAGTGGTCTTGAGAGTGGGGCAGCTCCCAAGACCACAAAACTGTAGGGCTACCAGCATGCAACTCCAATCTGGGAAAGCTGGAGGCATGAAATTTCGATCTGAGCACTGCTAGGTGGACAGTCCACCAAAACGGTAGGAATGGAGCTGCGTGAGGCCTTGGGGACGCTGCCCCATCCTGGTGTGCCCAGGATATGGGATATGGAGTCAAAAGAGATTATTCTCCAGCTTTAAAACTCATTTTTCTTATTGGATTTTATACTTGCTTGGGTCCTGTTACTTTCTTCTTGCCTGTTTTTCCCTTTTGGAATGGGAATGTCTATCCTATGCTGTCCCAACATATACATATCTACATATATATATATATATGTAGTAGATAACTTGTTAAAGTTCACAGGCTCACAACTGGAAAGGAATTTGCCTTAGGATGAATTGTGCCTTGAATCTCACCCATATCTGATTTACATGAGACTTTGGTCTTTGGACTTTTGAACTGATGTAGAGCAAGACTTTTAGGACAATTGGGATAGAATGAATGTATTTTGCATGGTGAGAAGTCATAAGGTTTGAAGGCTAGGGGTGGAATACTATGGTTTGAATGTGTCCCCTGAAGTTCACATGTTAGAGGCCTGATCCCCAATGAAACAGTGTTGAGAGGTGATTAAGTAATGAGGCCTCTGCCTGCAGACACTGATTAATGCCACTTCACAGGAATGAACTGGTTGTCACAGGAGTGAGTTCCACATAAAAGGATGAAGCCAGTCCCCTCCCCACCCACCCCTCTTCCCCTCTCTGACCATTCCATTTTCTGCCATGGAATGACACAGCATTAAGTCCCTCACCAGATGTGAGCCCCTCAACCTTGCACTTCTCAGCCCCCAGAACTCTAAGAAGTAAATGTTTATTTTAATCTTTATAAATTACCCAGTCTCAGGTATTCTGTTATAGCAGCACAAAATGGACTATTCCCCCATCCCCTTCAACACCATGTGTAATCATTAAATAGAATGAGTAATCTTGCCAGAACCACAATCTTACATTCAGTTTCCAAACTGTAGTTTCCCCCAGATAGTTAGCATTGTTCAATGAATTTTTGTTATGCCATTATGTAAATGTAGTCTATGTTCATTATCTCTGTACTTATTAAATTCATCAAAAGCTGTCCAGGAACAGATTTTCTGTTTTGTCAACTACACTTAGAATCTTGTTCCCAGATTTTTCATCAGTATTTTCAGACTGTGAGGGAAGGAAAGCAAGAAATGGGAACAATTTCATGAATTTTAAATATGCTGTAACTCTGTTTTAGTACAATAAAGTATACAGCCGTCTGCAGTTGCTTCCAGCATACCCCAATCTCAGGGCAGTGCCAGGTTAGTGCAGTTGGTTAGAATGTGGCAATATGTCCATAATTATTTCCCATGTGAATCAATTGGCTTGGCTGTGCAGAGAAGAATGTCTTCAGTGTCAGTCTGAACTTTTGAGGCCAGCAGTCTGGAAAATCTGCGCCTCTGATTATTGAGGTTTGGAGATTTCCAAAGACCTATTATTGACTTCTAATTCCATTGTGGTTGGAGAACAATACTTTGTATGATTTTCATCCTTATAAATTGAGATTTATAACCCAGAATATGGTCTTTCTTGGCATATGTTCAGTATGCATAAATATGGCACATCTCTCCATTTATTTAGCTCTTTCCTTTAAGCAATGTTTTGTCACTTTAGAGTACAGCTCTTGCATGTCTTTCATTAAACGTATTCCTAGGTATTTATAATACAGATGCTCCTCAACTTATGATAAGGTTATGTCTGAATAAACCCATCCTAAATGGAAAATACTGTAAATTGTAGTGGGGTTTCAACTTAATATTTTCTACTTACAATGGTTTTATCTGAATGTAACCCCATTGTAACCTGAGGAGCATTCTGAATGTCTATCACTTTCACATCATTATAAAGTAAAAAAAATCGTTAAGTCAAACCGTCCTAAGTCAGGGATCATCTGTACTATTATAAATGGCATATTTTAACATGTCATTTTCCAACTGCTGCTTACTAGTATATAAAGTATTTTTTTTTTTTTTTTTTTTTTTTTTTTGAGACGGAGTCTCGCTCTGTCGCCCAGGCTGGAGTGCAGTGGCCGGATCTCAGCTCACTGCAAGCTCCGCCTCCCGGGTCCACGCCATTCTCCTGCCTCAGCCTCCCGAGTAGCTGGGACTACAGGCGCTGCCATCTCGCCCGGCTAATTTTTTGTATTTTTTAAGTGGAGACGGGGTTTCACTGTGTTAGCCAGGATGGTCTCGACCTCCTGACCTTGTGATCCGCCCGCCTCGGCCTCCCAAAGTGCTGGGATTACAGGCTTGAGCCACCGCGCCCGGCCAGTATTTTTTTATATATACTGAGCTTTTACCCCATGACTTCAACATCCAGTAGATGTTGAAGATTTTCCACATGGATAGTCTACAAAATACAATTTATTTAGTAGCTTTGAAAAACATTTTCTACATAGACCACTGTGAACAGACAGTTTTGCAGTTTTCTAATATTTATCTTTTATTATTTTAATTATTTATTGTACTGTCTAGAATTTCTGATACAAAGCTGAATAGAAGTGATGAGAGCCGCCAGCTTTACCTCGTTCCCAATCCTAGGATTGGATATTTCACCATTAAGCATAATAGCTATTGATCTTTCACAGATGTCCTTTATAAAGTTCTCTTTTATTTCTAGTTTTGTGATTGTTATCATGAGTTGGCAATAAATTATGTCAAATGCTTTTTCTGCCATTATTTTTTCTCCTTTATTAATGTTGTAAATTACTGTTTATTAATGTTGGGCAAATCTTGCATTCTGGATAAACCACAATTGGCCATTGTATTTTATTTTATTTTATTTTATTTTATTTTATTTTATTTTTTTTTTTTGAGACGGAGTCTCGCTCTGTCACCCAGGCTGGAGTGCTGTGGCCGGATCTCAGCTCACTGCAAGCTCCGCCTCCTGGGTTCACGCCATTCTCCTGTCTCAGCCTCCCGGGTAGCTGGGACTACAGGCGCCGCCACGTCGCCCGGCTAGTTTTTTGTAGTTTTTAGTAGAGACGGGGTTTCACCGTGTTAGCCAGGATGGTCTCGATCTCCTGACCTCGTGATCCGCCCGACTCGGCCTCCCAAAGTGCTGGGATTACAGGCTTGAGCCACCGCGCCCGGCTGTATTTTATTTTTTTCTGGGTTCAATTTTCTAGTATTTTCTATAGGAATTTTGCATCTGTATTAGTGAGTAATATTAGTTTGTGTTTTTTTTTCTCTAATGTCTGTTAGATTTTTCCGAAGGCTCTGCTGTTACTCCTTCCTCCTCTATTCTCTGAATTTATATAAAATTGACATTGTGTGTTATTTAAATGCTAGATAAAATTCACTAGCGGGGATGGTTTTCTTTGTATTTTTAAATTATGAATTCAAATTCTGTAACAAATATGCAAGTACTCAGATTTTCTATTTCTTCTTCAGTGTTTTGATGTTTGTTTTTTTTTTTCCCAAAAAACTTTTTTTCTTGAGACAGAGTCTCGCCGTCATCCAGGCTGGAGTGCAGTGGTGCACGCTCAACTCACAACTTCTGCCTCCAGGTTCAAGCGATTCTCCTGCCTCAGCCTACCAAGTAGCTGGGATTACAGGTGCATGCCACCACACCCGGCTAATTTTTGTATTTTTGTAGAGACGGGGTTTCTCCGAGTTGGCCTGGCTGGTCTCAAACTCCTCACCTCAAGTGATCCACCCTCCTCGGCCTCCCAAAGTGCTGGGATTACAGGTATGAGCCACCATGCCTGGCCCCAAAAACTTTTTATTCTAAGTTATCAGATTTTATTGGTATAAATTTGTTTATATTATTTTATGGTTTTAAATAGAATTTTTCAATCTTAGCACTATCGACGTTGCAGGCCAGCAAATTGCTGTAGGGGACTGTCCTGTGCATTGCAGAATATTCAGCTGTTTCCCTGGCCTCTGTCTTCTGATAGCAGACTCTCCAACTGTGACAACCAAAAATGTCTCTGGACATTGCCAAATGTTCCTTGGGGGGAAAAACCCTCTGGTTGAGACCCATGTTTTAATGTCTGCAGAATCTTTAGTGTTCTTTCATTCCAGATACTGGTAATTTGTCTGTTTTTAAAATGAGTTTTTCTAGAGTTTTGTAGGCTGTACAAAAGAAGACTATGCACTGGACTTGGCCTGTAGACCACAGTTTGCTGATCCTGACTTAGATCACTGATTTTTTTTCTTCTTTTCTAACAAAGGCATGAAAAAACTATAAATTTCCCTCTGAGAATACTTTAGTTGTATTTCATAAACTTTGAAATGTTGTATTGATGGATATTAGCCAATTAATGATTATGGAGAGTGTTTATGAAGTAACATGAGCTTGACTGTTATTCCAATAAAAGAGCTTACAAATATACTTTTGGTTCTGTGAGAGATGAGCAATGAAGAACAACAATAAGTACTTTCCCAACTAGTTGATAAATTAACATAAACATCCATAATCTGGCAACAATATTCTTTTGGCTCCTATCCCTAAAAAAAGCCAGTCTGCAACATCCAAAACATTTACCAGCACAAGGAAATTGCAATGATTTTCCTGTACCTTATGGAGTATTAATTTGCTGCCACCTGCTGGGAGGCAGAAATGGGTTTCCAGCATTGCTAGCTACAATTTGTCCTCAACTATTTATTTTGAAAATTTTCAAATCTATAGAGGAGTTAAAAGAACATTCATGTACTATTCACCTGAAACAACCGTTTTTTTGTTTTGTTTTGTTGAGACTGGAGTCTCTGTCTGTCGCCAGGCTAGAGTGCAGTGGCCCAATCTCGGCTCACTGCAACCTCTGCCTCCCAGGTTCAGGTGATTCTCCTGCCTCAGCCTTCGGAGTAGCTAGGACTACAGGCACGCGCCACCACGCCCAGCTCATTTTTGTATTTTAGTAGAGATAGGGTTTCACCATGTTGGCCAGGATGGTTTTGATCTCTTGACCTCACGATCCACCCGCCTCCGCCTCCCAAAGTGCTGAGATTCCAGGCGTAAGTCACTGCGCCCGGCCCAGGTTCAAATTTTTTAAATCCTTAAGGCTATCTAGTTGACAGCTGTCTTTAATGTAAATCAGTCCTCCTGCCTTTTTTTATTGTCTTCCACATTAACCTTATTGAAAGGTCCAAACAAATCACATTCTGAATTTATCCGAGTGTTTCCTCACAATCAGATGCAGGTTAAACGTTTTTGGCAAGAGTGTTACGTAGGTGTATTTCCCATAGCCTCATAATGACAGGTTCATATTTTCGCCGGTATTGGTAATGCTAGCAACTTTTTTCCCATGAAGCATCTATTAACATTTTGCAAGAGACTAAAGTTCCACAGAAATGTGTTCCCAAAGCTGTACTGTTTAGAAAACTTCTGAATAAAAAAGTGACATGCATGAAAGTGTTTTAGAGTTTGTAGAATGAAAAGCAGGTTAAAGATTAACTCAATTTTAAAATTAACAAACTTCTTCTAAGGTAGCACAAACTGGGCTTCCATGAAACGTAACCCTTATCAAAACAATTGTTCAGATGAGCAACGCCAAGTTTAAAGAAAGGAAGTAAAACGTCTCAAGAACTGTCATTCTGTTTGTGTTCAATAACTGAGATTTGAAAGGTCTGATTCTATGTTCTCTCCACTAGATCCTCGGCTTCATTTAGACTTGTGCTTAAATTTCTGTCATTGACTATTGGGTCTACAATCACTCTTTGGAGTAAAAGTGGTAGTCTTTTAGTCCAAATAGTAATAATGAAAATGGTGAGACCAGTAATTCATTTTTTATTATTCCATATTCAGTAAGAATCAACCTGTATCTAATAGTTGAAAAGGCCTGAAGCCTCCCAAATGCATGTCATTACACAAATTCTGTGTGAGGACTGACATCTTGATTCCATATACTAATTATACTGCATGACCCCCATTTATAACCATACCTACTTGTCATAATTCGATTCTGGCTGTTGCCTATGGATGCTATCTTTATCACATTATAGCAAACATTTGGGTGATTAAGTTTTTCTCAAAAATTCTAGAATAGCATACAACGGCTTTAGTACTTATTACGTCATCTAAGAGGTTTTTAAAAAATCAGTTACCACTCCGCCCACGCAGTGAGGTAGCAAATATTATGCCATTTCAGGCTTGTGCCTTTCCCCCCTTGGGATTTCCCGTGGACATCCCTGCAGCAGTGAGGCCGTAGTCCTGGCTTTGGGTGCATGTTCAGAAATACTAATCAAAACGAATGGGTGCCTTTCAAGAGAAAAAAATTGTGGGAACTTCAACCTTTAAAAACCATGCCATGGTTTAAAAACGTAAAACTCTATTTCGGCCGAACGCTGAGCATTTCTTCAAATCACTATGAGAAGCTTGAATGTCTTTAAATTCACCGGTCTGTAAAACGTAACGCGTCTCTCCCTCACCCCACATTACAAGTTTCCAAACAGTGGAAGAAGGGGCTCCGGGGGTCCTGGCCCCAGGCTGCTGGGGCTGACAGCAGGACTCGGCCTCCGTCCGACTCCGTCGCGAAGGCCGGGAGGGAACGAAAGTTACCCTCGAACTTCGGAGGCGAAAGATTCCACGGGGACCTTAAAAAGGGCAAAACCTACCCTAAAGGCCTTAAACCGCCCTCCCCTCCCCCGCCAGAGAACTTCCTGGCGCAGAGCTTCCGCAGCCTGCCGCAAGCTGGGAGCCCTTCACGCTCACGCGCTCTCCGCCACACGCCGGAATTGCGCGGCCACGTCCGCGGGGACCCTGGCCATGCCCCGCGCCGCCACCCGGCCCCAGGCGATCTCCGGGCCCCACGCGCCTGCAGTCGGCGCTGCTTCTGCGTGGGAGGATCCGGCGGAAGGGGCGGGGTCAAGCGGCACTTCCGTGACTTCGGGCGGGTGAGTATGGGGAGTGCGCGCGGCGTTAGGGAGTCGGGCCTGGGCTCCCGCCTATGGCCGCCCTCCCGCCGGGGGGCCAGCGCGGTCCTCCGGGGCGCCCCCTGGAGGATTTGGGGTGGGGGAAGGAAAAGGAGAGTATTATCGAATATTCTCCTGATATTGATGTTAGGGGTGCGGATATGTGTGGACAGGCAGGAATCGGCAAATGGGTTCAAATAGAAGGTTTAACACGTAAACAGTGTTTTAAAATTCTCATTTTGGTTAGGTTTCTCAGGTTATCTTTGAGCCACAGCAAGGCAGCTTTGTTAAGGTTGCTCATCCTTTGTCGCTGCCAAACCAGGTGAATAGTTAACCTGAGGCCGGGTCGGAAAAAGCCACTATGACTCCTACCAAAGAGTGAAATTAAAACTCTTCCGGGAAATAAAATCCAGGATATAAAAGTAGAATTCAAACTAAAAGTTACAAACAGTATCTAGGTTCTGTCACATGCTGTGCCGGGCAGGGGCTAAATGTCAGCAGAGGGCATGCTGTCTTCATACGTATTTCTCATTAGAAAATGAAAGACAATCTAAACCAAAATAATATGATAAAAAAATTTTATTTATTATCTCTTAAGAGTTGTACCCTAATCCATATGTTTGGAAAACATAAGCTAATAAAACTTTTCCAACTTGGTAGAAAGCCAAAAGTTTCCAGAAAAACTGTGTGGATTATTCAGCATTTTGCGGTTGTCTACAATGTTCAGAATATTCTTTTACAATAATTTTGCACTAAATACTGGTTTGTGTTCAGGGTAACAAGAGGTTTTTAAAAAGTCAAAGACAGGGACGGGTACTTTAAGGTCTGTATCCTATTAGGAGAGACAAAACAAGCATGAAAAGTTACATAACCATAAGAAATGTAAATCACCATTTGAGATATTTGAAGATGTCAAAAGAAAACCTTTATTTAGAATGGAAAGAGCTGGTGAATGCTTGAAACATTTACCATTTAGCTGATTGTTGCCACATGGGAATGTGGGTCTCTCAAACGCAGATCCGATTGTCTCCAACACAGGCCAAAGATCTGTATTTTTGCGTAATTTTTCTTGATTTTTAATGTTACTTGCAACCAATTTAGTTAACCCACACCTTCTCTGGGTGGGCCAGGTGCAACTAGTTTGTGACCTATGCAGATTTTCACCTTAGTACAGTCCTACACTTACACAACGGTGCAGTTAAAGATTTTTTGACTTTACAGTGGGTTTATCCAGACACAAACCCCATTGTAAGATGAAGACTCTTTGTATTTAGAAATAATTGGAATTAGAGATCAGAAAAAGTCCTAGAGACTGGGATCGTCAGGAAAGATTTTAAGCTCAGTAGTATAGGAGAGAGATCATAGGGGGGAAGGATGTAAAAGATGAATTAAATCTTGGGGTTGGGAGAGTGGCAGGTTTGGAAGATAGTAAGTAAACTCTCCTTAGAGGAAGTTTGGAAAGGCAAGTGCAAGAGGTGCTGCTGGTCTGGGGACTACACTTTGAGAACCACTGTCCTAGGGTACGGTGAACTTTTGGAGGAATTTGAGTAGGAGGGTAAGGAGATCACATTCACCTTTCAGGATGAGTCTTGCTGTGAAGTCTGGAAGGAGGACCGAGGAGGGAGAGAGAAAAGAGGAACGTTTCTTAGAGGCGATTAGCACCTGCTTGATGCCGGGCCCTGTCCCAGGCTCTCTCATGCATACTGTCTCATTCATACTCACCACGACCCTGATACGTAGATCTTAATGTTTTCATTTTGTAAGTGAAGGAACTTTGAGAATATGAGAAATTACCCAGGTATCATAGTTGGTCTCAGTGCTTCCTAGTTCAAGTCTAGATTTGAAATAGGGTGGTAGCAGTGGGAATGTATCAAAACATTTAATGGCGATGGAATTTAGAAAAATAGAGACTTCACAAGCACATTTAAGCCTAAAAGTAGAAATTTGGAAATCTGAATCTTACTGGAAAAGTGATAAAAGGTAAAGTGGACAGAGAACTTTAGAGAATCCCTTCATGAATTCGGTATTCATTCTTTATTATTCTTCACTCACGGTGACCTATTTAAAACCTATTTAAAAGTTGCTTATTTAAGAAGTCATCCTGCTCTACAAAAATTTCTGAAATTATTTGAAAAAGAGAAAATAAAGCCTTCTGTCGCGGGAGAGGAGGAGTGGAATGTGGTAAACAGATTAATGGCATTTGACAGCTTATCTTCAAAAGCAATTAGCATTGAGAAATGGAAACACATGATACAACACTGCATTGCCTGTATGAATTGTGCTGTGCTGCAGACACTGATCTACTGTATTGATTTTGGAAATTCTGTATGCTTTTTCTTGCCAGAGTAGTTATTGAAATTGAGAATATTCATTGGATCAATTTCAAGATAAATATCCCAAGTCAGACTGCTGCTGCTGAGCAAATTTTTAATGAAGGAAAATATCCATATATTGAAATCAGTTTAAAAAGAAAGTCCTTAAAGTAAACATATATTACTGTAAAATCTAGAAAAAAATGTACATTTTATAAACATCAATTAACTGAGTAATCAGTGTAGTGGAGTTATTGACCCATGCAGAATTATGGCATACATTCATTAATTCTGTGAGCAAATAGTTGTGCTATAAATAGAAAGATAACTGATATGGTTTGGCTGTGTCCCTACCCAAATCTCATCTTGAATTGTAACTCCCACAATCCCCACGTCATGGGAGGAGCCTGGTGGGAGGTGATTGAATTATGGGGACAGGTCTTTTTCCTGTGCTTTTCTCATGATAGTGAATGAGTCTCATGAGATCTGATGGTTTTAAAAACAGAAGTTCCCCTGTACAAGCTCTCTCTTTGCCTGCTGCCATCCATGTAAGACATGACTTGCTCCTCCTTGCCTTCTGCCGTGATTGTGAGGCTTCCTCAGCCATGTAGAACTGTAAGTCCATTAAACCCTTTTTCCTGTATAAATTACCCAGTCTCAGGTATGTCTTTATCAGCAGCATGAACTCAGACTAATACACTAGATATAGCCTACTTTGAGGTATCTTACTGAATCTTGTAAAGCTGGGGAATTTCTCTTGTATTTTGTTAGTGCTTAGCTTACAAATTGTAGGATGAAGCTATATTCTTAGGAATCCTGAAAATTAGTTGAAACATTTTGATTGGATTATTATTATTTTATGGCTGTTATGCTTTTAATGGAGGCAGATACAAAATTCATCAATGCAAAATAATGTTTTACATACTCATTAACATAGTGATTAATGTAAATTATATTTTGACAATGTAAAATACAGTGTATTTGGCCTCAAAAAAAAAACTACAGAGTTAGCTGCAACTTAAGATAATTGGAAAGGCTCCTTATGTTATTTTTTGCCCACCACCTTTATTGTAATAGTTCTGTATGATATCTGGGGAGGGAATTAAAAAATAATACAAAACTCTTTCAGCTGTGGTTCAGAGAACTGTAGTGAAACTGTATGGCAATGACATTGTGAGACCCTGAAGTTTCCCCAGAAGTATCTCAATAAGAGGCAGTTAAGAAGCTTAATAGTTTCAAAGTCTGGAAAGCAGCAAATACATCTTAGAGAATTTAAAAACATTATAAACCCCACTTCTCTTCTACAGAGACATTTTAAAGCATGGACATAACTTTAAGGAGATAGAGAAAACATCAGTAGTTTTCATAAAGCTTCAGTGAACACACCCCAAGGCACAAGTGTTGAAAATGGCCTGTTCACTAAAATGTCATTTGGAGGTATAGGTATGCTGTGCTTACAGTGAGAGGACGACTTTATCCCTAGTTAAAAGCACCAGGTGTCAAGCTCTGCTTCCGTTACCCAGGATGCACCAATAATCCCTATGATAGTGAATGGTTCAAATACTATACTACATTTCCAACATGTCTTTTGCCTATTTGCTTATTTGTTACTGGGATTCTTTTGAACCCCACAGGTCTGTAGAATATTTTAAAAGGCTAGAACTACCTTAAAAATAGTCTTGAAATAATACGGAGCCCTTCTAAAAGAACTCACTGGATATTTTAATAACATTTACAGAAAGAAAGAAAAAATTTGCAGTAGCTGAGTTTCTTTTAAGTGAAGAAGAATAATGTAGAACATGTAATCTAAAATGTTTGATAATGTCAAAAATTGCCAAGATTATTAATATATATTTTGGTAATCATTATTGGCCAAGTTAATTTTTTGTGCAAAATACACTGTATGTTAATAGAACAGGAAAATCATTATTTCAGACCACTAACAGAGGAAAACCCACAGCTAGAGAAGCATCTATAGGGCAATTAAACGTTAGGGAAGTTTACTAGCTTTAGAATATCTCAATACACTTCGATTACAGAAATATTTCATTTTTAAAACTAGACTGTTTTGATGTACTTTTTGTAACGACCTGATCTAAGGAGCCTTGGAGGCTTGTGAAAAAGATATATCTATCCACAAAGATGCTGCATTTCTAGTGTGGGGGTGAATTAACACTTCTGTAAGGAGGAAGGAACTGAATCAGCTCAGCATCAATAAACAACATTTTTCTTTTAAACAGTATCTCATAATCTGATGTCTCACTTCGCTTTGCTAGTTCAAAATTAGGCAGAAGAAGAAAGAACTAAGCTAACTGGTCAGACCCAGAAACACAATGATTTGGCAAGCCTCAGTCACTCAGCTCATGATGTGTGATAATCAGCAGAAAGGCTGCTCAACTCTTGTCCATTCCTTCACATCTGTAGATGAGTTCGATATAACCACTTCTTTTTATCAACTTACCAACTTTAAGCTGCACGCAGGCAAAGAGATCACAAACTTCAGGGAGGCCATAATGGTCTGGGGGGGGAGTTATATTCCTCCTGTAGAGGTGAATTAAGTAATACGTCCCAGGCCTTCTTTCAAAGCAGCCACTTGTCTTCTCCAGAGGATAGCTGGCTGAGGTTGCCCATCTTCTTTCCTGGTAGGACCCAGTCAGCTGTGTTAAAGGTACACCAGGAAGTGCTCATGGGGTTTTTTAGCTTTTGTTTGCCAGCTTTGTCTTCAGTATTAGGCACTTCCTTAGGACTTCCTTCTTTGTATGGGGGCCTGATAAGCCACTCCTGCAAGGCGCTGTTCTTTATGACTTGGAAGGAATCAGCAATTCTAGAAGGAACCATTGACTTTGGTGCTTTAGTTCTGTTACTTCTTTACTAGAAGGAGAGAGTCACATATTCAGGGAATCTTTACGTTTCTCAGGCTCAGGTTTGGGTTCCATGGGCATCCATTTTTATTCTTTCCTTCTTTGTTCAGAAACCACTTATACAGAGCCTCCTGCTCACAGTTCTCATCACACACACACTCTGCAAAGCTGGTGTAGGGCTCATTGGCTCTGCCTACCTCCTCTACCTTACATGGGTCCTGATGGTTCTGGACAAGCCTATCCTCTTTAACCATGCTGGGGGTAGACAATGGTTTCTTGGCCTCCAAGTGGTCATTCAGGCGCTTCAGACTGCTCACGTTTTCCAACTCCGTACCTTTGGGCTGCTTTTCCTGACAGTTGGTACAGGAGTCAGTCTTGACAAGCCAATCATTCACATTATAGGACTGGAACAAGAGCTTAAACTTCTCATTGCTTTCATGACTGCCATTCTCCGGCTTCCCCAGCTTATGGGATTCCTGGGGAGTCACTAGCCAATCTGATAGGTTCATCTTATCTTGATCAGGAAGCTCTAGCTCTTCAACCTTTTCCATTTCAATGGAGAGCTAGTAGTGGAATGGCTGTTACACTTTTGATAACTTGGCTTTTCAGGAACTTCCTGTTGCTGACTCTTGAGGAGCCAGTTTTCTAAGCCCTTTAGGTTTCCCCAGACATTACTGAAGAAATTGCAGGCTCTGGAAGAAGTCTGACTGTTCTCCAAGGTCTGCTTTTTGGTGAGCCAATCCTGGGGGTTTGTGCTGGGTGTGTAAGGAGCCTGATGACCACTGGCAGGTTTGCTTCCAAGGACCCATTTGCTGAGAGGGACAGCTGCAATACTGGATGCAGACTTCTGCTCTGGCATTGGGATATAACCTCTTCTCCAAGAAGGGCCCAATATTTGAGGAACTAACATAAGCCATCAAATGCTCAGGAATTTGAATTGTTTTGAGAGACCTAAATGTGGTGATGGTCTGGCACAGAGCAGTTGTGTCAGCTTCAAAGAGTAGGACATTTGAATCTTCATGCTCAAGGGTCAAACTGCCCAGTCTCTACAGGCACACAGAGACTTGATTGGCTAGATCTTTGTTTTGGGTACACTCCAGTTGATGAGTAAGACAATTGAACTGGCCCAATAACCAGTAGAACTGCTGAGCCTGCTGTTGAAGTGTCTCTTTCAGCTGATAGATGAGGTCCACCTGTTCATATAGTCACACCTCATGGCTTCTAAGATGTTCCAGGTGGTGGCTTATGCACCTGTGAATCTGAGCTTTGATCTCTTGCAAGTTGTCTTTAATTTGCTGTTCAGCCTGGAGTAACTCCACCAATAGCAAGCTGCAAGTCCCTCCGTGCATCACTACCCCTCAAAAGGGGTTCTCTATTACTGGAGCTGCCACTCTGGTCTTGGAAGGTATTCATTCTGCTCACAGCTCCAGGTCCAAGTGCCTCTCTGGGCAATCCGAGGGGACCTTGGGTGGACTGAGACATGGCCCCACCGAAACCTAGGGCCCAAAGCGGATTTGATTATTTGTCCAGTTCTTTGATTTGTTCCCATGAGAAAGCAGGAAAAGATGCTGAGTTACATGAGCAGGTAGGAAATCCTTCTTTTTACTTACATGATTTTGCCATTTTAGTGGAATTAGTCTGTTCTGCATGTGACAGTATATAAAGGTAGAAAGCTGCTCATACAAGGCTGAGTTATATTGGCTCTTAAAAAATTTATGGGCTGCTTTAAAATCTGGTTGATTGGATAAATTCATGGGGTTAAAGATATTATGAACTTAGTTATCAGGAGTGAATTATTGTCTGTGGAGCGAAAAACATTTTAAAATGTGGTCTGTTCTGTCACCTAACACATCGAGATCTCCTACTGATAAAAACTTAGCACAGGAAATAGCAACTAATTTTTCATTTCAGCCTAAGCAAAAAATAAATAATTAAAAAGATAAATAGCCAGCCATAATCAGGCATATTCAGATGTACAGGATTATTTTATTTTCTCTAGAGTTGACACCATATAAATCTGTATTTGTGAAATCCATAGTTTTTTCCAAGTTCTGCCACTAGTTGTGAGGCCTTGGTGAATCAGCCTTATGCTGTTGAGCCTCCCCTTTAAAATAGGGTGTCATCCACTGTAGGATTATTGTGAGGATTAGCTGAAAAAATGCATGCATGATGCCTCACACGTGATAAACACTCAGTAGAAGGTAGCAGCTGCTGCTTGCCATTCAGATGGTCCAGAGAGTTGGGGGGAAATCAAGAAAATTAGTCCCCTGGGAAGAAGTTTGAGGATGTCAAACCCAGAATTACATACATCTGCATAGCTTTTTGGTTTTAGCAAAAGAACGCAGTAAGATGGTATCATCCTTTTTCTGGTTCTTTCTTTTCACTTAAAGGCGTTTTAAGATTTGCATTGGCATCAGAAGGCAGATAACTGCAATCCCAATTGTGATAAAACCTACAGTATAAATCATAAGCTTATCAGACAGTTGGTGTGGATTTTCTGAGAAAGATTGCAATTAAATTGTTGTAAGAAACCACTATTTTAAATGTTAAAGCAATCTAGAATATTTAGAGAATATTTGCTTACATTATTATAAATGGACATAGTTTCATCTAGTAAAACTTTTGTTACTGAATTTTGATTCCTTGCAAACTTATCTTAGCGTTTTTCTGTTTGGAAGGTTGGTTACATGTCAAAGGTGCCTTGATTCAAAACAGAAAACTTAGAAGGCAAAACGTTTTAGTAAAGGTCCTTCAGTCACACAGGTTAAGATTGTTACCCAAACTTTTCTTTATAGTTTAGTAGATTGTTTACATAGAGTAGATAAGAGTATATATTCATGAATCCAAAAAAAAAAATATTGGAAGGTTACTATGTGCCAGGCACTGTGCTCATTTCTGAAGAAATATGCCCTTTTTCTGGGAGACTCAGTCGAGTTGAGCAATGAGAATTGGTAGGGAGCGGTCTATAAATAGATAAATTAGAAAACAAGAAGACAAATACTATTTTTGAGATGGGAACAAAAGACTGTGGAGCATTGAATAGAACACTTAACTGTCTGGAGAAAGTGGGGGAAGATGTATCTCTGAGGAGGTGCTATTTGAATAGAATAGGCATTTGTCAGCAAAAATGTGAAGGATATGCACTACAGACACCTAATTTTTATTGTAGCATATATATAGTTTAAAAAATTTACCATGCTCAAAAATGGTTACTGTCTCATATATATCATGTTATTTCAGACTACTTTTGAACTTCAGATTTAACATGATTCTGATAAAATATCTGTGCATGGAAGAAAAAGTAAAATGTGATTATTGCTTATTTCACCTTGCACATAATTCTTTTTACTAAATTTTTTTAGTATATATGCTGACTTTATATCTAATTTAGAAACTGACATATAAATGTATTGAATGTAACACTGATCTTCACAATAACTGGTAAAATTAAGGATTCATCAAATTTGACTCTGATGTTAGGAAGAAATCTAAATGCAGAAGGAAGCAAGTTACAGGTTATGGCAAAGATAATAATCAAATCATGAGGCATTTCTTATTAAATTTTAAAAATTCTGAATTTTATCTTTTAAAAAAGATTTTTTTGCTTACTTTTTCTTACCATAGAACTGTATTAGTTTCCTATTGCTCCGGTAACAGATTACCGCAAACTTAGTGTCTTAATACAAATTTATTATCTTACAGTTCTATTGGTCAGAAGCCTGACACAGGTCTCACTGGGGTAAAATCAAGGTGTCAGTAGCTCTTTGTTCCATCCTGGAAGATCTAGAAGAGAATCAGTTTCCTTGCCTTTTCCATCTTCTGTAGGTTGTCCTCATTCCTTGGTCCATGGCCCTTTTACTCCATCTTCAAAGACCTAAAGAGTGGATTGAATCCTCACATGATGTCACTCTGCTGTTCATTTCTACCTCCCACTTTCATATTAAAGGACATTGGTGATTACATTGGGTCCACCTGGATAATCTAAGATAATCTTTTTACCTTGTCAGCTGATTAGCAACTTTAGTTCCATCTGCAACTTTAATTCCCTATTTGCCACGTAACATAACATATTCATAGGTTCCAGGGATTTGGGCGTGGACGTATTTGGGAGGCCATTATTCTGCCTATCATAGTAACATATGCTGTTTTTAAAAAAACAGAAAAATATAGTCAGCCAAAAAGCAACATAAAAGCACCGTAATACCACTCATCTGTAGATGAAGTTATATACACATCAATATATATAGTTATTCTGTGTGTGTATGTGTGTTTGTATGGGGAGGGTGTCAATGTGTGTTTAACATTTTTGAAAAAGGCGTCACACTTCCTCTTAATCCTGAATCCTTTTTTTAGTAATCTGGTCTCGTGGATTTAAATGACATCTAAACAGCGAAGGAATGTTGAATTTTGTCAGATGCCTTTTCAGCATCAATTGAAATGCTCATATGGTTTTTGTCTTCCATTCAGTTGATATGATGTATCACATTGATTGATTTGTATATCTTGAACCACCCTTGTACCCCAGGGATAAACCCCACTTCGTCATGATTAATGATCTTTTTAATGTATTGTTGAATTCAGTTTGCTAGTATTTTATTGAGGACTTTTGCCTTAGTAGTCATCAAAATTCATTCTATGAGGCCAGTATTATTCTGATACCAAAACCAATGATATACCAAAATAAAAGAATACTAGAGGCTAGTATTCAACAGTATTCAAAAGAATAGTATTCTTTTTTATTTAGTATTCAAAAGAATACTAGCCTTGTATTCATTTTCATGCTGCTGATAAAGACATACCTGAGACTGAGCAATTTAAAAAAGAAAGAGGTTTAATTGGACTTACAATTCCACATGGCTGGGGAGGCCTCACAGTCATGGTGGAAGGCAAGAAGGAGCAAGTCACATCTTACGTGGATGGTGGCAGGCAGAAAGAGGACTTGTGTAGGGAGACTCCTGTTTATAAAACCATCAGATCATTTGAGACTCATTCACTATCAGGAGAACGTCACAGGAAAGACCCACCCCCATAATTCAGTCATTTCCCACTGGGTGCCTCCCATAACACATGGGAATTATGTGAGCTACAAGGTGAGATTTGGGTGGGGGACACAGAGCCACACCATATCAAGCCTCTAGTGTACTTTTATTTTTGGAATGTCTTTGGTTTGGGTATCAGAGTAATACTGGCCTCATAGAATGAATTTGGAAATATTCCCTTTTCCTCTATTTTTCAGAATAGTTTCAGTGAGACTGGTATTAGTTCTTTTAATGTTTGATAGAATTCACCAGTGAAGCCATCAGGTCCCAGGCTTTTCTCTATTAGACTTTTTATTACAGCTTCAATTTCATTAGTTGTTATTGGTGTGTTCAGGTTTGGGATTCCTTCATTGTTCAACATTGGTAGGTTATATACGTCTACAAATTTATCCGTTTCTTCTAGATGTTTTCAATTTATTGGCATATACTTGCTCATAATAAGCACTAAGGAGACTGGATTTCTGCAGTGTCAATTGTAATGTCTCCTTTTTCATCTCTGCTTTTAATTATTTAGATCATCTCTCTTTTTTCCTTAGTTTAGTTTGCTCTTGAAGGTGCATTGTTTATTAGAAGTTTTTCTTCTTTTTTAATGTAGGCACGTGTAGCTATAAATTTCCCTCTTAGTACTGCTTTTGCTGTATCCCATAGGTTTTGGTATGATGTGTTTCCATTATTATTTGTTTCAAGACATTTTTCAATGTCCTTAATTTTTTCATTGACCCACTGTTCATTCAGGAACATATTGTTTAATTTCCATATATTTGTATAGTTTCCACAATTCCTCTTGTTATTGATTTCTAGTTTTATTCCAATGATTGTTAGAGAAGATGCTTGATCTTATTTCAATTTTTTGAATGTTTCAGGACTTGTTTTATGAGCTAACATTTGGTCTATTCTTGAGAATGATCCATGTACCAAAGAGAAGATTGTGTTTTCCACAGCCATTGGATGAAATGTTCTGTAAATACCTATTAGGTCCATTTGGTCTGTAGTGCAGATTAAGTCTGATGTTTTGTTATTACATTTTGTCTGGAAGATATGTCCAGTACTGAAAGTGGAGTGTTGAAGTCTCCAGCTATTATTGTATTGGGGTCTATCTCTCTCATTATCTCTAATAATATTTGCTTTGTATATCTGGGTGCTCCAAGGTTGAGTGCACGTATATTTAAAATTGTTATATCCTCTTGCTGAATTGACCCCTTTATCACTATCTAGTGACCTTCCTTGTCTCTTCTTACAGGTTTTGTCTTGAAATCTATTTGTCTGATACAATTATAACTACTTCTGTTCTTTTTTGGTTTCCATTGGCATGGAATAACTTTCTCCATCCCTGTATTTTCAGTCTATGTTTGTCTTTATAAGTGAAGTGGGCTTCTTATAGGCAGCATATCATTGGGTCTTGTATTTTTTATCCATTCCACCACTCTATGTTTTTTGACTGGAGAGTTTAGTCCATTTACATTCAATGTTATTATTAATAAGTAAACACTTATTCTTGCCATTTTGTTATTTGTTTTCTGGTCTTCCCTTCTTTCTTTCCTGTCTTCGTTTTAGTGATGATGATTTTCTCTGCTGATATGATTTAGTTTCTTGCTTTTTATTTTTTGTGTGTCTGTTGTATGTTTTCTGGTTTGAGATTACTGTAAGACTTGCTATCTTACTATCTTATCACCCATTATTTTAAGCTGATAACAACTTAACACTGTTTACATAAACAAGTGAATAGAAAACTAATAAAGACTATGCCTTAATTAAATCCCTGGCTTTTTAATATTTTGTTGTTTCTGTTCATATATACTGTCTTGAAAAGTTATTGTAGTTATTATTTTTGATTGGTTCATTGTTTAATCTTATACTTAACAGTAGTTTAGACACCACAGTTACAATATTCTTTTGTTTACTTTCTATTACCAGTGAGTTTGTACCTTCAGATGATTTCTTATTGCTCACTAATGTCCTTTTCTTTCTCACTGAAGTGTTTGTTCTCTTTAGCATTTCTTGTAGGAAAGGTTTAGTGTTGATGAAATTTCTCTGCTTTTGTTTATCTGGGAAAGTATTTCTCCTTCATGTTTGGAGGATATTTTCACTGGATATACTATTCTAGTGTACATTTGTTTTTTTCCCTTCAGCACTTTAAGTAGGTTATGCCATTCTCTCCTGGCCTATAAAGTTTCCACTGAAAAGGCTGCTGCCAGTCATATTGGAGCTCCATGGTATGTTGTTTGCTTCTTTTTCTCGTGCTGCTTTTAGGATTCATTCTTTATCCTTGACCTTTGGGAGTTTGATTATTAAGTGCCTTGAGGTAGTTTTTGGATTAAATCTGCTTGGTGATCTGTAACCTTCTTGTACTTGAGTATTGATATCTTTCCCTAGGTTTGGGAAGTTCTCTGTTATCCCTTTGAATACAGTTTTTACCCATCGCTTTCTCTACTTCCTCTTTAACTCTTGAAGGCCAATAGCTCTTAGATTAGCCCTTTTGAGGCTATTTTCTAGATCCTGGAGGCCTGCTTCATTGTTTTTTATTCTTTTCTCCTTTGTCTTCCCTCACTGTGTATTTTCAAATAGCCTGTCTTCAGCTCACTAATTCTTTATCTTTTTTTTTTTTTTTTTTTTTTTTTGAGACAGGGGTCTTGCTCTGTCACCCAGGCTGGAGTGTAGTGGTGTGATCAGGGCTTGCTGCAGCCCCTACTTCCCAAGCTCAAGCAATCCTGTCTCCTCAGCCTCCTGAGACACTGGGACTACAGCCACCACACTCAGCTAATTTTTGTATTTTTTGTAGAGATGGGGTTTTGCTATGTTGCCCAGCTGGTCTTGAACTGGGTTCAAGGGATCTGCATGCCTTGGCCTCCCAAAGTGCTGAGATTACAGGTATGAGCCACCGTGCCTGGCCCAAGCTCACGAGTTATTTTTTCTGCTTGATCAATTCTGTCTTAAGAGACTCTGATGCATTCTTCAGTATGCCAGTTGCATTTAATCTCCTTGTTAAATTTATTGATAGAATTTTGATTCCTTTCTTGTGGTATCTTGAATTTCTTTTTTTCTTTTTTTTTTTTTTTCTTTGCGATGGAGTTTGTTCTGTCACCCAGGCTGGAGTGCAGTGGTGTGATCTTGGCTCACTGCAACCTCTGCCTCCCAGGTTCAAGTAATTCTCTTATCTCAGCCTCCCAAGTAGCTGGGATTACAGCACCCACCACCACACCTGGCTAATTTCTGTATTTTTAGTAGAGACAGGGTTTCACTATGTTGGCCAGGCTGGTCTTGAACTCCTGACCTCAAGTGATCTGCCCAGCGCAGCCTCCCAAAGTGCTGGGATTACATGTGTGAGCTACCACACTCAGTCGTGTCTTGAATTTCTTTAAGTTTCCTCAAAACAGCTATTTTGAATTCTCTATCTGAAAGATCACATATCTCTGTTTCTCCAGGATTGGTCCCTAATGCCTTATTTAGTTTATTTGGTGACATCACGTTTTCCTGGGTGGTCTTGTCTGTGTCTGGACATTAAGGAGTTAGGTATTGATTGGAATCTTTGCAGTCTGGGCTTGTTTGTACCTGTCCTTCTTGGGAATGCTTTCCAAATATTTGAAAGGGCTTGGGTGTTCTGATCTAAGCCATATCTGCATTTTGGGGCACCCCAAGCCCACCTTGGTAATCTTGGATAAGATCCTGAAGAATTCTCTGGATTACCAGGCAGAGACTCTTGTTCTCTTCCTGTTCTTTCTCCCAAACAAAGTCTCTGTCTGCTTCGAGCCACCTGGAGCTGAGGATAGGATTATACAAGCAGCCCTGTGGTCACCACCACTGTAACTGCACTGGGTCAGACCTGAGTCCAACACAGCACTGGGTTTCACCAAAGGCCCACTATAACTACTACCTATCACTTATGTTCACTCAGATTCCTAGGGCTGTGCAGTCAGCAAGTGGCAAAGCCAGACAGGCTTATGTCCTTCCTTTGAGGGTGGTAGGTTCCCCTAGGCTCCAGGTAAATCCAGAGATGCCATCCAGGAGTAAAAGCCTGGTGTCAAAAATTCTAGAAATCTACCTGATGCTGTGTTCTACTGTGGCTAAGCTGGTGTTCAAACCACAAGACAGCATCCTACCCATTCTTTCCTCCCTTTTCCAAAGGCAGAGGAGCTTCACCCCATGACTGCCACTGCCACAGGCCCATGAAGAGTGCTACTCGACTACTGCTGATGCTCCCTTAAGGCCCAGGGGCTCTTTAGTCAGCTCGTGGTGATGCTGCCAGATCAGGGACTTACCCTTCAGAGCAGTGGGCTCCCCTTTAGCCCAGGGCAGTCCAGAAATGCCATCCAAGAGCCAAGTCCTGGAATTGGGAACACCAAGAGCCCGTTTGTTTCTCTACCCCACTGTAGCCAAACTGGTACCTAACATGCCAGACAAATTCCTCTTTACTTTTCCCTTTGCTTTTCTCAAGCAGAATGAGTCTCGCCTTGTACTTATTGCAGCTAGGCATGTGCTGAGTCTTACCTGAATCCAGCGAGTCTCAGAGTCTCTCACCCAAGGCCCTCAATGTAATACCTTAGCATTGCTGCTGGGCCCAAGGGCTCTTCAGTCAGCAGGTGATGAATCCTGCCAGGACTGGCTCCTTTTCTTCAATGCAGCAAGTTCCCTTCTGGCCCAGGGTGTGTCTAGAAATGTTGTTCAGGAGCTAGGGCCTGGAAGGGGGACCTCATGACTCTAACTGGTGCCCCATCCTGCTGTGACTGAGAATATCCAAGATGCAAGATAAAGTCCTCCTCACTCTTCCCTTTCCTTTCCTCAAGCAGAAGGAAGGTATCTCTTTTGTAGCCATGAGCTGTTCAGCCTGGGATTAGGGAAGGAGTGATGCCAACACTCCTTTTGCTGCCCCGGCTGGTGTCTCACTGGGTTATGTTTCGCCCCGCCCCGAAACTCCCCAGTCCACTGGCTCTGGGCTCAGTTCAACACTAGGACTTGCCTAGGAGTTGCAGTCCTTGTGGCCTAGACTGCCATTAAAGTTTAACTGAGACACTAGAGCACTTTAACCCACAGTGGCTAGGCTTCTGTGAGCTCAGGAAACTCAAGTTTCAAGTGCTGGGAACAGCCATTCCTCTCTGGCTGATTTAATGGTTAATAGTTCCTTCTGTGTGTGGTGCCAGCTGAGTTTTCAGGTTTTGCTTTCTGCTATAGCAGGGTGGCACTGCCTCAAAATTGCTATGTTCTCCCTCTCCCCAACGCACAGAAATGCTCTCTGCATCATGCCACTGCTGTCAGGAAATGGGAGGGGGTAGTGTTGGGGATCCAAAATGGTTTTTCCTGCCTCTTCAGTGCCTCTTTGAGTGATACAAAGTTAAAACCAGGTAGAAAATGATTGGTGAAGCCTTGTATTCTGCTATCCTGCTCCGACCCTGACCACCTCTGTCACTCTTTTTTTGAACACAGCTTGTTTGGTATAGGAGGTAGTCATGTTAAGACTTGTTAATTAAAGAGCATATTTTAAATAGTTCTAATTTGCTATTAGACTACATATGACAACATCTTCCCTATTGGACAATAGGACTAGATTTGGTAATAATGTTTTCTATCCTGCAGATTTCCTCTCTCTGTCCTTTGGCTCCTCTTCATGCCACCACCATCTCTGCAACTGAAAAGACTTCTTATTTCAGAAGTTGGGCAGAGTTACTAATATCTACTTCCCTTGTAGCCAAAGGACTTCTCTGTTATGTTAATATAATTTATTAAGGAATGCCTGCCATAGAGAGTCAAACAACCTGGGTTTGAATCTTGGCCCTGCCACTGGCTATGACTGTAATCACTCAGTCTCTCAGTGTTCTTTCCCTCTTCTGTTAAATGAAAATAAAAACTGTTGTATTGCCCTCATGGAATTAACTGGAGAATAAGTTGAAATAAAGTATCTGAAAGTGGCTTGCAGACTCTAATGTGCCAGGCATTTGGGGAATGAAATAAGTTCAGATCAGCAGCAGCTCTTTTTTTCTTTTTATTTAAGCAGTTGCAGTGTGCCAGGCTCCATGTCAAACTTTGAGGATTCTAACAAGATAGCATAGGTCAAGAAGGTCTTAAATCAGGTTTTTCTTTTCCATTCCTTAATACCTTGCCTAAGTCCAGGTCTTCATCATCTCCTTTGGTTTCTTGCTAGGCCTCCTGAACTGGGCTCTCTTAAAAGTCTCATCACTCTTGACGTCATATCACTGCTTCTAGAGTTATCTCTTCAAAAGCAAAGTTGATTATGTCACCTCCATAAAGGTTTTACTCTGTCATTTGTCCACTGCCCACAAGACAAAATTTAATTTCTTGACCTCAGTTTACCTCCAGTCCAGCCTCATCTCCTATCAGTATTTTCCTATACCTTCAGCTTCTGCCTTACTGAATTTCTCCATTTTCTCTGACATGACAGGGAAGAGACCAAGTCCTCAGCCTGGAAAGCCTGCCTCAACCTTCTTCAACATTTTTGTTATTTCAGGCTCGGTCGTGACTTGGACTCCTCTGACTTGAATTCCCCAAGGAGAGGGAGCTCCTGTAATCTTGTCTCTTCCCATGGCACTTTGTTCTTTCTTTGATGTGATGTATTTTATTCTGTGAGCTCTTGAAGTGCTAGGATTTAAGATAAGATAATGAATGAGGCATCCTGCCTAAGAAAGTGTAGCAGATTGAATGATGGCCTTCAAAAAGATGTGTCCACATCCTAATCCCTGGAACCTGTGAATGTGGCCCTATTTGGAAAAAGAGTCTTTGCAATGTAATTAAGTAACTAATTCTGTTACGGTAATTATGGTAATTTATTACAGCAGCCCTAAGGAACTAATATATTAATAGAAGTTTATGGTATAATGGCTGGAACATAATCAAATACTATTGTCATCACCATCAGTACCATTACTATAGTCACCATTACTCTTATCACCTATCATGGGACCTGAAAAGTAGTATGTGCTTAGAAGATAGTGGTTGAATAAAAATACAGTTCTTAGGGCCGGGCACAGTGGCTCAAGCCTGTAATCCCAGCACTTTGGGAGGCCGAGACGGGCGGATCACGAGGTCAGGAGATCGAGACCATCCTGGCTAACACAGTGAAACCCCGTCTCTACTAAAAAAATACAAAAAACCAGCCGGGCGAGGTGGCGGGCGCCTGTAGTCCTAGCTACTTGGGAGGCTGAGGCAGGAGAATGGCGTAAACCCGGGAGGCGGAGCTTGCAGTGAGCTGAGATCCGGCCACTGCACTCCAGCCTGGGTGACAGAGCCAGACTCTGTCTCAACAAAAAAATAAATAAAAATAAAAATACAGTTCTTGCCTGTGGGATTCCAGTCTGTTGGTAGTGGTAGTGGTGTTGAAAGAGAGCTTCCAAAGTAGACTCCCTCTTAAAGTTTTCTTTTAAACGTCTTTTTGTGTGTTTGTGTGACAGGTGACATTAGATCTTTCAAAATTGTTTTTTAGAAACACTTCTATACATTTTGAGTTGTCCTTTTAGAATAAGGCTAATTTTGTACAAATAGACATTATAATGCCCACCTCCCCAATAGAGAAAATGTTGTTTTTGGAAAACTGATGAGCACTTGTAGTTCTACCAGTTTAAAAAATCTTAAACTATTCTTTTTCCCTAATAGAATGTTAAGTAACTAAAATTAATTTCATGTTCATTGGCCTTGAAGTACCATTTAGAGGTGTATCTTGGAGCAATAATTTATTCCGTCATGCCACAAGGTGCTTGAAAATCAACCAAAATTTACAAATACTCATAAACCCAAACTGGGTGAGTTACATGTAACTGTAAATTTTACTTTGCTACTGGAAGAATTATTACCAATGTTTCATAACTTGGTGTAATTAAAATAAAAGCTAAGGTTAGTGGAACTCTTACTCCATGGTAGACACTGTTCTAAGCTTTTTACAAGAATTATCAGTTTGTTCTCATAACCACTCCGCTTTCATACATATTCTCTTTACTCAAGAGGAAGCTGAGGAATGGAGTGGTCAAGTAACTTGCCTAAGGTTATTTTGGCTTAAGTGGGAGAGATTCTTAGTGACCATGGCTCATAACCTCTGCACTGCCCTGACTCGGCATACCATGTCAACTTTCATTCTTTAATACAATTTGAAGTAGAGAATATCAGTATATCATCATAAAAAAGATCCTTATCTAATTTCATAGTGGTTCAAACTTTAGTGTGAATCTGTAGGAATTCTGATTAGTGGGGCTGGGAATGTGCATTTTAAATAAGCACCTGGGTGGTTCTGACTATACTTTGAGATACACTGATCTGGTTACTACACAACTCCTACAGTTCACTTATGGCTTATTTGTGTGCTTTAAGTTAGGCTACTTTTTGCATACATCTGTGTTCAAGGATGAGTCTATTGAATACAAACATGTATCTAAACTTATACCTGAAGTGCCCACCCTAGTAATCACATTTCTTTTTGTGGAGAGTGAATACAAGGACAGCATCAGAGAGATTCATTTTTTTTTTTTAACCTTTTGTATGAGCTTCAGAATCTGGTGTATTGACCTGAGGAAACTGTTAAGATGAATGTAAGAGAAAGCATAACATAAAGTTTCTACCCTAGTGGTATTTTATATATTGTTTTTATTAAAAGAAAATGTTAATGTAAATTCCCCTTTGCAGTAGAGTAGCAGCTCCATTATTTGGGTTACTACAAATATTAACTGTGGCCATGGAGGGAGTCTTCTCTTTTAAGTTTATTTAGTAAGAAAACTTTCACCCGTTTGTACTACCAAAAACTCTGATTATGTGTGGTTTAGAATATGGGGGAAACACTAGGCTTTCAAATTTTACTCCTTCAGTATTTTAGTTATATATTGAACTGGCTAACATGTTTTTCTTTCTTCTAGGGAGGTCACAAATCAAATTGAGCCAAAACGCATACAGTGTTTTCTTCAGTTACAAATAAAATGAATATGCCCATGCTGCTACCACATCCTCACCAGCATTTCCTAAAAGGCCTTTTAAGAGCACCTTTCCGATGGTACCACTTCATCTTTCACTCAAGTACTCATCTCGGATCAGGAATCCCATGTGCTCAGCCGTTTAATTCTCTTGGACTCCATTGTACAAAGTGGATGCTGCTGTCAAATGGTTTAAAGAGAAAATTATGTGTACAAACAACCTTAAAGGACCACACAGAAGGACTTTCTGATAAAGAGCAAAGATTTGTGGATAAACTTTATAGTGGTTTAATCCAAGGGCAAAGGGCCTGTTTAGCAGAGGCCATAACTCTTGTAGAATCAACTCACAGCAGGAAAAAGGAGTTAGCCCAGGTGCTTCTTCAGAAAGTATTACTTTACCACAGAGAACAAGAACAATCAAATAGAGGAAAACCACTAGCATTTCGCGTAGGTCAGTCTTTTTTTGTGTGTTTTTTCAGTAAATATTTTTGCAAATTCTCTGTATTCTATTAAAAAAAAATCTAAATAGTTTGCAATCGAATGGGGACTTTTTTCACAATATTTGGATGAATTTTAAATGAATCTTCATGGCAAATATTAGTTTTGTTAAGTTGAAAAAATTGCCATGACATTTGAACCAAGGCTATGAATTTTAAGAAAAGAATGTAAGATTTTTATTTTGGCAAGAATCTTGCTCTGGATCCCAGGATAGAAATATTCATAGGAAGAACTACTAGTGAGTTTACTCCTTTTTCTTTTAGTAATCCTTTGACTTAAATAGTTTAAAGTGAGTTTCTTGTTTTGTTGTCATATCAACTATAATTATCATGTTTCAAAATTCTGCCTCTTAGGTCGTTCATTAGTCTTTGTATAGGCAAGTCTCATTTCTTTCAGGTTCTTTTTATTGAGTTTCTGGGAGTGGCTGTAAACCCAGCCATCTCAGTAGCAAAAGGTATTTTATTTATTTTTATTTTTTATTTATTTTTTGCGAAAGTTTCGCTCTGTCACCCAGGCTGGAGTGCAATGGCGCAATCTCGGCTCACTGCAACCTCTGCCTCCTGGGTTTGTGCAGTTCTCCTGCCTCAGCCTCCTAAGTAGCTGGGATTATAGGCATACACTCCCACGCCCAGCTACTTTTTGTATTTTTAGTAGAGACGGGGTTTCACCATGTTGGCCAGGCTGGTCTTGAACTCCTGACCTGAAGTGATCCACCCGTCTCGGCCTCCCAAAGTGCTGGGATTACAGGCATGAACCACTGTGCCCAGCTATTTTATTTTTAGAGATGGAGTCTCACTCTGTCACCCAAGCTGGAGTGCAGTGGTGATCATAGCTCCAACATCATGCTTGGCTCCAACATCATGCCTCCAACATCATCCTTGGCTAATTTTTTTTTTTTTTTTTTTTTTTTTTTTTGAGACGGAGTCTCGCTCTGTTGCCTAGGCTGGAGTGCAGTGGCCGGATCTCAGCTCACTGCAAGCTCCGCCTCCCAGGTTTACGCCATTCTCTCGCCTCAGCCTCCCGAGTAGCTGGGACTACAGGCGCCTGCCACCACACCCGGCTAGTTTTTTTTGTATTTTTTTAGTAGAGACGGGGTTTCACCGTGTTAGCCAGGATGGTCTCGATCTCCTGACCTCGTGATCCGCCCATCTCGGCCTCCCAAAGTGCTGGGATTACAGGCTTGAGCCACCGCGCCCGGCCGGCTAATTTTTTTAAAAAGTTTTTTGTAGAGATGGGGTCTCATTATGTTGCCCAGGCTGGTCTCGAACTCCTGGGCTCAAGCAGTCCTCCCACCTTGGCCTACCAAAGTGCTGGGACTACAGGCATGGGCTACCATGCACAGCCTATCAAAATGTCCTTTAAAAAAGAGATCATATTTATTCGTTGTCTGTATATTAGATGTTCATTTGATTTCTTGAACAATTTGACGTGGTTCTGAAATTGCTTTTGAAATTGTGCATTGTAAAACAATTTAGATATGTTTGACCAGCAGGAATTAAACAAGCCAGTTTAAGTGTAATGAGAATGTCCCACGGTGGTGAACTAGGTGATTTGAACCAACCCTCCTGCTAAAAACAACTTGCCTTGGTGGTTAAAGTGCAAAAATTTTGTGGAGAATGAGTAAATACTTTTAAAATTTCATGTCACATTACACCTTTATCTCACAGTTTATTGGCAATGCAGACACAAAAGCCTCCTAGTTTTTAGGGTAATGGGCATAGATGCTTTAAGATAATTTCAAAAAAGCTCACCAACCAATATTTATACTGGTCCCCATTTTTCAGACTTCTTAATCTTCTGCCCTGACTGAGGGATTCTCATTTTGAGAGTACTACATTGGACGTTAATAATCTTTATGTATGGTAAACAAAGATACTAGCAAACTCCCACAGAGAAATTCTAGTTATGACAAACTGCCTACTTACTAGATTTTAGAGAATCTTTGAAAAAATGTCTCAGAAATGTGTGGAATTAACTAGCAGTTCACAGATAACTTTGTAGTGCTGTTCTGGTTCTTCCATCTTGATCTTGTGAGGCCAGATAAACCTGTCTTTATTGCAGTTATTTTTTTCATCATAAGTAAAAGCAACAAATGTTTATTCAGCATCTAAGAAGGTGTTTAAGATAAGTATTGGATCTGCCCTAAGAATTGTGGTAAGGAGTCAGGCATACCGTACACTGTCTATACTTTGAGTGTAGTTAGTTAAATGCCTATGTTTTATGTATTTCATTTAACATACATTTATATATCTCTTATGCCATGCACTGTTCTAAACATATTGTAGACATTAACTCATCTAATTATTAAAACAATCTGAAGAGAGAGGTACTGTTACCATATCTATTTTATTATTGCAGTGGACACTGAGGCATAGAAAGAGGTTCAAAGTAACTTACCCAAGAGCACACAGCTCGTGGGAGGTAGAGCTAGAATGAGAGCTGGCTGCGTGGCTTCAGGGTTTGTGCTCTTACCTGCTGTGCACTGCCAACTCTCCAAGTGGGGGAATTTTCTGCTTTTCTTAACATAAATTATTTTTTTCAGAATTCAGTTTATATTCTTTGAGTTATAAGTGATATGAAGAAAAAAGATGATCCCTTATAAATAGAAAATTGCTTTCTCAATCACTGGGAATTTCTAGAATAATGAGTTGTTTTTCCAGTGGGAAGAAGTAGAATTCTCAGAAGAATTCTACCTACTGAGGTAGGTAGAATAATTACTGATCATGATGTGAGGTAGGCAGATGTAGAAATTGAGCCCATTAACAATGGAGACAATGAAGTCTGTCCAGAAAGATCTACTTTATAGTACAAAGGCAAAGCATGTTTTATAATTTTTAAAAGTGAATTTTGTGAACATGTGGAACCCAGAGTGTTTCCTTCCTATAGCCCCATTACTCAGGAATTAAAGAAACAGATTTTTATTTGCCATTTTAGGACATGCTGAAATATATGAATTGTGGTTTTAATACATTAGGGGAACTAGAAGGTAGTCTAATATTTTACTCAGTAAGCTGATCGTAGTTCCGATTTCATTTGTTTCATTGAATTAGAAGATCTCTTTCCACCATAGGGTTGTCTGGGCCCCCTGGTGCTGGAAAATCAACATTTATAGAATATTTTGGAAAAATGCTTACTGAGAGAGGGCACAAATTATCTGTGCTGGCTGTGGACCCTTCTTCTTGTACTAGTGGTGGTAAGTATGGCTGATTCTTTTTAAATTGCAGAGCTCTAGGGGCCTTCTGTTATAATTTAGTAGGAATTGGCACAGTTGAGTGACCTCTAACTGCTAGCTAAGTTTGGTTTCGCTGAAGGAAGGGAGTTCTGCAGAGTTAGGTGGAAGTAGTTTGGGAGTGTTGTACTCTTCAGAGGAGGCCAGCTTGTGGATAGCTCAGTGGGCACTCAGAAAACTGAGACAACAGGTGCCAGAAGTTGAAGATGATCAAATGCAAATTTCAGTCCTTCAGCTCCCATGCATAAGGCCAGGCCCCTCTTTGCTCCTGTTGTGTTTCCTGGTTGCATTAGCACCTGTGAAATTCAGAAAATAGGTACTTACTCATGCATCATTTTCCTCATAAAGTTTTAACATCTCTTAAGCTTTAGAAAAACCTTACTTCTAGGGGCTGGGCATGGTGGCTCATGCCTGTAATCCCAGCATTTTGGGAGGCCAAGGTGGGCGGATCACGAGGTTAGGAGATCGAGACCATCCTGGCTAACACGGTGAAACCCCATCTCTACTAAAAATACAAAAAAAAAAAATTAACCGGGTGTGGTGGCAGGCGCATGTAGTCCCAGCTACTCGGGCGGCTGAGGCGGGAGAATGGCGTGAACCTGGGAGGTGGAGCTCGCAGTGAGCCGAGATCGTGGCACTGCACTCTAGCATGGGCGACAGCAAGACTCTGTCTCAAAAACAAAAAACAAACAAAAAAAACCACCTTACTGCTGTTTATAATTGTCAACTGTTTATATAATATGTTCAGTTAAACAGAAAGCTCTTAGAGGGGCACTGTAATAAACTGCCATTCCCCTTACGGCATTTAGCATAGTACATTGTATGTCGCACAGAATGTTAAGCAATTACTTTCCGATTTGAGGTCATGAAGTCACTCAAAGTTTAATTTGCAGCTTATCAGAGATAAAATGAATAAAAACTTAGTTCCCCAAAGGATCTTTTAAAGAAAACAGAAAGCATACCATATAAACAGGAAAGGTTTTTTCTTGCCTTACCCCTCTTTATGATTTAAGCTTTTCATACTACAGTTACTCACTTAGCAAGTATTTGAGTGCTTACTATAGGTGAGGCATTGTACATGGAAGATTCTTAAACTGTGTTATATGATGGTGAACAAGATACAGTCTTGGCTTTAGCGAGGTTTACATCTTATGAGGGAAACACAAACACAGGCCATTACAATACAATATGCGTTGTGAAGGGGTAAATACAAGATGCTTTATGGAAGTATTTGATTTTTGCATACTGTGTTATAATGTGGGTTTAATACTAAATATTCAGAATGATGATGTAATCATATTTTAGGGACTTAGGTTAATATAGACGTAGACAATTCCTATTATCACCCCATTGAGAAATCTAGCTTAGAACATTCAAAATTTTTGAGTCACTATAATAAAAAAAGTTAACTGTAAAATAAAATTTTTGCTCACAAGGTTCAAAATTAAATCCCTGTCAATATGTTGTCTTATTTACAGCTTTAGAACTTTGTTAAAAGTAAGTACTTAATGAAGGATTTTTTAGTAAGTGGCCCTCATTTATATATAGGTGAGAAGGCCATTCCCCCATTTTCACAATATTCTAGAATACTGAACAATAGAAAAAAATGATAGCTTGAGATAAAAATAGACAAAAATAATGTAACAAAATAGCCTATGGTTAAAGTTACATAGCTATGTGGTTCCTAACCTTTCTCAAAAAATAGTGGTCCCTTTCTCAGGCAAAAAATTATGTAGACTTTGAAAGAAAAAATACAAGGATAGACAAAACACTCTAAATATAAATTTCTACCCTATTGTATCAGTACATACACTTGAAAAACAGCATTACATTAAAGTTTGAGAAGCATTAGTTTTTTGGTCTATAGTCAATCTTTTTTGTGCTTTGAATTCACAGACCCCCTATGATAGCTTTGAGACCTTCATGAGGGTCTACAATGAACAGTTTTGGAATCACTGGCTAAGACATGGAAGAGTAATTTCCTAATGTTTACTTCAATGTGATGGAATCTATAGGATAGTAATTTAAAGTATAGCTTTGGCAGATTGTTTACTTACACAGAGATTATTTCATGCAGAAAATTACCTTAGAAAAAGGTTGTGTGTGAAGTAAATAAGGAAGTTGATGTATGGAGTACCTGTGTGGTCTAGAATTAGAACCTACGAGAAGACTCTGAACTGGCATTTAGTGGTAAAAGAGCATATCTTTAAGAAACTTTTCAATCTTTAACATTATGTGGAAAAGGTAGCTCTTAAAAAGATGGAAAATAAATATTCAGATTAGAACAGCAGTACACCTACAAACGTTATATGACTAAAGCAAAGTAGTAAAAGGTAATAGTCCTGGGAGTTTTAGTCTTCTAGAATTTGTAAGTATTGATGTTTGTCAAAATATTACACTACAATGAAAACAAAAACATAACCAGTTTCATTCCACAGTTTTTGAGTGCCTACTCTTAACACTTTGTTAAGCATTTAGTGTACAACCTATGTAAGGCGTGGTCCTGTAGGCAAATACTTATTATACTTATTTAAAGCATGGTATATCAACCTTGGCAGTAGTGACATTTTAGGTCAAATCATTCTTTGTTGTGGGTGGCTGTTCTGTGCATTGAAGGATGCTTACTTAGCAGCATACCTGGCCTCTACCCAGTAGATGCCAGTAGCACCCTACCCCTCACTTGTGACAAGTAAATATGTCTCTAGACATTGCCAAATTGCCCCCAGTTGAGAACCACTGTGTGAAAGAGATAAGAATTAAAAATATGAAACCAAAAAATGTGTTGTATGAATAGTTTTCCATCCATTGACTCAGCTTACATTGCATTCAGTGAGAGCTCCACATTTTCTAAGTAGTAGGCGATTAGAAACAACAGACTGGGCAGAAGGGGCAGCTTGAAGATATATTTGTGTAGCATTTACGTAAGGTTGAGAAAATGTCATTTGCAAAAATAAAAGAATGAGGAGTGGAGGGTGCTCATGGAGATAATAGAAAGAGGAGGGACACTAAAGTTCTCTTACGCCCTCCAGGATGCTGGCATACATTGCAGAGCTGTTGTAGCACAGAAAATCACAGAGATGGGCATGGGCTGAAAAGGTTCCAGGCAGACTATATGAAGGAGCAAGGACTTTCACTGATCTTTATTAGGTGGATAAGTTCTGTGTTTTTGTTAGTAGCAGTTTTTGAAGCACATGCCTGTGTATAATTACATTTGATTCCCCCAGTAGCATATTACCCTTGTGATGTAGCTGAGGAAAGAGGGTTCAGGAAGGTAAAGTGACCTCTCAAAATTGAATAGTGTGAAATGGTGGAGCCAGAATACAGACCCTGGGCTTGACACGCTATAACTTAGCAGTGAGGAAACAGTAGAAATACTTCTGACATGAGAGCACAAACAAAAGGTGGGCAGAAGCAAATACAGTAACCACCCTGGTTAGAACAGAGAATTGGTGTGAGGACTAGTAGAAGCCAGAGTTGGACAGGTAAGGTGCGGCTGAAGAATCTAGATTGGAACCTTTGGTCAGGGGGAAGTTAAAAGTATAGGTTTTGAGGGACTTGAAATGTTAAGATGAATCTGACATCATTGTATACAATGAGTTGGAGAAAAGCTCAATAATATGAAATGCAGTTTGAGATTTACGGAAAAATGGCATAAAGCACTTCCCTGTAGGAACTGGCTGGTAATTGACCTGTAAAACTGTTCCATAATTATAAAATGTAACTGTATGTTTTAGGATCACTTTTAGGTGATAAAACCCGAATGACTGAGTTATCAAGAGATATGAATGCATATATCAGGCCATCTCCTACTAGAGGAACTTTAGGAGGTGTGACAAGGACCACAAATGAAGCTATTTTGTTGTGTGAAGGAGCAGGATATGACATAATTCTTATTGAAACCGTAGGTGAGTGTGATATTCTATTTCGTAACAATATACTATTTTATGAATGCTATATAAAGATGAGTGACAACTTATTTTTGTTCATTCAGCAGATATTTGCTAAATGTATAATTAAATACAAGATATCCCATACTCCATAGAAGATGTGAATGTATAGGTTATAATCTGTACCCTCCAAGATCTTATTTTAAAAAGTAAAAGTAAGCCATCTATCTGGATAACTGTTACATAGGTGGTATATTTTACATGCCAGAGGAGAACTGTAAGCATTAGGATGATCTGTGTAAATGATGCTTAAGCACAACACCTACTTTGTTTAAGTACATTTCATGTGACTACTGTGTTCACCAAGAAAATTAATGTAGTTGGCTGCTTTTTGAAAATGCAGATATGTTTTATTTCATTGTTTTATATCCTTAGCATATAGTTACATGTGATGAAGACACTGAAATGAAAACCCCAATAAATTCTTTCTTGTGGAGAGACAGTCTATTATATTATTGTGTGATAAATGTTTGTGATACAGCCTAACTCAGATTTGGGGGTCCAGTGAAGACTTTCTAGAGGAAGTGACAGCTGAACTCAGTTTTGAAGGAAGAATTCGAGTTAAACAAAGTATGGGATAAAGGACATTTGCAAAGATACACAGGAGTGAGAAAACATGGCCCATCCAGAGAAGTGCAGTTTGCTCAGGATGCTTAGAGCCCAGAGTGTGAAGGCAGGGAATGAAGGGAGGTCAGTTGGAACAGTAGGCCAGGGCCAGATTGTCAGCGACCTTACATGCCATGCCATGGAGTCTTCTGGAGTTTGCCCTGAAAGGAGTGGGAAGATGCTGCTGGATAAGCAGGAGAGTGAGAAAACCAGATATGTATTTTGGAGAGATCCCTGGCAGCAGAGTATAGAATGATTAGAAGAGGGCTAGAATAGAATCAGGAGACTACTGTGCTAATCCCAGAAGGAGATGGTAGAGGTGTGAACGAAGCAAAGGAAGTGGGAATGGAGATGAGATGGATCAACATAACATTGAAGATAAATGGGCAGGATTTTATCCATGATAAGATGTGAGATAAGGAAGGAAGGGGAATTGCAGATAATAGAGAATGCTGTGGAAAAAGTGGATGTGCGGAGAGGAAAACAATGAGTTCAGTTGTGAATATGTTAAGTGTTAAATGCTGATTAGGTATCCGAGTGACTGTGTGTCTCAAGAGAAAAGGACTGAATGAGAAATACAGATTTAACACTTACCAGCATAGTTCATAGTTTCATACTTTAAGTTAATAATTTAGTTTAGATCAACTGGGGAAAATATCAGACAAAAATGAAAGACATTTATATTAATCTGCTAGGGCTGCCACAACAAAATACTACAGACTGGATGGCTTAAACAACAGAAATGTATTTTCTCACAGTTCTGGAGAACAGAAGTTTAACATTAAGGTGCCCATAGGGTTGGTTTTTCCTAAGACCCATACCTTTGTCTTGTAGATAGATGACTGCCTTCTTGCTGCATCTTCATTCTCCCTTGTCTCTTCCTGTTCACTTTACTCTCCTAGTGTCTCTTCCTGTCCTTTTGAGGACACTAGTCCTATTGAATTAAGGCCCTACCCTTATGACTTCATTTAATTGCTTCTTTCACGGCCCTATCTCCAAATAAAGTCACCTTGAGGGTTAGAACTTTAACATAGGAAGGGGGTTTTTTTTCTGGTTTTTTTTTTTTTTTTTTTTTTTTTTTTTTTTTTTTAAAGACAGAGTCTCGCTCTGTCATCCAGGCTGAAGTGCAGTGGCGCAATCTTGGCTCACTGCAACCTCCGCCTCCCGGGTTCAAATGATTCTCCTGCCTCAGCCTCCCGAGTTGCTGGGAATACAGGTGTGCACCACCACACCCGGTTAATTTTTACATTTTTAGTAGAGACAGGGTTTCACCATATTGGCCAGGCTGGTCTCAAACACCTGACCTTGTGATCCGCCTGCCTCAGCCTACCAAAGTGCTGGGATTACAGGCTTGAGCCACCACACCTGGCCTAACATAGGAATGTTTTTAGATGAGGGGAACACAACTCAGTTCATAACAATAGCCATGACAGTGCTTTAGAAACTCCACCATTAAAAAGTAGATGAATGAAGAGTTAGTTGCCTGAGTGGTAGTAGAGAATCAAAGGAGAAGAGCACCTTAGAAACCAAATATATTACCTGGAAATTGTATTTAGCCACCTTTCCCAGAAACTCAAAATAACAGTGACTCAAACAAGAAAGAGGTTCTTTTCTAAATAAAAGAGACCTAGAGGGGGCATTGTGGCCCCAGCCTGTAATCCCAGAACTTTGGGAGGCCAAGGCAGGCAGACTGCTTGAACCCAGGAGTTCCAAACCTCCCTGGGCAAGATGGTAAAACCCCGTCTCTACAGAAAAATAAAAAAATTAGCTGGGCATGGTGGTGCGCACCTATAGTCCCAGCCACTTGGCAGGCTGAGGTGGGAGGATCACATGAGCCTGGGGAGTTTGAGGCTGCAGTGAGCTGTGATGGCACCGCTGCACTCCAGCTGGGGTGACAAAGTGAGACTCTGTCTCAAAAAATAAAAGAACCCTGAGGCCAGGCATGGTAGCTTATTCCTGTAGTCCCAGCAGTTCAGGAGGCCAAGGTGGAAGGATTGCTTGAGCCCAGGAGTTTGAGACCAGCCTGGGCAACATAGCAAGACCTTGGCTCTGCCAAAAAAAAAAAAAATTAGCCAGGCATTGTGTTACACACCTGTAGTTCCATCTATTCAGGAGGCTAAGGTGAAAGGATGACTTGAGCCCAGGAGTTCAAGGCTGCAGTGAGCCATGATCGTGCCATTGCACTCTAGCCTGGGCAACAGAGCAAGACCCAGTCTCTCTTTAAAATAAAAAGGAGCCTGAGGCAGGCAGTCCGGAGCAGGTAAGGCACTTTGACAGTGCTGTCGGTGTCACAGGTTTCTTTTGTCTGCCAGATTACTATTCTTAGCACTCACTTTCCATCCTCCTCAGTTTGCTCATGGTTAAAAGATGGCTGATGAAGCTCTGACTGACACTTCCATGTTCCACATAGATCGAAGAAGGAAAGGGAAATAAGGAAGCAGGGAGGGGTGGCATAAGAGGTGTAGCTGGATTAGCCGTCTTCAAAAAACTTTTCTGGAAACCCCATCTAATGACTGTTGCTTTGACTCATTCATCGTATCTAGCTGAAAGGGGATTTGTGAATGTGGTCTTTCATCTGATATGTTGATACTCCTAATAGCATTTGGGTAAGAAAATAGGAAAGAATAAATATTAAATAGGCAACTAGAAGTCCATCACACCGTGAAAGGGAGAGAGTTTCCAGAGTTTTGGTGGAAGCAAGATTTTTTTTTGAGATGGGGTATCACCATGTTGCCCAGGTGGGAGTACAGCAGTGCAATCACAGCTCACTGCAGCCTTGACCTCCCAGGCTCAGGTTCAAGCTGTCCTTCCACCTCAGCTTCCCAAGTAGCTGGGACTATAGGTACACCACCATGCCCAGCTAATTTTTGTATTTTTTGTAGAGACAGGGTCTCACTACATCACCCAGGCTGGAAGCCAGTTTTAAGTGGTATGAGATGAACATGAATTGAAGTGGAAGGAGTGAGCATAAATTACCTTTTTCCAGAAACTTGAGTATTTAAAAAAAAAGTGAGAAACATGGTGATAGTTGGAGGAGTTTGTGAGTTTTTGTCTTGTTATTTTGTTGTTGTTTTTGTTTTATGTCGTTTTAAGATGAGAAAGATTTGAGCACAATTTATGTATTGTGCCGGAGGGCAAGAGCCTATAGACAAACAAGAGGTTAAAGATAAAAATCAGCAAGGACCCAGAGGAAGTGAAAAAGAATGAGATTTCTTTTCAGTCAAATAGTTCTTACACTGAGACCGCAGAGGAGGCTTTAGGCTGTTTGTATTTGTGTCTTGTTACCTGTGGAGTATGGGAGAGGGAGAAGCCTAGAAAGTTCTTTCCTTTATTTCCTCTGTGAAGTAGGTGCTGTGGTCCTGATCACGCGGGGAGATTATGGTACAGTGAATGGTCATAATAGCTGCTGTGGGAAATGGAATGGAAGCCAACTGAGGGCGTTTAGGGAGATTGCTTTTGCCAGGCCGTAAGGAAGGTGTAGCAGAGGCTGCCTGTCGTGGCTCTTGTCCACAGAGTTGAGTGATTTCTCTCACGTGCTTATGGAGGAGAGAACACACATAGTGGGATTGATCCCTACATAACTGGGTGTTTGCAGGCAAGTGTGAGGACAAGAAGACAAAAAAGATGAAAGTATTTGCAGGCATGATTCAAAATTAGAGTCACAGTGTTCAAGCTGCTCGCTGATGAAAGGGAAGCCAAGAAAGAGCTGTGAGAGTGAGGAGAGGATGGAAGCCTTTAGGTTCTCCATTCAATCCAAGAACAGAGTGGGAGAGCTGGGAAGGATAACTGGTTTGCTTAGAGGGTAAGATATGACATTTAATACATTCTTCAGAAGTGCAATGTTTAAAGAGGTGACCAGGTTGACTGTGTGACCATGAGTATGAGTGGATGAAGTTGAATGAAAATGATGATCAATGTAGTTGAGAAAGTCTAATAATGGTGAGTATTTTAGGATATAGTTGTGATTTAAAATTTCAGGTGTGGGTCAGTCGGAGTTTGCTGTTGCTGACATGGTTGACATGTTTGTTTTACTACTGCCACCAGCGGGAGGAGATGAGTTGCAGGTAATTATTTTTATTTTTTTCCCCAAAAATGCAAAATGTATATTTCTGAAAATAAAAATTTCCAATGTTGTGTTTTTGTAAACTAAGTTGATAATGGTTTAGAAAATGAAACATCATTCATGTTGGCTAAAATACCTGAAACAAAGGTAGATTCTCTATATTTTTTCCTAACTTACAGGAATAGAATATATGACCTTGAGAATGTAAAATTATGCAACATAATTTTTTCCATCTGTAACATGACTAAAATACATGGATTGCTCCACTCAGAAGAGACCATTGTTGCATAGATGTTGTTAGTACACTTGATTCAAAAGTTCTGGGGCTAGTGGGATCCCATTATCATAGTTTATATGTTGTACAACGGGATTCTTACTCTCCTCCTGCACTGCGGTTCTGGCACTACTACCCAAAGTTAGTGCAGACTTCATAGGGTGAGGGCATAGTCCTCCACAAGCCTCCTCTCACTTCAGACACTAGCTGCAAGCTCCAGGGTTCCCAGGCCACCCATACCTCTGACCAACTGGCTATAAATTTGAGAGTTCCCATTATCCCTTAGATGTAGTAATTCACTAGAGCAGTGGTCCCCAACCTTTTTGGCACCAGGGACTGGTTTCATAGAAGACAATTTTCCATAGACTGGGAGTAAGAGGGCATGTTTTCGGGGTGAAACTGTTCCACCTCAGATCATCAGGCATCAATTAGGTTCTCATAAGGAGTGCACAACCTAGATCCCTAGCATGCATAGTTCACAATAGAGTTTGCTCTTCTGTGAGAATCAGATGTTGCCTCTGGTCTAACAGGGCAGAGCTCAGGCAGTAATGCTCACCCGCCTGCTGCCCGCCTGCTGTGAGGACCAGTTCCTCCGTGGCCTGGGGGTTGGGGACCCCTGCACTAGGGTGACTCAGAGAACTCAGGAAAGCATTATATTACAATTGCAATGTGCTTATAAAGGAGACAAATCAGGACCATCCAAATGAAGAGACACATAAGAACTCTGGGAGAGCCCAAATACAAAGCTTCTGTGTCCTCAAGACACATTTCTCTCCTGGCATATTGATGTGTGTCACCAACCAGAAGGCTCCCCTGAGCTTTAGTATCCCAAGTTTTTCTTGGGGTTTCATTATGTAGGCATGATTGATTGAATAATTGAACTTGATTTCTAGCCCCTGTCCCCTCCCTGGAAGTTGGGTTGATATCACATGGCATAAAACCCCAACCCTCTAATCACATGATAGGTCTTTCTGCCATGGTCAGTCCCCCATCCTGAGTGATCTCATTGCATAAACTCAGGTATAGCCCCAGGCACCTCCCATGATTAACAGACATTCCTGTTACTCAGGAAATTCTGGGAATTTAGAACTTAAAAGATTACCTCCCAGAAACTCAAAGACCAGACAAATTTTTTCCTTTTTTTTTTTTCAGAGACAGGGTCTCACTCTGTTTCCCAGGCTGGAATGCAGTGGTGTAATTATAACTCACTGTAACCTTGAACTCCTGGGCTCAAGTGATCGTCCTACCTCAGCCTCCCAAGTAGCTGGGACTACAGCCATGTGCAACCACTCTCAGCTAATTTTTGTAATTTTTTTTTTTCCTACAGATGAAGTCTTGCTTTGTTGCCCGAGTTGGTCTTGAACTCTTGACCTCAGGCAATTCTTGTGCCTCGGCCTCCTTAAGTGCTGGGATTACTGGTGTGAGCCACCACACCTAGCCCAGACAAATTATTTGTTATACAATGCTTCTGTTTCAATTTTATAATTCTAAAACACAGTGATTGCAGATCATGGCTGCTTATTTAGAAGCATTAACTATTAGAATTTCATAATTGAAAGTTTTGTTTAAAAATATTTGAAATTTTAATCTTATGTAGAAAAACCTGTATGTACTAAATAAGGTTTGACTTTTGGATTTCATCCTTTATTTTTAATATTTTTATGTGACATAATTTGAATTAAGAGATTGAGGTTTGTCCACGCAAAGCTGAAAGAAGAAAAATACAAAGTATAAAAAGAAATAATAATAAAAAAAGAGATTGATGTGTTTGTAGACATCAGGTTATTTTTCCTCAAATGCAAATTGAAAATAAAATGCTATATACATTTAAGAAAAATTTCAAAGACTTTTTTCTGGAAATGCAGATGTTAATGATAGGTGTGTTTTCTTTTTTTTTTTTTTCTTTTTTTTTTTTTATTATTATACTTTAAGTTCTAGGGTACATGTGCATAACGTGCAGGTTTGTTACATATGTATACTTATGCCATGTTGGTGTGCTGCACCCATCAACTCGTCAGCACCCATCAATTCATCATTTAGATCATGTATAACTCCCCAATGCAATCCCTCCCTCCTCCTCCCTCCCCATGATAGGCCCCAGTGTGTGATGTTCCCCTTCCCGAGTCCAAGTGATCTCATTGTTCAGTTCCCACCTATGAGTGAGAACATGCGGTGTTTGGTTTTCTCTTCTTGTGATAGTTTGCTAAGAATGATGGTTTCCAGCTGCATCCATGTCCCTACAAAGGACGCAAACTCATCCTTTTTTATGGCTGCATAGTATTCCATGGTGTATATGTGCCACATTTTCTTAATCCAGTCTGTCACAGATGGACATTTGGGTTGATTCCAAGTCTTTGCTATTGTGAATAGTGCCGCAGTAAACATACGTGTGCATGTGTCTTTGTAGTAGAATAATTTATAATCCTTTGGGTATATACCCAGTAGTGGGATGGCTGGGTCATATGGTACATCTAGTTCTAGATCCTTGAGGAATTGCCATACTGTTTTCCATAATGGTTGAACTAGTTTACAATCCCACCAACAGTGTGGCGTCATGCTACCTGACTTCAAACTATACTACAAGGCTACAGTAACCAAAACAGCATGGTACTGGTACCAAAACAGAGATATAGACCAATGGAACAGAACAGAGTCCTCAGAAATAATACCACACATCTACAGCCATCTGATCTTTGACAAACCTGAGAGAAACAAGAAATGGGGAAAGGAATCCCTATTTAATAAATGGTGCTGGGAAAATTGGCTAGCCATAAGTAGAAAACTGAAACTGGATCCTTTCCTTACCCCTTATACGAAGATTAATTCAAGATGGATTAGAGACTTAAATGTTAGACCTAATACCATAAAAACCCTAGAAGAAAATCTAGGTAGTACCATTCAGGACATAGGCATGGGCAAGGACTTCATGTCTAAAACACCAAAAGCAACGGCAGCAAAAGCCAAAATTGACAAATGGGAACTAATTAAACTAAAGAGCTTCTGCACAGCAAAAGAAACTACCATCAGAGTGAACAGGCAACCTACAGAATGGGAGAAAATTTTTGCAACCTACTCATCTGACAAAGGGCTAATATCCAGAATCTACAAAGAACTCAAACAAATATACAAGAAAAAACAACCCCATCAAAAAGTGGGGAAAGGATATGAACAGACATTTCTCAAAAGAAGACATTCATACAGCCAACAGACAGATGAAAAAATGCTCATCATCACTCGCCATCAGAGAAATGCAAATCAAAACCACAATGAGATACCATCTCACACCAGTTAGAATGGCAATCATTAAGAAGTCAGGAAACAACAGGTGTTGGAGAGGATGTGGAGAAATAGGTGTGTTTTCTTTTTAAGCACCTTACTGATGGATGGTTTTGCCTCCTGCAGTGTTAGCTCATGAGAAGCAGATTCCATCACGAGACAATGTGAACTCTCCTGCCACTCAATCTTGTTGTGACTTGATGTATTTACCCTAATTCTGAATGTATTTCAACATGTGAGTCTCTAAATTTGGAAGAGATATTACAGACAACTTCTATAATTCCAACAGCCAATGCTTTTGAGTGATTTCTGTCAAGTAATGGTGATTCTTGGTATCCAGGGCTTAGGAGGATACAGATGAAAAGTTAATGAAATGTATGACTTTCAAAATCTTAGCATTGACTAGTTTTCCCATTTTTATGTTGGTTGTCATTAAATGTTTCTGATATCTTTAGGGTATCAAAAGGGGTATAATCGAGATGGCAGATCTGGTAGCTGTAACTAAATCTGATGGAGATTTGATTGTGCCAGCTCGAAGGATACAAGCAGAGTATGTGAGTGCACTGAAATTACTCCGCAAACGTTCACAAGTCTGGAAACCAAAGGTAAGCTTGCTTGCATTCTGTATCTTTCACTCTGAATGGATTGTGTACATTAGAAGACAGGATGTAAGTCCCAAACTAGACGTATAATCAATCTTGCTTCTATGTGAAGATTATAGTTTTAAAAATCATGACAAAGCCAGAGTGTGTAGTCATGATTTTAAATATAATCCTTTAACCACTAGATGTCAAAAGCTAGAGCAGAGATGATAGATGTGATTGTAATACTTGATTTGAGCCATTTGGAAGTGATAGCAAATCCATTCTGAAAGGAACCGTCCTTAAGATTATGGAGCAGTTAATGATTTGATTATCTATGTTGGAATTTCAGTAAGAGAGAAAAGGCTTGTGATGGCGATACCTCCATTCCCATTATGTTTGTTGGGTGCCATTTTTAGTAGGGAAAAAAATTTTAATCCTGTAATAAGTGAGGCAGTAATATTGATGTGGGCCTCTTTATCTGTAGACAGACACTATGTTGTTAAAGAATAAGCTGCAATCATTATAATGAGAATAATGATGACTTAATGTCATATCCCAGTTTTTCCCAATCATGTTGTCTGTATTGAGTCTGGAGCCATCTTATATATACATGCAGATGTCAGATGCCCAGCTCTTCCACTTACTAAATCAGGCAAATTTGACAGAGGGAATTAGGCTATTTCTCAACCTACCTTCATTTTCTGGCACTCAGGCCTCAGGGGAACCTACCTGGCATTGCCCTTGTCACAAGTCCTCTATGATGCCCCTGACCATCTGAGCAATTAAAATAAAATAAATTAAAACAAATCTCTGGATTTAAAATTTGACCTTGAATCAGTGTTTTATTTCTGCTATGCACTTAGTAATCCTAGGTATGTTATGTCAGAATATATATTGGTATGTTTACTTTGACACAGCAATAAAATCTCCTTCTTGTCAATTGCCTATTTCTGTAGACTATAAGAATTAACTGGCAGGTATCACAGTCCCCATGAAAATGTTTTCTATCATTTTAAGTGAGATGGTCTGGTTCTTCCCTTTTCAATAGGTAATTCGTATTTCTGCCAGAAGTGGAGAGGGGATCTCTGAAATGTGGGATAAAATGAAAGATTTCCAGAACCTAATGCTTGCCAGTGGGGAACTGACTGCCAAACGACGGAAGCAACAGAAAGTTTGGATGTGGAATCTCATTCAGGAAAGTGTGTTAGAGCATTTCAGGACCCATCCCACAGTCCGGGAACAGATTCCACTTCTGGAACAAAAGGTTCTCACTGGGGCCCTGTCCCCAGGACTAGCAGCAGACTTCTTGTTAAAAGCTTTTAAAAGCGGAGATTATTAAAATTCATCCTGTATAATAATTTTACATATCGTTTCATAAAGTATTGTAATAGAAAAATCACTTGTATGCTTATATTTTCAGTAATCATTGCATGGTGCTCTTGTCTTCTTTGTGACCCATGCTTGAAAACTTGAAGGAAGTTAGATATGAATGGCAAAAGTTAGGCAGTATTTATAAGGTACCTGTTGTACGTTACTGATTTCTGTTTCATTCTCTTCTTATACCCTGGCATGGTGGCCTGTAGGGTAGTTTCTTCTTATTAGTCAACAACATAAAAAGCTAAGGAGAGCAGAAAATATCTTGTACTTTAAAATGCTTACTTTGATTCCATATTATCTGAATTTCCAGAGAAGATGTAAACAAGAGTGACCACATTTTTAGAGTCCTTCTTGAAGCCAGAATGACACACAGTGGGTTACTAAGAGCCGCAAATCATAATTGACATTTAGTGTACCAGATTATTCTAAGAATTTCTGAAATCACCATGTACATGAGTAATGAAACAACTGGAATAATGTGATGATGTGAACACAATTTTAAAGTCTGCTTGTCTGGATTTGCAGGGAGCCTTCCCCCACCCCCCGACACGATAGGTAAGAGAGCAAAAGGGAACTGGGAAAATCAGCTACAGATAAAATGGGTGATTAATCCCCAGTTCTTGGACCCATTATATTTGTAGCCCATTGGAGTAAACCCCTAAAAGACGAAGTGAGGTCAGAATGATTCAAGGATTGTTCAGTTTGAAGACTACCAAAGGCTTTTGCTTCCTTGGCCATTTCACTTCATTTTAGTATTTTAAAAATCTTTTTTCTTGATGGTGAATAAGTTTTGTCCTACGGAGGAAGCATAGCACAGTGATTAAGAGCTTGGGCTCTGTAGTTGGACTATGTGGGTTTAAACTTTAAACCCAGATCAATCATACATTAGCTGTATGAGCTAATCTCTTTAAGCTTCCATTTCCTCCCTGGTAAAATGAAATTGGTGAATAACTTTCTAAGGTTAGTGAAGATTAAATGAAATAATGTGGGAGAATTATTTAACTGTCATGATGGTGTATAGGAAATACTCAAAGGCTGCTTACTAGCATTATTACATTAAAGTTGTGGGTACCTGAAACTGTACAAACCTGATGTATAATTTCATTTTTCTCTCATGGTCTTGTTACTACCATCATACTCTTGACATTTTAGTATATTTTATGATTATCTTTGAAGAACCCTTTCTAGTTAATTCTTTGAATATATTTTATACTTATTTGATGGTAGTTGTAACTATGTATGTTTGAATAAAATTTCTAACCATAAAATTTCTCCATTGCACAAAAAGCCTTTATAGAAGTTTCTGACATATTCTATTCTGAACCCTGTAGAATATTTTATGTAGTATAGGAGCTTGCATTGTTACTTACTGTACTGGTTCCTATGTGAAATCAAATCTCTTGAGCATTATTTTAACAAACATCCCTTTACACTTTTTGGAAAGATTTTTAGTACTCCATTGGCATAGCTATTTCATAAAAGTTTAGGAGAAACTTTGAAAGGTTGTCCAGTTGACTTTTCTGATTTTAGAAAGGACCACCATGAAACTACCCTATCAGACAAAACACTGGTTTTTAGAAACCTGAGATAAGGAATTTTATAATTTTCCTGAGTAAGCTGTTACAGGGAATAACAAATCTATTGCCATATGTGGCACAGTGTAAGTAATGCTGGAGCACACATACTGCATTGTAAAGAAGGTAGGAAAGGTGGGGGACTTCTGTTAGCTTTAATTTTAAGGCTAAAGCATTTCTTCTCAGTTTGAACTACTTTTAAATGTTATAAATGTCATCATAAAAATCATTAGAAAACTCGCTTCTCCTTATGTTGTCATTGTACCATTGGGTATGGTATAGAGACCAATTTCTAAGAGATTTTTACCTCTGTTTCTGTTATTTGCTATACTGGAGGTAATATAATAATAATGAAATGTAGCCTTTTTTTTCAACTCAGAAATCCTATTCCCTCTCCCCATCTGTGATTATATTGTACTGGACTTCTGACTTGGTCAAAAGCATAGGTTTTGACTTACATACATGTGGGGGCCGATCTCAGCTCTATCACTAACTAGCTATATGATCTCTGGCAAGTTTTTTCTCTATATGCACTAGTTTCTTTATCTGTAAAATTAAGATAATAGCTACTTTACAGGGTTGGAAGTATTAATTTAGAAATTATACAGTGCTTAGCACTCAATAATTGGCAGGTGGTGGTGTAAATATTTTACATAGATATTTGTGATAGTTCTTTGTTCTCTAAAACAGACTAATATTAATTTCAGATTAGCCAAGCTACTTAATTTCTCTGTGCCTCAGTTTCCTCACTATTAAATGGGGATGACAATAGTATCCACCTAGAGCAGGACTGTTTTAGTATTACATATAATCCTTAGATATAAGTGCTGATGAAGTTTGGATATTTGTCCCCACCCAAATCTCATGTTGAAATGTAATCCCCGGTCTTGGAGGTGGAGCCTGGTGGGAGGTGTGTGGATTAGATCATATCTCTCATGAATGACTTGGGCTATCCTTTGGGTGGTAAGTGAGCTCTTGCTCTGAGTTCATGCAAGATCTAGATCTGGTCATTTAAAAGAGTGTGGCACCTCCCCATCCCCTACTCTCACTTGCTCCTACTTTCATCATATGACATGCCTGCTCCCCTTTCACCTTCTGCCATGATTGTAAGCTTCCTGAGGCCTCCCTAGAAGCTGAGCAGATGCCAGCACCATGCTTCCTGTCATCTGTAGAACCATGAGCCAATTAAACATCTTTTCTTTATAAATTTATAAATTACCCACTCGCAGGTATTTATAGAAAGAACAGCCTAATACAAGTGCTAAATACATATTTGACAATAAACGGCAGTTATCGCTTAGAACTGTTATGAGGATTAAGTGAGTTACAGTGTCCATTCATCTCAAAAAGATAATTCTGAAAAAAATTTCATAGGTTCACTTTGCCTTGTCAAGAATATAATTACCAGGCTGGGCATGGTGGCTCGCACCTGTAATCCCAGCACTTTGGGAGGCCAAGGCGGGTGGATCACGAGATCAGGAAATTGAGACCATCCTGGCTAAAACGGTGAAACCCTGTCTCTACTAAAAATACAAAAAATTAGCTGGGCGTAGTGGCAGGTGCCTGTAGTCCCAGCTACTCGGGAGGCTGAGGCAGGAGAATGGCATGTACCCAGAAGACAGAGCTTGCAGTGAGCCAAGATCATGCCACTGCACTCCAGCCTGGGCGACAGAGTGAGACTCCATCTCAAAAAAAAAAAAAAAAATATATATATATATATATATATATATTTACCATTAACTTCTGTAGATAGGAAAAAAAATGTGCCGAGCTCTGAAACTGGCAGACATTTTGCTAAAACAATATCAAATCTCATTAAAATGATGACAGTTATTTCAATAGTTGACATTTGCTATCCCAACACAACCTAACAAGACATTTTCTCTTCACAATCACTCAATCATATGGCCATTTACCTGCTTTCCCTAAACTTTTATAGCTATTGCCCAGTGTACACTGAAGACAACAGTTAACAAACAACATATGTATGATAATTTATGTAGTTGAACCTCTAATGCCCCCCCCAAAAAAAACCACAGGAAAAATTAGTGAAAATCATTCAAACATTGTGCTCACCAGGTAGACTGCCATCAGAGAAGTCATAATGCTACTGCTAAAAACTAGTAAACTACTAGTAAACTGAGAAGACAGAAGTAACTCCTGTGATCTATAAGTTTGTGCAGATGGTGGAGCTTTGCTGCTCCTAAAGCCTGGGAAGTGCAAATGTGGCTTCGTTAAAGCAAATGCTTCCCACGCCAGACTTTATGAAACTCCTCCTAAAGCTGAATTCTTACCCAAGTGGACATATGTTAGGGTGCCATTGTAATTCAGGTAGAGTGTCAGAGTGTTGACCGGTACCAACAGTAGATGTTCTAAACATTAGTGTTATTCAGATAACACTACAAAACTGATGAACATGTCAAAACTTTAAAAGGAACAATCAGAAAAACTCTTTAACAAATGTTTTTCTTTCTATAGTGTTTTAATTTATTTTTCTAAATTTTAAAATTTACTAAATTTATGAACATGTTTATCCCACTTGAGATGAATACTTAGTTCCTGTCCCATGAAGCTTCTGTAGATTTGCTTTGTCATTTGTGGTATGTTTGATAACAAAAATGTTAGTGGCACAAAAGCAGTTATATTGAATGCTTTTGTTTTAGAGAAAATTTCACTCTGTACTAGAAAATGTAGATGATGTGAGTCAAAGTTCATTAATATTTACCCGAAAATTTGTGTATAAAGGTGACCTTGGGGCAGTTTATTTTGCTTAGCCCCCTCAGCTTCTTGATAGAATGAGGTGAGGGCCTATGTAAGTCAGTAAACTCTTCTGTTGGTAAGGTCAAAGGCTTAATCAAAATTAATTATGCTTTTAACTAACACAGAAGAAATCATGTGACCTCATTCTCAAAGCTCGTAACATCTACCTGGCCAATCTTGAGATGTGGATAGAATTCTTTTTTTTTTTTTTTCAATTTTTACAATAATTTTTGACACGTTGAAGCTGTGCATGTTTATGGGGGCACAGTTTGGTGTTTCAATACATGTATATGTTGTGTAATGATCAAATTGGAGTACTTAGCATATCTATCGTCTCATGCATTTATCATTTCTTTGTGGTGAGAACATTTAAAAATCCTCTTCTCTAGCTATTCCGTAATATATACTGCCTTACTGTTGCAAACCATAGTCACCCTACTGTGCAATAGAACACCAGCACTTATTCCTCCTATCTAGTTGTAATTTTGTACCCATTGACCGCCCCCCCCCCCCCCCCCGCTTCCTTCCTTCTGCTCTCCCCTCCCCAGTCTCTGGTAACCATGGTTCTGTTCCCTATGAGATAAAACTTTTTTTAGATTCCACATGAGTGGGATCATGCAGTATTATTTCTTTTTCTGTGTCTGGTTTATTTTCCTACACATAATGTCCTCCAGGTTCATCCATGTTGTTGCATGGTGTTAATCTTAGCATGACAGTATAGCCATTTATAGGGCTCATACTTCACTGCCAAATCTTGTTATATGTGGAACCCAGCTATTTCAAGGATCAGTGTTCTCTTATAAAGCCACATTAGCATTTACACCCAGATTTTGCTGACTCAGAATTCCATTGCATGCAAGATCTCAGTCCCCTGAAGAGTCCTCTCCCCAACTATTTTTGGAAGTCTCAGGGGTTTCCTCACTGATTCACAAACAAGTTCACACTCTTGGGTGCAGCCTACTCGTGCCAGGCTTCTGTTGGGCCTCCACTATTTCTAATGCTGCTGTTCCTGTAGGAGAATGCTGCCTTGCTTAGATGTTCCCAAACTGTGAAACACTTAAGTTGCCAAAATAGTGCTGTGTTTCCAGGGTACAGCTTCTTTGCCTCTCTTCCAGTAGGGGCCAGTGCATTGTTCTGGGATAGGAACCAACTACTACCATCTCTTATTGTCCTCAGGTCTCCTGTCTTTTCCCCCAGCACCTAAGTACACACCTCTGCAGACAGCTTACCCCACACAAGCCCACTTTTCAAAATGTAAATCAACTCCTGCAAAGGATGCCTGGGTAGTTGGCTGTCCTTCCTTTTCTGGTAGTATCACCTTTGGCTGAATCATGACCTCCCAGCTTCACATGTGGATATGATTGCTAATTCTGTCAACCCCTCAAAAAAGGTATCACCCCCATTTTACAGAAAAAGAAACTGAGCATCAGGGATACTAGGAAATTAATCAAAGTTCACCATTTCTAAATGTGATGCATCATATACATTAGATTCAAACATTACTATTTTCCAAGTTGCTCAAAGCACTCTATGAACCTCATTCTTTCTATAAGACAGTTCAGTGACAGATGTTATCTTCAATTATAGATACCACTGTGGTATAGAGTAATTAAGGAATTTGTACATGACTCAGACGATAAGATCCTGCTCAGTGTTTTAACTTTAAGGCCTTTCTTCTACAACCTAATATCCTTGATTTTGCTTTTGTGGAGAACACACCTCAAGGTATTTTTTTCCCAGTAGAATTTTTTGCTTATGTTTAAGGATAATATTTTAGACGTTCAAACCCAACCAAACAGAAACCCTTAATATCAGCTTCTGTATTAGCCCAACTTTTGGCTAGAAATGACAGAAATCTACTAGCTTGGGAAAGAGAGTAACATACTGGATCATCTAATCATACAAGGAGAAGAGTAGGAGTACAGTAAACTTCACAGACACAAATGATGCTGGGGATTTTCCCCGCCTTTTCTCCTCTGTGTATTGACTTCATTCTCCTGGGTTCCTCCACATAGCTGGAGATGTGGCAACAGCAGCACTTAGGTCCACAGGAAGGATTTCCCCTATCTCCATAGACCTAATTCTGAAAGTCTCAGGGGAGCATTCTCACTGGTCTGCCTGACAGGTCGTAGGTCCATCTCCATGGCCAGGGATGTGGGTTCTATGATTGATAGGAATTGAGGAAAGATCATTTCCCCAAAACAAGAGGTTTGATAGTCACAGAATCAAATAGGATGCCAGGCAGACAAAACAGATGTCTATTACAGATACTTTAATCTGTTTTGGAGTAAAGTGAGATATAAGTATTATTGATTGGTGTCTTATATTAAAAGATTCAATCTTCATGAAAAGGTTTAATTACCTAATTATCGGTAATACAGTTGACCCTTGAACCATATGAATTTGAACTGTGTGGGTCTATTTACATGCTGATTTTCTTACACCTCTGCCACCCCTGGGACAGCAAGACCAGCCACCCCTCTTTTTCCTCCTTCAGCCTACTCAATGTGAAGATGACAAGGATGAAGACCTTCATGACGATCCGCTACCACTTAATGAGGGATCAATGTATTTTCTCTTAACATTTTCTTTCCTCTAACTTTATAGTAACAATACAGTATATAATACACATAACATACAAAATATATGTTAATCAACTGTTGGTGTTATCAGTAAGGCCTCTGATCAACAGTAAGCTATTAGTAAGCTTTTTACAGAGTCAAAAGTTATATGTGGATTTTTGACTGTGTGGGGTTTCAGCGCCCAACCTCCATGTTGTTCAAGGGTCAACTCTATACCCACTGAAACACGCACAAGTGAGGTTCATATTGTCAGCTGTCATATATTTGAACTTTTGTGACAATAACACCCTTATTTATTAGAAATATCCTTCCCCAATCCAGTTTTACAAGTAAAATATTTTTCTTTTATCCCTCCCATACTAACTTAATACTTACCTTTCCTAACAGTGAAGATGCATCTGCAAACAAAGGATCAATAGCTTCAAGAGTAATGGTTAAAGCAGGATATCTTTTTTGTATTATTTCTTTTATGTCTAGCTAATTAATAAGGGATTTTAAGAGTTATTTTAGCCTAACCAGCCCCTTTGAACAGTTGAGGCAGGCAATACGTTTCAAACACAGGTCTTTTGATTGTGTGGTTGACCTACTCAAGCCAACTCTAGAGAAAAAATGGTTTATTTTAAATATAGAGAATCTCATGAAAATCCAAGGACAGGAATCAAAATTTAGCCTTGAAGAATGGAGGCAATAAGGATTCCATTTTAAACTGATATATAAAGAACTTGAAAATCACCACTTCATCCTTACCACAAGAAATGCTGGCAAAACTGAAAAGGACTTTTGGACCCGTAGGAAACCACTAGACCGAAATCTGGAGACAGGTGCACCCAGACAGTCACAGCCGAGATCTGCCTATCCAGAGCGGAAACCACTGGAGCCATGAACTATTAGATTATTTTGAAAAATTAAGTGATTATTTTGAAGAATTGGGAGGCTGAGTTTGGACTAGTGCAAAAGTGAGAAACTCCTGGACGTTGCGGTCTTAGGGGAATCCCCACAGTTTTACGGAGTTTACTTCCAAGAACAGTGTTGTCACAGTGGAGATTCAACCAAAAAAAAAAAAAAAAAAAACCTCTCATGGCTCTGGCAGGAGGAGGAAAAGAGAAATCATTATGTAATAAGCCCAGAGCCTTCTCATAGGCCTACTCTCCAGGAGAAAAGACTGTCTGAGCTTTTTCCCAGCTGGGATGATGGCATTCCTTCCACTCCATTCCCAGCTGATGCTTTTTTCTAACCTAAAAGAGGGAGGGGAACATAGTCAACAGGAGTCAGGGCTTGGGGCAACTAGATTAAAAACTCGGTAGCCAGTGAATGGAGAAGACAGTGGGAATAGGGGAAATCTATACCACTGGAAAAACACTTGTGAAGTCACAGCCCAGAAGCACAAGACCAATTAAAAGACTGATATTTAATTTTAAGATTATAAGACCCTTAAACCTTGCCATCATACCATCAGGGCTTTAATATTGTAACAGTGGATTACAGTTGTAAGAGCTGCCAGACACAGACTCTCTCTGAGGAGGAGTACTTAGGGAAGCCTCAAGAGGAAAGACAAAAACAAGGACATGAGGAATTTGAAGGCTCTAGTACCTGCACCTATCGCAAATATTAAAAACAGCTCAACTCCTAGCCAGACTAATTGCATCCTCACACTAAAAGCCTGTTTATTTCAGTGTCTGTTACCCAATAACATGTATTCATTTCAATAAAGGAATTACAAGGTATGCCAAGAAGCAAGAAAAGACATAATATGAAGAGACAAAGCAATCATCAGAACAAGACTCAGATATGGCATAGATGTTGGAATTATCAAACAGGGAATTAAAAATAACTGATTAATATACTAAGAGATCTAATGGAAAAATAGACAACATACAACAACTGATAGGTAATGTAAACAGAGAGATGGAGACTTTATGAAGGAATCAAAAGGAAACACTAGGAATTTCTGAAACTAACAAAAATTTAAAAAGCCTTCAATGAGCTCCTCAGTAGACTCGACATGGCCAAGGAAAAAGATCAGTGAGCTTAAAATGAGCCATTAGAAATTCATAAACTTAAATGCAAGATAAAAAAGAATAAAAGCCTGGAACAGAATATTCAAGAACTGTTGGAAAATTCCCAAAGATACACAATTATGGAATACTAAAAGGAGAGAAAAGAAGAAATGTTTGAAGTAATGATGCCTGAAAACTATTCGAAATTAATGACAGACACTAAACCACAGATCCAGAAAACTCTGAACACTAAACAGGATAAATAAACAACAACAACAAACCCACACATAACCATATATTTGAACTGCAGAAAACCAGACAAAAAGAATGCAGGCCATTCTCACGTGAACCAGAAAGTCTCAGTCATGATACTTCTCTCTGTCTTGTCCCTGCACCATTCTAGATTTTAACTCTTTCATAATTGTTTTTTATATGGACTATCAAGGGCCTTTCTAGCTTAAATTTTATATCATTACCTTAGAGCTTTAGGTTCCAGTTTAGCACTTTACAGTTTATTGGTTCCAGATTTTGGATTCCTGACAGAAATCTTCTGGTGGCAACAGCGTCACTGAGGAATCTACGGGTAGGTTTCCCAGAATCAGTTGCTCACCTCAATCTGCATTTCAGGAGGTGGGATAATAAAGCATAAATATGGTTCCTGTTTATTCATGAAGAACCGTTTGGAAAGCACTTTTTCTTGGGGTCAGTGGGTAAAACAGGCCGTGATGTGTACTTCCACCACAGAATAATAGGTAGATCAGTGAATTCCAGAGGAGTGAACTAACTGATTTAAGCAGCCAGTATGACTTACAGTCAAACCTACCTCTCCTAGCTAGCGTTTACTCAGTGATCTCTCTGTGACATGGATTAGAAACAATTTGTTAAGAAAAATGTTTGGACTTTTTGTTTTTTGAGACAGGGTCTTGCTCTGTTGCACAGACTTGAAGCGCAATGGCACCATCACAGCTCATTGCAGCCTCAACCTCCTGGGCTCAAGCAATCCTCCCACCTCAACCTTCTGAGTAGCTGGGATTACAAGTGCATACCACCATGCCTGGCTAAATTTTTGTTTATTTTTAGTAGAGACAGGGTTTGGCCATGTTGGTCTTGATCTCCTGGACTCAAGTGATCCACCTGCCTTGGCCTCCCAAAGTCCTGGTATCACAGGCATGAGTCACCGTGCCTGGCCTTTTTTTTTTTTTTTTTTTTCCATTTGTGGAAAAAAGACACAACATAGCCAGGGTGCAGTGGCTCACACCTGTAATCTTGGCACTTTGGGAGGCAAAGGTGGGAGAATCACTTGAGGCCACAGTTCGAGACCAGCCTGGACAACATGGCAAGAGCCCATCTATACACAAGATAAAGTAAAAATTAGTCTGGATGTGGTGGCTCATGCCTGTAGTCCCAGCAACTTGGGAGGATGAAGTGGGGAGTATGGCTTGAGCCCAGGAGTTTGAGGCTGCAGTGAAATATGATCTCTGGACTACACTACAACCTGGACAACAAAGCAAGACTCTAGAAAACAAACACACAAACAATGTAACATTCATGCTTTCAATTTCCAAGTATACAAGAACATCAACCACATGCATATTGTGCAATAGATGCCCAGAACCACCCCCACCCTGCATGACTGAAATGCTATAGCCACTGAACAAACTTCCCACTGCTTTCTTCCCCCAGCCCTTGGCAACCACCATTCTATTTTCTATTTCTATGAGTTTGACTATTTTAACCACCTCATATAAGTGGAATCATGCAGTATTTGTCTTTTGTGACTGGCTTATTTCATTTAGAATAACATCCTCTAGGTTCATCCATGTTGTGACCTATGACAAGATTTCATTTTTTGAGGCTGAATAATATTTCATTGTTTGTCCATACCACATTTTCTTTATCCTTTTATCTGTCAATAAACAGGTTGCTTTCACCTCTTGACTGTCGTGAATGGTGCTACAAATGTGAATAATGCTGGGTGTGCAAATGCATCTTTGAAACCTTATCTTTGACTCTTTTGGATATATACCTAGAAGTGGAATTGCTGGATGTATTACTCTGTTCTCACGCTGCTATAAATAACTGCCCAAGACTGGCTAATTTATAAAGGAAAAAGGTTTAATTGACTCGCAGTCTCACATGGCTGGGGAGGCCTCAGGAAACTTACAATCGTGGCGGAAGGGAAACCAAACGCATCTCTCTTCACATGATGGCAGCAAGGAGAAGTGCCGGGCAAAGAAGGAAAAGCCCCTTATAAAACCATCAGATCTTGTGAGAACTCACTCACTATCACAAGAACAGCAGCATGAGGGTAACCACTTCCATGATTCAATTACCTCCTACGAGGACCCTTCCAGGACACATGGGGATTATGGGAACTACAATTCAAAATGAGATTTGAGAGGGGACATAGCCAAACCATATCACTGGATCAATATAGTAGTTCTATTTTTAATTTTTGAGGAACCTCCATACTGTTTTGCATAATGGCTGCATCATTTTACATTCCCAACAGTGTACCAGGATTCCAGTTTCCTCACATTCTCACCTACAGTTTCTGTAACTTTTTTTTTTTTTTTTTTTGAGACGGAGTTTCACTCTTGTTGCCCAGGCTGGAGTGCAATGGCACGATATCGGCTCACTGCAACCTCTGCCTCCCGGGTTCAAGCGATTCTCCTGCCTCGGCCTCCCAAGTAGCTGGGATTATAGGTGCCCACCACCATGCCTGGCTAATTTTGTATTTTTTGTAGAGACGGGGTTTCTCCATGTTGGTCAGACTGGTCTCGAACTCCTGACCTCAGGTGATCCGCCTGCCTCGGCTTCCCGAAGTGCTGGAATTACATGCATGAGCCACCACGCCTGGCCCACTTTCTGTAACTCTTACCATTACTTTCTGTTTTGGTAGTGGCTATCCTAAAGGGTGTGAGGTGATATCTCACTGATGGCTTTGACTTATATTTCCCTGATGATTAGTAATGTTGAGCATGTTTTTGTATGCTTAATGCCCATTTATATATCTTCTTTGGATAAATGTCTGTTTAAGTCCTTTGCTCATTTGTTAATCAAGTTATTGGTTTTTTGTTATAAAGTTGTAGAAGTTCTTTATATATTCTGAATATTAACCCCTTATCAGATATATGGTTTGCACATAGACCTTTAAGTTATTATTATTATTATTCCCGCTCTTCCCTTATAAAGTTATCAGTCTATTTAATTCTAGAAATGTCATTGTTTCCTAGAGATCTGCTACACGTACTACATCTTTATTCCACATCAAGAATCTGAGAAATCACATTACCTCTTTTGCAAAACCAGTGGTGTTACTGTTTCCAGAAACTTTCTTCCCACAAGCTCCAGTCACTTGGGGCTCTTAAAATAATAGAGGACACAAAAACCATTTTTCTCAATGGATCCCAGAACATTTTATTGCCTGTCATATATTATTGCTGTTGTTATGCCTTGATTGTGTCCCTCCTCCAAAAAAATATGTTGAATTCTAACCTCCAGTACCTCAGAGTATGATCTTATTTGGGAATAAGGTTGTTGCAGATGTAATTAGTTAAGATGCAGTGATGCTGGAGTAGGGTGGGCCTCTAATCCAGTAGGACTGGTGTCCTTGTAGGAAGGCAACATGTGGCAAAGAAACCCAGGGAAAATGTCATGTGATGATGAAGGCAGAGATTGGAGTGATGCAGCCGGCTGCCAGTCAAAGAACACCAAAGACTGCCAGCAAACACCAAAACTAGGAAGAGGCAAAGGAGGATTCCCCTATAGGTTTCAGAGGGAGCATGGCCTGGCCACCACCTTGCTTTCAGACTTTCAGCCTCCACAACTGAGAGATAATAAATTTCTGTTGTTTTACGCCATCTAGTTTGTGGTACTTTTTAATGGCAGCCTTTTTGCTTCTGTTTATATTCCACAATTTATACCGTATCTTGGCCTTAAGTTCAGTATTGGGCTTTGACTATTCCAAATACTTAAATAGACATTTTTCCAAAGAAGGTATACAAATGGCCAATAAGCATACAGAAAGATGCTCAACATTACTAATCATCAGAAAAATGTAAGTCAAAGCCACAGTGAGATATTGAGATGTCACCTCACACCCTTTGGGATAGCCATTACCAAAACAGAAAGTAATGGTAACAGTTACAGAAAGTGTTGGTAAGGATGTGAAGAAATCGGAACCCTGGGGAACTAATACAGCTGTCAAACTATCTGAGCCTGCCTCAGAGAGAGAAACCTCTACAAAGATTTTCTCCCTGCCAATCCCCACTGCCCAAATAAGAATATATTCTTTCACCTCCTGATTCTGCTTCCCTGAGCACCTTGGAAATCCATAAAATGAAAGGAACACATGAGATTCCCGGTGTTTCTCTTATCCGGGTACTTTGCTTCCTTTTATAGCCCATGATTTATACCACATCTTGGCCTTAAATTCAGTATTGGGCTTTGAATATTCCAAATACCTAAATCTTACAAGTCTGAGAGGTTGAGTTCCCTTATAAGAGGGACTCAGGAAATTTTAGAGACACTCTAAAAAAATTAGCGATGAGCAACAGAAAAGCCATTATGAAATGTTTGGCCACTCAAGCTATTCTGCCTCGAGGAGATAATGTCTGACACTCACCAGAGAGTGGGTAAAAGGCATAGTATATAAACTGTTCTGCTATTATAAAACTCATTTCAGTTCTATTCAACTTTTTATAATGTGCATTCACCTTCTCTAGCATCAAGCTCTATTACATGGCATTTACATTACAATTTAGCTCAAAATAATATCTTAATAATTTGCTCAAAAATTGTCTCAAAACAACAACAGATATTTCACTACACATAATTTACCTATTTTCCAATATCAAGAAAGTATACCCAGGGAAATTTGTATGCTGTTTATGCTGCCTTTTTACACAGTTTTCTGCTTAAATGGCTCTTGATTAGTGAATTAATCCTAAGCAGGGTGGCAGGAGGAAATGTCATTGGTATAGAGTATATTATTCAAATGTATTTGTAGAAAGTAGACCAGGCCGGGCGTGGTGGCTCACGCCTGTAATCTCAGCACTTTGAGAGGCTGAGGTGGGCAGATCACTGGAGGTCAGAAGTTCGAGACCAGACTGGCCAACGTGGTGAAACCCTGTCTCTACTAAAAATACAAAAATTAGCCGTGCGTGGTGGCAGGCATCTGTAATCCCAGCTACTCAGGAGGTTGAGGCAGGAGAGTTGCTTGAACCTGGGAGGCAGAGGTTGCAGTGAGTGGCGATCGTGTCACTGCACTCCGGCCTGAGCAACAGAGCGAGACTCCATATCAAAAAAAGAGAAAGTAGATCAGTATGGCAGGAAATAATAAATGATGCTGTTCAGTGGCCCAAGGCAGATGCACGATAAATATTTATTGAATGAATGGATGAATGAACAAATTCTGAGCAAAGTTAATATGTAGACACAGAGACAAAGAGACAAAGCCATAGATTAAACAGTCCCTTCAAAGAGTGACAAATCAAAGGGCAGTAATATATTGAATTAATACAGTTTTCAAAATACCCTAAAATGGCATTTGTCAGGATACCCACATTTTTGTAGAACAAAACATTGCATCTCTTAGCTCAAAGCATCTTTCAGTGTACCTCTGGAAATTCAGAAACAGGTATGTAAATACCAGTGCACATTATAAATCTGCCACCATGCAGACTAAATGTCCAAAGGATATTGGGTGAAGTATTAACCTTAGTCGTTCTAGGATCGTCTGTTCCCAGGTCTTGGTACATCCTTCTGTGCATCCTTAAACTTTTGGATCCCAAATCAGCACATAGTGAGAAAAGAGACAAGGAGAGTCAAACTTGGATATGTATTTGACTAAGCCACCAACATAGGCAAATAAGCTCCCCATGGTAAATAGGGAGGGAATGAAGGGTCTGTCTGTTAAACTTCAAGAAGATTTATCATCTGGTCTCTGTTCACCAACATTCATACATTACCTATTTTAGCAACTTTATTTCATGGCTTTCTCTACCCTCTAACATGAGGTTCTGGGGAGAATTCAACTTATTTAAAGCTATGAGGAGTTCATCTATCTATTATTTGTCTTCAAGCATTGAGAAACTGTAATTCACTAGGATTAATTCCTCTTTAACAGAGAACTTTTTTGGACTCCAGTTAGCAAATATGCCATGGGTGATAGCCTTCTAGAATATTTCCTCTGAGTTTGAATAATTTCTGGGGTTGTAGGGTTTTGCATGTTAATATTTAATTGATAATATTTGATGTATGGTTCTTAAACTTGGTTTCAGAATCTTCAAAGTATTTCAGTGATGCATGTAACAAGAGACTGTACACTTCTTTCCTGTAAACAAGTCTACAGACCTCAGCGTGGGAACACAAGGCAATTTGCATTAAAAATAAATAAAGAATGTCATTCTTTGGTCTTTCTCTGCAGGACTTATTTATTAGGTCACGATTAGGAGCTTCTTTGAATATGAAATCCAGTCACATATGGGTTGTCAGATGCTTTTGGACTGTTCTAAGAAAAAGGGGAAAAGTCAGCAAGTTGGGACCAGAGAAAGCCAGGGCAGAGAGAGGTGGAGGGTGACAGATAGATGGAGTATTCACTAGGCAAGAGTCCAGACTCCGCAGCCGTGTTGCCTGAGTTTCAACCCCAGTTCTACTGCTTCCTAGCAATGTGACTTTGGGTAAACTTTTTATGGATCAGTTTCTTCCTCTGCAAAATGAGGGCAATAATGGTGCCTTTCTCATAGCATTGCTGTGAGGATTAAATGAATGTTAAAGTCTAAGAAACTTGCCTGGGAAGTGTAAGTAATCTGCTTCTATATTTATCTATTATTATTATTATTATTATTATTATATACATGAGACTCAGGTTAAACAAGAATACTTTTAAATATATTTTAAGACATCCTTCTGAATGACTTTTGCTTTTCCCAATAATGTTTTGCATGTAACAGACTGAGATTGGTGTACAAGCAGAATTGTATAGGACTGGCTTACTTTTATACTACAGGAAAGATGGGCCAGCTCCACTTGTGAGTCAACTTTCCCCACTCCCTCCCTGGGTGACCTGACAAAATCAGCTATTACTACATGCTGTTTATCTCAGGGTTACCACTAGGAAATGCATGAAGCCTTGACCATTATTATGAATCTTTTTTTTTTTTTTTTTTTTAAGACAGGATCTCGCTCTGTCACCCAAGCTGGAGTGCAGTGGCCTGATCTCAGCTCTCTGCAGCCTCGAGCTCCCAGGTTCAGGTGATCCTCCCACCTCATTTCCCCGAGTAGCTGGGACTACAGGCATGCACCACCATGCCCCGCTAATTTTCGTGTTTTTTTGTAGAGAGGGGGCTTTGCCATGTTACCCAGGCTGGTCTTTAACTCCTGGGCTCATGCGATCCGCCCACCTTGGCCTCCCAAAGTGCTGAGATTACAGGCATAAGCCACTGTGTTCGGCTTTGATTATTTTTTAGCTTCAATTATTATGAGCCCTTTGGCTTATTTGCCTGAGAGTGTGTGGCACAGTTTGTGGACTATTTCATCGCAGGTGTTTATGAGTAGACAGGGTTTCCCTGAAAAAGAGCAACCATTCAAGTTTCCTCATATGTATACCTTGGTCTTTTCCTCCGTGGACTCATATTCTTTCCAGCCTATTTTCCTATTCTCTATTCCCCACCCATTTTTACACACACACACACACACACACACACACACACACAAGAACTGTATACCTTATTTTCTCCTTCCTCTGATTACTGGACCCAGAACTAAAAGGAAAGAAAGTTTAAGAAGTATCATATTGGATTGAATTGATTCCAATCTCTATGCCTTGGAGGATTTTTTCCCTCAAGGCCTAGACTCCAGAAGAAAGTGGAAAAGTAAATGCAAGCCCAAAAGATTTTTTGCAAGATTTGAGTGATTGATTATGATATGGCTTGGATATTTGTCCCCTCCAAATCTCAGGTTGAAATGTGATCCCCAAAGTTGGAGGTCAGGCATCCAGGGAGGTGTTTGGGTCATGGGAGCAGATCCCTCATGAATGGCTTAGAGTCTGCCCTGCCATAATCAGTTCACAAGGTATCTGGTTGTTGAAAATAGTCTGGGACCTACCCCCGCTTCTTTCTCTTGCTCCTTGTCTCATCATGTGATGTGCTTGCTCTCCCTTCCACTTCCACCATGAGTGAAGCTTCCTGAAGCCTCACCAGAAGGAGATGCCAGCACTATGCTTCTTGTACAGTCTGCAGAACCACGAGCCAATTAAGTCTCTTTTCTTTATAAATTACTCAGCCTCAGGTATTCCTTTATATAAAGGCTATAAAATAGCCTCATACAGATTATATGTTGATACATTCAATTTACTTTAATTTTTGTAAATAACATTTTGACTCTGATTTTAAGCACCTATATTCATTGTAAAAATTTTTTAAAAATAAAAGAATATAGGATGTAAAAATCATGTGTATTTTTCCATTCAGCTAAAATAAGTATTAACATTTATATATAACCTTCTAGGCCTTTTCTTCTAAAATACACACACACACACACACACACACACACACTTTTTATTAAGTGAAATTGGGTTCACAACATATACACTGTTGATCACCAGTTTCAGTTTTCAAACAGTAAACAGAACCAAAAATAAATTTCAGGAAAGCAATGAAAAAAGATCCTTCCTTTTGGTCTTTTCCTCACTAATTTTATCAATTTCCTTTTCCTGTTCCTTGCAGTTTCCCCTTCTTTTATTTCCATCAAGTCTTATTGCAACTGGTTCCTTGTATCCCGTGTCTTTTAAGCCATCTACTACTCAGTTTTTGATAAGTTCCTAAAAATTTCCAAATCACACAGTTCGTCGGCAAGTATGAAGAAATTATCCAAGATCAAGGACTAAGAATGAATACTATTATAATTGACAGACTCAAACAGTTATTCACTGTTAACTCCTTCTGTGTACTCATTAAGGTGCGTAGCCACACTCATCCAAATATCAGAACTTAGCACCTTGTGGGGAGGAGATGGATTCAGTCTGAGATGGAAATTTCAGCTTCCTTGGGGTTTTCTCCTCAAGGGAATTCTGCTTTCTCTGGTCTTTATCTGGTATCTTCCTAGGTTTTGTCTTGTGATGGTATCAATAAGCTTCTGCCTTCACAGGATATAGCCTGACGTATCTAGTCCGTGGTGATAGAAATTGAAATAGTGGTTACCAGATGTGTTTTGTGCATGTGTATGTGTGTGTACATGTGTGTGTGTGCATGTTTGTGTGCGTGCACGTGCACACGTGTGCATGTGTGTGTGTGTGCTGTTTTAACTGGAAAGGGACACAGAGCAACATTTTAACATGCTGAATATGGGTCATAGTTACACGGGTAAGGACATATGTAAAATATATGTGTGTACTTTGCTGTTTGATGTTATCTCTAAATTTTATTTAACAAAATATGGCTTGACCCACCCTTTTAGCAGGCTGTCAGTACTTTAAGCTAGTGATCTAGTCAAGATCTAGCAACTTTCAGAAACTGCAGACCAGCCATTGTGTCAGCTATAGAGACTTCTGGCCTTTCCTGTTACTGGGTTCTTCTATAGAATAGAAATCCTCAGAGATGCTTCTGACAAAAGGAGTTTTGTGGTCAAATAAGTTTAAGAAATGCTGCATAATCTAGGCCACTTTGCAAGATGCACAATGCAAACAGACCTTAAAGGCTCTGAGAAGTCTTACAACAAAAAACATGTTTATCCCAAATTGTTCTAAACTTACTTACCATGAAACCCTTTTCATTAATACCTATTGATATCTCATTAGAATAATCAGCTGATGTTCAGAGAGAAGCCTAGTCAGTGCCAGGTCACCAAAGGCTCCCATGCACCAGGTGAAATGAACACCCCCTGCTAGTTTTATTTGGTATGAGGTCACTCAGTAAGCTTCTATTTTCACGAAATCATGCTCACAACCCAGAGTCTGTTGTCACAGTGCTCTTGATTTTTTTATCATACTTAACACACTGATGAATAAACAATACAGCTTGCCATAAATAAGTTACAAAAGGGAAGATTTTAGTGCAGATTTTCCAACCTGGAAGTCAGACCATACAAGTCAGTGTCCGTGAGAAGGAAAGTATCTGATAAAACGTCAGAACAAAGAATGATCATGAGGTCCTCTAGAATTATTATAGATTAAACACTTATGATAATAAATTCAATTAGTCTGTTCACTTATTCTCTCATTTGAAGTACAATTTATTATTTTATTTTGTTTTTATTTTATTTTTTGAGACAGTCTCACTCTGTCACACAGGCTGGAGTGCAGTGGTATGATCTCGGCTCACTGCAACCTCCACCTCCCGGGTTCAAGCGATTCTCCTGCCTCAGCCTCCTGAGTAGCTGGGATTACAGGTGCACACCACCACGCCCAGCTAATTTTTTGTATTTTAATAGAGACATGGTTTCACCATGTTGCCCAGGCTGGTCACAAACTCCTGAGCTCAGGCAATCCGCCCGCCTCGGCCTCCCAAAGTGCTAGGATTACAGGTGTGAGCCACCGTGACCAGCCAGTACAATTTATTTTTAACAGATTTGTTCAACATCTAGTGGACTGCTGAACTAAGTCATAATTCCATCTAAACCCAAGAGTAGACATTTTCCTTAAGTTTGGCTACTTTTGGTTTTTGAGATTATAATTGTTAAAATGATATCATAACTGATTATGGGAAAAATAAAATATTATAGAGGCAGGAAAGTGATAACCAAGCACACTGATACTATAATGCATTTTCAAAAGACCTTATTTTATTCCATATTCATTTATAGATTAACACACACTTTGAGAAGAAAATTTTTAAATTTTTTTACAAATAATCTTCACAATTTTGTCTATTTATTTTCCTGTCTTAAAACAATACATGCTGCTGGCAGAGTTTTCCTCAAGCAGCCACTACCTGATAATGAATGGGTTAGAAAGACCTGGACAGCCCAGTGTTCCTTTCTCTCCTTCACTCTTTATCTTCATGGTCTTTTTTTAAAAAATAGAGGTAGGGTTTTACTCTGTTGGCCAGGCTGGACTCAAACTCTTAGGCTCAAGTGCTCCTCCCATCTCAGCCTCCTAAGTAACTGGGACTACAGGTGTGTGCCACCACCCCTGGCTTCTGTCATCTTTTTATCTAATCTGGATTTCTCCAAAAAGTCTTCATCTCCATGATAAAAAGCAGCTAAGCCTGCCAACATCTGCCTAATTCTTTTTCTAGGGCAAATGTGCTTATGTTCCAAATTTCAACATTTTAAGGAAGAAACCATAAGGAAACATACTAACAAGTATTTGCAAATAATCTCATACTCAGAGAAACATACCGTATAGTGTGTCAGCCTGACTTTAAAAGACTTTAAATTCAATCCCTGGAGCAGGGTCTGTCACCTGCATTCAAAGACCAATTGTAGCAGAATCATGTAACAATATAAAAATGCAGATCCCTGGGCTTTACCTCAGACCTACAGTCTCTGAAGATAGAGCTGAGAGTTCTGCCGGTTTAATGGGCCCTATTCGTGCTGATTAAATCATCTATCGAAATTCTTTTTTTCAGCACTTAATGATAGCTCCACTTGCAGAGTTGCTAATTGGCACTTCTGATTGGGGTGAAGCGGGGAATGTACATGGCATCTGTGTTTATAAAGAATACCGAGCGTTACTTGAATGAGCACTGGGGGTTGAGAACTACTGCACCAACAGTTAATTTAAAAAAAGAACAAACAACCGTGCGCAGTGGCTCACACCTGTAATCCCAGCACTTTGGGAGGCTAAGGCAGGTGGATCACAAGGTCAAGAGATCGAGACCATCCTGGCTAACACGGTGAAACCCCATCTCTACTAAAAATACAACAAATTAGCCCGGCGCAGTGGCGGGTGCCTGTAGTCCCAGCTACTCGGGAGGCTGAGGCAGGTGAGTGGTGTGAACCCGGGAGGTGGAGCTTACAGTGAGCCAAGATTGTGCCACTGCACTCCAGCCTAGGCAACAGAGCGAAACTCTGGCTCAAAAAAAAAAAAAAAAAAAAAAAAAAAAAAAAAAAAAAATGAACAAACGTTGAGAAAGTAATTTCATTTTGATTTGCCAATGAATTGCTTTTTAATCTGGAGAAGTGAAGATGGGCAAACATAATAATCAGATTTACAGTAATTATTAGTGAAGGATGGAGGGATTCAAGTGAATAGAAGATCAAATGCTATGACTTCTCAATGTAAAAAAGTTCATAGTGGCATTTCTATGACTTTAATACCTTAATTCTCTCTCTCTCTCTCTCTCTATCTCTCTGTCTCTCTCTCTCTCCCTTTTTAAAGAGAAAATGTGCTTTTTAAGCATTTCAATAGTTTTTGGGGAACAGGTGGTTTTTGGTTACGTGGATAAGTTCTTTAGCGGTGATTTCCGAGATTTTGGTGCACTCATCACCTGAGCAGTATACACTGTGCCCAATGTATCATCTTTTATCCCTCACCTGGCTCCCACCATTGCCCCAGAGTCCCCAAAGTCCATTATATAATTCTTATGTTTTTGCGTCCTCATAGGTTAGTTCCCACTTATGAGTGAGAACATACGACGTTTGGTTTTCCATTCCTTAGTTACTTCACTTAGAATAATGGCCTCCAACTCCATCCAGGTTGCAGTAAATGTCATTACTTCGTTCTTTTTTATGGTTGGGTAGTATTCCCTGGTATCTATATATACCACATTTTCTTTATCTACTGTTTGGTTAATGGGCGTGTACTGGTTCCATATTTTTGCAATTGCAAATTGTGCTGCTATAAACATGCGTGTGCACGTGTCATTTTCATATAATGACTTCTTTTCCTCTGGGTAGATATCCAATACTGGGATTTCTGGATCAAATGGTAGTTCTACTTTTAGTTAAGGAATCTCCATACTGTTTTCCATAGTGGTTGAACTAGTTTACATTCCTACTAGCAGTATAAAAGTGTTCCTTTTTCACCACATCCATGCCAACATCTATTATTTTTTTGTTTTTAAGTTATGGCCATTCTTGCAGGAGTAAGGTGATACCTTATTTTGATTTGCATTTCTCTGATAATTAGTGATGTTGAGCATTTTTTCATATGTTTGTTGACCATTTGTATATCTCCTTTTGAGAATTGCTTATTCATATGCTCAGTCTACTTTTTGCTGGGATTATTTGTTTTTTTCTTGCTGATTTGTTTGAGTTCCTTGTCGATTCTGGATAGTCCTTTGTCTAGAACAAAGGACTTTGTTGCAAACTTTGCATGGTTTGCAAATATTTTCTCCCACTCTGTGGGTTGTCTATTTACTCTGCTGATTATATCTTTTGCTGTGCAGAAGCTTTTTAGTTTCATTAGGTCCCATCTGCTTAACTTTGTTTCTGTTGCATTTGCTTTTGAGTTCTTGGTCATGAAGTCTATGCCTAAGCCAATGTCTAGAAGAGTTTTTCCTGTGTTATCTTCTAGAATTGTTATGGTTTCAGGTCTTAGATTTAAGTCTTTGATCCATCTTGAGTTGATTTTTTTATAAGGTGAGAGACGAAGATCTAGTTTCGTTCTTCTACACGCGACTTGCCAATTATCCCAGTACCATTTGTTGAATAGGGTGTCCTTTCCCCACTTTATGTTTTTGTTTGCTTTGTTGAAGATCAGTTGGCTATAAGTGTTTGGCTTTATTTCTGGGTTCTCTATTCTGTTCCATTGGTCTATGTGGCTATTTTTATACCAGTACCATGCTGTTTTAGTAAGTATAGCCTTGTAGTATACTTTTAAGATGGGTAATGTGATGCTTCCAGATTTGTTCATTTTGCTTAGCCTTGCTTGGTTACACAGACTTTTTTTTATTCCATGTGAATTTTAGAATTGTTTTTCTACTTCTGTGAAGAATGATGATGGCATTTTGATGGAAATTGCATTGAATTTATAGATTGCTTTTGTCAATATGGTCATTTTCACAATATTAATTCCACCCATCCATGAGCAAGGGATGTTTTTCCATTTGTTTGTGTTATATATGACTTCTTTCAACAGTGTTTTGTAGTTTTCTTTGTAGAGATTTTTTTTTTTCTTTTTTTGAGGTGGAGTCTCACTCTGTCACCCAGGCTGGAGTGCAGTGGCACGATTTCGGCTAACTGCAAGCTCCGCCTCCCAGGTTCACACCATTCTCCTGCCTCAGTCTCCTGAGTAGCTGGGACTACAGGTGCCCGCCACCACGCCCAGCTAATTTTTTGTATTTTTTAGTAGAGATGGGGTTTCACCATGTTAGTCAGGATGGTCTCAATCTCCTGACCTTGTGATCTGCCTACCTTGACCCCCCAAAGTGCTGAGTTACAGGCGTGAGCCACCGTGCCCATCCTCCTTGTAGAGATCTTCCGTCTCCTTTGTTAGGTGTATTCCTAAGTATTTTATTTATTTATTTCTTTTTGCAACTGTTATAAAAAGGGTTGAGTTCTTGATTTGATTCTCAGCTTGGTTGTTGTTGGTGTGTGACAGTGCTACTGATTTGCGTACATTGATTTTGTATCCTGAAACTTTACTGAATTCATTTATTAGATCTAGAAGCTTTTTGGATAAGTCTTTAGGATTTTCTAGGTATATGATCATGTCATCAGTGAACAGCAACTGTTTGACTTCCTCTTTACTGATCTGGATGTCCTTTATTTCTTTCTCTTGTCTGATTGCTCTGGCTAGGCCTTCCAGTACTATGTTGAATAGAAGTAGTGAAAGTAGGCATCCTTTTCTTTTTCCAGTTCTCAGGAGGAATGCTTTCAACTTTTCCCCATTCAGTATAATGTTGGCTGTGGGTTTTTCATAGATGGCTTTTAATATTTTGAGGTTTGTCCCTTCTTGCCAATTCTGCCTCAAGTTTTAATCCTAAAGGGATGCTGGATTTTGTCAAAAGTTTTTTCTGCATCCATGACCTTAATTCTTAACCCTGGCTGCTCTTTAGAATCCTCCAGGATTAAGCTTTAAACAAATAGTGATGCCTGGGCCCTACTCCACAACAACTAAATCAGAATCTCTGTGGTGGGGGCCTGGAGTCCTGCTTATTTTAACAGCTTCCAGGGTGACTCTAGTGTGCAGCCAGCCAGAGCACCACTACTCTGTGACATATGAGAAGCTGTTGAGTCACCTGCTATTGTTGACATTACAGGCAGTTCATGTTCTCTTCCAGACACTTGGAGGTCTTTAGGATAAGTGAATGCTTGGCACTGTTTTTTCCTCTCATTTCCACTTCTTGAACCACCATCATTAGGAATTACTGCTTTATTTGTGATAGCAGTAAAATACAAATAATTTTGCCACCTGCTTTCTTGCCAGAATTATGAAGCAGCATATTTCTTAGCGCAAAATCCAGAAAGTTATATAACTTACAAATTTATTAGTTAAAATTTACCTCCCTTGGGAGGCAAGTGGGTAGCATTTGTGGAATTTTGTGATCTGTTGCTTGGCAACTATATCTAAGACAGTTAAGCTTCTGCACTCTGTGAACTGTTGAGTCACAAAGTTTGGTGAGCCCAGTCAATTGCTTCCTGCTACTAGAAGGAAATTAATTCTTCATTATGCAGAGGACTTGACAAGTTTTCATCTAGGGCAGGCCATTCGTAGTTATGTCACACTTCTTCTACTTGACTCCACAAATTCTTCTGCCCTTTAGCCCTCTTACTTCTCAAGAGTTTGATCTGATCAGACGCAAGGCTGGAGCATCTTGGCAGGATGAAACACGATGGTCAGATTCTTCCATGACAACATACATAGGCAGTTACCGGAAAAAACAACTGGACAAGTCCACATGCAGCCAATTTTCTTTTAGGGCAGGACAGCATCAGCCTGAGTGTAAACAGTAAGATTTATTTGTAATTTGCACCTGGATATATCATTATAAATAGACAAGAGTGCTCTCAGAAGAAAGATGTATTGTAGACCCTGAGAGACTTCATAGACTTTAACCCTCTATATTTTCTTTTGTAAATGTCAGCAGGAAGAAGAGCTAAATGTCAGTGACCAGCTGAAATTATGATCCTATTCTCTATTTAGTATTCCTAAAATTATATATAACTGCCTACTCCTGAAAGGATATGGATATGAATATTTGATTAAATTTTGGGTATTTGGGGTTCTCTTTTCAGCAAAAAGGTGCTCCTGAGAATTTTGCTTTGTTTCTTGTTTGGTTTCTGGCTTTCAGGAGCTTAGAAGTTCCTTCAGAGCAGGAAGAAATTGATGAAATCCTTCCCTATTCCCTACCTGTGGTTATTGCATTTTCTGAGTGTTTACTGCAAGCCAGGCCCTATGATAAGCCCAAAATCAAAAAAATTAATTTCAGTTTATAAAGTGACTGGAACTATAGAAATAAGTAATCAGCACAAAGAAAGGAGATTTTGTGGGTGTCTGGTGAGGGAGGGAGTGTTGTATGTCTGAAGAGAGCTCAGTAAAACAAGTTTCCTCCAAGCTGGTTTGACAGGCAGGCGAGATGGGGAATGGAAAAGCACACTGCATGGAGAAAGAACCATTTAGCCCCAAACACCATCAAGGAGCTGCCAGGAGCTAAGTACATTTGAGAAAGTATAAGTGGGGATGTGGAAAAATATCAGGACTTGTTATTAAATCTATCCATCTGTATATATTAATTGGTAAATATTTTATCCAAATTCTTGGAACCTATTTGATAAGCAGTTGAATTATTAACCTCAACTTCAGATGTGAGCAATAACCCACATAATACCCTGATAAATATTAGTTATATTTCCATCCAGGCCTTTTCAAATCATCAAAACAAGTGCTTAAAGCTAAAATGTCTCAGAAAGACTTCCCAATTGGGTGTCTTGCCTGGTTTAGTGCAACAAACTATAATTTCTGCATTTTAAAAATATCTCTCAAGTGTATTGACACTTAATTAGCTTTGGACATCCCTTTGCTAATTTTGTGATACTTGAGGTTCCTCTTGGCCAGGTAGTGGAGTTGTCTTAGTCCATTTTCTGCTTCTACAACACAATATCACAGACTGGGTAAACTATAAATGACAGAAGTTTATTTAGCCCATGGTTATTGGAGGATGAGAAGTCCAAGAACACGGTACCAGCATCTGGTGAGGATGCAATAAGATGATCATCTTATCGCAGAGGATGAAATGTGGAAGAGAGCACTTGCAACAGAGAGAGATACCGAAACTGAACTTACTTTGTAACAGCCTCCTCTTGAGATAACTAACCTGCTCATATTATTAATCTATTTGTGAAGCTTCCACACTTATGACCCAATCACCTCTTATTAGGCCCTACCTCCCAAAACTATTGCATTGGGGATTAAATTTCTAACACATGAACTTTTGAGTGACACACTCAAACCATAACAGGAGTCTTTAAGCACTGCTGAGGTCCTTTTTGAAAATGGTGTTTGAAAGAAAGGTGGTATCCAAACAGATCCATTTACCAGAGTAGGAAAAAAGGTACTATACTTAATAACTAAAAAAAATGCAGGACTAGGACATCTGTTGAAAATGTATAGAACATCTGTTGAAAATGTACAGAACTTTGAATTTTTTCCTATTCAGAGAGTGATCATTATGTGAATCATTCCAACCAAGGCGGCCTGTGACATTGCAAAACACAAAAGAGCATGGGCTTGTGAGGTTCATCTGTTTTTGGAACCTCAGAAATGTAAATACATTCTTTGCACAACTATTGCTTATTCTATTAGACGCTAAGAAGAAGCAAGTGTTATAAATGAAGATGAAGTACAGATTGAGCTCATTTTGAAAGTACTGATTATATTCTAAATTTGCTTTGTTTTTAATCTTTTTCATGGCTAATTTTAGCCCCAAGGACAAATGTCTTTTTAAGTTCTGAGCAAAAGCTATTTGATTAAAATTCCATAAGGCTATAGAGGGACATTCTACATCACTGTAAAATCAGAATGGTCCAAGGAGAATTATTGGGACAAAACATAAAATGACTGATCATATAAAGTGGGTTAAGTCAGGAAAGTATTAAAATATACAAAACATTATACATTATACTTTTTACTCATCATATTTATTTACCACATACATTGAATATTCATATTGTGTGAGATAGAAAAAATTTGGTAAAAGTCTTGATCATTTGGTTCTGAACCAGTTTTAACTGCAGATATGTAAATTTATAAATGTAGTCCAAAGGATTCTGAATTTGGAGAATGGAGATTAGTGTGATACAGACCTTAAGTTATTATGAAATGTTGTCATCAATCCCAGTTGTCTGCCAAGGTTAAAATAAGGGAAGGGTCACATTTTGGAATTCCTAAGACAGGAATGTGGCTCAAGTATAAATTATTAAGTCTTGATTCTTTCTATATTCAAGACAAGGAATGAAATGGCATACAAATTGGGAAGTAAGAATTAAAACTGTCTTTGTTTGCAGATGACACTATCATCTACATAGAAAATCTGAAAAAATCAGCAAAAAAAAAAAAAAAAAAAAAAAATCCTGGAACTAATAAGCTATTACAGCAAGATTGCAGAATACAATGTTAATATATAAAAAATCAATTATTTTCCTATGTATGAGCAATAAACAAGTGGAATTTTAAATAAAAAACATAATACCATATATATTAGCATCTCCCAAAGTTAAACACTTAGATATAAATCTAACAGAATATGTACAAGATCTATATAAGGAAAACTAAAAAATTCCAATGAAAGAAATCTAAAAAGAACTAAATAAATGTAGAGATTTTTCCATGTCCATGGATAGGAAGACAGTATTATCAAGATGTCACCTCTTCCCAAATTGGTCTAAAGATTAAATGCAATTCTAAGAAAAATCCTAGCCTGTTAGTTTCTGAATATCAACAAACTAATTCTAAAGTTTATATGGACAGGCAAAAGACCAAGAATAACCAACACGATATTGAAGAAGAACATAGAGTTGGAGGACTGACACTACCTAACTTTAATGGTCACTATAAAGCCAAAGTAATCAGGATAGTGTAGTATCGGTGAGAGAATAGATCAATAAAGCAGAATAAAGAACCTAGAAATAGGCCCACACAAATATGGTCAACTGATCTTTGACAAAGAAGCAAAGGCAATACAATGGAGCAAATATTGTTCTTTTCAAAATAGTTCTTTTCAAATAGTGTTGGAACAACTAGACATCCACATGCTGGAAAATTAACTGAGACACAGACCTTATACCATTCACAAAAATTAATTCAAAATGGATCACAAACCTAAATGTAAAATGCAAAACTGTAAAACTCCTAGAAGATAACAGGAGAAACCTTAAATAACTTTGGGTATGGCAATGGCAATGATATTTTAGATACAACACCAAAGATATGATCCATCAGAGAAATAATTGATAAGCTGAATTTCATTAAAATTAAAATATCTGTTCTGAGTAAGACAATATCAAGAGAATGAGAAGACAAACCACAGAGTGGAGGGAAATATTTGCAAAGGACACGTTTGAAATTTTTGTATTTGTAGTAGAGACGGGGTTTCACTATGTTGTCCAGGCTGGTCTCGAACTCCCAACCTCAGGTGATCCGTCTGCCTCGACCTCCCAAAATGCTGGGATTACAGCCATGAGCCACCGCGCCTGGCCATGCATGATACAAACTTTTAATATTTAAATTAAAAGAGGAAATTAAAAAGTTAGTGCTTACCAGTAACAGTTAAAAATGATGTAAAAAATGCCACATACCAGCCTGGGCAGCATAGTGAGACCTCATCTCTACAAAAATAAAAAAAATAGCCAGGTGGTGGTGACACATGCCTGTGGTTCCAGTTACACAGGAGGCTGAGGTGGGAAGATTACTTAAGCCTGGGAGGTGGAGGCTGAAGTAAGTCATGATTGTGCCACTGCACTCCAGTCTGGGTAACAGAGTTAGACCCTGCCTCAAAAAAAAAAAAAAAAAAAAAAAAAATTGGCACCTGCAACATGGCTAAAATAGGTCACATCTCTAAGAAGAAATGTAATCAAAGATGTGCAAGATCTCCACTCAGAAAACTAGAAGACATTCGAGAAAATAGAGGCAATCTAATAGGAGATACAAACCATGTTCATTAATTGAAAGATGATTGATGTGGTTTGGCTCTGTGTCCCACCCAAATCTCATATCCAATTATAATTCCCACTGTTGAGGGAAGGTCTTGGTGGGAGGTAATTGGATTATGTGAGCAGTTTCCCCCATGCTGCTTTTGTGATAGTGAAAGAGTTCTCATGATATCTGATAGTTTAAAAGTGGCAGTTTCCCCTGCATGCTCTCTCTCTCCTGCCACCATGTAAGATGTGCCTTGCTTCGCCTTCGTCTTCTGCCATGATTGTAAGTTTTCTGAGGAGTCTCCAGCCATGTGGAACTGTGAGTCAATTAAACCTCTTTTGTTCATAAATTACCCAGTCTCAGGTAGTATCTTTATAGCAGTGTGAAAATGGACTAATACAAGGATATTGTAAAAATGTCAGTTCTTTCCAAATTGATTTATAGATTTTATACAGTTCCAGTAGGTGTTTTTGTAGAACTTGACACAATGATTCTAAAATTCATGTGGAACTACAAAGAGCCAGGAAATAACTGAGATACTCTCAAAACAAACAAACAAAACAAACAACAACAACAAAAAGGTGAGGGTCTTGTTCTATCAACAACAAACTTACTATAAAGCTTTAGTAGTTGAGGCAGGATGCTTTCATGAAACAAGAATAAACAAAGACCAGTGGAGCAGAATAAAGAGCCAGAAACAGACCCATGCATATACAAATACTTGATTCACAAAAAAACAAAAAACAAACAAACAAACAAAAAAACAGCAGAGCAGCAGAGAAAGGCAATGTTTTCAATTCCAAATAAATTAATTCAGATGAGTTAAATACCAAAGTGTAAAAGGCAAATCAATGAAACCATTAGATGACAATATGGAGAATATCTTGACTATTTCAAGGTTGGCAAAGATTTCTTAAACAAAACACAAAAGCACTAACCGTAAGGAAAAAGTTAGATAAATTTTGAATTACCTTAAAATTAAGTGGTTCTATTCAACAAAATACAATATTAAGGGTGTATAAGGCCGGGCGCGGTGGCTCAAGCCTGTAATCCCAGCACTTTGGGAGGCCGAGACGGGCGGATCATGAGGTCAGGAGATCGAGACCATCCTGGCTAATACGGTGAAACCCCGTCTCTACTAAAAAATACAAAAAACTAGCCGGGCGACGAGGCGGGCGCCTGTAGTCCCAGCTACTCGGGAGGCTGAGACAGGAGAATGGCGTGAACCCGGGAGGCGGAGCTTGCAGTGAGCTGAGATCCGGCCACTGCACTCCAGCCTGGGTGGCAGAGCAAGACTCCGTCTCAAAAAAAAAAAAAAAAAAAAAGGGTGTATAAAAAGGCAAGCCACAGAGAAGAATATATTTTCAACTTAGTGACTGACAAAAGGCATCTATGAGAGATATATGTACTTATATACATATACGTGTATGTATATGAATTTGTAAGAACTCTTACAAATTAATACCAAAAAAACACAACCCACTAGAAAAATAGGAAAGAGACTTCAAAATTAAATCAATAAACTAAGATATCCAAATAACCAATAAACATACCAAAGGTGCTCAACTGCATTAGCAATCATAAAACGCAAATTAAAACTACAAAGAGCTTATGCTAATCACCTTCCAGAAAAGTTAAAATTTAAAAGACCATTAATATTAAGTGTCAACATAGACCAATGGCACAGAATAAAGAACCCAGAAATTAAGCCACACACCTACAGTCAACTGATCTTTGAAAAAGTCAACAAAAATAAAAAAGGGGAAAGGACACACTATTCAATAAGTGGTGCTGGGAAAACTGGCTAACCATATGCAGAAGAAAACTGGACCCTACCTTTCACCATATAAAAAAATTAACTCAAGATGGATTAAAGACTTAAATATAAGACTTCAAACTATAAAATCCTAGAAGAGGCTGGACGCGGTGGCTCAGGCCTGTTATCCCAACACTTTGGGAGGCCTAGGCAGGCGGATCACCTGAGGTCAGGAGTTGAAGACCAGCCTAGCTAACATGGTGAAACCCCATTTCTACTAAAAATACAAAAAAATTAGCTGGACATGGTGGCAGGCACCTGTAATCCCAGCTACTCGGGAGGCTGAGGCAGGAGAATCACTTGAACCCGGGAGGCAGAGGTTGCAGTGAGCTGAGATCGCACCATTGCACTCCAGCTTGGGCAACAAGAGTGAAACTCCATAAAAATAAATAAATAAATAAATAAATAAATAAACAAACAAACAAATAAGCCAGGCGTGGTGGCTCACGCCTGTAATCCCAGCACTTTGTGAGGCCGAGGAGGGCAGATCACGAGGTCAGGAGATTGAGACCATCCTACCTAACATGATGAAAACCCGTATCTACTAAAATACAAAAAATTATCCAGGCATGGTGGCGGGCGCCTGTAGTCCCAGCTACTTGGGAGGCTGAGGCGGGTGAATGGCGTGAACCCGGGAGGCGGAGTTTGCAGAGAGCCAAGATCGAGCCACTGCACTCCAACCCGAGCAACAGAGCTCCGTCTCAAAAAATAAATAAATAAATAAATAAATAAATAAATAATTGTAATAATAATAATAATAATCCTAGAAGAAAACACCTAGGTAACACTCTTCTGGACATTGCCATAGGCAAAGAATTCATGACTAAGTCCTCAAAAGCAAACACAACAGAAACAAAAACTGACAATTGGGACCTAATTAAACAACAGAGCTTCTGCATAGCAAAAGAAACTATCAGTTGAGTAAAGAGACAACTCACAGAATGAGAGAAAATATTTTTAATCTATGCATCCAACAAAGGACTACTCTCTAGAATCCATAAAGAACTTAAATCAACAAGTAAAAACCAACAAACCCATCAAAAAGTATGCAAAGGGCCAGGTGAGTAGCTCACGCCTGTAATCCCAGCACTTTGAAAGGCTGATGCAGGAAGAGGATTGCTCGTCCCAGGAATCTGAGACCAGCCTGGGAACATAGGGAGACCCCATCTCCCCCCAAACCCCCCTAAAAAAGAATTAGCCAGGTGTGGTGGCATGTGCCTATGGTCCTAGCTATTCAGGAGGCTGAGGTGGGAGTATAGGTTGAGCCTGGTAGTTCGAGGCTGCAGCGAGCTATGATCATGCCGCTGCACTCCAGCCTGGGTGACAGAGTGAGACCTTGTCTCAAAAAAAAATTGCACAAAGGACATGAATAGACACTTCTCAAGAGAAGACACAACAAATGGCCAACAAACCTGAAAAAATGCTCAGCATCACTAATCATCAGAGAAATACAAACCAAAACCACAATGAGATACCATCTCACACCAAGCAGAATGGCTGTTAATAAAAAGTCAAAAAATAACAGATGTTGATGAGGTTGGAGAGAAAAGGGAGCATTTAAACACTGTTAGTGGAAATGCAAATTAGTTCAGCTCCTGTGGAAAGTGGTTTGGAGGTTTCTCAAAGAACTGAATATAGAACTACCATTGACCCAGCAAATCCCATTACTGGGTGTATATCCCAAGGAAAGTAAATCATTTCAGCAAAAAGACACATGTGCTCATATGTTCATTGCAGCACTATTCACCATAGCAATGACTTGGAATCAACTTAGGTGCTCATCAATGGTGGATTGGATAAAGAAAATGTGGTATGTATACACTATGGAATACTACACAGCCATGAAAAAGAATAAAATAATGCCCCTTGCAGCAACATGGATGCAGCTGGTAGGTAAATTAATGCAGAAACAGAAAATCAAACACAGCATGTTCTCACTTATAAGTGGGAGCTAAACAGTGGATACACATGGACATAAAAATGGAACAGTAGACACTGAGGACAGAGAGGGAAAGGAGCAAGGGTTGAAAAACTACTTATTGGGTACTAAGTTCACTATTTGAGTGACAGGTTCAATATAAGCCTAAACTTCAGCATCACACAATATACTCATGTAACATACTTGCACATGTACCCCTTGAGTCTTAAAAAAAAGCCTACTAAGTGTTGATAAGGATGCCTAACAATAAGATCTCTCATATACAGCTGATGGGAATGTACGTTGATATCGCGCTTTAGAAAAAGTTTAGTTTTTACCTTCTACAGTTGATTCTACGGATATTGTAGACATAGCAATTCTACTCCAACTGAAATGCGCTTTCACATGTATGTTGAGAGACATGTACAATAATGTTCTTAGCAGTACTTTTCATAATAGCCAAAAAAACTAAAACAAGCAAAATGTAGAATAAGGACTATTCATTGACGGAAGAGTCAACTGTGGTGTAGTCATACAATGGAATACGGTATAGTAATGAATAAGAAAAACTATGGTTCCACTCAATAATCTCACAAACATAATGTTGGGCATTTTGAACCAGGTGACATGCTGTATAATTCTGCTTATATAAAATTCAAAAAAACCCAGCCCAAACCAAACTATAGTTTTTAGTGATAAAATATATTAAGAGAAGCAATGAAGTGGTTCCTGTAGAAGTCGGGAAATTGGCCCAATGACCACCTGTATCAGACCATCTGCCCCAAATCTACTGAACAATAATTACTGGGGATTTAGCTTAAAAATCTACACTTTTAAATTCATACCCCCAGGTGATTCAACTGCTGCTGTTGGTTAGGAGAAGAAAGATGCAGAGTAGGCCACCAACCCCTGTCTCAGGAATGATTAGGGCTGGTTTGTGTGCTGAATACATGTATAGGAATATTTTAGGGCTTGTTAGGCTGATATCAATTCCACTCTACCCCTGCGTCACAGAGTTACAGGTTCCTGAAGCATGAGGACCCTCCTCCTTCAATCAGAGACCCTAAAATAATTACTACCATGTGTTGAATTCTAGAAATTGATGACTTTGTTCATTCCATACAAAATAACCTGTGCTTCCCACCCAGTCCCTGCTTGCTTAGAGTGTCATACTTGGATTCAAGGAAACTGGGATACAGATGTGTTTCAAAGGATGCACACTGCATCTGTGAGTCCCCAAGTTACTCCGCTGATATTAAGTTTTTAGTTTTTTCAGAAACCAACATAATTACTGTAATCTTTCTTATCCCATTCATAGCACTTATCTTATTTCGAAAACAGCTCCCTAGAGAAACACTCATAAATCCCTTTGAAATAATTATGAACGTAATGTTTGAGTTTTTCATGCACAGCAGTTGAAAATGTTACCCTTTTATGACAAATTAGAGAACAAACAAATCACTAAAGACGATAAGAAAGTCCAACTGTAGTTTATTTAATGGCATTGTGGGATTACAGTTGGGAGCATGGAAAGAGTGGAAGAGAACAAACAAATGTTTAAGAAACCAAATAAAAAGATGAATAATTTATATTCCTCTGAGTAAATACCCAGTAATGGGATCACTGGGTAGAATGGTAGTTCTGTTTTTAGCTTTTTGAGGAAATGTCATACTGTTTTCCACAATTGTTGAACTAATTTACCCTCCTACTAACAGTGTACAAGTGTTCTCTTTTCTCTGCAACCTTGCCAGCATCTGTTATTTTTAACTTTTTAGTAACAGCCATTCTGATTGGTATAAGATGGTATCTCATTGTGGTTTTTATTTGCATTTCTCTAATGATCAGTGATAATGAGTTTTTTTCATATGATTTTTGGCCACATGTCTTCTTTTCAAAAGTGTCTGTTTATGTTCCTTGCCCACTTTTTAATGAGATTGTTTGTTTTTTTCTTGCAAATTTGTGTAAGTCCCTTTAGATGCCGGATATTAGACCTTTGTCAGACGCATAGTCTGCAAATATTTTCTCCTCTTCTGTAGGCTGTCTGTTTACTCTGTTAATAGTTTCCTTTGCTGTGCAGAAGCTCTTAAGTTTAACCAGATCCCCTTTGTCAACTTTGGCTTTTGTTGTGATTGCTTTTGGTGTCTGCGTCATGAAATCTTTCTAGAACATAACAACACATGCATGCGAATGTTCACTGCAGCATTATTCACAATAGAAAAGACATAGAATCAACCTAAATGCCCATCGATGACAGGTTGTAAAAAGAAAATGTGGTACGTATACATCATGAAATACTATGCAGTCACAATAAAGAACAAGATCATGTCTTTTGCAGAAACATGGATGGAGCTGGTGGCCATTATCCTTAGCAAACTAATGCAGGAACAGAAAACTAAATATGGCATGTTCTTATTTATAAGTGAGAGTTTAATGATGAGAACACATGGACACAAAGAAGGGAACAATGTGGCCGGGCACAGTAGCTCACACCTGTAATCCCAGCACTTTGGGAGATTGAGGTGGGCAAATCACAAGGTGAAGAGATCGGGATCATCCTGGCCAACATGGTGAAACCCTGTCTCTACTAAAAATACAAAAATTAGCTGGGCTTGATGGTGTGCGCCTGTAGTCCTAGCTACTCAGGAGGCTGAGGCAGGAGAATCACTTGAACCTGGGAGGTGGAGGTTGCAGTGAACCAAGATCATGTCGCTGCACTCCAGCATGGTGACAGAGTGAGACTCTGTCTCAAAAAAAGAATGAAACTACAGACACTGGGGTCTACCAGATGGTGGAGGGTGGGAGGAGGGAGAGGAGCAGAAAAAAATTGCTATCGGGTATTAGACCTAATACCTGGGTGATGAAGTAATCTGTACAACAAACCCCCATTACACAAGTTTATCTAAATAACCTTCACATGTACCCCCAAACCTAAAATGAAAGTTTTAAAAAAAGATAAATGGAAATTCCTGTAAGTCCATAGGCTTCATGTGATTTATAAATCCATAAATTTGTAACTTGTTTCTTCTACTTGCTTTTCTTAGGATGTCATTGCCAAACAGTTCTGCCTGTCATCTTCTCTGCTGGGCTGGTACCCAAGAGACTACAGATGTCAAAGGTAAGTGCAACATGAGAAGTTTCTGGGCCCAGCCCTTTTGCCAGGGTTGCTGTGTTTCTTTCAGGTTCTTTTTTTTCTCTGACTTCACTGAGATATGATTGACAAATAAATACTGTAAAGAAAATGTGGTATGTATACACCATGGAATACTACACAGTCATGAAAAGGAATGAAACTGTGAGTTGTGGCTCACACCTGTAATCCCAGTACTTTGGGAGGCTGAGGTGGGTGGATCACTTGAGGTCACAAGTTCGAGACCAGCCTGGCCAACATGGTGAAACCCGTGTCTACTAAAACCAGAAAAACAATATTAGCTGCGTGTGGTGGCGCATGCCTGTAATCCCAGCTACTCAGGAGGCTGAGGCAGGAGAATCGCTTGAACCCAGGAGGCAGAGCTTGCAGTGAGCTGAGATAGTGCCATTGCACTCCAGCCTGGGTGACAGAGCAAGACTATGTCTTAAAAAAACAAAACAAAACCAACCAACCAACCAAACAAACAAAAACAGACCTACTCTCTTAGCAATTTTTTTTTTTTTAAGACAGGGTCTCACTCTGTTACCCAGGCTGGAGTGCAGTGGTGCGATCTCGGTTCACTGCAACCTTTGCCTCCCAGGTTCAAGTGATTCTCGTGCCTCAGACTCCCAAGTAGCTGGGATTACAGGAGCCTGCCCCTATGCCTGACTAATTTTTGTATTTTTAGTAGAGACGGGATTTCGCCATGTTGGCTATGCTGGTCTCAAATTCCTGACCTCGTGATCTGCCCAACTCGGCCTCCCAGAGTGGTGGGATTACAAGCATAAGCCACCATGCCCGGCTCTCTTAGCAAATTTTAAGTATACATTGTAACTAACCATAGTCACCATAGTGTACATAAGGTCTCCATAAGTATTCATCTTATGACTGAAAGTTTGCACCCTTTGACCAAAAATTCCCCATTTATCTTACCTTACACCTCCTGGTAACCACTGTTCTACTATGCTTCTATAACTTTGACTTTTCAGATTACACATATGAGTGAAATTATGCAGTTTTTGTCTTTCTGTGGCTGAGTAATTTCACTTAGCATAATGTCCTCCAGGTACATCCATGTTGTCACATAGACCAAGATGTCCTTCTCTTTAAAGCTGAATAATTTTCCATTGTATGTATATACCACACTTTCTTTATCCATTCATTGTTGACAGACACATAAGTTGTTTCTAGATCTTTCCTCTTGTGAATAATGCTGTAATGAACACGGGAGTGCAGGTAGCTCTTCAAGGTCGTGATTTTATTTCCTTTGGATATGTAACAGTAGGATTGTTGGATCATACAGTAATTCTATTTTAAACTTTTTCTGAGAACCTCCCAATTAACATTTCCATCAACAGTGGATAAGGGTTTCCTTTTCACACATCTTTGACAACACTTATTTTTTAACTTTTTGATAATAGCCATTCTAACAGGTAGAAGTGATATCTACTTGTGGTTTTGATTTGCATTTCCCTGAATTTAGTGAGGTTGAGAACATTGTTATATACTTTTTGGCCATTTGTATGTGCTATTTGGAAAAATGTCTCTTCAAGTCATTTTCCCATTTTTAAATCAGTTTTTTTTCTGCTATTTAGTTGTATGAGTTTGTATACCGAAAGTATCTGAGACAGGTCTCAATCAATTTAGAAAGTCTATTTTGCCAAGGTTAAGGATACATCTGTGAACAGCCTCTGGATGTCCTGACAACATACGCCCAAGGTTAGGGTAGAGCTTGCTTTTATACGTGTTAGGGAGACACGAGACATCGGTCAATACATGTAAGATGTACATTGGTTCAATCCAGAAAGGCAGGACAACTCAAAGCAGGGCCTACCAGGTCAGAGGCAGATTTAAAGATTTTCTGATTAGCAATTGGTTGAAAGAGATTTTATCTAAAGACCTGGAATAGATTAGAAAGGAATGTCTGGGTTTTGATAAAGGGATCTGGAGACCAAGGTTTTATCATGCAAATGAAGCCTACAGGTAGATTTCAGAGAGAATAGACTGTGTTTCTTATCAGATTTAAAGAGTCTGTTCTATCAGTCTTAAGCTCTCTCTGTTGATGTTTGTGAGGCATGTCTGACACCCAGTTTCCATCAGACCCTGAGCTAGTTTTTCAGGATAATATGAAATGCCCTTGGCTGAGGGGAAGATCCACCAGTCAGTTGGGGGCACATAGAATTTTATTTTTGGTTTACAAGTTCATTATATATTTTGGATATTAACTCCTTATCTGAGAGATGGTTTGCAAATATTTCCCCTTATTCTGTCAGTTTTTATTTCATTGATAGTTTCCTTCCCTGTGCAGAAAGTTTTTAATATAGTTCCGTTTGTTTATTTTTGCTTTAGTAGACTTTGCTATTGATATTATATCCAAAATTCACTACCAAGACCAATGTCAGAAAGCTTTCTCCCTGTGTTGTCTAGGAGTTTCTTGTTTTCAGGTCTTATATTTAACTCTTTAACCTATTTGAGTTGATTTTTGTGTATAGTGTAAGATAAGAGTACAATTTCTTTCTTTTATATGTCGATATCCGGTTTTCTCAGGCCAATTATTGATGAGACTACTGTGGGAGCTATAGGCTCTTGGCTCCCTAAAGCTTTGGTAAAAATCACTGACATGAGGCAGATTGATTAATAGGAGAAAAGGCATAAACATTTATTTAACATACATCCAGGGGAGCCTTCAGAATAAAAGCCCGACTTCCCAATGAGTTACAGAAATGTGTATGTTATCTTGAGGCCACAGTAAAGAATGCAGACTCAGAGAATGTCCAGAAACAGGTAAATCAGGCTTAATGGCAAGGCAGGTTTAGAGAGAGAGAAATGAGGAGGCTTGACTGGCAAAGGTGGCTTTTTTATGTAGATGAAGCCTCCCTCAGAGAGAATAGACGGTAAATGTTTCTTTTCAGATTTTTAAAGGTGTCAGTTCATCTGCCAGAGTTGGAGGAAAAAGTTTTAAATAAATAAATAATAAAGGTGTCAAACTCTCAACCTCTCCTGGATCTGGGGGAAGGCATAGAGAGGGGAGGGGGCATGACTTCATTGATGGAGATTCTCTACAGATGCAAATTTCCCCCACTTAGAATAGCTTCACAAGGCCACTTCTGTCTGTGGCCAAGTAGCAGCCATTTAAAAATATGTCAAAGAAATATATTTTTGGATAAAGTATTTTAGTTTCTTTCACTATTATTTCCCTATTGTGTATTCTTGGTGCTTTTGCTGAAGATTAGCTAACTGTATATGCATGGGTTTATTTCTGGGTTCTCTATTCTTTTTTATTGGTCTATGTGTCTGTTTTTATGCCAGCGCCATGCTCTTTTGATTGCTACAGTTTTCTAATATAATTTGAAATTAGGACAAATGTTTTTTCTTGCTGCTTTCAATATTCTCTTTGCCTTTGATTTTTGAAAGTTTTGTTACTGATGGCAAATCCATACAGGTCTGCAGCGATCGCAATTCTTGCCTCCTCAGAAGAAAGAATTTGACTGAAGGGCATAAGCAGAAGGAGAGACCAAGGCAAGTTTCAGAGCAGGAGTAAAAGTTTATTTAAAAGCTTTAGAGCAGGAACGAGAGAAGGTAAAGCACACTTGGAAGAGGGTGAAGCAGGTGACTTGAGAGATCACCTTGGAAGAGGCTAAAGCGGGCAACTTGAGAGATCAAGTGTGCAGTTTGACCTTTAGCTTGGGGTTTCATACGTTAGCATGCTTCCAAGGCCTTGCATCCCTTCTCCCCTGTTTCTTCCCTTGAGGTGGGCTGTCTGCATGTGCAGTGGCCTGCTAACACTTGAGAGGAGAGCATGCAGTGTGTTTACTGGAGCTGTACACATGCTTATTTGAGGCATTCTTCCCTTACCAGACAAATGTCTTTAGAAGGCCATGTACTAGTTAACTCCACAATTTTGCCTCTTAATGTGTAAGCTTGAGCCCGTTCACCAGACTCCTGAGATCTCGTTGGGATGCTGCTGATCACCAGTTTCAAGAGTTTCTATTTATTGGGAGACTGCCTTTCCTTGGCATCTGCTGTGACCAATTATTATTTTAGAGAGACAGTTAGCAATCACCTGACCATAGCCTGATGGTTGCCTGACATTCCTGTTGTGTGTGTGTGGCAAGGTTGGAGGCTAGGCCATCTCTTGTCCTGCTCATGCCTGACTAACTACCTCCTGTAACATTTCCCCCCTCAAGAGTCCAGTACCCCAATTCTTTGGGGAAAGTGGATGAAGGTCAGTCTTTTGTAACTGATTCCTGCTGACAGAGAGGAGTGGTAGTGATTGTTCTGCAGGTCTTGGCCTCTTGCTAGCTGTCAGGGCAGAGCTGGTTCCATGGGTTGGTGAAAGCAGTATCCAACCAGGTCCAAGAGAGAGGGACAGGATTTTGCCTCTGTCATGTCCCACTAAAAAGCAGTCTAGGGGTCCTCTGTAGAAGGGTGGCTCTTGAATATTGAGAGGACAGTATCCCTCACTGATGATCATTTGGAACTTGATGGCCTGAAGGTGAGAGGCGAGAAATAGGATTATTAGAATTAGAAGAATGCTAAGCCAAAATAAGGGGGTGATGATAGCTCCAAAAAATTCTGAGACTGCCAATATGCTCAGGTAGCTGGTGGCTATAGTTATGCCTGCTAAGACTTGGGTGCATGGGGTTGCTAGCTGATTCCATTGGGTTCTTGGAGTTGCTAGCTGATTCCAATATGTGCCCAGAATTAGAATATTGATCCAGATTTTTACATTACCCATCCATCTTGTGTCTTCTGACCTGCAGCCAGAGATCACTGGTTGGTTCACAGGAATAAGCAGGGTTAATCTAAATTGCAGACAAAAACTCAAAAACTGATGAGACTAGAATCTAATAATAGGTGTACCATAGTTTTTGAAACATAATTTTTTTCTCTCCGGTCCTCAGTTTTATTAAAGACAAATCATGATAGAACTGAATTGTTCACAAAATAAACTTTAGTCTTATTATACTTGGCATGGGTATTTGCATGAAGCACAGTGAGAATAATTATGTGCCATATAGAGTCTTTTTAAAATTGGCTTTAATGAAACTGTTTTCCATAAGGAATTTCAGATAAGACTTTTTTAAAGCCTTAGGTTGGCACCATCAAATACCTGTATGACTTGGGTAAAGTTCTCTCTTCTTATGTTCTCAAGATAACTTGGGGCTTCTAGGCCTGTTATAAAGTGACATTCTTTACTCACCACGAGCCAGGAGCCCTTTACAGGGACTGTGCAGCCAAGGTATGAGGGCAGTTTTCCGAAGGAACTTTTATTGGCTTCATAATTCCATTTTGATTCCTTAAAGAAAAGCATGTCAATGTCAAAGCCTTGGTGAAATAACCAGTTTCTCCAAGTGTGTCCTGTTATAAAAGAAAACAGATTCTTTTCTTCCTGTTTTTCTTTTTTTTTAGATGGAGTCTTGCTCTGTCACCCAGGCTGGAGTGCAGTGGTGCAATCTCAGCTCACTGCAAGCTTCACCTCCCGGGTTCATGCCATCCTCCTGCCTCAGCCTCCTGAGTAGCTGGGACTACAAGGCACCTGCCACCATGCCCAACTAACTTTCTGTATTTTTTAGTAGGGATGGGATTTCACTGTGTTAGCCAGGATGGTCTCGATCTCCTGACCTCGTGATCCACCCGCCTCGGCCTCCCAAAGTGCTGGGATTACAGGCGTTAAGCCACCACGCCTGGCCCATACAAGACACTTTTTAATATAAAAGATGCTTTTTTATATAAAATCTCTTCTTTATAACCTTCTGTGCCTTTAGAACCTTTGAATTCAACAAAAATCATTTTCCTTTCATTAGAAAGTAAAGATTTGTACTGCATGTTGTTTTGCAAGTTCTGTAAAGGGGGAACAAATGAGGAGGTTATTTACATACTGCACTGGAGAAGTTATCCCACCTCAAGAGATTGCTCAGTTAGATTTTTGCTAGTGCTTGTCTGAATAAGTGTGGGTTATTTCTATATCATTGGGTAGGACTGTCCAGGATGCAGTTATTGGTTAAAGATTTAGATAGCTTTCTTAGGAGAAATAGAGCTATTAGAAAGATGAATTCAGGCCGGGAGTGGTGGCTCATGCCTGTAATCCCAGCACTTTGGGAGGCCAAGGCGGGCAGATCACCTGAGGTCGGGAGTTCGAGACCAGCCTGACCAACATGGAGAAACCCCATCTCTATTAAAAATACAAAATTAGCTGAGCATGGTGGCACATGCCTGTAATCCCAGCTACTAGGGAGGCTGAGGCAGGAGAATCGCTTGAACCTGGGAGGTGGAGATTGCGATGAGCTGAGATCATACCATTGCACTCCAGCCTGGGCAACAAGAGTGAAACTCCATCTCAAAAAAAATTTAAAAATAAAAGAAAGATGAATTCAGAGGTCAGATAAATATTAAGCAAGCACCCATCTTGGAAAAAAAATATATTTTTGCCCTAAAGAGGTGTTGGGTATTTAGACATCACCAGGGACTGGTCCCTTAAGTAACATAAAGGGATGTGAATTTTTTCTTTTGGAGGGAGGGGGTGCCATTTCCCCCATTACCTGACAGGATTTGGAGGAAAGTTGCTCAGAGAAGGAGATTAGCATAGAGTAAGCAGCTCTTGAACCCAAAAGGGAAATGTATAATTTTACTTGCCACCTCCAAAGTTGCCCTCAACTTTGTCCTGTTGATGACAGTGTCTGATTTGGAAGCCAGTCAGAGCAGACAGCCCCTTCAGCTCAAGGCCATTAGGAGTTGGGATTCTGTCCCATGGGTGGTTTGGCTCTCAGAGCAGTCTCATTTCCAGAGGCTGACCTTCTGGCAAAAGGGGCAAGCCATGCACATAGCTTTTATCCCACTGGGGCAGTGCCTTCCAGTGCCCTGGCTTCCTGCACCAAAGGTAGTTACCTGGAGAAGTGTCCTTAGGGCAACCTGGAGGGGGCTAGTGGGCTTGCAGAGCAGCCAATACCTCCTTTCCCTTTGTTTCTCCTTTTTCTTGGCTCTGTCCTCCTTACTCTGCTCTCAGTTATGAAAGACTGAAGAGGCTAATCTGAGGACCTCCTTCACAGGGGCACTAGGTTCCAAGGCTGACTTTTGTTATTTCCTCCCCTTTCATTTTTAAGCCAAATAGTATTATGAAGGAAAACTGGTTTCTTGTTTTAAGGTTTGGGGGAATTTTTCCATTTTGGGAGATACAGCCAAGGGGCAGTTCCTGTGATATTGAGACAAGATTACCTGTCTGTGAAGAGAGAACAGAGGAGAAAAAAGTAAAAACAAAGTGTCCCATTTTACTTTCCTGTTATCCCGTATAAGGCATCCCCCATTCGTCCTTAGGGTTCCAGAATGAACCAGTCTTACCATGTACCCTTTGCCTTGGTCCCATCTCATCACAAGTGTGTACTTGAGAACAGAGGAGATGCTGAAGTGAACAGTGGTCTCCTTGTTTATCCTTGGGGTTCCAGAATGAACCAGTCTTATCATGTACTCCTAACCTTGCCTTCGTCTCTGTTCTAATGCTAATCTGTTAGTCTGGGACCAAGCTTTATCTCTGTCCTATGGGTCTCTTGTGCCTACGGTCTTGGGCTGGCCTATATCCTTGTCTCCATGACCTCATAGTGACTCTCACTTGGAGCATTTTAGCAACAAAATCATTATCTTTTCTTAGATTCCCATTTTACATGCTTTTTAAGTAGAAAAGAGGCCTGCTTTTCAGCTAACTGCCTCAAGGGGGCTGGACTTCCCTTCCTTTGAATATGACATTGAAGGTCTTGATGCATGTAGAGAAGAGCATGGAACTGATTAGAGAAATGGAGGCTACAGGAAGAAGTGGGAGGATGTGAGAGGAATACTCATGGGAAGCCTTCATATGCTCACAAAAACAGCAACCCTTGGATTCTAGAGGGAAACGTTTATTTGCCCTCTTGACATAAAGTAGTAACCTCCAGAGAACGTGGGGCTTGGGGCTTGGAGTAAGAACTCACAAATGGCAAGGGAAGAACTTTGCCTCCTTCCCGAGGGATTCTAACTCAAAAAAAGGCAAGTATGTGGGACTTTTAAAGGGCCACAGAGTGAGGCCCTATGCAGGTGGACAAACTGCCTCAAAAGCCACTGAAAAACTTGCCCCTAGAGCGTAACAGGAACAAAAAGCATATGGCAAGTCATAAGTTGCTGGCAGAGCCAGGGTTCCAATTAGTTTGTCTGTCCCCACAATGTGCCAAAAGACAGGGGAAGGGTTGGAAGTCATCCAAGTTGGTAGGGTAAAAACAAGTATAAATCTCAGGGGATACCTGCAAGGAAGCCCATGTCTTTGTTGCCATGCAAATGCAGCCTGCAAGAACATTAATTACAGGGAGTATGTGTTTAAGAAGTCATGTGGCATGCAAAAGTGAAAACAAAGAGGCGGACTTGCCCCCGAGGCAGACAGTCTGGCAGGTGTGCAAGGCCATTTCAGAAAACACACAGAGAAAACAGGAGAATAGGCAGCATAGGGTTTTTTGGGAAAGAGGTAATTTTAGTTGAAAAAGCAGAAGAAACCCCAAGCATTGCATGGGTTTAGGCTTTAGTCCTACCATTCTCATGAGCTCCCTGTTTAGGAGCGCCATTAGTGCTCAGTTCTACTTGATGTGGGCTTCAAGGTCTTTCCCTCCACCACAAGCCACCTGCCAGGGTGAGCTGAGAGATCAGCCAGGAGGAGCACAGACACTTGTGGCTGAGAGGAATCATTCTGGGGGTTGGTTTGTAAGCAGGAGAGTAAAAGGCGAGAACAAAACCATGTAAAGAGGTTGAATGCCTTCAGCTGAAGAAGGCAAGGTGTAGAAGTCTCTTACAACTAGGGAACATATCTGAGTCATGCAGTACCAAAGTATGTTAGCAGTGGAACGTAGTGGAAAGTATGTTAACAGCATAATGTATTTGAGTCATGGCACCAAAGTATGTTACCAACAGCAAATCCATACAGATCTGCAGCAGTCTCAATTCTTGCCTTCTCAAAAGAAAGAATTCAACTCAGGGGTATAAGGCAGAAGGAGAGACAGAGGCAAGTTCTAGAGCAGTAGTGAAAGTCTGTTAAAAGGCTTTAGAGCAGGAATGAAAAGAGGTAAAGTACACTTAGAAGAGGGCCAAGCAGGTGACTTGACAGATCAGATGTGCAGCTTGACATTTTGACTTGGGGTTTTTATATGTTGGTATGCTTCTGGGGTATTATGTTCCTTCTCTCCTGATCCTTCCCTTGGGGTGGGCTGTCTGCATGTGCAGTGGCCTGCTGACGCTTGGGAGGGGAGCATGCACAGTGTGTGCACTGGACTGTACACGTGCTCACTTGAGGCATCCTTCCCTTACCAGTCAAATATCCCTAGAAGGTCGTATACCAGTTAAACTCTGCCGTTTAGACTCTTAATGCGCACTCTTGAGCCCACTTACCCATCTCCTGAAATCTTATCAGGAAGCTGCTGATAACCAGTTTCAGGAGTTTTGGTTTTTTGAGAGACTATTTTTCCCTGGCATTGGTTGTGGCCAATTATTATTTAAGAGAGACAGTTAAGCCCATCTCTCTGACAGTTGCCTGACATTCCTGCTGTGTTTGTGTGGTGGGGGGTGTGGGGTGGGGTGGGGAGCCCTCTCCTGTTCTGCTCATGTCTAACTAGCTATCTACTGTGACAGTTTGATTTAATGTGTCATGGTTGAAGAAAGTAAAGATCACTCGTTGACCATTCAGAGGCAAAACTTATCTGAGGAATTTAGAAGTAATTAGATTTTCCTATTATCTAAAGCTGGCATCTGGTACCAGTCTTCTTTCCCCTAAATTTATAAGTAACTAGAAATTTTATACATCTCCAGAATGCATGCATGTTAAAACTCATTGTGCAACCCTTGCTGACATCAAGGCACCAAAATGTCTACGAATGTAATCATTTATCATAACCTACATGGCTAATATGGTCCAAATTTCCCTTAAAGCTTCTGCTTTAAGGTCCATAAATACCCCTAAGGAAAAATCCACCACAATACACTCAGTCTTCTCTTGTTGAGGTGCCCCACTGCACTCTCCTCCAGTGTTCTATCTAATAAAACTACTTTTCAAATCTATACTGTTGTTGGTAAATTATTCTTACTATCCTGCTGACCACTTTCCATTGCTGGAGCTCTAATACTTCGCCCAACAATGGAAAAGTCACCTTTGGGTTGAATCTCTTTGGGAATTTTTGATCTTCATGCACTTGGCTGTCCATATCTCTCTCCAGGTTTGGGGTGTTTTCGTTCTTTAAATAAGTTTTCCACTTATTTCTCTCTTCTCGTACTTTCTCTCTCTTTTCCTTCTGGTAGTACCATAGTCTGTATATGTATATTAGTTCTCTTGATAGTGTTCCACAAATCCCATGGCCTTTCCTCATTTCTTTTCATTCATTTTTTTCTTCTTTCTCCTCTGACTGGATAGTTTCAAATGATCTGCTTTGAGTTCATAGATTCTTTCTTTTGCTTGATCAAGTTAGCTGTTAATGTTCTCCATTGCATTTTTTATTTCATTTATTACATTCTTCAGCTCCAGAATTTTTTAAATAAATTTTATTGTGCTTGCTTAAGGTACAGGAACACCTTGTTTTATTGCATTTTGCTCTATTGTGCTTCACAGATAATTGCCTTTTTCTCACAAATTGAAAGTTTGTGGCAACCTTGCATCAAGCAAATCTATTGCTGCCATTTTTCCACCAGCATGTATTCACTTCTTGTCTCTGTGTCACATTTTGATAATTCTCACAATATTTTAAGTTTTCATTATTATTGTGTCTGTTATGGTAATCTGCAATTAGTGATGTTTGATGTTATTATTGTAATTGTTTTGAGACACCACAAACCACACTCATATAAGGCAGCAAACTTAATTAATACAATTTGACTGCTTTGCCAACCAGCCATTTCCCCATTTCTCTCCTCTCCTTGGGCCTCCCACTTCCCTAAGACACAACAATATTGAAATCAGGCCAATTAATACCCCTACAATGGCCTCTAATTGTTTGAGTGAAATGAAGAATCACATATTTCTCACTTTAAATTAAAAGCTTAGTAAGGAGGGCATATTGAAAGCCAAGATAGATCAAAAGCTCCGCCTCTTGCACCAAACATTTAGCCAAATTGTGAATACAAAGAAAAAGTTCTTGAAGGAATTAACAGTGCTATTCCAGTGAACACATAAATGATAAGAAAGCAAAACAGCCTTATTGCTAATACGGAGAAAGTTTTGGTTGTCTGAATAAAAGATCAAAGCAGCCACAACATTTTCTTAAGTCAAAGCCTAATCCAGAGAAAGGCCCTAACCCTCTTCAATTCTAGGAAGAACGAGAGAAGCAAAGAAGGTGCAGAAGAAAAATTTGAAGCTAGCAGTTGTTGTTGCTTCATGAGGTTTAAAGAAAGAAGCAATCTCCATTACATAAAAGTGCAAGGTGTAGTAGCAAGTGCTGATGTAGAAGCTGCAACAAGTTATCCAGAAGACATAGCTAAGGTAATTAATGAAGGTGGCTATACCAAACAATATATTTTCCACAGAGACAAAACAGTCTTCTGTTGGAAGAAGATGCCATCTAGAACTTTCATAGCTAGAGAGAAAAAATCAAAGCCTGGTTTCAGAACTTCAAAAGACAGGCTGACTCTCTTGTCAGGGGCTAATGCAGCTGATGACTTTAAGTTGAAGCCAAAACTATTTACTATTTTGAAAGTCCTAGGGCCTATAAGAATTATGCTAACTCCAGTCTACCTGTGCTCTGTCAATGGGACAACAAAGCCTGAATGACAGCACATCTATTTATGGCATGATTTCCTGAATATTTAAGCCCACTATTGAGACTTACCACTTGGAAAAAAAGATTCCTTTCAAAATATTACTGCCCACTGACAAGGCACCTGGTCACTCAAGAGCTCTGATGGAGACGTACAAGGAGTTTAATGTTGGTTCCATGCCTGCTAACACAACATCCATTCTGTAGCCTATGGATAAGGCAGTAATTTCGACTTTCAAGTTTTATTATTTAAGAAATATGTTTCAAAGGCTATGGCCACCATAGATAATAATTCCTTTAATGAATCTGAGCAAAGTAAGTTGAAAATCTTCTGGAAAGGATTCACCAATCTAGATGCCATTAAGAATATTTGTCCTTAATAGAAGGAGGTCAAAATATGAAAATTAATGGGAGTTTGGAAGAAGTTGATTCCATCCCCTGTGGAGGACTCTAAGGGGTTTAAGACTTCAGTGGAGTTAAGTATGTGTAAGATGGGATAGAAGTAGCAAGAGAACTAGAAGTAGAGGTGGAGCCTAAGGATGTAACTGAATTGCTGCAATCTCATAATACAATTTTAATAGATGAGGAGTTGCTTCTCATGGATGATCAAAGAAACTGATTTCTTTAAATGGAATCTACTCCTGGTGAAGATGCCATGAACATTGTTTTAATGACAACAAAGAATTTACAATATTGCATAAGCTGAATTGATAAAACAGCAACAGGGCTTGAGATAATTGCTTCCAACTTTGAAAGTATTTTTAAATTAAGGTATGTCCATTTTATTTTTATTTTTTTATTTTTATTTTTGAGATGGAGTCTCACTCTGTTGCCCAGGCTGGAATTCAGTGGCGCAATCTCAGCTCACTGCAACCCCTGCCTCCTGGGTTCAAGTGATTCTCCTGGCTCAGGCTTCTGAGTAGCTGGGATTACAGGCACCTGCCAACACGCCTGGCAAATTTTTGTATTTTTAGTAGAGATAGGGTTTCACTATGTTGGCTAGGCTGGTCTCGAACTCCTGACCTCACGTAATCTGCCCACCTTGGCCTCCCAAAGTGCTGGGATTACAGGCGTGAGCTACCGCACCTGGCTTATTTTATTTTTAGACACAATGCTATTGCACACCTAATAGACTACAGCAGAGGGTAAACATAACTTCTATATGCACTGGGAAACAAAAAGTTCATGTGACCCACTTTATTGTGATGTTTTCTTTATTGAAACGAACTGGAACTGAACCCACCCTATCTCTAAAGTATGCCTGTATACAATACGATGCTATAGAGTACATATATAGTAAACAGGTTACCATAATGAAGCAAATTAAATATCCATCATCTCACATAATTACCCTTTTTTAATGGCAAGAGCAGCTAAAATCTATTCATTGATTAATAGCATGAATCCAGGATCTGGTACAGTTTTATTACCTACAATTATCACGTGTTCATTAGATCTCTAGACTCGTTCTTCCTACATATCTGCCACTTTGTATCTTCTGACTTACATTCTGTTTGTTTTTTATTTCTGTTTGTTGAACTTCTCATTTGGTTCATGTGCTGTTTTCCTGATTTGATTAAGTTGTCTGTGTTCTCTTTGTGACTCACTGTGCTTTTTCATAATAATTATTTTAAATTTTCAGGAAATTTGTAGAGCTCCATTTTGGGGGGGTTGGTTACTGGAAAAATACAGTGTTTCTTGGGTGGTGACATGTTTCCTTGACTTTTCATATTCCTCAAAGTCTTGAGTTACTGTCTTTGCATTTGGAGATATAGTCACCTCCTCCAGTCTTCACTGACTGGCTTCAGGGGAGAAACACCATCACAGTCAGCTCAGCTGGGTATTTGATGGCTCTCTCAGGCCTTTTCTATGGATGTGCCCATTCCACCCCTCTTGCTCCCTCTTTGGAGGGAATTCTTAAGATTGTATGGCTTCTGTCAATCCTGCAGAGCCAGACCAGACGCTGAGAGGCTCTTGTTTGTCTTCCCTAGAGCAGTGCCCTAAAATGCTCACATTTGTGTGTTTTCTCCCAGTCTCATGGAGTTGGGTGGGCTGTCTGCACATGCCATCTGCAGAGGCTTGCACTTGCTGCCTCCAGGAACACACATGGAGAACAGGCTACAGGGGAGGGGCTAGTGATGCATGTGGGGCATTGGGGGTACCCACGGGCCAGTTGGGGTGGTCTGCAAGTGAGGCATCCCAAGCAGCTCATGGGTGGGTTTCTGATGGACTCCCTGAAGCAGTAATTGGGATCCATGGCCCTTTGTTGAGTTCCAAGTCCTGCTGGCTGTGAGTCTTTGCCTCTCTTCCCTGTTTGCAGCCTCCCACACCACTCAGCTGTGATAATTACCTCAGTATTTTCTGTGGGGTGAGAAAGAAGTGGGCTTCTTGGGCAGCGTCTCACACAGCTGGTGGAGCCAGGCGCTCACTCACTATTCTCTCACTTCTTCCCATGGGAGGAATCGTGGGCTGAGGAGCTCTCTCTTGGCACTGAGTTGTGCTACCTTGCAGAAGAAGTGTCACAGGTAAAGGGAAACTGCTCTTACCCTCTTCAATGCATCTATTCTTGGAGTTTTTACTCTACTAATGTACTGGAATTTATCCACTGGTCACCCAGGCTCCCACTATAGTACTGTCTTCCATGGGTGGTTGTCAAAATCAATCCATCCATGGGGAAATGATGGTAGAAAACTCCTATTTTGCCATTTTACAGACATCACTCTCCTCTACTTTTAGATTCTTGATGATAGTCCCAATGGCTTCCATTTACCTACTAAAGGGATGGTGGTCTTTAGCAGGAAAATGACCATGTTCCACGCTGGAACGGTTGCTCTTAAAAATGACAGTTCTTCCAAAGCAGACATTTTTCTCTTTCACAGTAGTCCCAGTATGTAACTTCCCAGAATGTAACTTCCACCAGAGCTTGGAGCTCTAGGTGATATAATCTGAGCTTTACTGAGTACACCAAGGAACTAAGAAGAGAAACAAAAACTATCAACTAGTAAACTATATTTACTCATCTATAGCCACCTCCACCCTGTTTCAGTTAAATTAGGTTAACACTAGTTGCTATAGATAGCCCCCCCAATTTATCTATTATCTATTTTCAAAATTATCTATTAATTAGGGGGTTGATAGATAAACTTCCAAATTCCAGTTGCTTAACACAATAAAATATTTTCTTTTCTTTATCCAAATGCAAAGTTGGCTGTTCTGCAGGTAGACCTTTCTCATGGTTACTTGGGACACAGACTTCTTTCCTCTTGGGCTTCCACCAATCCCCAAAGCCCTAGAGCCCTTTGTCTCCATCTGGCAGGTGGGGGTGAAGGGGAGGGGAGACACACGTGCTCTTTCTCCACTTCAGCCTGGAAGTGACTTGCATCACTTAGGCTCACATTCCAGTGTGATGCCAGAGAGCTCAGAAATGGATTCCTTGGCTGGGTAGCCACTTCCTAGCAACAACTGCTCACTATGGAAGGGAACAGCTGGCCACTTTGCCACACACTGATTTCGAGAGGAGAACACAATAGATTATTTTCCATATAATTTCCGTCTCTCAGGGTTGAATCTTTAAAGGTTTAACAAGACTAATGATTGTAATATCAAATTAGGATTTGTAGCAATTTATAAAATATTCAGGTAATACCCATTTGTGGTGGAACGTGTCTATGTGTGTGATGGGGGCTGCGCATGGTGGAAAAAATGATCCTTCAGCCTTATTGGGTTTTCCTAAATAATGGAGACAAAGGTTTTTGATGGTTGCCTTGGATGATCACTGTTCTGTTAGCTTTCCTAGTAAAATTTGACTTTATGAGCATAGTACATCTGAGGAGGGATTTATGTGTTCCTTTGTGGTTTGTTGAGGCAAGAGGAGAGGGCAGCTGACCATGTTTGCTATTGTTAAAATCAGGAGACTTTCTCTCCTCCCTTTGCAGTAAAGAACATAAAATTGAAACACACTATGCAGCTTGAAGACAAGTCTGAGCCTGTGTTTGGGAAATTAAACAGCCTGAACACGTCATTCATAGTAAGTTAAGGTGACAGCACATCTGATCTGAGTAGCACAAAGTACAATTCTATTACATTCATATTGTTTTTTGTGCCCTTCAGAATTTGCTAATCACCTGTGGCCTGCTAGACCTGCTGAGCAGTCCTGCAGTTGAGTGGGTGGGGGTATTTGAGGGGTGGTAACCTGAGTAGCAAAAGCAATAATCTACTACTCTACAGCATGTATTACTTTGCATTCCTATCTCCTCTCCAGTTATTATAGTAAAACATCGGTAGGACGAAAGGTAGAAATGACATCGGTGAATATACTCATAATGACTGCTTATCAATTTACCCCGTTGCCTTTTTCATTCTTTGCAAGTGGTCATTTTCATTTAACTGATGCTGCCTCTCTTCATTAAGAGGTAACAGTACATCAAGGCAGAACTATTTAATTTACCCAAATGATAATATCTCCTTGCGCTTCTTTTCCATTTCCATGTCAAATTTTTGATTATCAACATTAATTTTGCTTGAAGTCAAGGATCAAATTGTCAATGCAAGCCAATTATATAAATTTGCTTGTCACTAGTGGACTTTGGTCTGCTGGTTGTTCCTCTGTAACATCCATTCATAAATAGAAAAATTGCATGGGCTGTTCTTAAGTGTGATTCATGGTCATCATAGGAGAAAAGTTCTCAAATTCTTTTTCACATCTGCCTTTCAAAGAGTTCAGTTGTATTTCTGCCTACAATAAGTGCTTTTCCTTTTGCATGAATATTAATTTTCTTTCCAAGGGTTTGATTTGGCTGTGGCTTTTCTGACCTGATTCCCTTCTATATCATATGCTCAGCTCTTATATTCAAAGTAGAACAAAGCAATAGCTAATAAAAATCCAGTATTATAAAGCTGCAATACAACAAAATTTTAATTCAACTTTCTCTCCATTGTACTATGCTAATACAGATTCTAACATGTTTTTATTAAACTTCTGTCCAGCAGAAGCAACTTTATGAAGAGCATGTAGAATGCAAACCGTGATACAGCTGGGCCAACACTCACTGGCTTTCCCTTTCCTTTCAGTGTCCTACACCTGTACTGCTCTAGGGAGAGCCCAGCTGAACCTTGCAAAAGAGTGCACTGGTCTCTTTTATTCTTGCTGTTCCAGAAGATGTAACATGCACTAGGAGGAGGTGTTACATGGTATGACCACAGTAAAGTCCAGATATGAAAATGTGTAAGATATCCCTAGGATATTTCCTAAACACAGCAAACTTCAAGTCTCTGAATCAGCTACCTGGAAATGCTTTTATGGGATATGACATTTAACAAGGATGGCCGTGCCTAGGAGAATATTGACAAGAACCAAATAATATTCTAAGAGGGCAAAATGTGTGTGAGTTGTAATGTAATTTCAAGAGTATTTGTGTCCATTTTTAACATCCTTTCTCACCTACTCTTTCAATCCCACTTTTATTCTTCTATAAAGCCTTCCCAAGCCTTTAAAGATATCAAAAAGCAGTAAGAACTCACTGGACTACCCCATAAGTCATGTCTTGCCAACCCAATCTATTCTCCACAGAGGGACATCTTAATGCATAAACAAAATAATCTCACTTCTGTTTCCTGTTGCACTTAAAACAAAATCCTAATTTTTTGCCATGGCCTGGAAGGTCTTGCACGAATGTGACCTTGCCTATCTTTCCAGTCTATTTCACACCTTCTCCCACCTTTGCTCATTCTGTTCCAGTTATATTGTATTTGTTCAGCAACTTGAAACTGCTAAGCTATTTCCCACGCCAGGACCTTTACACATGCTGTAGTCTTTGCTGGAACACAATTATCCCAGTTCTGCTGAGCTGTATCCTTCAGGTCCTTCATTTCTGAACTTAAATGTCACCTCTTCAGAGAGGCCTTTCCTGGCTACCGTGTTTAAAATAAGTTTTTCACATTCTCACCCTCTTCATCTCTATCTTGATGCCTGCTTTGCTTTCTATGTATTATGGTATTTGTTTACTTTCTTATTATCTCTTTCTCCTACTAGAACATAAGCTTTACAAGGGCAGGAACTTGTCTGTCTTGTCTTTGTATCCCCAGCACCTGGCACAGGGCATCACACAAGCGGGTTGTTTGTCAGTGTTTGTTGAACGATGGTTTTTATGGTCCTTCCATGGTTGGTTGGCTTTTTCCTTCCCACAGTGTACTTCTTTATAGGGGCAGTTCTTTGTTTATAATTTGTCTTCCAAAAGGAAACTTACAAATGACTTTAAAAAAATTAAAATGTAGTGTATAGAAGCAACCTTTGAAAAACTGTGTTTCCAATGACAGCCTTTAGAATCCTATGTAGGAGCCCTTAGAATTGCAATACTTTAAAAATGAAGTGAATAACTAGCGCATGGCACTGTTCCACACAAACATGATTTTAGTTATATTCACTTCTCCACCCCTACGCAGGTTCCGTGATGCGTTACAGGAGATAGAGCCAGGCAAACCCCAAATCTGAAACTTATGAATGAGGAATATAAATAAGGGATGGCAAATGTGACTTGGGGAAGAGGAAAAGAGGAGAGAGGGCAGATGACTGGCTGGTGGTTGTGGGAGGAGTTGGGGCCTGAGGCTGGGGAAGGACCTTCCATTTCTTAGCAGTGTGAGGGTCTTGTGGCTTCCAAGCTTGGTTGGTTTTGTTTTGATCATGCCTCAGAGGTGTGCCCCCTTGTTCTGTGGTTGGATCATTTCCAAAGCTTATTGATCCTGGAGGTTGGGGCCCCAGAATGAAGGTGGAAGCAGGTGGGTTAGGGCATGCCTGAATAGAGGGAGGCTTTTTCCATGGGTCTTCTGGTCTGTCCAAGAAAGGGACTCTACGCTGGCCCTGGGATGCGAATATAAAGGAGCAATGGGCACCTCCCCCAGCTTTCCCGGGAAAGACTCACAGCTCCCCAGCCAAGGCTTCCTCACACCCAGGCCAGCTTTTCCCAGCAGAGGAAACTTCCCTCTCCAAGGCCTCCTCTGTTCTGAAGCCCAGAAATGGGGTCAACAGGAAGACTCTCACTTCTCACTTCTCCTCAGCTATACACGGAGATACCCAGGATTGAAACCCACCGACCTACACTCCCCCAAAGGAGCCCTAGGTCTTACTGTAAGACTCTCTTTCTGTGAGTGACTCCACACAATATTCCACCGGCCGGCTGAGCTGTTGCTAGCTGAGGTGCTGCACTTTTTACCCCACCACATATTCCCGGGGAGTGTTGTTGTTGCTCTTCCTCCAGCCATCTCCCCACATTGATTGCCTAGCAGAGACTGATTTTAGCACTTCCTTCGTGGTATAAGGCCTTACAGGTTATTCTGCTGAGTGGAGAAAAGGGCTCGAAGGGCTTTGGTGTGATTGTCTTCATTGTTTTCCCCTAGGGTCGCCCTTATTTGCCTTCCATTTTCAACAAAGGAAAGATGCTCCTGTGGGACAATGGAGGGATCAGGGGTCAGACAGGCAGGCTGCTCCCTCACCTAATCACTGCCCTCACCATCCTTCCCCATTTCCCTGTGGACCTCCATAGCCACCTCTGCGCAAGGTTTGCAACAAAGGGAACTAGATGACCGAAAACAAGCCTCACTCACCACAGTGTGAGTTGTCATGGCAGAGGGAACTTTTAACTTCATGACTTAGATTGTTTTTTGGCTAATTTGTATGCCTTGCTGTGAGAAGTGAATGTATTTCTTTTAAACTACAGGAAGAAAAAAAGATAGCCAGGTGCAGTGGCTCACGCCTGTAATCCCAGCACTTTGGGAGGCCGAGGTGGGCAGATCACAAGGTCAGGAGTTCGAGACCAGCCTGGCCAATATGGTGAAACCCCGTCTCTACTAAAAATACAAGAATTAGCCGAGTGTGGTGGCGGGCGCCTGTAGTTCCAGGTACTCAGAAGGCTGAGGCCGGAGAATCGCTTGAACCTGGGAGATGGAGGTTGCAGTGAGCTGAGATCTCACCACTGCATTCCAGCCTGGGTGACAGAGCGAAACTCTGTCAAAAAAACAAAAAAACAAAAACAAAAAGAAATCACACTGGCCACCAATATGTCTAGGTAGAGTGATAAACACTCTGCCTATAATTGAGGGCCTCATCACACTAAACATGACAGCTATGCTGTGTGACTGCCAGCACACCCCAGAGAATCCCCGGATGGGCCTCTGGACTCAGAAAATATCAATGTCCCTTCCAGGTGGTGGGAATTTTGTTTTGTCTTGCTCTCTCTATTTTAAATTAGAAAACAGACTAAGAAATGGTTAAATGTGCTTGCCAGAAAATATTCAAGTGTAAGGCAACAGTTTCCAAATTCCCTGCAGAGACTGGGCACAAGGGAACATTGGCAGCCAAGCCTGTTATTAAGAAGGTCACAAGATGCCATCTGTTACTGCGTGCACTTTACTGTTCAAGCATAACATCAACTAGGAGGTGGCTGCAATTGATTTTGCCTGTGAACTTAAAAGACAGAGCTATGGTGGACACCATAGTGATTTTAGTAGGCTTATATGAACAAACCATGTGTCTGCCTATGAGACGGGTGGGAGTTACATGGGGAGAAAATAGGGAAAAGGTGAAGCATTATTTTTAGTTCTATCCTTGGTTATAGCTCAAATGTAATTTGGGATGCTCCTCGGTGATTTTCCTTTTTTTTTTTTTTTGTGCCTGGTTGTAGCCGTTTACTAAATATGATAGAACTGCCGTCTTTATAATTACCAAGTTAAGGCAGATAAAAGGGGGAGGGCACGAATAAAAAGACAGATAAATGAACTGCCTTATTCTTTTGTTCCCAAAGAATAAAGGAATGAAAAATCCTTTTAAAGGATTTGTAAAATCCACAAGAAAATTAAAATGGCACAATCAATACCCACCTGCCCTCTCCTAGATTCATCAGTTGTTAATATTTTGCCACATTTCCTAACATTTGCTTTATCTAAATCTCTCTGTACTGATGCCTATATATACTTATTTGCTGGAATGCTGAGAGTAAAATTAAAATATTGTAACAGTATATCCTAAATACTTCTTCATGAGTCTCCTATGGATAAGAATGTTCTCTTACATAACCACAATATTATTATCCCACTCAAAAAAAGTTTGACATTGTCTTAAAGGCAGCTGATTAGAAAAAAAGAAATTTAACGTTGCTAGAATGATTTTTATCTGATATATAGAACATTGAATGACTTATTCTTAAAAATCTGTCAGGAAAGAGATTTGCTCTCTAATCTATCCCAATGGTTAACATATCTCTCTTTAAGACAATGATACCTTATATTTTTGAGACATTTTGAAAATTCTGATGAAAGCTCTGGAACCTATCTTCAAAAAAATATTCATAAAGACTGTACCAGTTTGAGGCCTGTTAGGAACTGGGCCGCACAGCAGGAGGTGTACAGTGGGGAGCAAGCAAAGTTTCATCTGCATTTCCAGCCACTCCCCATGGTTGACATTACTGCCTGAGCTCCGCCTCCCCTCAGATCAGTGGCAGCATGAGATTCTCATAGGAGCACAAACCCTATTGTGAACTGAGCATGCAAAGGATCTGGGCTACATGCTCCTTATGAGAATCTAATGCCTGATGATCTGTCACTGTGTCCCATCACCTCCAGATGAGACCATCTAATTGCTGGAGAACAAGCTAGGGCCCCCACTGATTCTACATTATGGTGAGTTGTATAATTATTTTATTATCTATTTCAGTGTAAGACTAATAGAAATAAAATGATGTAAGAATAAAGAATAAATATAATGTGCTTGAATCATTCTGAAACCATCATCCCTGCACCTGCTCACCCACCTTCCATGTTTCCATTGTCTTCCCTGAAACTGGTTGCTGGTGCCAAAAAGAAGGGGGACTGATGAATAAAGACACTTACACTGGCCAAGAATACGCACATCTTGGCTGATTCTAGGTTGTATTGTTCACATTGAATCTAAATTCTCCTCCTTTGTGTACATACAATTTAAGGTCACAGTACTCGAAAAGGATGGAGAATGGTTTGTCTTTACCTTCCAACATTATGTTTTGTGTTCATGAACCTTCATTTCAAATGACAGGCAGGTGGGAGATCAAAGTATCCCCAACATATTAAAGGAAAGCAGAATCACAGATAAGGCTGGCAGTTGCACTATGACAGACACCCAGTAGGTGGACTAAATGATTAGAAGACCTGCAGGTATACTTCCAGACTTGAGCTTCTCTGATTCTGCAAGCCTATACTTGCTTTCTTGATAATTTGCTTTTAAAAACTAAATACCTGTAACCAGGAATTACAGGAAATACAGGTATTTCCATCAGTGTTGGTACAACATTTAAGGACCTAATACCTAAAGATAGAATTTGTTGGTAATTAGCGAAGATATTTAGTTTTATCAACAACAAATTGCCTAATTCAGTTACAGTTCTCAGACTGGGAAGTGGGAGCAGGAAGGTAGATACATACTAGCAAATTAGGGTAACATTAAATGTCCTTAATTAAAAGGCCAACTGAAGCTGCCAAGGTCAAGCTGTACCTTGGGCTCTATTTTGTGAACTGTGACCTCTCAAAGAGAAGTCATTAGCTAACCGTACTCCAACATATGTGAGCTTAACACTGGTGAAGAGGAACACTGGTTCCTCTCCCTATACCGACTAAAGAAAATGAGAGACATTTCTAGTTCAGTGAGAAAAATGACCAAGTTGGCCGAAATATAAGCACAAATGTATAAATACCTAATGCTATGGTCTAGCACAAATTCTATTGTCTGTTTTTTTCCCCATAATGCACCAAATGCCCTCAAAATTACTTTCTATAAAACTTTAATATTATAGAATCATATCACTTACTAATGAATGATTAGTATAATTCTTGAAAGGAAGGGTAACAAAAAGCTAGTTAAGCCTCTGGGAGGCCTGTGGGATTTATAAAAGTCTTACAGAGCTTTGAAAGGCTAAGAATTCACAGAGCATGGAACAATCAGCACTAATTGTGAAGGATAAACTTCTTATCCTTCTGCTTTTACTGTGGCTATGAAAAAGTGGGTTTTTCTTGAATTTAGCTAAGTAATTGTTAAGCTCTTTGACTCTGGCTTAAGATACCTTGTTTTTAAAAAGAAGTTTATCAGCATAAAATAGCACACAAAACAATGAACATTTGCCACAGGCTAGTTCACTCTCTCGACTTATTTCTAATGCCAGATCCCATCATATTACATCAAGCAAGACACCCTTTCAGCATTTTCCCCTGATTTTTAATAAAATCACACAAGGTAACTCAGTATAATTCATCATTAAAAAATCAATCTGAGCACCATGGCTCATGCCTGTAATCCCAGCATTTTGGGAGGCTGAGCTAGGAGGATTCTTTGAGCTCGGGTGTTTGAGACCAGCATGGGCAATAGAGCGAGAACTCATCTCTATGAAAAATGTTGAAAACTTAACTGAGTGTGGTGGCACGTTCCTGTAGTCCCAGCTTCTTGGGAGGCTAAGGCAGGAGGATCACTTGAACCTGGAAGTTGAAGGTTGCAGTGAGCCATGATCATGCACTGCACTCCAGCCTGGGTGGCAGAGCAAGACTGTCTGAAAAAAAAATAAAGAAAAAGAAAGAGAAGAAGAAAAGCGCAAGTGAAAAAGCACAATGACGTTGCATGTTCTCACTCGTAAGTGGGAGCTGAGCTATGAGGATTGCAAAGGTATAAGAATAATGCAATCGACTTTGTGGACTCAGGGGAAAGGGTGGGAAGTGGGTGAGGGATAAAAGACTACACTTGAGTATAGTATACACTGCTTGGGTGATGGGTGCACCCAAATCTCAGAAATCACCACTGAAGAACTTATTCATGTAACCAAACACCACCTGTTCCCAAAAAACCTATTGAAATAAAAAAAATTAGAAAATTTTAAAGAAAGAAATAAAAAGAAAAAACCCATAATGAGCTACTCCTTCACATCCATTAGAATGGCTATAAGTGCAAAGACAATAACAAATGTTGGGGAAGATGTGGAGAAACAGGAACCTTCATTCATTGCTGGTAGAAATATTAAAATACAGCCACTTTGGAAAACACCTTGGCAGTTTCTTTAAAAGTTAAACAGAAATTAATAGCAGAATCCAGCGACGCTACATACAGGTTTTTACCCACTAGAAATGAAAACACATGTCTACACAGACTTGCATGTGAATGCTCATGGCAGCATTATCCATAGCAGCCAAAACTGGAAACAGCCCTAGTGTCTGTTACCTGGTGAGTGAGTAACAAAGTCTAGTATATTCATACAGTGGAATACTATTCAGCACTTTCAAAAAAAGAACAAAATACTAAAACAGCTGTAACATGGATGAACCTCAAAACACTGTATTAAATTAAAGAAGTCAGACATAAAAGATCACAGAGTGTATGATTCCATTTATATGAAATGTCCGGTAAAGGCAAATCTATAGAGAAAGTAGATGAGTGGTTTTCTGGTGCTGGTGTTAAGAAAGGGGATTAACTATAAAAGAGCAAAAGGAATCTTATTGGGGTGATGAAAATACTCTAAAACCAGATTATGGTGATGATTGCATAACCTGGTAAGTTTACTTAATTCATTGAACTGTGTACTTAAATTTTGTTGATTTTAAGTTTTTAAGTGATATATCAATAAAATTGTTTAAAAAAATACACCTGAACTTCTTAAGACCTTAATAAAAATTTACAGCCTCAGAATTTCAGCAGTCTTGCTTCTCTCCAATTCTAAGAGTGTAAGCTGTGTCTCTTAGGAGAATATTTCAGACACAAAAATGTTTATCTCTCCCAAAAGCTCCAGAAGAATTACTATGAATTTAACTTGTACAGTTTTGTCTTACCTGTTTGATGCTTACTTTTAAAAAGATATTATTCTTAATTGACACATAATAATTGTATATATTTCTGGAGAACAGTGTGGTATTTTAACACATGTATACAATGTGTAATGAGTGAGTCCGGGTAACTGGCATATTCATCACCTCAAACATTTATGATTTATTTGTGTTGGGAACATCCAAAATCCTTTCTTGTAGCTATTTGAAAATATGTAATTTTCCAGAGATATTTCAAATAAAAAAATAAAATATACAATAAATTATTGGGATTTTTTTTGAGACAGAGTCTTGCTCTGTTGCCCAGGTTAGAGTGCAGTGTGCAATCATGGCTCACTGCATCCTCCACTTCCCAGGCTCAGGCAATCCTCCTGCCTTGGTCTCCCTAGTAGCTGGAACCCCAGGTGCCACCATCACACCCAGCTAATTTTTAAAAATTATTATTTGTAGAGACGGGGTCTCCCTATGTTGCCTACGCTGGTCTCAAACTCCTGGCCTCAAGTGATTCTCCTGTCTTGGCCTGTCAAAGTGCTGGGATTACAGCCATGAGCCATGGTGTCTGGCCATAAATTACTGTTAACTGTATTCCCTCTACAATGTTATAGAACACTAAAATTTATTCCTCTTATCTAGCTATAATTTTTCATCAGATGCTAAAGGGAAACAGATGATGTGTGTACAATTTGTGGTAGTAGCCTAATTGGAAGTGTAAGAAATTTTATTCTAACACTGCTTTTAATCCTGATTTTCCCTCTTCATGTTCATGCAGGACTATTCCCTGACATAACCAGGCCCTTTAAAAAGTCATTTGATGTCAAGCATGGAGTGGTAAGTCCAATGTTTCTCAGCGATCACTTACCTATAGAGAGCTTAAATTATTGTACACTGCATATTATTCGTTAAAAAAACAAAAGGGGTTAAAATTTTAAAAAACAATATTCACCAAACATTTATTCCTGAGTGCTTATTTTGTGTGTAGCTTTCTATTAGGTGATAGGATCACAACAATAACCAAGATTACAAATTGTGAACAACTGAGATACTGTGCTTTTATCATCATCACCAACTTTTCCTCTTTCCCATGCAGAGGAAAAATTATTATATACTGGCAGTTAAAAATAACTTTCCTCTGATTGTAAACATTCAAATAATACAGAGTGACACAGTAAAGATTATCTGAAATTCTTTCCCTTCCCCCAGGGACAATCACTGTTTTCATTTCAGCGAACATCCTTGTAAATGTCTCTCTATACTTTTGTATACATAAGGATACATGCATACACACAGTCTATTGATGAGATCATACTGGACACTGTCTTCTGTAACCTGCTTTTATCCCTCAATATTTTCATGGACATCTTTCAGTGTTAATCAACATAATTATTTGTTATCATTTTTAATGGATACATAATATTTTATTAACCGACTCCATTACAATTTAAAAATATGCCATAGGCCGGGCATGGTGGCTCAGGCCTGTAATCCCAGCACTTTGGGAGGCCGAGGCAGGTGGATCATCTGAGGTCAGGAGTTTGAGACCAGCCTGACCAACATAGTGAAACCCCATCTCTACTAAAAAAAAAAAAAATACAAAATTAGCTGGGCATGATGGTACGTGCCTGTAATCCCAGATGCTTGGAAGGCTGAAGCAGGAAAGTTGCTCGAACCCAGGAGGTGGATGTTGTAGTGAACTGAGATCGTGCCACTGCACTGCAGCCTGGGCAACAAGAGTGAAACTCTATCTCAAAAAAAAAAAAAAAAAAAAAAATATATATATATATATATATATACACACATATGCCATATAAGGAGACATTTAAGGTTTTCTAACTTATAACTACTGTAACCCATGCTGTGATCAACAAAATTTGAATATACATTTTTGCAGCTGTAAAATCATCTCTTCAGGGTACATTCGCATAAGAGGAATTCTTGGGTCAAAAGTACACTTGTTTTACAAATGGCCAAACTGCCTTCCCAAAAATTGGCTTCGTGCCCCAGTAGTGCGTGAGAGTGTCTGTTTTCCTATATCCTCTCTAACACTAGCTTTAAAATATAATCTTGATGTTTTCCAACTTGATAGATGAAGATAGTTCAATTTTCTTTTAATTTCATTTCTTTGATTATTAGTGAAGTCAAGCACCTCCTCCTATGTTTATTCATCATTTACAGTTCTTTCATGAATTGTAATTGATTCTCACTATTTGTGGTTATATTTTGTAAAATCACCATGAATACTGAATTAAGGAATACTGAACCATTGTTCCTAAAGGAAATATAAGGTTAGATTCCTGGGAGCCTCCAGTCACTACATCTTTGCCGACTGATCAATATATAATTTTGTTTTTACGTATGTTTCTGTTTAAAGACACTTAATATATGTTGTTAATTTATTAAGATTGAACTCATGGCTAACAGCACTATAACTAATGCCAGAATGGAGCTTAATTAATTTACAAATACATTTTAGCAAGTAGGTGAATTTGCAAATACAAATTTGTGAATAATTATATTTGAATGATAATGATAGTATATTTCCTTTGTCCATTTTCCTACTAGGGTGTTTAGCTTTTTCTTATTGATTTGTATATGGTATTTTCATATTAGGATTGTACTCTGTTGTCTATATTTTACTGTTATTGTTTGTTATTACAGTGGTGGCTTTTTTTTTTTTTTGAGACAGGGTCTTGCTGTGTTGCCCGGGCTGGCCTTGAACTCCTGGACTTAAACAATCTTCTGTCTCAGCCTCCCGTGTGGCTGAAACTACACTGCACTCACAGTGGTGGCTTTTGACAGCAGTATCAGTGCTTTCTGAATGCAGGGGTGGGGAGGAGCAATGTTGGGAAAATGAATTTTATTAGATTTCTATTATTATGAAAGTGGTTGGTATTTATTTCTATCTCTTCTTTTTATAGGCACATCAAATTTGGGATTTTGGTGATTGTTTTTCAACACCTCCAAATTATGGAAAATACTGTAAGCCCCATCCTAAACTACTACTTTATATCCATTTTCTGGCCTTTATTTTAATAGTGGTCTTCATGTGATATTTCCACACCTTTTGCATTTCTGCTTCCTTCCTCCTGGCACCCACATTGTTACATCATGTTATCTCTCCTAACAATACAAAAGGTAGGATGCAGAAATAACAGGAGGGAGAAATGCAAGAGGCATTTGCCACTCATGCTGGTGGCAGAGGCAGGGGCTGCATATGTAAAGATTTGGATCTATTGATTTAAAACAATGTTTGGGAATGTCAGGAAATTTCACTTACAGTAGACTTTATCACAAACACTCATACATTGGCTATCTCTTTACCCTAGGTGTAAGACCTAAAAAGCCAGCACAGGAGGCCCTGATAAACTACAGTCGACGAGGGAAAGGTGTCCTAAAGCATGTAAGCATCTTTCTACTTGCCCTGCAACAGTGGATCTCTGGGGGAGAGTCAGGAAGTGGGGTTCTCAGTGTCTCTACATGGCAGCAGGGGTGGTGGCCTGTGTATGTTTAGAGTTGGTATAAAAGTATTCCCTAAGTTACAATCAGGCAAAAAGCAGAGCTGTTCTGATAAGATAAAGTCTTTCTTAAAGCATCATGAACAGTTTCTTGGGTGGATCTCTCCACAGCTGTTTTGGAAACAAGCCCTTAAGAGGCTTACAGCAGTTGGAATTTCTATTATACTGTCCGAATTTTCATTGGTGAGTTGCTGGGTTCTGCCTGTTGTGAAGAAGGGAGTTGTCCGATAGTCCTGCCCTGCCGCGTATCCACCCTGGGTGCCCAGTGGCCAGAGTTTCCCTCCCCATGTGCCCGTCCTGCCACCCATCATCTACCGTCCCTGCTTCCCCGAAATGACCCTCCAGACCACGGATTCTCTCCTTCCTGATTAGACGTTCTCAAAACCCAGGGCTTTTAAACAGATTGTTAAAATGGGGTTCTTTTTATGTTTTAAATTTCTGGCAGAGACTCTTAGAGAGTAAGTTGAAAGAAAGAATAAAAACTGGTTTCTGCATACAAGTTACAACTATTTTTGCTATTCTATTACTTTATTAAGATTTCTGTTTAACTTTAAAAAACTCAGACTCATCCAAAGTAATTATGTTCATTATACCATGGGTTTGATATGCTCGTTATGTGTGTTAGGAAAAAACAAAAAACAAAAAACAAACTCTGACCATTAAAGTAAAAAATGTTATACAAGTACTACCTAACAGTATCACAAGAACCACCAGTTATACATACATTTCACTTTGGAAATGCTGGTCTTTGGGCATTAACTAGCAAATCTGATACATTTCGCTAATGGGAGAGGGTTGAATGACCCACGCTGGTTCCCAGGCGACTTGTCTATTTTAATGATGGTCTTCCAGAAATGGTGCAGTTTTTCTAGACTTTTCTGCTTAGGACCTGATAATGTTCCCAGGCAGCATTTCAAACATGGAAAGCCAGTGCGGTGGCAGACTGTGGAGGGAGTTGTTTGGGGGCGTTTGTAGCTGTGTGGTCCCCTGAAAGTTATATTGTGTGGTCAACCAGGGACATCCCTTCACTATAGGGTTGATGCCTGCTTCTAGGAAGGGTAGATGATTTCCTGAAAGTACACTTACTGAAAGCTGGCCTCTTGGGAGTTGCTTGGGAGAATCATTAACTATTGTTAAATAAATAAATCCCTCTTGCCTACATGGAATTGTACTGGTGCCAAGCAATTCCATTGCCAATCAGTGTCTGCAGCTGTTCTGGGGAACAGTTGCTTCTCTCTGTAAGGTTCTTCCCCAACGCCTCCCAGAAAGGGAATTCTCTATACTCAAAGTAGCCGCTTTTAAGTCAACCATTCCCAACAAATAAATGACATTACATCCTGCTCTTGTTTTTGTGGTGCAATAACAGACTAAAAGTACATACACGTGCACACACACACACCACACAATTAATATGGGGCGCATATTTGGAAAACCTTGGACCTAGAGTCCTGACCAAAAAAATAAATCATGACTTTTTATTTATGAGACAAGGCACATCTTAATATTTTTAAATATATATACTTTGAAGGAGAACAAGCACTGAGATATATAAATGCCCGATTTCCTGCATCAAAGCAGTAAGTAGAGATTGAATGAAATTTTCAACGATCATTAACACTATTCTTAGTTTTGAAAGTACTTGCTTGCTGGGTAGTGCCTTTGGTAACCATTCTCTAAATATTTATATTCGTGTGTCCTATCTTAAAGAAGTTCCTGATGGAAACTGGAGAGCAGAGCATTCACATCCAGGAATGTAGGGACTAGAGGAATTAGGGAAACCTGGAAAGAATCTTATCAGAGAGGCAGTGGGGGCCGGTTAGAGATTGCAAGAGTTCCTGCCCTTTCTCTCTCCCGCTTTATTAATCTGGCCTTCCTGACAGAGACACAATATATTAAACAGGAAGGTTAAGAGAGATGGAAGAAAACGCAGGATCAATCCCATCTCCTGCTCATGAATGATGTCTGGTTTGGAGGAGACCATTTAATTCCCAATTCTGTGGAAAAGTGACCTTTGCGGATGAGCGAGTGTTGACAACCAGGCCATTTTTCTCCAGCTTCATGGACGGTGCGATTCTGAAAGCAAGGTTGGCTCATCTGAGGATTCAGAAGCTGATCGATACTCTGATTATGGCTGGGGAGGACCCTCATCGCCATTTAACTGAGTTGGAAAACGAAGCCACAATGCTGGAGGCGTGGAGTTTGCTTAATAAACAACTTTGAGGTATGGGGCCCCCCCAACACCCCCCTGCCCAGGAACATCTGGACCCTGGCAAGTTGACTTTCTGGGACAATTCCATGGGCTTCATTTCTCAATTTTTTCCCTTTTTAATTGGTGGTGAGAGAGAAAACTTGTTATAATCTTTATTAAACTTTCCTTTTTAAATAAATACTTGGGACCACATTTATCCGCAGGAACCACAGAAATGGTGCTGCGGCCCCGACCGTCGTGGGCTCCGGCGTCACAGAGCCTGTCCCTCGTATCTGCGAACCCCAGGGAAGGGGGCAGGGGCGTGAGAACGGTTCTTTGTATTCAGAGCGGTCACCCAGCAGAGCTGGAGCCTTCCACCGCCAGGTTTTCCTCCGCGCAAGGCGCCGCCGGGAAGCGAATTGGCTTCGACCGTCGGGGCGGGGTCGCGGCCCTCCCGCCCTGGCTCTCTCGGTAGGCTGCCCGCGCCCCCGGAGCCGCGCCCACGGCCCGCCCACCCGCTGCGTGCCCCTCCCCTCCCCCGTCCGCCTCTTCCCGCTCCTCCCGGCCCGCCAGAGCGGCCGCCTCCTGCTTCCTGCACGGCCCACCTCCTCTCCCCCACGATCCTCTGGCTGTCTCCACGATCCTCCTCCCCTAGCGTCCACGGGCCGCCTCCACCGCCTACGACCCTCCTCCTCTCTTCGCGACCCTCCTCCTGCTGATTCTCCCAGCTACCGCCCGCCTCGTCGCCCCCGCGGAGCGCGCGGGAGGAGGGACCGGGAGCGGCAGGGGCTGCCCGGTGACCTGGGGCGCGGGAAGGAGCCCGCTGCCGTCCAGGCCCGTAAAGGGCCCCGGCAGCCTCCGACTTCCGAGGAAAGGCAGAACGGTGTTTGGTTTACTGAAGTAGCCACCTCCTCCTACCCTCTCTTCCTCCCCAGTCCCCGCTTTCTGCCCCCCACACCCCCTTCCATTTACTCCTAGTTACCAAGACCGCCGTCCTTCTCTTAGGATTTTTGTTGAATAGAAAATACAATTAAAAGTCGCAGCACCACCCCTGCCTCCCGTCCCTCAAACTCCTAGTGATTATTTTTGTCTCTTAGCCCTAGGTTGGGTTAAATACATTCCCCGGGAGCCATCTGGTCTGATTCCCAGCAACCTTCGTATGGTTTCCATTAAGCTCTCCAAAAGCATGCGTTGAAAAGGCAGCCCTGCAGCCACTCAGGAACCTCCGGAGTTTTGCCCTGGCCAGCCCCGGTAGACATCTCAGGCAGTAGGAGAGAAAGGCCTTTGTTGAGGTTCCGAGTCTAGTACTTCATGATCCAGGTTTTAATCTCTTAACTTCTGGGCTTTTCCTGGTCCAATAAAATACAGTTCTCCAAGGTAATGGTTATCATTAATTCATCATTTGTTTTTTACTATATGCAAGGGATAGCTGATTAGAATTCTGTTTTAATTCTAAAAATGAAGTCTTAACAGCTTTACAGATGAGTGCAACAGTAACCTGGCTGCAGAAGTTCAATTTGACCAGCAGCATTGGTATGGTGGGGTCTACACCTTCTTGCTTTTCTATCCCCCATTCCTAAATCCCCAAAAGGCAAAGAGCAAATGTTTGCTTGTGGAAACATATTCCCTCACACGTGGGTTAGGGCTTGTATCCAAGAAAAAGGGAACCGGCAGGTTCATAGACTCAGAGTGTTGTAACTAGAATGTTCCTTAGGATTCATCCGAGATGTATGTCCATTGATTGAGGACACTCAGAAAGTGAAGGGGCTTCGGGAAGGTCACATGACTGATGAGTACTGTACTGCGGCCTAATTTGGGGATGGGAGGGTGGGGAAGAGACCTGGGCATCAAGTGCTTTATCATATACAGCAAGGAAGATTGTGGTCAAATCAATTCATTAGTGGCACATCCTAGCTCTCCCCAGCCCCTCAGCTGCAGTCCCATCTCTGTCCTGCCCTGTGCCTCCCTGTTTGGGGAGTTAGAGCCCTTTGCTTTTCTTCGTATTTCCCCACTCCCGCCCTGCCCGTGTGATTTTTATTTGGGTTTTTAAAACGAAACCAGGTGCTGCATAAAACAAAAGCAAAGTAATAACAAGGAAAGACTAGCCAACCCTTGAGGAATGTGCTGAGTTTTATGACTCAGGCTGTCCTGGCAAAGGGCTTGGGCTGACAGCGAGAGGTGGGTGGCACGGAGCACAGACCATACATGGCAGCCCTGGCTTCCCCAGATAGGCACGGTCAAGGCAGCCTGTGACTCATTTCACAAAACCAGAGACTCTTGTTCTTTGTGGAGCAAGACTTTCCGGAGGCTAAAGCAAGATGATCATCAACTTTTCTCCTAGAGCCAGTTCAGTCTGATAAAGCAGGGGCCACCCCGGAGTTTGGAGGGGAAGAGAGCCCAGGCACAAGGCCATCCCTGGGAAAGAAACAGGCTTGATGGACTTGGGCGAGGGCTTTGGTGCAGTCAGGAGATGAGTAACATGGAAGTTGCAACGTGACATGAAAATTAGCATGTATTGTAGTGGAGACAATGGCTTGAGAGTTCCAGGTCTCCAGACTGCCACAGTGCCTTGGAGAAGGGGACTAGTTGGAGTGCTCCTAAGCTCGGAGGAGGTGTTTGCTCCTCCTGAGTGCATGGAGCACAGGAAAAGCTTGTCAGATGCCAGTAAGGTTTCCGAGGTGCCATTCCTCATGCAATCAGGAAGAGTAACTACGGGCAAAAGTAGTAGACTTTGCATAAACACCCAGAGAGCCACCCAGACACACATCCTCACATTCTGAGAATTCTTTTCAAATGAGCATAGTAATGGGGTGAGGTGTACATTTTTTCTGTTACTAAGAGACAGACCGGGAGAGTGAGAATGCAAAGGAGAATGTCTCTCCTAGCAGAGGTGGTGGGAGGGGTTGGAATTTGGGTGACAAGAATCTGTTTGCGCCCCTTCATTACACAAGCCTGGGTGAAACGGGACTGATAGGTCTTCTTCTGGTTTCTGCTTCTGGTTTCTTCTTCCCAGAGAAGGCTGTCACTTTTTGAATGAGAATGAACTTTGACTGGCATAAATGAGATCTTTGTGCAGAAGCCCCATGGAACAGAGTCTTGTTTTTCCTTATCTTCTTTCTCTTTTTCTTTTCCTTTCCATGGACTACCCATTGAAAAGCTATGGTGACTATTCCATAATTGCAGGCAAAGCTCTGCTTAACTTTTTCCTTAAAGTCTACTTACCTGGAAAAATGAAGTCTTTTAAGGACGATGACTTCATAAATATTTATAGTGGGAACAGGCGTCACTCTGGTTCTGCGAGAGAATGGGCTCATTCAATTTTATTTATGATGTGACACTTGGGTGAGTGACATCCGTCATCTGGGTCGGCCCTACACTCTGTTCCACTGAAGCATGTTTATGGAGTGATTATGCCTGCAAATATTTGCTATATTTAGGCCCTCTCCTCCCCTAACCCCCTCTTAGCCTTCTTAAGTCCCCAAACCAGCAAAAAGCCAAGCTATGGTCTGGAAGGTTTGAACCCTAATGACAAGGCTCAGGGGCTTGAACACGTGCTGTAGAAGGATTTGATGAGTTGGGAGGCAATTAGAGTGGGAACACTGTTACTATAGCATTCCTGTATTCAGGAGGTTTTGCTGTCCTGTATCTAGCAGGTGAGGGCTCTCAGCTGGGCATGAGGGGTTTTGACAGGTGACGAGCACAGCCCTGAGTGACGAATGTAGAGGGATGCTTTTGAAACTCTTCCCTTCCCAGGGAGCTTTCTCCGGACAGGATCTCACAGGCCCTCAGATCTGTCACCATGCACTCCAGGGCTCTAGGGGCGGGACCTGATAGGGACTCTGTGACTTCAGCTGGGTCAAGGTCTGGGTGTAACCTGAGGCCTCCACTCAGCCACACCTGGTCCATGGCTGGGTGCAACAGCTGCCCTCCATAAGCTGCGGAGGAGGGAGGGCCTTCTCTGGCTTCCTGGCTTTCGAGTGCACATGCCCTGACCTAGGCATTTCAGGCTGGACTTAGACATAGACATACTTCAGCACTCAGTATTTGCTCTCCGATCGGCTTGGCGATCTATTGTTTATCCTGGGAAGGGCCAGATCTTGGCACAGGAGCCTGAAGCGTTGCCAGTGTTTTATTTTTAGAGACAGGAAAATGTCTGCTTTTTGGCAGCTGCTCTTTTTCTGGCACACATCAGGGATGGTGTAAAAAAGTTCAAGTGAGAGATTCCAAGCCCTAAATTCGTGGCCTATGACATAGGCAATAGCACCATGAGCCTCTCAACAGGCGCCTTTGGGGAACCTAGGATCTGTCATTAGAAGGCTTCCTGGGCAGAGTAGTGGCCTCCCTGACACACCCTGGTGGCGAGAGTCCTCTCTAGTTCATAAACCTCAGAGCCTGAACATCTCATGAGTTCCTTTTGAACGCATCAGCCAATCTGAACTATTATAGTTCTTCCCTCCGTTCATCTCCTTCTCTACCAGTCCATAATCTAGTTCAACTTGGTAGGCAGAGTTAAAAGAATAAAAGAAGTTGCTAAAGTTCATGTTCATCAATTCTTCTTAGACCCAGTGATGTTGTCATCATAATGATTGTAGAAGCCAGCCAGTGTCCATGGCAAGAAATATCTTACTAGACTCAGAGATCACATTTCCAAGTTTTATTGGAATTAATATTTATCCTAACATAGCCCTCTTAAAACATTTTTGTAGGTCCTGTGATTCTGGCTACTGGAAATTTATAGGAAAGCACTTTGTAAACTATAGTGACATATTATGCAAAGGTAAAATGGAATAGAAATAAACATAAATTATTATCAGTATCTTTTCTCCCCAACCTTTGGAAAAAGATTACTTTCTAATTACAAAAATAAAACATGAATGCATTCTCCTTTACTGCTTATAGCCCATGATTACCTTTTGGATTCATTTTTCTTCCTGCTGGAGCACATCTTTGGTAGATTTTCTTTTGCTTTTCCTCCCTTCTCCATCAGAGTGGGTAATACATTTTTCTAAGGGCTGGTGTGTCTGAGAAGGTATTTTGCTCTCTCTCTCTGCATGTTAGCTTGGCTTGTTATAGAACTCTAAGTTCAAATAGATTTTTCCTGAACATTTCTAAGCTATTCCATTATTTTCTTGAGACTGCTTTGGTTGATGAGCAGTACCCTTTTGATCTGACTCTCACTCCTTCGTAGGTAATCCTCCGTATCCTCTTGTACCTTTTACGATTGTGTTTTTTACTTCAATGCTCTGGAGTTTCGTTTTGATATCACTATGTGTGAATTTATTTTTAAAATTTATCCTGCTTGGTAATGATAGGCTCTTTCAATCTGAGTGTTGACGTTCTAAGATATGGGGCAGAAACCAGAAAGGGTAAATTCATCTATATAGTAAAGTGCTGAGGAAGAGAGGAAAGAAACTGTGCGGCCTGAGTGTTGGGAGGAATTTTAAGGGATTAATAGAGACAGCAAGAGAATAAGACTTGGAGAGATTCATTGTTAGTTGGTTCCTGCTGGAGCACATCCTTGGTAGAGAAAAATGTGTAAAGAAGATTTTAAATATACTCCCAGCAGGACTCAGTGGCTTACGCCTATAATCCCAGCACTTTGGGAGGCCTAGGCAGGTGGATCACCTGAAGTCAGGAGTTCAAGACTAGCCTGACCAATATGGTGAAACCACGTCTCTACTAAAAATACAAAAATTACCCAGGCATGGTGGCGGGTGCCTGTAATCCCAGCTATTCAGGAGGCTGAGGCAGGAGGATTGCTTGAACCTGGGAGGTGAAGGTTGCAGTAAGCTGAGATTGCACCACTGCACTTCAGCCTGGGCAACAGAGCGAGACTCTATCTAGAAAAAAAAAAAAAATATATATATATATATATATACACACACACACATGTATATATATATATACACACGCACTCCCCTCTTTGGTATTTTATGAAGAAACTAAGACTTAAATTGGTGTTAATTATATTTTTTTCTGTGGGACTGTTGGATCTGTGATTTGATACTAAACCAGAAGACTGAACCATAAGAGTACTTTGAATTAATATGAATTACATAATCAATTATTATTTCGAGATAGGGTCTTGCTCTGTCACTCTGGCTGGAGTGCAGTGGTATGATCTCAGCTCACTGCCACCTTTGTCTCCTGGGCTTAAGGGATCCTCGCACCTCAGCCTCCCAAGTAGCTGGAACCACAGGTACGCACCACAACACCCAACTACTGTTTTATATTTTTGGTAGAGGTGGGGTTTCACCATATTGCCCAGAATGGTCTCAAACTTTTGGGCTCAAGCAATCTGTCTGCCTTGGCCTCCCAGAGTCCTGGGATTACTGGTGTGAGCCACTGCACCTGGCCAGCAATGAGTTTTTTTTAATGATTAGGCAAATATCCTTGTTTCATTTTGTCCTCGTCCCTTCCCTTCCCTCACGCTGTCCAGGCTACAGTTTCTTTTACAAAATGAAATGGAGTTAGATGCTCTAAAGTCTTGCTGTTTCTATATAACTCTTTTTCTCTTACTCATTTGTCATCTACCTACCTAACCACTTTCTTTTATGGCTAATATATTATAAGAAGCATACACAAATACTTTGTCTGCTCATTTAGTAATCTAATTTCTCACCAGATGAGTTGTCATGTGTAGATTGTAGATTTGGTCAGAAAAGACTGTACAGTGACCACAGTTATAGGTATAGCAGGTTAGGACTCTTAGCTTAAGATCCAGAATGCAAAGCTCTGCTTACCTCCCCAGAAGTTTACTACTCCTGACTGAGGAATTCATCCCATAGATTGTCTTGGTCCACCCATAGGAGTTAATGTGTGTCGGAGGGGCAAGATTTGGGAAAGTCTCAAACACAAATTTATATTCAACCAAAAATAGCATCTCTGAGCAAATGAAGGCAGGAGATACAAACAAAATCGTATTATGACTTTTCACTCTCTTCTTGAAACATAATCATTGAATTGGCTTTTATTTTATCGTGTGCATGTATTACCTTTTAGAAAGCACTAAAAACAGTTGTTAAACTTTTAAAAGTGTAAGGACAATAGAATAATTATTGAGAGTCCAAATTCTCCCAGGAGATTTGAATTACTTGAGAGCTTTTTCCTCTACTTCTAATATCCACACTAAAGTGTTTGATATAACGAGACAGTAAACATATGCAGCCTGTATAATCTGAATTACTCTCCTGACTAAAAGGTAGAGATTGAGTTGCTGCAGCCCAACACCCCTGACAACTACTGAGCTCCTAGTAGTTAGATGCTGCTACTCTTACTAGATTTTGAGATATGCATAGTCTTTGCCTGAGTCAGCGGGGTTGCAGTGTGACCTAGAGGAGAGAGATCTGGGAAAGGCTCAACGTGGAACTGATATTCAACCAGCAATAGCAGCTCTGAGCAAATGAAGGCAGAAGATGCAAACAAACGTAAGTTCAAAGTCTGCTGACATTGGAAGCCAGCCAGGTGAAAACCATTCACGTGGATCTTCAAGGGAGTCGGGCGTTTCTTCGAGTTGCCATCAGCATTTCTTCTTTTCTGGAATATAAAGTTTCCTTCACTTTGTATGTAACTAGGGCTCTATCTGTATCCAGAGAGGGTGAAATGCTCTCCAAATTATAGCTATCTCTCCCTTTCAGAAAAAAAAAAAAAAGTGACAACGTGAGGTTTTCAAAACTGCATTTTACAAAAAAAGAACTATGCATTTACTTTGTAATTTCAAATGATATATTTTCCATTTTTGGTTAATCTGTAATTAATTGTGGCTCCTAAATCATCGGGTTTCCTACAGTCCCCTTCATCTTTTCTCCAACCTTTATGTTAAACAGTTAATGCTCTATACATTATATAAATACCCTTCTGAAATTCAGTGCCCAAGGAAAAATCCATTTTTAAAGAGAGGGATTCTGAATAATAACCACCCCTTGTTTTGAAAATATAGGTTTTCATAAAACAGCATTTGTAAAAGCAGATCCACCCCTAGAGAACATGTGACAAATATCTAGCAGATGTCATTACGGCAAAGTACTCCCCTCAAAACCTTTAAATTTTCACTTCTTCTGGATTTCCCGCTTTAATGGAAGAGCCCACCATGGCGACACATGCTCTGCCTCTGAAAGTGTAGTCTGCAAGGCTTTGCCAGATGGTCTCCTTCAGAGTAAATGCTTTCAATATGATAATGTTTATATTTGTGATTCTGACATGAACTAATAATTTTCTCGTGATAGTTAATAAAAAACAGATTATTTCATTTCTAGCTCATAAAACCCGGTACCTTTCCTCCTATTCTATCTGATGAGGGTGATTTTTTTCCCGTTGGTGAGGTCGCAGTGAGCGTGGGGAGAATTATGGAGCTGCAGCCGTCTCCACGGCTCATGTGGTGTCCAGCCTAGAAGTTGAGATCCCCTCCTCCTCACAAAAGTCAGGCTTGCAATGCATCAGAAAAGGATAGTTTGTCAGGGTAACAGAGACCAGGGCTCCAACATAAACAATGTCTTTGAAGCTTCAAGGTTTACCTTTTAGCTGTAACATTCTGGAATTTGGTGGCTGAGTCTGGGGTTCTCTGGCCATATCCATCATGTTTTCTTAGAGGCTGATCACATTCCCTTCTAATCCTTCGTTTTTCCAGACTAGAATACTTATTTCATAACCCTTGCCACAGCAGAGGGGTGAGGGGTAGGGCGACTTTTCATCCCTTGACCTTTTTTTATTTTAAAACTTTTTTGGACTCTTTGCATTTCGGAAAAGAGGTACTACATTTTATCTGTGTAGCCTTCTTTTCCTGTGGATATGTTTGGCTCACAGAAACTGGTTCTGGTGGGCAGCAATAGTAGGGATGGTATGAAGATGGATGGCCTATACTTCAAAGGATGACTTGATAAAAAAAGATATGGAAAATTGGTTTGGAGTGTGGCTGGAGATTATAATGCCACTAGTTTACTTTTCTTCAAAGGAATGTGAAGTAGGGAGTGGGAAAAGGTTAGATTTCCCTGAGAGAGAAGGGAAGATTTGGGGTCTTTTGGCGAGAACTAGGATGCATTAACTTTCTTTTTTTTTTTTTTTTAAAGACAGAGTCTCACTCTGTCACCCAGGCTGGCATGCAGTGGCTCAATCTCAGCTCACTGCAACCTCCACCTTCCAGGTGTAAATGATTCTCCTGCCTAGTCTCCTGAGTAGCTGGGATTACAGGCACCTGCCACCATGCCTGGCTGATTTTTGTTGTTGTTAGTAGAGACTGGGCTTCACCATGTTGGCTAGGGTGGTCTCAAACTCCTGACTTCAAGTGATTCACCTGCCTCAGCCTCCCAAAGTGCTGAGATTACAGACATGAGCCACCATGCCTGGCTGCATTAACTTTATTTCTTTCAATACTAAACTCAATACAAGGGTAGACTTTTCTCTTTGTTGCCAGCATCTCACCATCTACTCATTCTTTAACCTACTGGAATTTAGCTTCTACTCCTAACCTGTCATTGAATCTGCATCCTTAAAGATCACCAATGGCCATCAAATTGATGAAGGCTATGAGATTCAGCCTGACTCTACTCATCCTTCTGTGCAATTTCACATAAAAGTCTCTCAACCACTGGGTTCTCTAGCAATGTTGTGCTTGTCTCCGGCTTCTCTGTTTCTTCTCATTCTCCTGTGTTGACATTAAAATCTCCTCTATTAAAATCTCTCTATGAAAGCCATCTCCTAAGGTTCTGTCATTGGTGCCTTTGTTGTTGCTATTGTTGCTGCTGCTGTTGCTTCCATGGTGTTACCACCCTCTCCACTGTCTTCAAATATCATCTTTGCTCCAACAAGTCTCATCATGAGATTTCTTCTGAGCTTTGGAATACATTTTCAGTCTTCTACACAATAGCATTTTTTTCTAGACAGGAAACTACTGTGGTCCACCTGGTGAGGATGCTAAGAACCAGCACAAGGATATTAAGAGTGGAAAAGACAGGAGAGAGTCAGAAAAATATTTGGCAGATAAACAGAGCTCTTTGATGGATTAACTATCCAAAGAGCAAGAGGAAGAAAAAGAAGTTGGAGAGCAAGAAGGGGACAAAGCTGACCACAAGTTTTATAGCTTAGGTAAATTGGAGGATAGGTGTACCCTTATTGGAGTAAGAAATGCATGGTAAGAGTCAGATTTAAGGTAGAAGATGATGACTTCAGTTTAGGACATTGGGAACATACCTCATCTCTACCTTTTTTGCCTTTTGAGTCTTCCTTTCCGTCTAAGTCTGTTTTGTGTTGCTGTAACAAAATACCTGAGACTATATCATTTATAATAAACAAATTTATTTGGCTCATGGTTCTGAAGGCAGGAAAGTCTAAGATCAAGGGGCCAGCATCCTGTGAAGACTTTCTTGCTGCATCATCCCATGGCAGAAGGTGGGAGGGTAAGAGAACGCATAAGAGAGAGAAGAGTGGGCTCAACTCGTCTTTTTATGAAGATCCTGCTCCTGAGATAACAAAGCCACGCCTGTAATAATGGCATTAATCCATTTCTGAGGACGAAGACCACATGAGCTAATCCCCTCTTAAAGGTAGTATCTCTGAACACAGCTGCATTAGGGATTAATTTTTTTTTTTTTTTGAGATGGAATCTCGGTCTGTCGCCCAGGGTGGAGTGCAGTGGCATGATCTCGGCTCATTGCAAGCTCCACCTCCTAGGTTCACACCATTCTCCTGCCTCAACCTCCCGAGTAGCTGGGACTACAGGCGCCCGCCACCATGCCTGGCTAATTTTTTTTTTTTTTTTTTTTTTTGTATTTTTGTTAGAGACAGGGTTTCACTGTGTTGGCCAGGATGGTCTTGATCTCCTGACCTTGTGATCCGCCAGCCTCAGCCTCCCAAAGTGCTGGGATTACAGGCATGAGCCACCGTGCCTGGCCGGGATTAAGTTTTCAACACATGAGCTTTGGGAGATTCAAACCATAGAACTTTCTTAGTGCTGTTAGAATTATCTTCCTAAAATGCAGGTCTAATTCATGCCATTCGCCTCAAATTTTTTTGTTAGCTCTTACTAACTACAGAGTAGTTTAGGCATTCAGTCTCCTTGACAGGGATTTGAAGCCCTACACAAGCTGTCTTTGTTTGGTTTCATTGTAATCTTCTAGCACAACAGAATCCACCAAGCAATTTCTCACCTTCTTGCCTTTGCTCAAGCTGTTCTCTCAATCTGGAATGCCCTCCCCAATTTTTCTGTCTATGGAAATCCCACTCATTCTTTAGATTGCAGCTTGCATGCTACATCCTCCATAAAGCCTCCTCCCACCACAGTTAGAATCTGTCATTCTTTATTCAATATTTTCACAGCAATTTATGTGTATTTTTCCTTGTATTATAATGCATATGTTCAGATGCTCATTTCTTCTATTGGTTGGTAAACTCCTTAAAGCTGGGAAATGTGTCTTATTTATCTCCATTCTTTATCAGCTGCCAACACACGATTTTCCATATATTTGTTGCTCATTAAATAATAAATGAAAAGGAGAGAGAGAGATTAATCATGGTTAGCGTGGAAGGGGAATCTTGTGGGGAGAAATGGTTGGTAAGTTAGGCAGGATCTTGCTTTAGAATATTTTCAACTGGGATGGAAACTTTGGGTTGTGAAGAAAAGGGATAGGGAATAATGATGAGGGTGGCAATGGATTATGGGTAATGTGAAGGGCTCATATTTAAACACAGGATCCTGTGATACAAAATCATGCATGTACACATTTAGCTTCTTATCCATAGGCAGATAAACCAAATTGTAAAGTCCTTCAGCAGGAAATTATTACTCTTCCCATTTAACTGTAACCACAACTCTTGAATATTTCACTATTTTTGCTACTATGTCTATTGTCTGATACCATAAAGAGATGGGACCTTAATTAATAGTATGGTGATGATCCATTGCTATGCCCATTTACTTAATTATAGAAAAGGTGGGCAGGGAGGTATTCATTCTGATTAATAGCATTCTTTGATTCTTAATTTTTCTTTTCATTTTCATCAATCTGTTTTTATATTAAATACTACAAAGAAAAATGAAAAATATTGTCTTTTAAAAAATTATTTATTGTACTGGGTACATAGTAAGTATATATACTTATGGGGAACATGAGATAATTTGATGCAGCATGCAATGCATAACAATCACATCAGGCTAAATGGGGTATCCATCACCCAAGCATGTATCCTTTGTGTTACAAACAATCCAATTATTCTCTTTTAGTTATTATAAAATGTACAATTAGATTATCATTGACTATAAGACACACTGTTGTGCTATCAAATACTAGGTCTTATTCATTCATTCATTTTTTTTTTTGTACCCGTTAGCCATTCTCACTTCCCCCTAACCCCCTACAACTCTTCCCAGACTCCGCTAATCATTCTTCTACTCTCCATCTCTATGAGTTCAGTTGTTTTAACTTTTAGATCCCACAAATATGTAACAATATGTCAAATTTGTCTTTCTGTGCCCGACTTATTTCACTTAACATAACAATCTTCAGTTCCTTCTATGCTATTGCAAATGATAGGATCTCATTCTTTATAGCTGAATAGTACTCCATTGTGTATATTTACCACTTTTTCTTTAACCTTTCATCTGTTGTTGGACACTTAGGTTGCTTCTAAATCTTGGCTATTGTGAACAGTGCTGTGAGAAACATGGAAGTGCTGATACCTCTTCAATATATTGATTTCTTTTCCTTTGGGTATATACCTAGCAGTTAAATTGCTGGATCATATGGTAGCCCTATTTTTAGTTTTTTAAGGAACCTCCAAACTGTTCTCCACAGTTTTTGTACTAATTTACATTCCCACCAACAGTATACTAGGGTTCCCTTTTCTCTACATCCTCACCAGCATTTGTTATTGCCTGTCTTTTGGATAAAAGCCATTTTAATTTGGGTGAGATGATATCTCAGTGTAGTTTTGGCTTGCGTTTCTCTGATGATCAGTGATCACCTATTCATAAACCTGTTTGCCATTTGTATGTCTTCTTTTGAGAAATATGTATTCAAATCTTTTGCCCACTTTAGAATCAGATTATTAGAAATTTTTTTCTATAGAGTCGTTTGAACTCTTTATATATTCTGATTACTAATCCCTTGTGAGATGGGTAGTTTGCAAATATTTTCTCCCATTCTGTGGGTTATCTCTTCACTTTGTTTGTCTCCTTTGGTGTAGAGAAGCTTTTAACTTGATGTGCTCCCATTTGCCCATATTTGCTTTAGTTGCCTGTGCTTGTGGGGTATAACTCAAGAAATCTTTGCCCACTCCAGTGTCTGGGAGAGTTTTCCCAATGTTTTCTTTTAGTTTCATATTTTGAGGTCTTAGATATTAGTCTTAAGATATTGGTCTTTACTCCATTTTTATTTGATTTTTGTATATAGTGAGAAATAAGGGTCTAGTTTTATTCTTCTGCATATGGATATCTAGTTTTCCCAGCACCATTTATTGAAAAGACTGTCTTTCCCCCCAAGGTGTGTTCTTGGCACCTTTGTCAAAATGAGCTCACTGTAGATGCCTGGGCTTGTTTCTGGGTTCTCTATTTTGTTCCATTGGTCTATAGGTCTGTTTTTATGCCGGTACCATACTGTTTGATTACTACAGGTCTGTAGTATAGTTTGAAGTCACATAATGTAATTCCTCTAGTTTTGTTCTTTTTGTTCAGGATAGCTTTGGCTATTCTGGGTCTTCTGTGGTTCTATATAAATTTTAGGATTCTTTTTTCTATTTCTTTGAAGAATGTTGTTGGTATTTTGATAAGGATTGCGTTGAATCTGTACATTGCTCTGGGCAGTATGGACATTTTAACAATATTGATTCTTGCAATCCACAAACATGGAATATTTTTCTTTTTTGTGTCCTCTTCAATTTCTTGCATCAATGTTTTATAATTTTCATTGTAGAGATCTTTCACTTCCTTGATTAATTTCTAGGTATCTTATTTTATTTGCAGCTATTGTAAATGGGATTCCTTTTTAAATTTCTTTTTCAGACTGTTTGCTGTTGGTATATAGAAATGCTGTGGATTTTTGTATGTTGATTTTGTATCCTGCAGCTTTACTGAATTTATCAGTTCTAATAGTTTTTTGGTGGAGTCTTTAGGTTTTTTAAAATATAAGGTCCCCAGCACTTTGGGAGGTCAAGACGGGCGGATCACAAGGTCAGGAGATCGAGACCATGGTGAAACCCTGTCTCTACTAAAAATACAAAAAATTAGCTGGGCGCGGTGGCGGGCACCTGTAGTCCCAGCTACTCAGGATGCTGAGGCAGGAGAATGGTGTGAACCTGGGAGGTGGAGCTTGCAGTGAACCGAGATCGCTCGTGCCACTGCACTCTAGCCTGGGGGACAGAGTGAGACTCCATCTCAAAAAAAAAAAAAAAAAAATATATATATATATATATATATATATATATATGTGTGTGTGTGTGTGTGTGTGTATGTATATATATATATATGGTCATATCATCTGCAAACAAGGATAATTTAACTTCTTTCTTTCCGGTGTGGATGCCCTTTCTTTCTCTTTTCTGATTGCTCTAGCTATGGCTTCCAGTACTATGTTGTGTAACAGTGGTAAAAGTAGACATCTTTGTTGTGTTTCATATCTTAGAGGAAAAGCTTTCAGTTTTTCCCCATTCAATATGATAGTAGCTGTGGATCTGTAGTATATGGCTCTAATTATGTTGAGGTATATTCCATCTGTGCCCAGTTTTTTGAGAGTTTTTTTTATGATGAAGTGATGTTGAATTTTAACACTGCTTTTTCAGCATTAATCAAAATGATCATATGGTTTTTGTCTTCCGTTCTATTGATACGATATATTATGTTGATTGATTTGCATGTGTTGAACCATATGTACATTCCTGGAATAAATCCCACTTGGTAATGATGAATAATCCTTTTAATGTGTCGTTAAATTCAGTTTGCTAGTATTTTGTTGAAGATTTTTTTTTTTTTTTTTTTTTTGAGACGGAGTCTTGCTCTGTCGCCCAGGCTGGAGTGCAGTGGCCTGATCTCAGCTCACTGCAACCTCCGCCTCCCAGGTTCATGCCATTCTCCCGCCTCAGCCTCCTGAGTAGCTGGGACCACAGGCGCCCGCCACCTCGCCCGGCTAATTTTTTGTATTTTTAGTGGAGACGGGGTTTCGCCATGTTAGCCAGGATGGTCTCGATCTCCTGACCTCGTGATCCGCCCGTCTCGGCCTCCCAAAGTGCTGGGATTACAGGCTTGAGCCACCGCGCCCGGCCTTTTTTGTTGAAGATTTTTTCATCAATAGCAGGGACATTGATCTTTAGTCTCCCTCCCTCCCTCCCTTCCTCCCTCCCTCCCTCTCTTCCTTCTTTCTTTCCTTCCTTCCTTCCTTCCTTCCTTCCTTCCTTCCTTCCTTCCTTCCTTCCTTCCTTCCTTCCTTCCTTCCTTCCTTCCTTCCTTCCTTCCTTCCTTCCTTCCTTCCTTCCTTCTTTCCCTTCCATCCTCTCTCCTTCCCTCCTTCTTTCTTCTTTTTCTTTCTTTCATGTCTTTGTCTGGTTTTGGTATCAGGGTAATACTGACCTCATAGAATGAATTTGGAAGTATCCACTTCTCTCTGTTTCAGAATAGTTTGAGTAGGATTGGTATTAGTTCTTAAATGTTTGGTAGAATTCAGCAGTGAAGCCGTCATGTCTCAGATTTTTCTTTGCTATGGGACTTTTTATTATCACTTTGATCTCGTTACATGTTACTAGTCAAATAACAGTCAAGTTATTGGTTCAAGTAATTGTTCAGGAATTGGGTTTCTTCATGGTTCAATCTTGATAGGTTGTATGTGTCTAGAACTTTATCCATTTCTTCTAGATTTTCAAATTTGCAGGTGTCTAGTTGCTCATAATAGCAACTAATGATCCTTTGAAGTTCTGCAGTATTAGTACTAATGTTTCCTTTTTCATCTCTGCTTTTATTTATTTGGGTCACCTCTCTTTTTTTCTTAGCTAGTCTGGTTAAAGGTTTGTCAAATTTGTTTAACTTTTCAAAAAAAAAACTTAATTTCATTGATCTTTCGTATTATTTTCTTCATTTCAATTTCATGTATTTCTGCTCTAATCCTTATTATTTATTTTCTTCTTCAAATTTTGAGTTTAGTTTGCTTTTGCTTTTGTAGTTCTTTAATATACATCATTTGGTTATTTACTTGAAGTTTTTCTTCTTTTTTGAAGTAGGCAGTTATAGTTATAAACTTCCCTGCTTTTGTGTATCCCATAGGTTTTGGTGTGATGTGTTCCAATTATCATTTGTTTCAAGACATTTTTCAATGTTCTTCTTAATTTCTTCATTGACCCACAGATCATTCAGAAGCATATTGTTTGATTCCTATGTATATGTATAGTTTCCAAAATTCCTCTTGTTATTGATTTCTAGTTTTATTCCAATGTATTTAGAGGAGATGCTTGATTTTATTTAAATTTTTAAGTGTTTTAAGGCTTGTTTCATGAACTAACATATGGTCTATCCTTTAGAATTATTCATGTACTGAGAAGAAGAATGTGTTTTCTATAGTCATTGGATATAATGTTCTGTAAATATCTATTAGATCCATTTGGTCAATAGTGCAGATTAAGTTCGATGTTTAGTTGTTGATTTTCTATCTGGAAGATATGCCCAACGCTGAAGGTGGGATGTTGAAGTCTCCAGCTGTTATTGTATTGGGGTCCATGTCTCTCTTTAGCTCTAATAATATTTGCATTATGTTCTTGGATGCTCCAATGTTTTGTGTGTGTGTGTGTGTGTGTGTGTGTGTGTATATATATACACACACACATATATATATTTCAAATTGTTATATCCTCTTGCTGAATTGGCCCCTTTATCATTATATAGTGATCCTCTTTGTCTCTTCTTATAATTTTTGAAAACATATATATATGTTTTCATATATATATGAAAACATACATATATAAATATATATATATGTATATATATATACACACACATATATATATATATATTTCAAATTGCTATATCCTCTTGCTGAATTGGTCCCTTTATCATTATATAGTGATCCTCTTTGTCTCTTCTTATAATTTTTGAAAACTATTTTGTCTGACATAATTATAACTACTACTGCTCGTTTTTGGTTTTCATTAGCATGAAATATCTTTTTCCACCCTTTATTTTCAGTTTATGCTTGTCTTTATAGGTGAACTGTATTTCTTGTAGGCAACAGATCATTGGGTCTTGTTTTTATGTTTGTTGTTTGTTTTAAATCTATTCAGCCACTCTGTGTCTTTTAATCGAAAAGCTTAGTCCATTTACATTCAATATTATCATAGATAAGTAAGGATTTATTCCTGCCATTTTGTTATTTGTTTTCTGGTTGTTTGTAGTCTTCCTTCTTTTTTTTCATTCCTGTCTTCATTTTAGTGAAGGTGATTTTTCACTGGTGATATGATTTAGTTTCTTCCTTTTTATTTTTTGTGTATCTGTTGTATGTTTTTTGGTTTGAAGTTACCACGAGATTTGCAAATACTATCTTATCTCCCATTATTTTGAACTGGTAACAACTTAACACTGTTAGCCTAAAAAATCAAACAAGCAAAGGGAAAACTAATAAAGACTCTACACCTTAACTTCATCTCCCACTTTTTAACTTTTTGTTGTTTCTATTTATCTTATATACTATCTATGTCTTGAAAAGTTGTTGTACTTATTATTTTTGATTGGTTCATCTTTTAGTCTTTCTATTTAAGATGAAACTAGTTTACACACCAGTTACAGAGTTATAATATGCTGTTTTTTTTCTGTGTATTTACATTACCAGTGAGTTTTGTACCTTCAGATGATTTTTTTATTGCTCATTAACATCTTTTTTTTCTTTCCCTTTGGCGTTTCTTTTTTTTAAATAATTTTATTTTATTTTTTTTGACTTCGCATTAATATTTCATCTCTAATAACAAAGTTATCTGAAACATGGGCAAGTGTTATGATGATATACTTCTTTCTCGGGGGGATTCACGTATATTTTTATTATACTTTATGTTCTAGGGTACATGTGCACAACACACAGGTTTGTTACATATGTATACATGTGCCATGTTGGGGTGCTGCACCCATTAAGTCATCGTTTACATTAGGTATATATCCTAATGCTATCCCTCACCCCTCCCCCAACCCCACAATAGGCCCTGGTGTGTGATGTTCCCCTTCCTGTGTCCAAGCAATCTCATTGTTCAATTCCCACCTATGAGTGAGAGCATGCAGTGTTTGGTTTTCTGTTCTTGTGATAGTTTGCTGAGAATGATGATTTCCAGCTGCATCCATATCCCTACAAAGGACATGAACTCATCCTTTTTTATGGCTGCATAGTATTCCATGGTGCATATGTGCCACATTTTCTTAATCCAGTCGATCACTGATGGACATTTGGGTTGTTTCCAAGTCTTTGCTATTGTGAATAGTGCCACAATAAACATAAGTGTGCATGTGTCTTTATAGCAGCATGATTTATAATCCTTTGGGTATATGCCCAGTAATGGGATGACTGGGTCAAATGGTATTTCTAGTTCTAGATCCTTGAGAAATCACCACACTGTCTTCCACAATGGTTGAACTAGTCTACAGTCCCACCAACAGTGTAAAAGTGTTCCTATTTCTCCACATCCTCTCCAGCACCTGTTGTTTCCTGACTTTTTAATGATCGCCATTCTAACTGGTGTGAGATGGTATCTCATTGTGGTTTTGATTCGCATTTCTCTATGGCTAGTGATGATGAGCATTTTTTCATGTGTCTGATGGCTGCATAAATGTCTTCTTTTGAGAAGTGTCTGTTCATATCCTTCACCCATTTTTTGATGGGGTTGTTTGTTTTTTTCTTGTAAATTTGTTTGAGTTCTTTGTAGGTTCTGCATATTAGCCCTTTGTCAGATGAGCAGATTGCAAAAATTTTCTCCCATTCTCTAAGTTGCCTGTTCACTCTGATGGTAGTTTATTTAGCTGTGCAGAAGCTCTTTAGTTTAATTAGATCCCATTTGTCAATTTTGGCTTTTGTTGCCATTGCTTTTGGTGTTTTAGACATGAAGTCCTTGCCCATGCCTATGTCCTGAATGGTATTGCCTAGGTTTTCTTCCAGGGTTTTTATGGTTTTAGTTCTAACATTTAAGCCTCTAATCCATCTTGAATTAATTTTTGTATAAGGTGTAAGGAAGGGATCCAGTTTCAGCTTTCTACTTATGGCTAGCCAATTTTCCCAGCACCATTTATAAAATAGGGAATCCTTTCCCCATGTCTTGTTTTTCTCAGGTTTGTCAAAACCTGATCAGATGGTTGTAGATGTGTGGTATTATTTCTGAAGGCTCTGTTGTGTTTCATTGGTCTGTATCTCTGTTTTAGTACCAGGACCATGCTGTTTTGGTTACCATAGCCTTGTAGTATAGTTTGAAGTCAGGTAGCATGATGCCTTCAGCTTTGTTCTTTTGGCTTAGGATTGTCTTGGCAATGTGGGCTCTTTTTTGGTTCCATATGAACTTTAAAGCTGTTTTTGCCAATTCTGTGAAGAAAGTCATTGGTAGCTTGATGGGGATGGCATTGAATCTATAAATAACCTTGGGCAGTATGGCCATTTTCACGATATTGATTCTTCCTATCCATGAGCACGGTATGTTCTTCCATTTGTTTGTGTCCTCTTTTATTTCATTGAACAGTGGTTTGTAGTTCTCCTTGAAGAGATCCTTGACATCCCTTGTAAGTTGGATTCCTAGGTATTTTATTCTCTTTGTAGCAATTGTGAATGGGAGTTCACTCATGATTTGGCTCTCTGTTTGCCTGTTGTTGGTGTATAAGAATGCTTGTGATTTTTGCACATTGATTTTGTATCCCGAGACTTTCCTGAAGTTGCTTATCAGCTTAAGGAGATTTTGGGCTGAGATGATGGGGTTTTCTAAATATACAATCATGTCATCTGCAAACAGGGACAATTTGACTTCCTCTTCCTAATTGAATACCTTTATTTCTTTCTCTTGCCTGATTGCCCTGGCCAGAACTTCCAACACTATGTTGAATAGGAGTGGTGAGAGAGGGCATCCCTGTCTTGTGCCTGTTTTCAAAGGGAATGCTTCCAGTTTTTTCCCATTCAGTATGATATTGGCTGTGGGTTTGTCATAAATAGCTCTTGTTATTTTGGGATACGTTCCATCAATACCAAATTTATTGAGAGTTTTTAGCATGAAGGGCTGTTGAATTTTGTCAAAGGCTTTTTCTGCATCTGCTGAGATAATCATGTGGGTTTTTGTCTTTGGTTTTGTTTATATGCTGACTTACATTTATTGATTTGTGTATATCGAACCAGCCTTGCATCCCAGGGATGAAGCCGACTTCATCGTGGTGGATATGCTTTTTGATATGCTGCTGGATTCGGTTTGCCAGTATTTTATTGAGGATTTTTGCATCGATGTTCATCAGAGATATCGGTCTAAAATTCTTTTATTTTTGTTGTGTCTCTGCCAGGCTTTGGTATCAGGATGATGTTGGCCTCATAAAATGAGTTAGAGAGGATTCCCTCTTTTACTATTGATTGGAATAATGTCAGAAGGAATGGTACCAGCTCCTCCTTGTACCTCTGGTAGAATTTGGCTTTGAATCCGTCTGGTCCTGGACTTTTTTGGTTGGTAGGCTATTAATTATTGCCTCAATTTCAGAACCTGTTATTGGTCTTTTCAGGGATTCAACTTCTTTCTGGTTTAGTCTTGGGAGAGTGTATGTGTCCAGGAATTTATCCATTTCTTCTGGGTTTTCTAACTGATTTGCGTAGAGGTGTTTATAGTATTCTCTGATGGTAGTTTGCATTTCTGTGGGGTCAGTGGTAATATCCCCTTTATCATTTTTTATTGTGTCTATTTGATTCTTCTCTTTTTTCTCCTTTATTAGTCTTGCTAGCAGTCTATCAGTTTTGTTGATCTTTTAAAAAAACCAGCTGCTGGATTCATTGATTTTTTGAAGGGTTTTTTTATGTCTCTATCTCCTTCAGTTCTGCTCTGGTCTTAGATATTTCTTGCCTTCTGCTAGCTTTTGAATGTGTTTGCTCTTGCTTCTCTAGTTTTTTTAATTGTGATGTTAGGGTGTCAATTTTAGATCTTTCCTGCTTTCTCTTGTGGGCATTTAGTGCTATAAATTTCCCTCTACACACTGCTTTAAATGTGTCTCAGAGATTCTGGTATGTTGTATCTTTGTTCTCATTGGTTTCAAAGAACATCTTTATTTCTGCCTTCATTTGGTTATGTACCCAGTAGTCACTCAGGAGCAAGTTGTTCAGTTTCCATGTAGTTGAGCAGTTTTGAGTGAGTTTCTTAATCCTGAGTTCTAGTTTGATTGCACTGTGGTCTGAGAGACAGTTTGTTATAATTTCTGTTCTTTTACATTTGCTGAGGAGTGCTTTACTTCCAACTATGTGGTCACTTTTGGAATAAGTGGAATGTGATGCTGAGAAGAATGTATATTCTGTTGATTTGGAGTGGAGAGTTCTGTAGATGTCTATTAGGTCTGCTTGGTGCAGAGTTGAGTTCAATTCCTGGATATCATTGTTAACTTTCTGTCTCAAAAGTGGGCAAAGGATATGAACAGACACTTCTCAAAGAAGATATTTATACAGCCAACAGACACATGGAAAAATGCTCATCAGCACTTGCCATCAGAGAAATGCAACTCAAAACCACAATGAGATACCATCTCACACCAGCTAGAATGGCAATCATTAAAAAGTCAGGAAACAACAGGTGCTGGAGAGGATGTGGAGAAATAGGAACACTTTTAGACTGTTGGTGGGACTGTAGACTAGTTCAACCATTGTGGAAAACAGTGCGGCAATTCCTCAAGGATCTAGAACTAGAAATGCCATCTGACCCAGTCATCCCATTACTGGGCATATACCCAAAGGATTATAAATCATTCTGCTATAAAGACACATGCACACTTATGTTTATTGTGGCACTATTCACAATAGCAAAGACTTGGAAACAACCCAAATGTCCATCAGTGATCGACTGGATTAAGAAAATGTGGCACATATACACCATGGAATACTATGCAGCCATAAAAAAGCATGAGTTCATGTCCTTTGTAGGGACATGGATGCAGCTGGAAATCATCATTCTCAGCAAACTATCACAGGAACAGAAAACCAAACACTGCATGTTCTCACTCATAGGTGGGAATTGAACAATGAGATTGCTTGGACACAGGAAGGGGAACATCACACACCGGGGCCTATTGTGGGGAGGAGGGAGCGGGGAGGGATAGCATTAGGATATATACCTAATGTAAATGGAGACTTAATGGATGCAGCACCCCAACATGGCACGTGTATACATATGTAACAGACCTGCACATTGTGCACATGTACCCTAGATCTTAAAGTCTAATAAAAAAAAAAAAGTAAGTTATGCAAAAACAGAAAAAAAATCTTTCTGTCTTGTTGATCTGTCTAATGTTGACAGTGGGGTGTTAAAGTCTCCCATTATTATTGTGTGGGAGTCTAAGTCTCTAAGGACTTGCTTTAAGAATCTGGGTGCCCCTGTATTGGGTGCATATATATCTAGGATAGTTAACTCTTCCTGTCGAATTGATCCCTTTACCAATATGTAATGGCCTTCTTTGTCTCTTTTGATCTTTGTTGGTTTAAAGTCTGTTTTACCAGAGACTGGGATTGCAACCCCTGCCTTTTGTTGTTTTCCATTTGCTTGATAGATCTTCCTCCAGCCCTTTATTTTGAGCCTATATGTGTCTCTGCATGTGAGATGGGTCTCCTGAATACGGCAGACTGATGGGTCTTGACTCTTTATCCAATTTGCCAGTCTGTGTCTTTTAATTGGAGCATTTAGTCCATTTACATTTAAGGTTAATATTGTTATGTGTGAACTTGATCCTGTCATTATGATATTAGCTGGTAATTTTGCTTGTTAGTTGATGCCGTTTCTTCCTAGCCTCGATGGTCTTTACATTTTGGCATGTTTTTGCAATGGCTGGTACTGGTTGTTCCTTTCCATGTTTAGTGCTTCCTTCAGGATCTCTTGTAGGGCAGGCCTGGTGGTGACAAAATCTCGCAGCATTTGCTTGTCTGTAAATGATTTTATTTCTCCTTCACTTATGAAACTTAGTTTGGCTGGATATGAATCTGAGTTGAAAATTCTTTTCTTTGAGAATGTTGAATATTGGCCCCCACTCTCTTCTGGCTTGCAGAGTTTCTGCCGAGAGATCTGCTGTTAGTCTGATGGGCTTCTCTTTGTGGGTAACCCGACCTTTCTTTCTGGCTGCCCTTAACATTTTTTCCTTCATTTTAACTTTGGTGGATCTGACAATGATGTGTCTTGGAGTTGCTCTTCTCAAAGAGTATCTTTGTGGAATTCTCTGTATTTCCTGAATTTGAATGTTGGCCTGCCTTGCTAGGTTGGGGAAGTTCTCCTGGATAATATCCTGCAGAGTGTTTTCCAACTTTGTTCCATTCTCCCCATCAGTTTCAGGTACACCAATCAGACATAGATTTGGTCTTTTCACATAGTCTCATATTTCTTGGAGGCTTTGTTCATTTCTTTTTACTCTTTTTTCTCTTAACTTCTCTTCTTGCTTCATTTCATTCATTTGATCTTCAATCACTGATACCCTTTCTTCCAGTTGATTGAGTCAGTTACTGAAGCTTGTGCATTTGTCACGTAGTTCTCATGTCATGGTTTTCAGCTCTGTCAGGTCCTTTAAGGACTTCTCTACATTGGTTATTCTAGTTACCCATTCGTCAAATCTTTTTCAAGGTTTTTAGCTTCTTTGCTATGGGTTCGAACTTCCTCCTTTAGCTCAGAGAAGTTTGATCGTCTGAAGCCTTCTTCTCTCAACTCATCAAAGTCATTCTCCATCCAGCTTTGTTCCATTGCTGGCGAGGAGCTGCATTCCTTTGGTGGGAGAGACGCTCTGATTTTTAGAATTTTCAGTTTTTCTTCACTGCTTTTCCCCCATCTTTGTGGTTTTATCTATCTTTGGTCTTTGATGATGGTGAGATACGAGTGGGGATGTATCTTTTGTTGTGGATGTCCTTTCTGTTTGTTAGTTTTCCTTCTAACAGTCAGGACCCTCAACTTCAGGTCTGTTGGAATTTGCTTGAGGTGCACTCCAGACCCTGTTTGCCTGGGTATTAGTAGTGGAGGCTGCAGAAGAGTGAATATTGCTGAGCAGCAATTGTTGCTGCCTGGTTGTTCCTCTGGAAGCTTCGTCTCAGAGGGGTACCTGGCCATGTGAGGTGTGAGGTGTCAGTCTGCCCCTAGTTCGAGGTGTCTCCCAGTTAGGTTACTCGGGGGTCAGGGACCCACTTGAGCAGGCAGTCTGTCTGTTCTCAGATCTCAAACTCCATGCTGGGAGAACCACTACTCTCTTCAAAGCTGTCAGACAGGGACATTTAAATCTGCAGAGGTTTCTGCTGCCTTTTGTTTGGCTATGCCCTGTCCCCAGAGGTGGAGTCTACAGAGGCAGTCAGGCCTCCTTGAGCTGCGGTGGGCTCCACCCAGTTCGAGCTTCCCAGCTGCTTTGTTTACCTAGGCAAGCCTCAGCAATGGCGGGCGCCCCTCCCCCAGCCTCCCTGCCACCTTGCAGTTAGATCTCAGACTGCTGTGCTAGCAATGAGGGAGGCTCTGTGGGCGTGGGACCCTCTGAGTCAGCCATAAGATATAATCTCCTGGTGTGCCGTTTGCTAAGACCCTTGGTAAAGCACAGTATTAGGATGAGAGTGACCCGATTTTCCAGGTGTTGTGTATCATGGTTTCCTTTGGCTAGGAAAGGGCATTCCCTTCCCCCTTGCACTTCCCGGGTGAGGCGATGCCTCGCCCTGCTTTGGCTCTCACTCAGTGGCCTGCACCCACTGTCCAATGTGCCCCAGTGAGATGAACCCGGTACCTCAGTTGGAAATGCAGAAATCACCCGTCTTCTGTGTTGCTCACTCTGTGAGCTGGAGGCTGGAGCTGTTCCTATTCGGCCATCTTGGAACTGCCCCCTCAATGGATGTCTTGTGTTTCTTGTAGGACAGTTCCATTGTTGATGAAGTCCCTCAGTTTTTGTTTGGGAAAAAATCTTTATTTTTTCTCCTTCATGTTTGAAGGATATTTTCACCAGATACACTATTCTAGGGCAAAAGTTTTTTTTTTTTTTCCTTTAGCTCTTTAAATATGTCGTGCCACTCTCTCCTGGGCTGTAAGGTTTCCACTGAAAAGTCTGCTGCCAAACATTTTGGAGCTCCATTTTATGTTACTTGTTTCTTTTCTCTTGCTGCTTTTAGGATGCCTTCTTTATCTTTGACCTTTGAGAGTTTGATTATTAAATGCTTTGAGGTAGCCTTCTTTGGATTAAAGTCACTTGGTGTTCTATAACCTTCTTGTACTTGAATGTTGGTATCTTTCTCTAGGTTTGGGAAATTCTATATTATTTTCCCTTTGAATAAACTTTCTACCCCTATCTATTTCTCTACCTCTTCTTTAAGGCCAATAACTCTTAGATTTGCCATTTTGAGACTTTTTTCTAGATCTTGTAGGAATGTTTAATTCTTTTTAATTATCTTTTATTTTGTCTCCTCTGACTACATATTTTCAAATACCCTGTCTTCAAGGTCAACAATTCCTTCTGCTGGATCAATTCTGCTATTAAGAGATTCTGGTGCATTCTTCAGTGTGTCAGTCACATTTTTCAGGTCCAGAATTTCTGCTTGATTCTTTTTATTTCCATCTCTTTGCTAAATTTGTCTGATAGAATTCTGATTTCCTTCTCTGTGTTATCTTGAATTTTTTTTGAGTTACTTCAAAACAGCTCTTTTGAATTCTTTGCCTTCAAGGTCACTTATCTCTGTTTCTCCAGGATTGTTCTTGGTGCCTTATTTAGTTCATTTGATGTGATCATGTTTTCCTGGATGATCTTGATGCTTGTGGATGTTCAACAATGTCTAGGCATTGAAGAGTTAGGTATTTATTTTAGTCTTTGTACCCTGGGCTTGTTTGTACCTATCCTTCTTGGAAAGTCTTTCCAGTTATTCGAAGGGACTTGAGTGTTTTGATCTAATTTGTTTCTGCATTAGGGGACACTGCAAGCCCAATAATGCTATGGTTCTTGCAGGTTGTAGAGGTACTGCCTTGGTGATCTTGGATACGATCCAGAAGAATTCTCTGGATTACCAGGTAAATACTCTTGTCTTCTTCCCTTACTTTCTCCCAAACAGAGTCTCTGCGTGTGTTCTGAGCTGTCTGGAACTGGGGATAGAGTGACATAAGCAACCCGTCGCACTACCACTGGGACTACACTGGGTCAGACCTGAAGCCAACACAGCACTGGGTCCCGCCAAAGGCCTACTGTAACTACTGCCTGGCTCTACTTATGTACTAACGTTTGCTCATGGCCCTAGGACTGTACAGTCATCATATAGTGAAGCTAGCCAGGCTTAATGTCCTTCCTTTCAGGTCAGTGAGTTCCCCCAGGACCCAGGCAGGTCCAGAGATGCTCTTCAGGAGTCAGGGCCTGGAGTCAAAAACTTTAGAAATCTACCTCATGCTCTGTTCTACTGTGGCTAAGCGGGTGCTCAATCCACAAGACAAAGTCCTTCCCACTTTTCCTTTCCCTTTGCACAGGCAGGGGTGCCTCTCCCCATAGCCACCATCACAACCATGTGTCCACAATATGGTGGGTACTGCCAGGTGACTGCCGATGTTCCCTTAAGGCCCAAGGGCTCTTCAGTCAGCTTGTGGTGAATGCTGCCTGGCCTGGGACTCACCTGTCAGGGCAGTGGGCTCCCCTTTGGCCCAGGGCAGGTCCAGAAATGCTGTCCATGAGCCAATATCTGGAATCAGGAACCTCAAGAGCCTTCTTGGTGCTCTACCCCACCGTAGTCAAGCTGGTACCTAAGGTTCAAGACAAAGTCCGCTTTATTTTTCCCTCTGCTTATCTCAAGCAGAAGGAATCTTTCACAGTAGGCACCACAGCTCAGAATGTTCTGGGTCTTATCTGAAGCCAGCATATCTCAGTGTCACCCAATGTTCTTGATGTACTACCTGGGTATCGCTGCTGGTTATGCAGGACCCAAGGGATCTTTAGTCAGCAGGTGATGAATGTTGCCAGGAGTAGCTCCTTCTCTTCAATGCAGCAACTTGTTGCTGGCCCAGGAAGTGTCTAAAAACATCCGTGAGCTAGGGCCTGGAATCGGGGCCTTACGACTCTGCCCAGTGCCCTGTGCTACTGTGTCTGAACTGTTATCCAAGTTATAAGACAAAGCCCTCGTTTCTCTTCCCCTTTCTCTGCTCAAGTGGAAGGAAGGGGTCCGTTTCGGAGCTGTAAGCTGTACTGCCTGGGGTTGGTGGAGGGGTGGTATGGGCACTCCCTTAGCTGCCCTGGCTGGTGTCTCAGTAGGTCATATACCCTCTAAGTTCACTGGCTTCATGTCCAGCACAGCACTAAGACTTGTCATTCTTGTGGCCTAAGCTGCCTTTTGAGTTTATTTAGCACTCCAGAGTGCTTTAGCCAACAATGGTGGGTCTTGCCTGAATTCAAGTTCTGACCACTTGGATAGGCAATTCCCCTCTGGCTAGGGCTGTTCTAAATGCTGCCAGCATGAGTGGGCATCAGCTGAGTTCAGCCTAGGTTTGTTTTCCACTGTAAGAAGGCAGCACTGAGGTCAACGCAGGGTCCCACAATCACTGTGCTCTCCCTCCCCCAAGTACATAGATCCTGTGTGCCATGTGGCCACTGCCGGGGGTTGGGGGAGGGATGGTCTTGGCAATTTAAGACTGTCTTTTCTACCCTCTTCAGTGCCTTTTTCAGTAATATGAAGTTAAAACCAGGTGCTGTGATTGCTCACTTGATTTTTGGTCCTTATGAAGGTTTTATGTATGTGTGTAGATAGTTGTTAAATTTGGTGTTTCTGGTGGGGGTAAAAGAGGACGATTGGTGAATGCTTCTATTCGACCAGCTTGCTCCACCCTTGAAAAATATGATCTTTTAATATGAATCCTAGAATAATAAAATTGATGACTTTCCTTCTGGGTGGTCCCACACATACATATTTATTATGTTTCTATCTTCATTATGTATGTACCTATGCATTCTTTATATACACATTCTGTGTATCCTTGTGGCCATCCTATCCATCAGTCCATCTTTATCCCAATCTTCCATTAGTAATACAACTGCTAGTTGTGTGTCAAAGATGGTAAGAAACAGAGAAAACCCCTATACTGAATATTTTAATTTTCAATTATCTGTTATGAGTGCAGCTACTCCTTATCCAGTCCCATGTTCCTGGGGGAGTTATATGCACAAAGGAGATGCCAGATAAATGTAATCTTTTTATTCCTAGTTGGAGTATGGCTCACAACCCCTTTCATGGTGAGTTTGGACCTACGAGAGCCACTGGGATGCCTTTTGCTTGGGCTTGAGGCTGCCTGCAGAGGCCTGGGTGGTAACTTGTCCCTATCAGCCCTGTTTTGGCTCTCATGTGGGTTTCCTAGGTCAAGGAGGCTATGGTGGAAGGCAGCACACAACCTTCTCCAGTGGCTTCTCCCTAAAAAGTCCTAGAAGAGCTACATCCCATCAGAGAGATTAAAAAAAAAAAAAAAAAAAACCCTCAGTAAGGGAGGACTGTAAAGAGACCCTGCTACATGAATGAGAAGCCTTTGCCTGCCTCTTAATGTGCCAACTCCACCATTTCTTAGCATCAGGACACAACGCTGTTCTTGGCTCTGCCCAAGACCATCAGTCTTTCTCAGGAGTAGGGGGCCAGGAGAAGTGCTTTGAGCTAACCCAGCAGGATGGGTGGGTAACCAACATTGACCTAGAGGCTAAAGACACGGCAACATTCACACCAAATATGATCATTGTATTGGATACCACTTGTTCCTTACCTCACAGACTCACCTTATTCTACCTTTTGCTGTAGCAACCAGCTTGGGTCAGACGTCATTGATAGGATCTCCTCTCGGGCTTCACCAATTAGCTCTTGCTGCCTGCCCAGGGCTTCTTTACCACCTCAATATTTAGTGTATTCTTTCATTATGCTAAAACTCAATAAAATGTTTCATTTTACTTTCTATAAGAAACCATTTACTCTTCTACAGAAAACATCTGAAAAGTGGTTGTCAGAGCTCAGTGGTCACAGTGGCACTGGTGACTTTGAGGCCGGTAGCAATTGGGATGGGAAATGGAGAAAGTTGGAGAGACGAAAGTGGGCAGGGCAAAGCCTCTCCATCCATCTGGCAAACCCCTGACTCATCGAAGCAGATCAAACAGTTCAGTAAAATATGTTTAAGCCACCCTCAAGATGACTGCAGGCAATCCAAGCATGGAGATTTAGCTTTAACCAGATGAGGAAAACTGTAAGCCGGGCGCAGTGACTCATGCCTGTAATCCCAGCACTTTGGGAGGCTGAGGCAGGAGTATCACTTGAGGTCAGGAGTTCAAGACTGGCCTGGCCAACATGGTGAAACTGTGTGTCTACTAAAAAATATAAAAATTAACTGGGTATGGTGGCATGCACCTGTAATCCCAGCTACTAGGGAGGCTGAGGCAGGAGAATTGCTTGAACCTGGGAGTTGGAGGTTGCAGTGAGCCAAGATCATGCCACTGTACTCCAGCCTGGGCAACAGAATTGAGACTCTGTCTCAAAAACAAATAAACAAATAAACAAAAAACAGATAAACTTTAGATCTCCCAACCTGTGAAGTGAGCAGAGCAGAAAAATATTTTTAGTCATTTTTCACTGAGCCTGTTGTGGCTTGAAAATGTTGAGGTGCCATTTTTGCTGTAACTGCCTTACAACGATTCTGCCTTGCAACCGTCTCTCTTTCAAAAGGCTGACTTTTTCTTGTTTACAGCAAGTTGTAGAATCGTAGTTGATTATATGTTATATGAGAGTAGGAAGGGGCCTTAGGGATCATTCAGTTCAGCGGTTCTTTTCAGAAGATGCTTAATGGTATGTCATAATCACACCCCTAGCTCGTGTCTGAGCCAGGTTTGTAACTCAGGTAGTCTGACTCCAAATAATCCAAATTTTCTCACTATACAGGGTAAAAAACCACCTGTAGGGAATTGTGTAAGGGGAAATGATTTTGAAGTGTGAATTGAAGTAGATTCTCTGCTCCAGGTTTAGAATTCTACTGAAAACCAAGAACTAATGAACTAATACTTAGCTGTGCGAGAAAGGAATTCCAGGGGGATACAGCAATTGGTTTTGCTTTTCCCTTTTGCACCTCCTATTAATGTGAGCAGGATCTGCATTTTCCTGTTTTACAGATTCAACTACAAAGAAAGAATTATGAACAGAAGCTCTACTACTTCATAAAGAAGAAGAGGCCTTGATTAATAAATAACCTGACACCCTTCAGATGTTGCACAGGGAAAAACAGAGTGCCCCAATTTCTGGGAGTCACTGTACTTCACTTACCCTGGGGCCCGTTTTACAGGCATTTGCCTGCTTAGTTAATTGTAGTTATTCCCAAAATAAACCCCATTTTGTGTGGGACTCTTCTATTCTGAGGGAATGATGTAAGCAAGAATATTGGCTGGAGTATCTTGAGTATCTGTGATGGATGGCTCCTCAGAATGAATCCTAAATCTCCAAGAGACCCCTTTTATCTTGTGATTTTGCTCACAGGTTCTAAGCTGCTGCTGGGAAGGGTTCCAGTTCTATATTCTCTGTCTTCTGGAAGCACCGATGAAATCACTCAGCTGCTATCCGCTTCCATCTCTCACTAAGCACCTCTTGGCTCTCCTTCGTCCCCACAGACTGAAAGCATGGAGGTGACTAATGAGATGTGTCTTCCCCTTCAAATTGTTCACAAGTCCCACATGACCTTTGGCAGGCAGGGGTTCTACTGTGGTGCTTCTGACTGCGGATAAGGGAAAATACGTGCTCACCACGGCTTGCAAAATTTTTCCTTGCTCCCGTGACCAGTGCGGCAGCTCTGTTAAATGGTCAGGCACAGTTTGTTGCTGGCTCCCAAACAATCCATCAGCACTGGACACATTATAGAAAACATGGCTTTGAGTCTTAGCTTAAACTATATTTATGTAGCATGACAGTAGGAGAAATATCTAATTGTGCTTGGATTACAATTCGAACAAAGGCCTCATGACTGGCTTGCAGATGCCGGGGTCCACACACCATTTTCCAGAGAAGTCAAGATGGGAGAGGGTGTGATCTGTTCTGTCACGAACAGTTCTGTTTCCAGACCATTTCTCAAAGTCACTGAAGGCCCATTTCTGGGGAAATGATTACTAAACTGATGATTATTTTCTTTGTATTGCTGGCTATTCTCAACTTCAGGGAAAATGTAAGGTAGCTGTGGAGTTTAAGGAAAAAAAAAGTGTACACAAAATGAGAAGCCACATCTGCCTGTAGCACTAGCAAAAATCAAAGAAGTCTGGCTTATTTCAACACCGGCCACCTCAAAACAAAATTAGTATTTGAATCAAATTAACGTATTTGACTCAATCACCTAAAAAATAGCTGTTGGATGAAAAAATAAAAGAGAAAATAGTGTCTAATTAGTGACTGGCCATTTTCAAAGTGGCTTCTCCTACATTATCTCATTTTTTAAAAAGTAAATTTGATCTTTTTAAATGTTAGAGTGAAGTGGTTCACAATTGCTTGAAATAAGCAAAGGACATTATATTTATAAGCATGCAAATTACAAACCAGGCAAAACAGTCTCTTCTGCTGCTTTATATATTTTTGTCAACCATCATAGATTCATGGAAAGGTCTCAAATAGATAGAACAAAATGGATTTTAAAAAATTGTTTGAACTGAGCGTGTTTTTCATTTCTTTCTCTCTGTCTTTGCTCTCAGTTTCTTTCTCTGGAACCTTCTCTTGAATGGTGAACTATTATTACTTGCATTTGGATAGATTATTATTTAGTTTGCAAAACATACAATTTTTCCACTCATTAAAATCTCATAGTTGCCCAACTTCATTAAGATAAATGGAATTATTCATCTGTTTTCCCCCCTTTGGCTATGGGGTCAATGAAATGATGTTAAGCAGGAGAGGATAGGGTTGGCAAACACTTTCAAATGTCACTAAGTAATTTCAGGAAGGAGCTGGCCTGCCACTGTCCTGAATGATGGATATGCTCTCAACCTTAATGGCCACTAAAGATGTACATAATAACAGTTTGCATTATAACCATCACTGTTCAACACTTGAATTTTGTGACAGTTAAAACCAGGAGTAGACACTTCTGAAATCTGATTAAAATACACTGAGAAGTAAAAAACGAAACAAAGCAAGACAAACAAAACCCTGACACTAACAAGCAGTCAAAGATGGCAAACCAAAAAAGAAAAAGAAACAAGAGTATAGCCAACTTTTTTTTTTAATTAGAGTATATTATACTTTCAAACTGGATACACTAGAAATTGGCAATGCAACATAAGATGCAAAGGAATATACCAGTTACTGTCAAAATGACCCTGTACAGCCTTGTAATGCAAAAAGCTTTATACAATACAAATTTTCAGTAATGTACACAAACCTTGACAGTATGATCATCTGAACATAATATGAAGAGTTAAAAAAAGGATAGAAGAAAGAAAGTGCTGAGAACCCTAACTGCATTACTATATGGAAAAATAAGCTAGTTTTCACTGAAGAATGCATAGTGACAACAATTGAAGTTAGTTGGTAGGTGAATTTCTCAAAGATGTTAGTGTTTTACACGGAAAGGATATCTATGGAATACATCCTTCCCTGAGTATCAAACTGCAAACCAAATTCAGGGGTACATATTTTCTAGGGTGGAGTCTGAAAAATGCTGTAGATTTTTTTTCTTTATTAATAACAATAATAATATAAAAAGTCAAACAAACTCCAAACACACCTTTTCTCACTCAGAAAACTTTTATAATTTACCAGAAAGATTGATGACTCTTTCCAAAGTGCTAAAAAAGTTGCCCAATTATATTAAGCATGACTAAGTCATTCAAATACAAGTTCAGTGGCAAGCAGTGAAATGCATGGCATTTGAGCAGTAAACGTCTCCTTCTTTCACCCCCTCTTGTTCTTGAAAGTTTCAATCCTAAGACCTCCTATTGCACAAGTGGCATGCTGTAAAACCTATAGTCTGAATTGTCAGGGCCACCCTTTCAGGTTTTTAACCTGCTGGTGCTTGAGTGTGATTCACCTTTTCTACCAGCCTCTGTGGGATCACTTTAGCCCTCTTTCCCGTCATCACTGAACTTGTAATTTTGAAAACACATTATTAGCCAAGTGGCACATTCTCCATTATATGGGGATAAAGACATGACTTGAAAACAAAACAACCCAACCCACCCATAAGCCCAGTATTCTTGGAGTGTATTGTCCATAACTATCTATAGTGTCTTTTATTGAGACATTGACGTGGCGAGGTTGAACATCGTTTCAAACCTGGCCAAGAGCAAAGGTCTCTGCCGGAGAATGACTGAGGGTTTGGGAGCTTCCCGCTCTAGCTGGTTTGGCCTCCCTGTCCCTGTGGGCATCTCCTTAGTGTAAACAGATTTGCCAGGGCACCAAGCAGACTCCCCATCCATGGCGGGATGACTGGCAAAGGGAGGTGTAGCATACCTGCTGGGTGTGGGGAAGAGGGGCTGGCATGGAGGGGACTGAGGAGACCATGGTGTGGACAGACAGTACAGTCTTCTGGCTTCCTGTAGAACTGTACTAATTTCCAGGGAGCTTTCAGCAAAGCAAACTGACTAGAGGAAGAACATTAGGGATGCTTTTATTTTCCCCTGGTGAAACAGATTTTTAAAAACCCCAACTCTTCGGATAACACATGATGGAAAACAGCAACACAGTAAGAAAGTGTTCCTCCTGTACACCAGTTCTCCAATAGATAAATTAAATATATAAACTTTTATATTCCAAACTTCCCATTATTATACAAAGAACATTTCTTCCTGCTCTTTCAGCCTGTTTCATACTGGAAATTCTGTTGTTTTAAAAATACAAGCAATGAACATATTCAGCCAAAGATTTTTTCCTTTTTTCTTTTTAAATCACCCATTACTTTTTAAGATGAGCAAAGGTCTTTACAACCAACCCACACCTGCTTCCTGCTGCAATAAAGTGCTGCACATAAATTGCCATTTTAATGACCACAAAATAAGAGCTTTTAAATAAGTATAAAGTTAGCCTCCTAGCAGGTTACATCTACCAGGCGTTAACAAAATGGAATACAGAATTACTAATAACATGGAGGATACCGCGATATAGCCAGAAGACCGGCAAAACGCAATGGAAACTTGTCAGGGGCATAAACTGAACCATAGGACTAAACAGCACCTTTTTGTTGCGTCATTATATGTCAAAGAGGTTGTGGCTAAATCTTCAAACATACAGTCTACTCATTCCATAAAAAAGGTACATTTTCTTCCTTTTATTTTACTTTTTTCAGATGAGAAACAAAAACTAGTGCAAGACCACAGCACTGTGCAAAACTGCCGTTTCTTTTTTTTAGTCTGAGCATTTATACCCAGAATTTATCCAAACCCCTTTTAATCTCCTTGGCTGGATTTATCAACCATAAATTTTTTTCACTCATACATTTCTTTTTCCTGCAAACAAATGGTAACCACTGAATTAATACATCATATATATATATATAATCTGCCCTTAAAAAATGAGCACTGTGTGTGTGCACCGTACACATTTGTCTATGTGTGGGCACACACACAAAACACACTTAAGTTCTGTGATGTTCGCTGCAGTGCTGCGAGATATTTCTTCCAGATCAGTCACTTGATTCCTCGCCTCTTTGTCACCAGAGAAGATCTGAGTACAAGGTCTCCAGCGCTCTGGTGGAAATCTCCAGCAGCACTGTAGATGTCTACCATTCCTTCATCGACTAAGCACCAGGCCCTACCACTCTGTAGCCATCAAAGAGAGAGGGAAAGGTGATGAAGGAGCACAGGGAGAGACTGTCGTGGATGAACAACCCAGGAGGGAAAAGAACGTTCATCGCTGTTAAAGAAGCCAGTACAAAGAATGTGCAATAGAAATGTCATGGCACTCGACACACGGCTTTCTCTTTCAGAATCCACAAACGCCCACACACCGCATTCACCCAACAGAAAACCAAATGCACCAGTATATAAGCTTACAAGTGCTGATTGCTATTAAGGACACTCTCTTTAGGGTTTAACAAGACAAGATTCCTTTCAGAGAAAAGTACGGAGAAGGGCTGAGAGTGGGAGTGGGTGGCTGGGGAGGCATGCCTCTGAAGGTAGAAGTATGCAGTAGGTCACCTCTCTGAAGATTGGATAAAGCAGCTTTCAGGTCAATGCAATAGGTATACACACAGAGCCAATTCTCTATTCCTTACTAAAGATATACAGTACACATGTTTCAGACCCATGGGGGTCTGTAGGTTTTGCAGCAACATACACCTGCTGGGGTTGTGTTTAAGTTTTGTGGTTTTTTTTTTTTTTGTCTTTTGTCTCTTTGTTTTTGGTACAGAACATGGCTGCCCTCAGACAGTCTCTGCTCTTTCTCTCAGTCCGAGATAGGCGAGGAAGGAGTGTTTGGGTGAGGGGATGCTGGGAGGCGCAGTCTGAGGTCGGGGAGGGTGGAATGTGAGATCCAAGTGGTTCTTGGGGTATAACATTGTCAAGGGAATGAGATGGGCAAAATCTGAGTTCCGGTACTTGTCAAAGCGCAAAGGGGAGCCGTTGAAGGCCAAAGCCTTGAGTGCCAGATTGGGCTCTGAGCTGCTGCCGTGGGCTGCTGACAGGGCCACGGTCTGCAGAGCCTGGGAAGCGGACATAACCGACAGGGGAGACAGGAGATTCCGGGAGCTCCCGACCACCAGGAGCGGGGCCCCCGGGCCGGCCGGTTCCTTGGGGGCTGGACACAGGCCCTTCTTGTCCTCCTCGGGGCAGTCCCCACTCTGGTGCTTCTTGACGTGGCGGCTGAAGACGAAAGGGTGTGTGGTCTTGAACAGGCACTCTTCGCAGCTGAAGGTCTGGCGTGGGGCGTGCTTCAGCTTCTTGTGCAGGTTGAGATTGTCCTTGCGCTTGCAGCTGTAGCTGCACTGGTCACAGTGGAAGGGCCGCTCCCCGGTGTGGACGCGCACGTGCTCGATGAGCTTGTTGGCGGTCTTGGACAGGTAGCCGCACTGGTCGCACTTGTAGTGGTTGCCCAGGCGGTGCTCCCGGGTGTGCGTCTCCAGCTCCAGCTGGTTGGCCTTCACCGTCTGGCAGATCCGGCACTTGTACTCCATCTTGTAGTGGGTCTTGAGGTGGCACTCCATGGCAGCGGGGCGGTTGGTGGAATAAATGCAGAATGGGCACCTGCCGGGGGAAGCAACGCAAGGCAGGTTCAGCCGGGGAGGTTCGGAGGCAGCCGCGCTTCTCCCCGCCTCACCAGCCTTCCCTCACACCACCCCGCAGTGTCTGAGGCCTGACCTGCCCAGCCCAGCCCAGCCCAGCCCTTGCCGCCTCTCAGGGGTGGAAAGGCCCTTTTTGGCTCTCCCTGCTGACAGAGCAGTCCCCGCTGGCAAGCAGCTCTGGCGAGGTCCGCTCAGCCTATTCTGGGTCTCCCGGCCGATACAGGCAAGGCCAGCCCTCACCAAGGGGAGCAGATAAAGTGCCAGGAATCAATTTGCTGGTGCTCCCCTCCAGCCCCCGCCCGGCCCCTCGGAGCCCTCCCCACTCCCGACCAGACAGCGCAGAGGTCTAAACCTCCTGACCTCCCCTCTAGATGGGAGCAACACAAAGAATCGACTTTTCATGCACCACACCAAGCACACGCAGAAAGGCTAAGAGGTTTTAAAGAACAGCTTATAGGGGGAGCGCTACCTCCAGCAAACAGAAAGTCACAGGGGTCAGAATCGTGCTTATTAAGGGGTTGTTAGGATGAGAAGGCCTGTGTGTGTATCTCTGTGTGAGTGTGTGCATATCTATGTACTCGTAAAACATATCTCCCTGCAGGACTGGCTCTTTGTCAGGAAAGGAAGCTGAGGACTATGGCAGGGGCATGGGAGGAGAAGGAAGCCCACCCAACGGCCCATCTGCTAATGAGGAAGGGAGGAGGGAGGGAGACAACTGCTATCTGGAGCTCAAAGACATTATTTATACATGATTATGCTGGAGACAGGATAATAATCCAACTGGATTGGAAATTCTCAGAGGGCAGGACCGTATCTTACATTTCCTCTGCATTCTCTGCAGTGCTTGGTAGAGTATTCAGCACATGGTAAGCACTCAGGACATACTGGTTCATTATTTGAGTGGTCTCTACAGGCAATTTAGGTAGATTCTGGAAGGGCGGATGCTGGTCCCAGCTCCATCACCTTGTCAGGCTGGAGCTGGATACCCTAGCCTGGGCTCTCTGTGGCTCAGTTTCTCCATCCTTTGCAGTGAGGCTATGCTACCACCAACCCTCCTGGCTGTCCAGAGGGGCCACGAGGAGTGGTGAGGCCATGTTAACAAACTCTGCTGAGCTTCTCTTTTAGAAGCTGCCAGGCTGGAGTCAGTGGCTTATATGAGAACTGTAGCGTGTTTGCTCTCTTTCCACAAAGAATGCAAATGCAAAAGTGGCTGCCTCAGCTCTTGCTTGGCTCCTGCAGGGCAGGGCCCAGGAGTGGACTGTCCTCGGAGGGTCTGGAGAGGTGTTCAGCAGAGCCCAACACAACCAAGTGCACCGTGCACGGCCTCCTCAGCGCCAAGCTCGCCGTTAGCCTTTGAACCTCAGCTCACAGAAGAGTGCACACGAGAGAAATATAAAGCCCATTCCCAGGTCAGGTGCACACACAACCCCTACGCCAAGCTGGGCCTTACCTAGAGGAGTCTGAAACTCACCACTGTCCTGAGCTACGGCAAAAGAAAAATAATAGTATAATCTTATTTGATCTGCATTATGAACAGGATATAGAGTACAAGCAGTTCCATCACAGAAAAGCAATTTAGACATCAGCAGTCTGTTTCATTTTAAGGACATTTCTGTGACCCACAGCTCAATCTTTCTTTCACTGCTCAGGCAAAGTGCTAAGGGTTTTCCGTGCTCCCGTTATTTTCTTAAAGACACTCTCTCAGGCAAATTAATTCTCTGATATGGCAAAGGAAACAAAACAAAACAAAACAAAGACTCACTGTATAGCCAGAAGGCATTATCAATTTTTTCAAAGTATTCTTCTACTTGGTCATCCTAGAACATAAACTATTACACAGGGGACGGTTAGCACCGCACGGGAAGTGTCTGTACCAGCAAAAGCATCAGAGTTCACTGTGCATTCTCCCCAATGGCTTCAGAGGCTTGGGACTTTGGAGGTCCCTGAGGAAAGGCGAACTGGCAAAGCCACAACTGGCAGGGGCTGCAACGTTCATGGGTGTGATTGGGCTACTGGGAAGGGCAGTGAGCACTGGTCCAACCATAGAAAAACATGGTTCTGGTGTTTCTTTTTAAAATGAGAGCACACAAATATTTATAAAGGGACAGTGGGAACGAACCAAATCAAATCCCCAAATAAGCTCTCGCTAGGCATTTCCCATCTACTGGTTTCCTTGAATTAGAATCACCCCCTCCCCAATCCCTTCTGCCCTCCCCTCCCCCTCCCTTCGAAGCACCCCCACGAGTGAAACAAAATGGAGTTCAATGGTAGGTCCTGTTGTTCCCTGATTCTCCTGTGGGGGGGTTTCTGAGGAGGCAGGAGCCTGGGGGGACCCAGCCCGCACTGCCCCCAACACTCCACTCCCAGGGTCCTTTCCATCTCTCCCTTCCTCAGCCATCTGGGGAGTCATGCCACCTCTCTGGTGGGTTGTGAGTTTCAATGATGAACATGTTTTAAAACAAAAGGTTTTTTTCCCCCTCGTGTTAAGTAAATGTAATTTTTCATTCAACATGATCGTTTAGCTGAGAATTAGTAATTATGCCTTGAAAACTGTGTCTTTCTGTGTCCTCCTACCTGTGCTGCTTTCTCTTTACCAGACCCTAAGTGCCTTGTGAACAGGGACTCTGATTTCACTGTGCAGATTAGGTAGTACTAGGACATACATTTTTTGAGGGTGGAAATGGTGTTTTATTCCTGTGTGCCCGTTAGCACCTATTATCAAGCCAGACACACAGTATGTTTGATATTAATAGATTGGTTTCACTTGAGACCAAAGAGCCTCTTGAAAATACTGGTTAAAGATGATGCTCGTTGTCTAGATCTTGGGAAGAAGACATCAGGATGTTTGCAGGAGGACCATGAAGCACATGATCTTTGCATGAAAAATGTTGCCTCCTGCCTGTTCAAACTGTCCAATTTTGGAGGATGGGGTGGCTGTAATGCTTACTTAAAGGATATGTAGCAAGCCATCGGAGAAACAGAGATGGTGAGTCTCGGTGACAATATGATTTATGCTTGGGGACACTAAGCCCTGAGTCCATCAAAATTAAGTCTGAACAAAACTCAGGCAGTGTAGGAGGAGTCTATTCTTGCATGCTGGGTTGTTCCAACGTGTCTTTTTTCTTGCTCTGAATCCCAGGATATTTGCAAAATGGATTCTTCTACTGACATCTGTTGACACCCTAGGGGGACAGGGCTAATTCAATCCAGCTAAAGGCAGCAGGGGTTCCTGACTAACTCCCCTCATACCAAGCTTCCCTTCTCCATGACTCCCAAAACCTTCACGGGAAGGGACAGGGTAGGGAAGGGGAAAGGGTATTGAATAACAACGCAGTAAAAGGTTCTGTACTTGCTTTCCTTACTTGAGCCCACCGGTGGGGACAGTGTGGCATTTCTTATGCTCCAGCAGCTGTTCGGGGGTCTTCATGAACTTATGGCACACATCACACTCAAACATCCGGGTGATGAGGTGTATCTGCAGATGACGCTCAAACATGTTCTTCGTCTTGCAGACAAAGTTGCAAAAAACGCATTCGAACCCTGCAAGGACCGAAGCTGGGTATAGAGGTGCCCAGGGCAGCGGGGAGAGGAGGGCAGGAGTGGAGCCAAGCTCCGCCTTTCTCCCACCTCCTCAGACGCCTGACAACTATACCCTTCCAGGCATTGTTCCCCATATCTCCGTGCTAAAAGGAGTTAAATGTACAAACATTGGAGTCAATGTCACCCTCCCCATCCTTCCACCCCATATTCGAATGCAAATTAAGCCAAAAGAAATGCAAACTTTAGGTGAGGCCCAGTATACTGCATCCTGGGCCTATTATCAGTTTCTGACATTGCTCCTGTCCAGGGCTTATTCTCAAGAATGGGTCATCCTGGGTGCAGAGGGTTAAGCAGGCTCACACCCACCTCCTCCTTACCTTTCTCTGGTTTTTCCTCACTGTTCAGTGAGGGCTGGCTCCCAGGCATGACAGAGATGACCAGCAGGTTGTTCCCACCCTTGTTTTTCTGGGAGCCATCTGAATCATCTTTGCTGTTGGCTGAATCACTCAGGGCTGAGAGGGAGGATGAAGAGGGGCTATTTGATTCACTGGGGGTCTTCCTGTCTTCCCCTAAAAAATAAGCAAATAACCCAGTCTGTTACTGAGATGAAAATCCTTAGAATGATAGCAACTGAGGGTGACGAGTTGAGTCTCACGTATGCATCATCATTCTGGGAGCAAAGACTCATGTCCCCAGCTCCCCCACCACTGAGGGATCCCAGGCCCTAAGGTACCTACCCCCTTTGTGGTACTGGGGGGGGAAAGCAGGCATTCATTTGTTTGAGAAGTGTTTATTAAGATCTTACATGAATTAAAATAAAATGACAGTAATAGCTAAGATGTAGTGAACATGTTACCGCTTTCCAGGAACTGTGTTATACTTTAAATTACCTCCTTTTGTTTTTTCAAAAATCCTATGTGGCACAACGGTTATCCGCCCCATTTTACGATGAGGGAATGGAGTCACAGAAAGGTTAATCTGGCCTAGATCATATGGCTGGGAAGTGCTGGAGAAGAGGTTTGAGTTGGTCTGACTCCAGGGTCCATGCTTTTCATCAGTACACTGGACCCTCTCCCTCAAAGCCAGATACAAACAAGTCAGCAGGCCATTAAAATCTAGTGTCAGAAGACCTCTGCTTCTACTCAAGAGAGAGTGTCAGGGACTGGGTTTACCATTACTACTAACAACTGAAAAAAAATCAGACAAAATATACCAAATGCTAGTTTTCATATCACTGGATGTTAGGCAGTGAAGAAAAGTGGTCCCTGAGAGACAGGAAACAAAAGAGGTGAGCCATATGACTGATCAGTTTCCTGCCTTGAGACTCTCCAGGCTTCAGTGCAGAGAGGAGGAACCAGGTGGAACCTGACAGACGCCCTGAGTGGAGGAGACAGAGCTGAGGGTCTGACTAGACTTTGCAAGACGGAGTATCAGAGGGGAAGGGCAGCACAAAATCAACTCCAGAGACACAGAGAGGGTCCCCCTTGAGTATTCAGCAAAGTATGGATCAGAGCATGGGGATGAAGAAACTACCCATAGTTGGAGGGGGAAAAGCCACCTAAAAGACTTAGAGAATAGTGCCTGGCACTCAGAGAGGGCTAGAAATAATGCCTGTTTTTACTAGTCAGATTGGAAAAACATGTAATTTACAGGGCATTAGGTGGAAAACTAAGAAAGGTCTCTTAGTAGTGGGTTAAACCTAGATAAATCACTGCCTAGTGATCTAGACCTGCCAAAGAATCATGAAAGCAAGACCCCAAAGGAACGAGGTTTCCAGGTAGCTAGCTGCATCTTAAAACAAAGGTCAAGAATATGTAGAGGAATACAAAATATTAAGCACCCAGCATGGTAAAAACCACAATGTCTGCATCCAAAGGTGATCAGATGTGCAAAAAGATAAACACAATTCAAATTGAGAATTATCAACCAATCATAGGTGACCCAGAACAGACACAGTTGTTAGACTTTGCAGACAAGGACATTAAAACAGTGGTGACTGTATTTCGTATGTTCAAGAAGTTAAGCAGAGACATGGGCGATATTACAAAGATCTAAATAAAATTTCTACTGATGAAAACTGCAGTGTCTGTTGCCAGCAGTAATCCCATTAGACATGGCAGAGGAAAAGATGAGTAAACCTGAAGATAATAGCTGCAGAAACTATCTGAAATGAAACAGAGAAAGGAATTCCCCCAAATGAAAAGAGCAACAGTGAACTGAGGGATGCCTTTGGGAAGCTTAAAATAAGTTTAATTGGAATCCCTGGTGGGGTGGGGAGGGCGGAGATTTGAAACGGCCAAAATTTTCCAAATTTGAGGAAAATTATAAACCCATAGATTCAAGAAGCTCAATGAACCTGAAGCATAAGAAATACGAAGAAACCTATACAAAGGAACATCATAAATTGCTCAAAACCAGTGCTAAAGAACAAAATCCTAAAAGTAGTCAGAGGAAAAAAGATATGTGCAAAGGAACAAAAACAAGGACGACAGTGGATTTCTCACTGGAAACTATGCAAGTAAGAAGACTGTAAAGCAACATCTCTAAAGTACTGAAAGATACACTGCCAACCTAAAATCTTATACCCAGTAAAAATATATTTCAAAAATGAAGGCAAGAAACAAAAGCTCACATTAAAACAAATGAAGGAATTCATCACCAGCAGACCTGAATTACAAGAAATGTTCAAAGCCCAGGCAGAAGAAAATGAAATCAGATATAAAACTGATCTACACAAATGAATGAAGAGGCTGGAAATAATAAACACATGGATAAATTCATAATTTTAAAATTATTGAAATATCTTTAAAAGATAAAAGTAACATTGTTTAAACAAAAATAAGTGTTTTATAGGGTTTATAAAACATTTTTTAAGTAAACATATGACAATAGCATAAAGGCTAGGAGGAGAGAAATGGAAGTCTACTAGTGTGAGGTTCTTCTACAACATATGAAGTGGTTTAATCAATTAACTGAAGTTCTACTGTGATAAATTAAGATGTACTTTTTTTTGGAGACAGGGTCTCACTCTGTTGCTCAAGCAACGTACAGTAAAGTGATCTCAGCTCACTGCAACTTCCACCTCCCGGGTTCAAGCAGTTCTCCTGCCTCAGCCTCCCAAGTAGCTGGGATTACAGGTGTGCGCCATCATGCCTGGCTAGTTCTTGTATTTTCAGAAGAGACAGGGTTTCACCATGTTGGCCAAGCTGGTCTTGAACGCCTGACCTCAAATGATCTGCCCACTTTGGCCTCCCAAAGTACTGGGATTACAAGCATGAGCCACCGCACCCGGCCTAAAGATGTACATTATAAACCCAAGTAACTGGAGTGCTAGACTTTGTTCCTGGTTCAAGAGACTTGAGAATGTTAAGATGTCGATTATCCACAAAATGATTTACAGATTCAACGTGACCCCATAGTTGTAGGTTAAGGGAGAAAATATAAGGAAACTATTCTTCAGTTCCCTTCAAATCAGTTAATTAAGCAATCTAGTGACTGTAAATGTTAGAACCTAACTTCCTTTATTAGGAGATTAAAAAATAAGTCCAGCCTGGCCAACATGGTGAAACCCCATCTCTACTAAAAATACAAAAAATTAGCCAAGTGTGGTGGCATAGGCCTGTAATCCCAGCTACCTGGGAGGCTGAGGCAGGAGAATCACTTGAACCCGTGCAGGCAGAGGTTACGGTGAGTGGAGATGGCACCATTGTACTCCAGCCTGGGTGACAGAGCAAAACTCTGTCTCAAAAAAAAAAAAATATATATATATATATATATATATATATGTATATATATATACACACACACACACACATATCTATGTGTATATATATACACACACACATATATATACACACACACTTCTAGAGTGTAAAATTATTGGTGTCATGTTTACTTTTATTCTATTTTCAAAATTTTCTAGAGTGACCATATTTTTTAAAGTTTTTAAAAAGAGAAAGGAAGAAATATGTATCCATTTACAATGTTTTCAAATCCTGTTCCTGTCAGAACTGCACTTAGGGTCCAGGGCAGATAACTCTTACTTCATTTCACAATTTTAAAAATCTTGCTCCTATTAGAACTGCAAGTATGTGACCTCAGTCACTGATCATGAGGAACAATGGCATATGACTTTAGACTACAGACTCCTCTCTTGGTACAAGAAAGCTGTGTGAAAACTAGTACCATTATTGCCAGTTGCTTATCTTATATATTTAGCCAGCTTAGTTACATTTTCTAGATAGAACATTTTCAGTGGAGACCCTGAACCCCTGATATTACAACTCCATCTTCTAATATTGGCCTGTTGCAAGTGATTCTTTTAAATTCGTTTTTAGAATTAAAACATATTAATTTTAACTACCATCTCTAAACATAGATTCAAGTACCCTTAGGCTTAAGGCACAGGCAGAAATACCTAAATTAATAAATTTATAAAGATACAATGTGCTGTGCCAGCCACTCTGTGATGCAGCCCAGCCTGCTCAATGTGTAATCCCTAGTCCAAACAGCCTCCCGTTTCTGTCCTCATCTTGTTTTGCTATGTCTGTGGAAAGAGTCATGGTGCCCTTGCCAGCCAAGTCCAAGGCTAACTGTGACCCAAGTGATCATTTACCTTCTTCAGCATCACAAAGATCTTGGTGAAGGACACCTGTGCACAGGTGATGCAACTTCACACACTAGGACAACTAGCTGAAGAGAACTTAAAACACAAAACAAAAACCCTAAATATTGCACAATTTAAAACATCACAAATTAGGAAATTGAAACCGTAAAAAAAATTACCAATCATCTTGCTGCCTCAATACAGGCACTGTTACATTTTAGAGCACTTCTTTTCATTCTTAAAAAAGTAAGCACTTCTACTTTTAAGTTGTTTCCATTAAGGTTAAGAATAAAGACTGTAGATCCAGGCTGGGTGCAGGGGCTCATGCCTGTAATCCCAGCACTTTGGGAGGCTGAGGCAGGTGAATTGCCTGAGGCCAGGAGTTTGAGACCAGCCTGGCCAAATGGCAAAACCCCATCTCTACTAAAAATACCAAAAAACAAGCTGGGTGTGGTGGCCCCTGCCTGTGATCCCAGCTACTCAGGATGCTGAGACACAAAAATTGCTTGAATGTGAGAGGTGGAGGTTGAAGTGAGCCAAGGTCACGCCACTTTACTCCAGCCTCGGCAACAGAGTGAGACCCTGGCTCAAAATAAGTAAATAAATAATAAAAATAAAAAATAGATCAGAATATGTGAGTTTGAATCTCGCCTCTACCACTTAGTAGCTGTATTATTTTGAACAAGATACTTAACTTTGTGCCTCAATTATCTCATCTATAAAATGGGGATAATATCAGCACTTGCCTCATATGGTTGTCATGATAATTAAATAGGTTTTTATATGTAAATCACTAAGAACAATGTCTGGATCATGGTAAGCATTATAGAAAATATTATTATTCTATTATAAAACATACATAACAAAATGTAATAATAATGATAACTAATACTTTGTATTTTCCCATGCTATTTTAGATATTTGTACATAGTCGGCTCTCAAAAAATTCATGAAAATGTTTGTATTGTTTTACATGATTGTATTATATCCATGGAAGGGATCAGTCTACTTAAATAGTTCCTTAAAATGAAACTTAAAGTTAAAATTAATATTTCACTGATTGAATATTTTCCCACGAATAAATTCCCAGAGATGGGATTACTGGGTCACAGGGCATTACATTTTAAGCCTCTTGGTATATACAGCTTAATTAGCTTCCAAGAAGTTTCACCACTCTGCAGGGCAACAGCAATGTGAGTACCAGCATCATCCCAGCAACAGTGAGTATTAATACCAAATGTTCTCCTAACTTAACAGGTGGAATATAAGCCTCGAGTTTTAGCTGGACTGCCAGTGAGGTTGTATGTGTTTCCTTATGTAAGTGGTTAGCTTTTATTCCCTTCATTGTGAATTGACTGTTCATGTCCTCATATCCTTTGCTAATTCTTCAATTAGAGGCCTAAAGGTTTTCTTAACAGTTTATAGGAATATTCCATGTGGTAAATATATTAACCTTTTGTCATTTTTGTAAACATACTTTTTCAGACCCAGGTTTTGGTTTTGCTTCTCTTTTTCTGTTATTTTTTGCAAACTGAGGAAATGTTTATGTGTCAAATCTCTTGATTGTTTTCATTTGTGCTTTATTTTATCACTTAAGCTTTTACAAATCCTTCTCGCTCTGTAAGCTTGATAAATATTCTATTTTCTTCAGGCTTTTCTAGGGCTGACTTGTTAATAGGGATCCTGTAAGTTATCTGGAATTTATTTTGGTGTCAATGTGAGGTGAGGTATTGATGGCTGTATTTTCCAAATAGCCATTTAGATTCCTCAATGCCATTTATTGCAACATTTAGAAATTGCAGCAAAATTTGCATTGAAGAAGTCACAAGCACCAGAGGGGATATTTTCCCCTTGTTGATATTCTCTGCAGGGACAGGACAACAGATGGTGGGAGAAAGGTGAGGAGGGGTCACTATGCGGAAACGCCTAATGAGAGGACAGTTCCTTAGGTACCCCCTTAACATCCCACTCACAGGCATGCCTGGAGTAGCAGAAACCCATTAGAAAATGTGAGAAAGCATGGGTTCTATAGGAGACTAAACAAAATGTGTGCTGTTGATTAGAGCTCATCCTGGAGATCACAACTTCACTTAAGTAACAAGATAGCGTGGCAGATTTTCTAAGGTACTGAAATAATAGGTGACTTTTCCTAAGACAGGAAAATCAAATTAGAGAACAAGGCTCATAGAATTAGAGAATCTTAGGCCTAAGGGCATCTCCTGCACATCTGAAAATATAGGGAACAGATGGAGGCCCAGATAAGTTAACTGAGGTCCTACATTCACAGTACTACTGATGGTACTATAGGGTCTAGGACCTGGATCTAGAATTCAGTGTGTGCTTTCCTCCATGCCAAGTAACTGCCACATAGATTACAGAAATAAGTCACTAGGACTCTAACGTTCAAGCAACGGCCGTGTCTGAGTAGTTTTCTTACTTAGCATGCACAAATGTGCATAGATGAGCTTGCACACAAATATATTCATTCACTGAAGGAACACTGATTCCCCACTTGTACTGTAGGGCCTGTTCCAGGTGCTGAGATACAGCAGTGAGTTAGACAAGCTCCCTGTTCTCGGGAATACATACTGCTATATATGTCATATAACATATATATTGCTTTTTATGTTATATAGCGTATATATTGCTTCATATCATAACTTTGTAATAATCCAACTTACTAAATTACAAATTTAGATTGATCTATTTTGGGTCAAACCCAAACACCTCAAAACTATATTAAAAATAGGAAACCCTTGCTGTAAGACCATTAGCTTATAACAGGGATCAGCAAACTACAGTCCTTGGGCTCAAATGAGCCTCCTGTTTTTAGAAATAAAGTTTTATTGGAACATGACCACGCCTGCTCATTTGCATATTCTCTAGGACTACTTTCAAGTTTCAACAGCCGAGTTGAGTACTAGTGACAGAAACTGTATGACCTGAAAGCCTAAAATATTTACTATTTGCCCCTTTGAAAAAAGCTTGCAGGGCCCTGGTTTATAAACTAGGTTTTAATCTTATTCTTAGAGCAGCAGCAGCAGCATTAAAGGCTCCTACTGAATTAAAAAAGAAACTTCTTTAATGCACTTCACTCTTGGGTTACTGTACTAACAAACAAGATATTCTTTCCTGCTAGACAATGAGCCCTGAGCCCTGCTACATCAGAGAGAACAAGATCTTTGCTTCATTCCCTGTGGTAATTATGAGGTATGTGTTTGCACTGGTTAGTTGTGAAGTTTCCACTCATGACAATTAAGCGATGACAAGTCCAGCTTCTTCCTAGTCATTTGGTTTCTATGGTTTCTGTATGGTGGTATGGGCGTGGAGGGGGCTTTGGAGTAGGATGGGAGGGAGGAAGGTTTTCAGCTGGGTTCAGGTATACTTTGGGGTAAAGAGGGTTAGAATGAAGGTTAACAGAAAGGAGAAAAAAAAGATTATCTGAAAAGCCAGTGGTAATGGAAAAGAGTTTGGCCTTTTCCTCCATTAGCCACTCCAGAAATGCTGAATTTAATTTGTCTTCAACATGGGTTTCCCAGCTCACCTGCTGCCCACAGGCTAATGTGGTTACAGTCAGACAACTGACTATAAAAATGGCACCTTCTCACTCAGCATAACAGCTCTCTGCAGACCTCCAAGTCATAGCTGCTCAATTTACTGACAAAAACAAGCTTTTATTACTGTTGGCACCACTGAGCCAAAGTGGCCAGAGAAGCATAGAGAGATCCTTCTCTGCCGTGTACATCGTCAGCACAACTGTCAGGGAAATTCCCCTTCCCGAATCCTTCAAGTGCTGATGAAGTGAGGGGCTGATCCAACACCCAGGGCTGGCAATCAGCAACATCAGCTCTTAATTTGTAAGCCCTGCAAATGCAGGGGAGCTCCTCCTCATTCTCACTTAATGACTCCTTGCTGGTATCATTTGTAACCATCACTTGTGAGCGTATAATTGCATGGTGAAGTCAGAATGTTAACATCAATAAATGGACGAAGTTAAGCAGAATGGCAAGAAGCTTAAATAACAGGCGAGCACTGGTGAAGCCTTGGCCATGGCCTAGACAGTGATGGGTTTGTTTCAGGAGAATCTGGTTTTCTTTGGCTGTGAACGCACATGCCATGCGTCATTAAGGAGAGCGTCAGGGGTGCAGTTTCACTGAAGAGGAACGGAGCCTACAGAAGTAGGTGTGCAGTGCCCTGGCACGGGAAAACAGAAAGGTTCAAAGCTCTGCCAAATGTTTCTCGGGGCTGTCAGAACAGCAATGATACAGAGAGCAAGCTCTGGAATGAAAACTGTTCTGGGCTGAGTTTCAGTAGTCACTGAAACTAGTGACTGCAGCAACCCCTAGTTGCTGACCTTGGATGGAATACCCCACCTCCGTTAAGCCTGTTTCTTCACCTGTACTGTACAGTGTGATAACAGTAGTATTCGCTTAGAGGGTTGCTATGGGCTTAAATGAGAGCCAGTGTCCAAAGGCGTAAGACTGGGGCATTGCAAGACTGTCACATATGGTGATGAAGAAGAGGATCAGGATGCGCAACAAGCAAAGAGCTCAGCACCTCTCAACTACATCTGAACTTGGGAGTCTTTCAGAGCAGTGAGGCACAAGGCCTGCCAGGAAACAGTATTACGACTACAGGGAAATGTGGCTCTCATGCCTTGGGAAAGTCCTTCCTTCCATGGAAGGAAAGGGCAATGTCTCAGGGTGGTGGGGATGCTTCGGCCAGGTGGCAGCTGCTCTGGGGTGCAGGGGATGGAGGAGGATGGAGGAGGCAGCTGCTCTGGGGTGCAGGGGATGGAGGAGGATGGAGGAGGCAGCTGCTCTGGGGTGCAGGGGATGGAGGAGGAGTGTGAGAAGGACAGACAGGAATGGTCACCTGTGTGCTTGGTGCCAATGTGAGTCTTTATCTCTGCTTCCTCCATGGTGACGAAGTCGCAAGCAGTGCAGCAGATTGAAAACATCCACTGCTCCTTGTCCACGTGGAGTGACATGTGGCTGACAAACTGGACATTGAGCTCTGTCTCAAATCCACACACGTGACAACTACATGAAAGGGTAAAAGAAAAGAGGGGGAGAGAAAAGGGTGACACATACTTCTAAATGTGGGCTGTCCATTTATACACAGTACACTCAAGAAAACTGGAAGTTGAAACACATTTGTCTTTCCACCAAAAGATTTTGCATTAGAAAATTCTTCTGCTTTCTGGGATGCCTCTAAAGTAGTCACTGTGCCAAACAGACTAAGGCCCAGCATCATGTAACAATCACATATGTTTATAACGATGCTAAATAATCATAAAGTTAATTTAAAACCATGGATTCCAGATGCTGCACATCACCTAACTGATTTCCTTTGGGCAAAGAGATGCAGGGTAGCGTTGCCAAGGTATTTAGTGGTGCTGGTACACTGATAAACTCGGAGAGCACCTCACAGCCCAGGAGCCTCTCTCTGGCTCTGGAAACCTTCCCTAGTAGCAATGAAACCACATCCAGTTTGTTGTATGGCACTCCAAGCAAGAGGCTACTCTATCTGGGACAACTTCTGATAGAAGCCACCCATCCCTAGAGCCATTCCTGCAAAAGGAAGTTTCCACCAATCAGTATGGCATATCTCTAGGGCAAGATTTGACAGACAGCCAGAAACTTGGGGGTTTTATGGCAATCCAACCAATATTGATTCATGATTGAATACAGAAATGAAACATAAAATCCAGGTACTAAAGGGTGATACAGCCAAGGGGAAATATGTCATGCCTCTGGGCTATTTCTCTGGGGTTCTCAGATTTACATTTTCTCAGCTTTTTTTTTTTTTTTTAAACAATTCTTAGGGAGCAGCAACACACTCAGTTACAAAGGTTGGAGCTTCTGAGCTGAACAGACCTAAAAATTCATCGTCCCCAGGGCCCAGTCTGGAGCTCCACCCCAGAGAGCCACCTCTAAGACCATTTCTCTTTAAATTAATACTACCAGGGGCACCCAAGCCAAGAGAGGAGTCTGTGCAACTGCAGGGCTCAATCTAAGCAAAGAAATTACTCAAATGAAGGCCAGGCTATGACTGAGAAAAGGAGCCTCGTGATGTATGCCCACAGCAGACAGGTAGGAAGTGTTGAAGCCAAGAATCTGAGAAAGGCAGACTAGCATGTTCCATCTGCAACTCACCTGTAGTAATAAGGATGTTTCTTCCCATCACTGCCTTCAGACGTGACAGCGCTGACAATGTCCTCGGTGTCTGTACTCACCAGCTTCACGGAATGGACGGTCAAGTGCTGGTTCAGATTTGCACGGCACTTAGCAGCATAGGGGCACAAGTGGCATTTGTATTTTCTTTCCTCTGCGGGAGAAGGAACAGGAAAAAGCCCAAATCGTTTTCAAAAAAGGAAGTCCCAACACCTTGCAAGAATCACTTAAAGGTATAAAGGAAAGAATGGTTCAAGTCACATCTCAGATGGCAACAATGGTAATACCTTGGAATTGTAAGTATCTAAAAGTTTTTACCCAGCAGGTCACTCCTGTATTAGTACTTTTAAATATCTCTGGCTGGGCACCGTGGCTCACACCTGTAATTCTAGCACTTTGGGAGGCGGAGGCAGAAAGATCCCTAACAACAGGAGCTCGAGACCAGCCTGGGCATCACAGCGAGACTCCGTCTCTACAAAAATTTTTTTAAAAATTAGCCAGGCGTGGTGGCACATGCCTGTAGTCCCAGCTACTTCGGAGGAGGAGGTGGGAGGATTGTTTGAGCCCAGGAGGTCAAGGTTACAGTGAACCATGATCATATCACTGCACTCTTGCCTGGGTGACAGAGGTAAACCTTGTCTCAAACAAAACAAAACAAAAAAAAAAGAAAAAAAAAAAAAAAGTCCCAGGGCAACTGGAATAGATAACCTGCCTTTTTTTTTTTTTTCCTGGACACCCACAGCCCCTTTTCCTGATAAGGTAAGCCCCATACAGGCCAAAATAGTATTTTGTGAGTGAACAAGTGTGTGTGTGTGTGTGTGTGTGTGTGTGCACCCCATGTTTCAGCAGTGGGTGGGTGCTGAGCGGGGGATGGGGAATGAAACACAGCATTTGCAGGACTGCAGTGTAAAAGAGGCCTCATCATTTTCCCTAAGCTCCTGGCTTGGGTCAGCCAAGAAATAAGAAAAAAAAAAAAACTAATGAAATTAAGGGGAAAAAATGCTGTGTGAAATAATTTAATTGGAAATTTCATTTTACATAAATAAAATAAAGAATTTCAATTAATTTCTTAATGGAAACCCTCTCATAAAACTGACAAATGTTTCAGTATCATTTCCAGAGTGGCATTCTGAATTCGTTTGATTAATCAAGCAAATTAAAGTAAAAGGAGCAGGCTTTGCTTTCATCATACAGATAAAGGTAATAGCAGAAGATGAAGGAAAGAACAACTCCAGTGTTCTATCCTTGATGCTTACTTGGTATTACTGAGCCCGGCTTAAAGAAAATACCTGTCTTCTTTAGTTCACAGAGAAGAACATGGAAAAAAAGTTATTCTCTACAAAATATGAGACCATTATTATTATGGGTGGTCCCCAACATCTTGAAGGGCTGGCATCTGGGCTCCGCAGGGTCAGGGGAGGAGCCCCACCATCCAGATAAAATGTGTCCTTTCTTTAGAAGTTTTGAGTTTGTATGCATAAGTGAGGTTGGTAAGTTTTGTTATTAAGGTTATGCATCCTCCATAAAGTGAAACTGTGGAGCTTTTTAAATCTTTTTCTATCATTTGGAAAGGTTTAACAATGTCGGAATTTCCTCTTCGCAAAAGGTTAGAAGGAACTCACCAGGGAAAATTTCTGAACCTGATGCCTTTATTAATGATATGTCCTTCATAATTTTTCCAAATTTCCCTTTGGGAACTGATTGCTTCAAGTCCCCCCCCCCCCCAACTTTGGGTCAATTTTAGTCATTCTGTTTAAATGATCTACGTTATCTAAGTGTTCAGCTTTTTTTCTTAGAGCTTCATTATTCTCCAGTAATTCTTTAACATCTTCCACACTGATGATTAGGCTTCCTTTTTCATTCCTAACTTTGAGTATTTTTGCTTCATTTTCTTAATCAGGCTTAAAAGGATTTACCTATTTTATGGCCATCTTCTTTCCAGACTTTGTTGTTTTATCAATTCCTTAAGATGACTGTTAAGTTCCTCTACTTTTGTCTTTCTCTAATTAAAATGTTTACGTCTATAAATTTCCTCTGACTAGAGCTCTTGCTGTTTGCTCCAGGTTTACGTATGAAGTGTTCTCTGTTTCATTCCTTTTAGACATCTGTTATTGAATTTTTATTTTCTCCCTTTTTCTTTGGTCCAATTAGGCAGGACGTTTTATTGACCCTTACTTATTTAAAATTTCATTTAAGTATGCTCAGAGAATGTGACCTTATAAAACTCCACTTTTTTGAACATGTTGAAGTATTCTTTGTGGCTAAGTATATAACTAAATTTTGTCTTCAGTGGAATTTAAGATTAAAAATATTAAAAATATAAAAAGAAAAGACACCAGTCTGGGCAGCATGGTGAAACTCTATTTCTACAAAAAACTTTTTGTTTTTTTTTTGAGACTTCTTGTCACTCAGGCTGGAGTGCAGTGGTGTGATCTTGGCTCACCGCAACTTCCACCTCCTGGGTTCAAGCGATTCTCCTGCCTCAGCTCCTGAGTAGCTGGGATTACAAGTGCACGCCACCACACCTGGCTAATTTTTGTATTTTTAGTAGAGATGGGGTTTCACCACTTTGGCCAGGCTGGTCTCAAACTCCTGGTCTCAAACTCCTGACCTCAGGTGATCCACCCGCCTTGGCCTCCTAAAGTGTTGGGATTATAGATGTGAACCACCGTGCCCAACAACAAAAACCTTTTTAAAAAAAATTAGCCAGGCATAGTGGCTGCGTGCACCTGTAGTCCCAGCTACTCAGAAAGCTGAGATGCAAGGATCACTTGAACCCAGGAGGCAGAGGTTGCAGTGAGCTGGGATGGAGCCACTGCACTCCAGCCTGGGTGTCAGAGCAAGACCCTGTCTTGGGAGGAAAAAAAAGACAAAATTAATCTTGTCCTATTAATACTTCCTTGCTTTTTAAATTTTGTGTGATGTACGAAACCTTTATTTTGAACTTTTCTTTATCATTTTGTTTTTGTGTTCCCTGTAAAGAAGATACATCTGGATTACTTAAAAACCTGATTTCAATGTAAAAATGGAAATGTTTGATTTTATTAATTCCATCTTGCTTTATGTTTACTACTGATTTTACCTTATGTCTTTTTGTCTTCAATTATTTTTGCTGGGTGGATTAAGTTACTATTTATTCCTCCTTGTTAACTTGGTTGCCTTCCCTTTCCCAACTCTCAGAACCAATCATATTTCTCCACAATTACATGTAAATAAAGGCAGAAGCTGTTTCTCCACGAAGGTGCCTTTTCCCCGGCTGCTCTGACCCATCACAATAAGATAAAACCAGTAAGATGGAGTGTGTCCCCCTGTCCTGCACTCTCAGGATGAGCTCAATATTTTTTTTTTTACAGAGTTTAGGAATTTTGCTGGAATAAACCTAAATTGTGTATATTTTCTCATCAGTCCTACTTGGAATTCAAGGAACCCTTTCAATACAAATAAAAAAGGCTTTCCAAGGTCTTCTTTAAACATGCCAGGCAAAATGGCTTGAAAATGTCAGGATAAACACATTCCCAGCACTTCCTGTAATGCCTCTCTTAGAGAAACAGCTTCTGGAGAGTAAAGAAGTTGGTGATGGAGCATGGAGGGCTGACAGCCCAGGCCCCACTCACTCACCTGTGTGCAGCGACAGGTGTCGGGATAAGGTCTGCTGTCGGCCAAACACTTTCCCACACACGTCACAGGGAAAAAGTTGGTCATTGAATTTCCAGGATGGTAATCCATTCCCTGCCTCTAGGACTATTTTTTCTGTTTCTGGGTCAAAAGAACAAAGCATCATGAGAAATAAGGCAACAAGAATACATTTTCTGTTAGTCAACATTCAGGATTTCAGCAGAGCCTTCTCTCTGAAGAACGTGGCTAGTAACTGCAAATGAGTCTCCGGAACTAGTTTTCATGCTCATTTCCTGTCTCTAAGAAGGCCATTCTTGAAAGCTGTGGTGGCAAGTGGATTCCGACCCCCGTCAAATCTTCAGTATTTTCTCTCTTTCATCACTGAAGACCAGCCAACTAACCCTCTAGTCAGTTGATAGCACTGTGCCCCGTATACAGCAGATACTCAATAAATACTTGTTGAATGAGTTGCCTGACTTGCATGTTAAAATTCCAGAAATGTAGGCTCTTGCCACAAGACAGTAAATAAAGGATTGTAGGCTGGGCTTGGTCACTCACACCTGTAATCCCAGCATTTTGGGAGGCTGAGGCGAGTAGATCACTTGAGCTGCGAAGTTCAAGACCAGACTGGCCAACATGGTGAAACCTTGTTTCTACTAAAAATACAAAGATTAGCTGGGCATCGTGGCGGGTGCCTGTAATCCCAGCTGCTTCAGAGGCTGAGGCATGAGAATCGCTTGAACCTGGGAGGCGGAGGTTGCAGTGAGCTGAGATCACACCACTGCACTCCAGCCTGGGTGACAGAGTGAGACGCTGTCTCAAAAAAAAAAAAAAAAAAATTGTAAATCTCAGATTCTGATGTGAAAACAAATGGTGCTATCCCTTGAAAGGAAATATACTTTCATTCTCTTTAAGAAGAAAGCTTTGCTCGTCGTTCCAGTTTGTGCAAAATCCTTAATGAGGAATTTGTGCTAAGTAGACTCAGTGATGACTACCGCACACTGTGCCACAGAAAATTCCCTAACGCAAGAATGAACCAGAATTTCCCCAAAGGTCTCACATTTGGGAAAACAGTGAGTGCCACAAGTTGTCCACCCATAATTCATAGCCATGAACGAAATAAATGGACTTTAATACATTCTCTAATTATGTTAAAGAGTTTTTATTTTCTCATTCTTATCCCTAGGATTACCTTTAATCTAATTCATGTTTCTTCTTGTGGAACTGTACCAGATTATACAAACATTCCTTCTATGATAATGTCATAAAATAGGTGACAGAGAACACCAGGAAGAGGGGACACTTCTAAAAGGACACTTGAATGGGCCACTGATAGGCCTTTCACCTCACTTTGAAGACCAAGACAAATGATACACTAAGTTAATATCTTGTCTTTTACCTCAGTAAATCATTGTAAATCTCCTTAAAGCACAGTACTGCATTATAGAACTGGACACCATGTGGTGATAATTGAGTGGTGGTAAGAACTTCTCATAATCTAAGCAGATGAAAATGCTCACAACACGAGTCAGAGATAACATCAGAACAAAGAACTTTATTTCACACAATTTGGTTAAAACTGCTTCCCAATACAGGCTTCCACCTGTATGTGGATAAATCAACGGGATCAATTTTCATTTGAATGATTTGCCAGATAGGGTAATCTCAGGGAAGAAGAAACAAATATGAATGTATGTCTGGAAAGGGGAGGAGGGGAAATGATGGTGAAACTGCAATAATGTTCGCTGTGAGGCACCTGCCAGCAATCCCAACACTGATAAAGCACATGAATTGATTTATCTGTGTTTGTTAAAACACAGCACTTGGGGCCTTAGGGAGAAGAGTTGCTCTTATTAAAGTAGAAATGTGTGACTAAAAACCTCTCAAGGGGAAGAGAATTTTAAAAAGGGAGTTGAACTTCTGAGAACAAGAACTACTCTTAGACGGCTGTCCTTGAGTCCAAGCAGTGGGCATTTCAGCTGTGCAGTGAATTTCAGTATATCAGTAGCTCCTTTTCAGTGTATAATAAAAACAGTGCTTCCAAGAACAATAATGGTAATAATTATAAGGAGAGGTCAAGAGGATGCAGGGTCTCTTAATACATTCATAACAAGAATGAATGAATTGGGTCAAATACCAAACAAGTAGATGCAATTAAAAATAGATAAGCATCTTAATAAATCCGTCAAGTATCAGTCATGTACTCAAGAAGTTGAAGCATCATGAACTGTCTGATTCCTTCCACTGGTCTTAGAAAATGATGAAAGCACAAATCTCATCATGTCTTGTTCTGCATGCCAACGGCTCCTCAAGGCCAAACTTCTGGCTTCTGAGTCCTTCATGGCCTGGCTCTGGCCACCTCCCACCACCCAAATGCTTGGCAAAGTAGATTGCTTGACTTTTCAGGAACAAACAATTCCCTTTTAAGTGTCATTGCTTTTGAATCAACTGTTCCTCCACCAACAGCTACTCCTCACAACTACTTCTGTACAATAAACTCAGACTCAATTTGAAGCCCCATCTCAGATTTCATCTCCTTGGTGAAGCCCTGCCCAATTCCCAAGGAAGAGTTAGTCATTTCCCCTGCTCTGTCCCAGGGCACTTTTATGAATATTTCCATTGTACCACTTTACCTGTTATATCACTTGTTTACATATCTTCTATAAGCCATATATATATATGCATATAAAGCACCCAGTATAGTCCATCGTGAAGCACCCAGTATAGTCCATCGTGAAGCAGTGCTCAGTCAACACGTCCCCTGGCCTCCCTCCCCTGGGGGATGGGTTCTGCATTATTTATTTGTGTATCCTCAGCATTAGCACAATGTCTGCTACATAAGAGGTGCTTAGTATATATTTGTTGAGTAAATGAATGACTGAATAAAAGGGTCCAAGTGAGGCAGAGAATAGACATTATTCTTATTTTATAGTGGAAAAGACTAATAATTTAGTAGCATTCATTAAGGCCTATGGCCAATTCAGAATGAAAAATCAGGCTACCTTTTGAATTACTGTTTTAACTCAATTTACTAACTGCTTTCATGATTCTATTAGTGGAAATGTTTGCAGTCCTGAGCCATACTCCCAAAGGCTCTAAATTCTTACCTCTTCCCAATAGCATCAAGCCACAAGATGATTCCCTTTATGATGAACTCTGGCAGTTGCTATTTGTCAGTTAACCCAACAGTCATTGTCAACTTTCCTTATCCCCTGACTTCTCCAGCCATGGAAGCAGCTGGGGTAGCCATGTGCCAAAGTTCTGAGAAGGCTTTTGCGTTTCTGTTAAAATGAAGGATATGACTGGTATTGCCCCCTTCTCTTTTCCAGCCTTGATCACAGAAGAAATAGTTAGGACTCTGGCAGCCATTTTGTGAATATGAGGCATGAAGACAAAAGCCAACTGCCAAGGATGGAGAAAGGGAAAGATGGGAAAAGTATAGGTCCTTGATATGGTTTGGTTCTGTGTCCCTGCCCAAATCTCATGTCAAATTGTAATTCCCAGTATTGGAGGTGGGGCCTGGTGGGAGGTGATTCGATCATTGGGGGTGGAGTTCTCATGAATGGTTTAGCATGGTCTCTCTGGTGCTGTTCTCATGATAGTGAGTGAGTTCTCACAAGATCTGGTTGTTTAAAAGTGTGCAGCACCTTCCCCTTCTCTATTCCTACTGCTCTGGCCATGTAACATGTGCCTGCTTCCTCTTCACCTTCCACTATGACCGGAAGCTTCCTGAGGCCTCCCCAGAAGCCAAGCACATGCTAGCATCATGCTTCCTGTACAGCCTATGGAACTGTGAGCCAATTCAACCCCTTTCTTTATAAATTACCCAGTCTCAGGTATTTCTTGATAGCACTGCAAGAACTGACTAATACAGTCCTCTGTGACATTTCTCAGTAGCTGAATGAACACCAGCAACCACCCACTTCTGGACTTCTTGTTTCGTGAGGGAAATAAGTCCCTGTTTGTTTCAGCCACCGTTGGTTGGGTTTTCTGTTACTTGTAACATCCTTAACTGAAGGCCCTCCCTATGGTTCCTCTTGGTCTTAGGACTTTGAACATTAGGTTCCACCTTTTGACAGGCTTTAATTCCCAAAATCCCCCATCCTGTGAAGAACTCTCCACATTCATTATCAACAGCAACAAGTGTACAGCCAGCTGAACACATTTCCATCTTAATTATCTTCTTCTGTTGGGAAATAAAAACCTGAAAAGCTTCTTTTAGATTACTCAGGAATTTCCTTTAAAAAAAACTTTTTATGAAGCATAATATATGTAACAGAAAAGTGCGCATATCAATAACTGCTTTTAAGTTAGTTCCAAAGTCACAAAACAGTTTGGAATATGGGTACTATTTTTAAATTTTTGCTACTCTTCATCTTGATTCCCATATCCCTTAGCATTTGTTTCATTATTTTAAGTAGCTTGAATGTATACTTAAGATTCTCTTCATTTCTTTCAGAAATACTTGTCTAATGGTAACCTCTTTTTTTGTATGGAGTCTCATAGGATTTTGTCTCTTATAAAGCATTTTATTTCTTTTCACACTCTTATGTTCTGATCCCTGGGATAACCATAAATTGCTTCCAGAAATTCCTGGCTACTCAGTATTATGTGATCAGATGTTTTTTCTCCACTTTTCCACCTATGATGTTTGCCTTGAATGTCATTTGGGCTTTTCCTCTTCCTTATATAGGTTTTTGTTTTAAATGAAGCAAATAGGTGTATAGGATTAAGCACTTTTGTCCTTATAGTACAGCTGGAAAAATAGGAACACAGTGTAAGGAGAACGATCCCATCTTAGCAATCCGAAAACAAGGCTTTCAGCTCTTCCTATTAGTGGTGAACTGAGGACTGTCATCCATAATGATGAGGACTAGTTGGTCAAAATACAATACAGCAAACTATGCTTCTTATAACCTAGTTATTCAAAGGGACATGTCTCATTTCATGCATAGGTCCTGGGAAGAGGAAACCCATCCAGCATGTCTCCAAAAATTTTCCTTAATTAAACCCATTTGGTAGAATTCAGGAGGGAATTCTATCAAAATCTGCTTCACAAAACATTATATCAAGTAGAGCACTCAGTTATCTTCAGATCCAATTCATTCATTTTCAGGAGGATAAAAATGAAGCATTATATTCCAGGACCTCTCCAACCCCAGAGTAACCCACAACTTGCACAAGGTTGGGCAACAGTTTCCACAGTAACTAAGTCTCTATCCTGCCCCAAATCTTAGTTCAAGGAGGAACCTGAACGATCATCTTGTTCAATGTTTTCTGTTTTATATATTAGGGAACTGAGGCCAAGAGAACCTAAGTAATTACCCCAGGTAACCTGGCTAGTGACTCTGGGAGAGCAGAGACAAGACCCACGGTGTCATTCAAGCTCCTCCAAGCCATATGATATCAATGCCAAAGTCTACAAACAAACAAAGGAGGGATTTTTCTTCTCTTCCTGTTCTTTGGCTCTGAGTTTAATACTCTTGGTTACACGTGGACATGTGCAGATTTAGCAACAATCCACAGACACTAGCACTTTTCTCCATTTCTCTTCTTAAAAGTGTAAGCCTAGAATATTTCCAGGCACAGAGATGTTAGAAACTCTAATATGTCAAAACTTAGAATAAAGAAGGAACAAGAGGAAGATCAAATAAGGAAGTCCTAAAAGCCAGTCCTCTCTGAGGTAAAGATGGTATTACTGAAGAAAGTTCCCTTGAACCTTTCATTGCCATTGGGGAGCAGTTTTGGTAAAATTAAACAAACACACAAATAAGCAAAACCTCAAAAAACAACAGGGACAAAGGAAAGGACTTTAGTTTGCTTCCTTTCAATTTTAACATAATTTGACCCTATATTTGGTGTATTGTTTGGCTTTGTGGGCACATTTTACTGTGTGAAAAGATCCCTGCATTCTCTGACAAAACAGCCCTCTCGAAGAACCCTCTCTCAACCTGATTTTGGTAAAAGAAATGCTAAGACAGAAGGCTTTATTTGGCGACAGCTGTAAGCAAAAGATTGGCCAAAATATGACCTCAATGCGTAAATAACTGTTCAGATCAACTAAATCTCATTACTGAAGAAGAGGCTCTGGGGCCGCTTGGGTTTTCCATTGTGACATGTGGTATTTTGATCACTTCTTTCTTTCATGATCAAGGCTGGAATGTTTTGTTTTGAGGCATACCTCAAAGTGAAATTCTGAAATCCTCTGTAGTCTTGGATAGGTTAAAACCCTACCAGGTCATTTTCCAGGCAGAAAGCAGAGGGCATGGAACTTTCTGGTTAGACTCTAGCCCTACTGGCTCTGTCCTTTGGTTTCATGGGTTCTGCATGGCCTCTGCTTAAAACAAGCTACCACCTTCTGAGGGCTGCTTGTGAAGCTAAGAGTCAGCTATGGTTTATGACTCTTCGGGGGTTAATATCTTTGTTCCAGTGCTTGCAGCTCGTCTACATCCCTTTTTAATTTTTTCAGAGTCATTTCAATTTAGGGTTACTTGCCAACATCTACCGTTTTAGAATTTCCAGCTCAGAGGATCTATCTTGCCGTGTCACAGCTGTACTGGAACAACAGCCACAATGCAGATGGCTGGCACTGGTGACCTGTCCCATCATTTCATTTACTACTAGTGACCTTACACAAGATGCCAGAAGTGTTGCTCATGCCAGTCCTAACAGACTCACTAGGCTCCCCATGACCACCTCTCTGCAGGTCTTGGTGGAACCAGCTTCCCCTTTAAGTACCATTACACTCACCCAAAAACAGGCTTTTCTGTAGGTCAAGGTGTTGCCTCAATGAACTGCTAAGATAGAAGAATTGAGAAATAGTTTTTGTTGGCTGGGGGCAGTGGCTCAGGCCTGTAATACAAGCACTTTGGGAGGCCAAGGCGTGTGGATCACAAGGTCAGGAGTTCGAGACCAGCCTGGCCAACACTGTGAAAACCTGTCTCTACAAAAAATACAAAAATTAGCTGAGTGTGGTGACATGTGCCTGTAGTCCCAGCTACTCGGGAGGTTGAGGCAGGAGAATCGCTTGAACCCAGAGGCAGAGATTGCAGTGAACTAAGACCACACCATTGCACTCCAGCCTGGGTGACAGAGTAAGGCTCTGTCTCAAAAAATAAAAGAAAAAAAAAAAAAGAAAAGAAAAAAGAAATAGTTTTTGTCAATCTGTGCTCAGTTAGAAACACTGGGTGGAGATTGTTAGACGTAAAAGAGTTAACAGCCTTGATCTTTGGGCTCATTTCAACCTTCAATGCTTAACAAACTTAGTAAAGTAGAATTTTGCATTACTACTTTCAGAGGGTCCATGCACAGGCCCTGGGAAGATGACACCCATCAAGCATGTCTCCAAAAATTTTTATTAATTAAACCCGTCTGATAGAATTTAGGTGACAGTTCTATCAAACTCTGACAGAGCATTAGATCAAGTAGAGGACTCTGATACTTCCAATCCAACTCCTTCATTTACAGGAGGACAAAAAAAGAAGCCTGTCACTCCAGGACTTCTCGGACCCCAGAGTACCCCACATCTTGCACAGGGTCAAGTAACAGTTTCCACAGCAATTAAATCTCTATCCTGCCCCAAACCCAAGATCAAGGAGGAATCTTAACAATCATTTTTTTTCAAAGTTGCTGTTTTGCATATAAGAAAACTGAGGCCTAGAGAACCTGAGTAACTACCCCAGGTAATCTGCCTAGTGACTCTGGGAGAGCAGAGACAGACCCACAGTCTGCCTGCTCCTCGAAGCCATATGTAATCAATGCCAACTGCTTAGTAAACAGCTGCTTCTGAAAAATCGTCCCAGGAAAACTGGGTGACCTTTGTTTTTTTGCTTAGTGCTGGGTAACAGCTTAAAAAATACTTACTAATTGATTTGTATCGTACATAACTGTGTTTTCTATATCTGGTTCTTTATGCAGGACATTTTAAATCAATAGTAGAAAACTGGACCTTGATTCCTCGGGTAACAGAAATGGCTAGTACTAGGTGCCCCTAATTCCAGTGAGGCTGATCACATAGAACTTGAGCACCATAGGGACCTTCTCTAAGCCTCCAAATGTAGATAGTCACTGCCAGAATCTAGGACAATTGATGTCTGCCATTATAACAGTATTTCTTTTAAAAAAAAACTATATAACTGAATCCTTTACAAAATCCACGTATGAAAAGTTGGATATTGCTTCTATGTTTTCCCTGTACTTGTATTTCCAAGATTAGTGGGATCCTCTATAAAACCTTATTGAATAAATGACACAATTACATCACCAAGATCAGGACTATTGAACTGAACGGCAACCTAATTTTATATTACAACTTGGAAGCAAACCGACAATATTGATTCAGGAATCATGTCTAAAGGACCTGGTTATTATCTTACCCATTACACAGACCAGTGGATTCTTAATGATGATGGTAGGATTTAAGGTCTTAGCAAATGCCCTCAGAATGTCCCAATGTTCAGGCCATTTATAAATCTTTGTTAGAAAAATAATCAGGCCTGAAAATTATGTCTTTTTTGTTAGTTTGTTTGGCTTTGTGGCAGAAACTGATGTTTATTCACTCAACATCTAACAGAACTATGCGGGTTTTTGTTTTGTCTCCACGTGGCAATGTGCCCAGTTAAAAACATACCTTCCTTACCAGCTTCCATTGCTATTAAAGGCTGGTCATGGAACACAGTTCTGGACAATGAGATATAGGTGGTAGTTCCTATAAAGACTTTTGCCCTTCACTCTGCCTCCTCCTTCTTGGCTGTCTGGAGGTACCGCAGCTCTCTTTCAATCATGAAGATGAAGGCCATTAATAATGACGGAGGAGCAGAAAATTAAATGGTGGGTCCTTGACGCTTTCCTCAAATAACTGTACCAGTCTTACATTGCCTCTTTCTGAATTCTTTATTATGGGAGAAAACAAATCCATAATTGGTTAAGTCTCTGTGGTTAAGCTGAACATGATTCCAACAAATAAAGACTTAAAGTATATAGTTTCATCCAATTTTGGCAGTTTATCTCCATTATGCAAAACAATATTGGAGTTTGTTAAAAGTATATTAAGGAGACCATACGTAATTAAAACAATAGCTTATATTTATGGAGGACTGACCACTGCATTAGTCACTATATGGTGCATTTTACACATATGTTTAATATTTAACCTTATAGCAGCACTATGTATTAAGACACTATGATTACCACTCTTATTTTACAACAAAACAAAACAAAACAAGAGAACAAAAACAGTATCAAGCTCAGGGTGGCTAAACTCAAGGTCATCTAGCTGGTAAGTGATAGCCTTTCCCAAACCCAAATCTGTCTGACTACAAAGCCCATACTCTCAACCATTTATTACATTATACTACAAGACCAAAGAGGAAAATCTAATGGTTCTAATTTATTTCACCAGAGACAGATCTTCTGTCTGTTACAATCTCGATTTGTTCCGCTGTAAATTCACCAACCATAAAGAAGAAGCATCCGCGATCACATAAATCTAAAGAGAGCTTTATTGAGACAACCTAAATGCTTCCCCCAGGGCCTGCCTGGAGAGAGAATGGTGGAATTTGGAGGCTCTGCCTCATTTCTGTTACCCAAAGCCTCTTTGGCCTCTTCTTTACATCTTTACATCTAGTGAGTTGCTGCATATGAAAAATCTGAGCACCAATTATGTAAATTTTAATCATAAAACTTATTTCAGGTCAGCTTTCACTTGCTCCAGAATGAGACCCTTATAGTCTGTTCTTTCAACTTTTCCCAGTGAAGAAAAATAACAGGCATTCAAGTGCAGAGCTACCTAAAGACTGTATTAGGTGATAGCACATCTTTAAATCCAAAAGTTATCTTCTGTAATTTAGTATAAAGTATGGGCACATATAAGAACACCTTGAGGAAAAACATTATCATTGAGCAAATAGAAGAATTTCCTCTTTTCTCTTGTTTGTTGTTGAACTAGGTTTTCAATATATATTAATATTTACTGAGTAAGTGAGGAAAGGAATAAATGAAATGAAAAGAGCAGCCGGGCGCGGTGGCTCAAGCCTGTAATCCCAGCACTTTGGGAGGCCGAGACGGGCGGATCACGAGGTCAGGAGATCAAGACCATCCTGGCTAACCCGGTGAAACCCCGTCTCTACTAAAAATACAAAAAAAAAACTAGCCGGGCGAGGTGGCGGGCGCCTGTAGTCCCAGCTACTCGGGAGGCTGAGGCAGGAGAATGGCGTGAACCCGGGAGGCGGAGCTTGCAGTGAGCTGAGATCCGGCCACTGCACTCTAGCCCGGGCGACAGAGCAAGACTCCGTCTCAAAAAAAAAAAAAAAAAAAAAAAAAAAAAAAAAAGAGCAGATCACTATAATTAAAAATTTAACAATTCTAAAATACTCTAATATTCTAGAAATACTCTGAGTTTAGAAAGTAAATCCAGACTTTCTAAAATACTAAACTTTTAATGTTAATTTACTCCTGAAATTTTGCAATGTGCTATGCATCATACCTACAGAGTTTTTAGAATACTGAATATATTTCTTTTTAAAATTCAAGTCACAGTCATTTCCAAATATTATTCAAGTAAGCCTCTAGGGATTCTGCAGTTCTCTTCACTAAGATTGGAATCCACTGGTATTCTCAATTATTCTAGTCTTCTTTTCTTATGGACAAGCCTTGATCATATCAACCATTCCCTTAAAGATTTCTAAATTTCTTTAAAGCCCTTATCAGCTCCCAGACACTGCAATATTCTTGTGTGACGACATCCAGTTTCAAATTTTCAGTCTTCCTCTTTCTCTGCTCCTAACCTATTGAATTTTGTATTAACAGAAAATATAACTATTCTACTTTGCCTTTCTCCTGACCTTGGGTTTCAGCACATTATAACATTTTTGTTAGTTGATGGCAGATTTAACATTTTAAAGCAACAGTGGTCACAAATATTTTTTCTCTTTGATCCAGAAATCCTACCTATTTGATGAGGCAGAGTTACATGTTTTTATATGATGGGAATTTCTGTTTGTTGGTTTATGTAATCATTTTTCCTCAGGTGGGGAATCACAGACATAGGACTGGGAAATACTTTGTGTCTTAGTTCATTTAGGCTGCTATAACAAACACTGAATGGCTTATAAACCACAGAAATGTTTTTCTCACAGTTCTGGAGGCTGAGAAGTCCAAGATCAAGGCACTGGCAGAATCAGTGTCTGGGGAGGTCCTGCTTCCTCACAGACAGCCATCTTCTCGCTCTACCCTCAGATGGCAGAAGAGGCAAGGGGTCTTTTATAAGGGCCTCTTTTAGAGGGGCACTAATCCTAGTCATAAGGGCTCCACTCCCAAGACCTAAGCACTTCCCAAAGCCTCCACCTTCTAAATATCATCACTTTAGGGGTGAGGAATTTAACGTATGAATTGAAATGGGGGGACATAAACATTTAGACCACAGCACTTTGTTAGCTAGGAGAGGAGGAAAGGGATTATTAGCATTTTCCTATGAATGTATGTCATAATGACTGGCAGCACTGATAATTAGTTACCAGTAATAATAAGTAGCATAGTTGGCGTATTTTTTTTTATATAAATAAAATAGGCCATCTCTATTATATCATTCTCAATAATTTGAATACCCACATACTTTCTTTAATGGTTGAGAAAACTTTGGATTTAGGTGTAGCTGAAAGAGGAATTATACATGTGAATAGCTAAGATTTATTTAGCACTGATTTTACTCTGAGCACTGTGCTAAGGCTACAGGTTTTACTTACATAATTTCATTTAATCCTCTTAACAGAAGATTAAGGTTGGTCTCATTATCCTTATTTTATAGATGAGACAAATCAAGGTGCAGAATTGATTAAGAAATCAGCTTGTTCTTACATAGCTGTTAAAAGGGAGAGCCAGGATTAAACCCAGGATGCCCAACTAGGAAGCACATGTACTCTACAGCTTTCCTTACACTGCACACAACTCTAGTTGTGTCCATGGGGTATGTCATTTCTCTTTGCAAAAACCTCTACTTTCTGTGACAAAGTAGATAAAGGCTGATAGCCTTGAGGCTGAGCTTCTGGCCTCAAGATTTCTATGAGATGGTGACCTCGTTTTGGACCTGGTGCTAAGGAGGCCAATACCATGTCTTAAATGTTTCTCTTTCCTAGGTGGCAAGTGCTGCTGCATTTCATGGCCTCAGATCAAAATACAACCTCATCAGCTGCTGTGAACACAATGTTCCTGTTGAAGAATGGAATGGAGTTAACAGTGTAGAAGGTCTGATGTAAATTTACTCCTACTCCAAATGCATATCCTATTGACAAAGAGTTTGAACTACTGCATTTGTATATGAAAGTCAGGGCATTCTATTGTTTTCAGTTGTCACAAGGAAAAAAAAAGAAAAAAAAAGAAATGGCATTACTACTGTCAATATAAATAAATGAAAAATCTAAGCTACTTCTATTTGTCATTTCAGGATTGGGAAATGGACTTTTGGCCCACAAACCAGAAATATGTATATCCAACAGCCCAGGAATAGACATATAATTTTTTTTTTTTTTTTTTTTTTTTTTTTTAAGAGATAGGGTCTCTTTGTCACCCAGGCTGGAGTACAGTGGCACGGTCATAGCTCACTGCTGCCTCGAATTCCTGGGCTCAAGCAATCTGTCCATCTTGGCCTCCCGAAGTGCTGGGATTATAGGTCTGAGCCACTGCGCCTGGCTTGGGATATTTTAAAGTAACAACAGATAATATTCAATGATTCAACTCTAAAGTAGTTGAGCAAAAGAAGTACCTACATTTAAAAAAGATGTCTTCCTTCCATTTCAATTTTCAAATTGAAAAGGAATTCAAATAAATTAAATAAAAAGGTCAATGTAAAATTTTGGCTACAAACAACACTAGAGAAAGATCAAATAATAAACTGGAAAATATGGCAGGACTACCTGAGTGGAAATACAATACATTCTAGTTATGTGCCCTGTATTACTGTAGGCTGTTTGTGTATTGATTTTTCTCATGCATTATGACTTGGCCACCTTTAAAAAGCATCTCTTCCTACCCTCTCTTTACATAGATCTTAAATATAATAGACAATAAATATTTGTGGATTTGTTTAAAATTCCACTAGCAATAGGCAAGAGAAAACATGCATAGATGCATACATATGTAATTTAATGTCAATAACTTCCACATAGACAAGGCTGAGAAGTCTCAGCCTGTGCATACTGCACCCTTAGGGTTCCCTAGAGTGATAGAACTAATAGTGTGTGTGTGTGCGTGTGTGTGTGTGTATATATATATATATATATGTATAAAAAGAGGAGTTTACTAAGTATTAAATTACACGATCACAAGTTCCACAATAGGCTGTCTGCAAGCTTGAGGAGCAAGGAGAGCCAATCTGAGTCTCAAAACTGAAGAACCTGGAGTCTGATGTTCAAGGGCAGGAAGCATCCAGCATGGGAGAAAGATGTAGGCGGGGAGGCTAGGCCAGTCTTGCCTTTTCACGTTTTTCTGCCTGCTTTATATTTACTGGCAGCTGATTAGATTGTGCCCACCAGATTAAGGGTGAGTCTGCCTTCCCCAGCCCACTGACTCAAATATTAATCTCTTTTGGAAACACCCACACAGGCACACCCAGGATCAATACTTTGCATCCTTCAATCCAATCAAGTTGACTCTCAGTATTAAACATCACACTTTCCTACCCTGTAACAGAAAGCTGTTACCTCTAACTTTGATGGTAAAAGTTCAACCTCAAAAGGTCTTTGGAGACCTTCCCTCAGCAGAATCTTTGCCTCATCTTTGGTGAATTAGGGAGAACTGGAAGAAGGTATAGTATTGCTTCTAGTTCATAGAGAACTTGAGATATAGATAAGCTAATTGCTTGCCTAAGGTCTTCCAGCAAAATTCTGACTAGGGGGACATCAGTCTCAGCTCAGCTCCCTCTTCACCTCATCCCCCTGCCTCCCCACATGCTGAAGTTCAGGTTCTTAATCACACTACATACCAAAGGCTTTGCAGAACTAATCGGTCTTTAACCATACACTGTGTTACGGAACATGTACTAGAACATGTCACCATGAGAATCTTATTTTCTGCTATTTCCCAATTTTGGCATGTGAACATTTATAACCTTAATGTTGCATGAACAAAGATTTTTGCATTTAATATTAATATAGGAACTCACAAATCCTCCTTCTCCAGTTGGAAGGCTGCCACATTCTGATTTCATCAGTGTATGGCTGCTTTTTCAGCGTGTAAATTTGCCTCAAGGTCCTGTTGGTATTTTCTGAGCTGAAAATGTGGTCACATTCTAGTCTTACAGGAGACAATGTCAGGTAAAATGTCTAGAGATTTTCACATTTGTCATTTTCAAAGCACACATAGCCTGTAATCCCAGCACTTCGGGAGGCCAAGGTGGGAAGATTGCTTGAGCTAGGAGCTGCAGACCAGCAACATGGCGAAACCCTGTCTCTATAAAATTAGGCAGGTGTGGTGGTGTGTGCTTGTAGGCCCAGTTACTGAGGCTGGGGCGGAGTGGGGGTGGGATAGGATGGGATGGGACGGGATGAGAATTGCTTGAGCCCAGGAGGTTAAGGCCACTGCACTTCAGCATGGGCGACAGCAAGAGACTCTACCTCAAAAAAAGAAACAAACAAACAAACAAACAAAAAAACAAAAATAGCGCATACCCAACACACCCAACACCAGTAAAGGCCGATGGAAAAGGTTTTTACTTGTCAAGACCTAATTCACAGAGACATTTCTACTGTTAAGGAAACCAGTAATATCCACAGTAGAACAAAACACTGCATAACACCATATCCCAAATATTGGTTTGGCAAGAAACCATGGGTTAAAAAGTGAGTTTTCAAAGACAGGGCTTTCAAGAGGACTGGCACCTTTGTTTCCTCTTCCAAAGTGAAGATTTAAAAAAAATGGCAAACTCTGCTGTCTAGCCAAGGCTGCTGAACCATGTGTACGTGCCAAACCACCCAAGAATCAGTCAGTGGCTGGTAGACAGTGGGTGAATCTGCTTCTTCCCCTGAGATGCATGTGCTGGGGATGTCCTCATAGGGTCATGCCAAGTCAGAGGCAAGATGTTACGTTTTTCCTTTTTTGAGACTAAGTCTCACTCTATCGCCCAGGGTGGAGTGCAGTGGCGTGATCTTGGCTCACTGCAATCTCTGCCCACCAGGTTCAAGAGATTCTCATGCCTCAGCCTTCCCAGCAGCTGGGATGACAAAGCACCCACCACCCCGCCCAGCTAATTTTTGTATTTTTAGTAGAGATGGGGTTTTACCATGTTGACCAGGCTGGTCTTGAACTCCTGACCTCAAGTGATCTGCCCGCCTCAGCCTCCCAAAGTGCTGGGATTACAGGTGTGAGCCACCGTGCCTGGCTGGCGTTATGTTTTGCAAATAATTTTCGTCTCTTAGAGCCCATGGCTCTGAGTTACGCAATTCTGGGACTACATCTGCAATAATTAGGAATCAATGGCATTCTAACATAATCTACTTTCCCAAAACAAAAATTAGAGGTCAGATCCCCTCAGGCTCAAATCAGAACCTGAGTTCCTCTGTGTTGGATCTCACTGCATGAATTAGGCAACATGATAATGAGAAGTATTTCCGTTTGAGCCCATCGTTTTGCCCTAAACGATAGAACGTGTACGAGTTAATCCCTACATTAGATTCACATGTGCGAGGTAACGTTTTAACAGGGAAGTGGAAGCAGTTGTACTATTTCTGAAAATCTTTGCTGTGTCTGCCTAGCCAGAGTAGGGTATGTTATCAGTGACTCCTCAGCTAAGGCTTCCAATTCCTTTTGAATTTAATTTGGAGTCAGTCAGTGGATAAATCATACAAAATATGCAAAAGAGAACTAGCTGTTGATTCTGGGCACGCATATATTTGGCCCACATAGTTAAGCGATCGTGTCTCTACAGTGAGATAAAATGGCCTACCAGAAGCAGTAATAAACCCCAGGTGACTCCACTGAACCATTCTTTCAGGCTTCAGTGTCTACCCTACCGAAACAATGCTAATATCCTTCATATTCTGTTAACTTGGGAAGGATGTAACCACTTGATTTCACAGGGTGAAAAACTTGCCATTTGGAACCATGGAGGGAAGAAACTTTTACTTTATTTTCCCATTTCAATTATCAGCTTGAAGGGAGGTTCTTCACTCTTTCAAGTACAGAGCTGCTTAAGAATAATTGTTCCAAAAACAAACACACGCAGACATGTTTCCACTTGTTTGTATGTAAAATATCTCTGGAAGGATGTATACGAAACTGGGAACACTGGGAAGGGTGAGAGTCGGGGGTGGAGAGGGATGAGGTTAGCGGAGCAACGAGCAGTGAATTGTTGGTGGGGAAGGGTGGAAGGGAGACCTTGTTTGGCTACTTGCAAATCAACTTTCTAACCAATTTTGAAAATTTGGTGTCATCCCTCTCTTATCTACCTTCTTAACACCTATGCAGGAAACACAGTGACAGCAATAATACAATTTACTAAGAGCTAATGATGAGTCAAGCACTCTGCTAAGAATCTTACATAAATTATATCATTTGTTCCTCCTTTTTTTTTTTTTTGAGATGGGGTCTTGCTCTCGTTGCCCAGGCTGAGTGCAGTGGCATGATCTCGGCTCACTGCAACCTCTGCCTCCTGGGTTCAAGCAATTCTCCTGCATCAGCCTCCCGAGTAGCTGGGATTACAGGCACCTGCCACCACGCATGGCTACTTTTTTGTATTTTTAGTAGAGACGGGGTTTTGCCATATTGGCCAGACTGGTCTTGAACTCCTGACCTCAGGTGTTTCACCAGCCTCAGCCTCCCAAAGTGCTGGGATTACAGGCATGGGTCACTGTGCCTGGCTTCATTTGCTCCTCCTAACAACCCATGTGGTAGGTACTACCTTCATTTCCTAGATACCGAAGAGAACCACATACACTGACCATGTATGTACTGGATGCATGTACTATGGGGGGTGGGGGTGGCTCCTGGGGTCACGCCAAGCCAGAGGCAAGGTGTTACATTTTATAAAGAATTTTGGTCTCTTAGAGCCAGTGGCTCTGACTTACACAATTCTGGTACTACATCTGCCATAATTATGAATCAATGGTGTTCTAGCATAATTTAATATCCCAAAAGAAAAATTAGAGGTCAGATCCTATCGGGCTCGAATCCGAACTTGAGTTCCTCTGGGTAGGACAGAAGAGACTAGAGAGCAAAGTAAGTCCAGATCTTGCTCTTAAAGGTAAACTCTTTGCCTTTAGGAAAAATTATTTTAGGAAGCTTCACATTGACCTTTACAGATACTCCCTCTACTGCTCTTCTATAATAACAGCCAGAGGATTATCTTCCTATCAAGTTACAACTGTTCACCTGGTCATTCACATGAGTCTTATGCCAAGGACAGGTTTGTGAAATCTCCCCTACTCACAAAAGCTGCCTGACAGGAAAAGGACTTGATCTTCTCTGGAGCTTGTTCACCAATGTAAGGCTATCAGTCCTCATTCCCATCTGCCCCTTCTCTGCCTTTCTAGTTCCTGCATTCATTTATTTTAAAAAGAAAATGATATGAGTACAATCCTTGTTTTTCTTGTTGGAGGAACTAACACTCTAAGGCTTGTTCATCAAGTCCTTGAATAATTTTTAAGCATTATACTATAATATGTTGAGTTTTAAAAGACTAAAGCTTCTGTAGTATAAATGGAAATGATTTATTCTGGAAATTCTCATTGTATTGTTGCTAAACCCTCACTCCCTGTGAGTGCTAACATTTTTAGCCAGCCTAGAAAATATTTTGACCCAAGTCAGTCTAAATAATGTTCATTTCCATATGATTATATGGAATTGTTTTATCATTTTCTGTTGATAAAAATAATATGAATTGCCAAATGAGTCACCATCATTCTCCCTCACCGAATTTAAGATTAAATGGATACAGAATCATCCTACTAAATTTCATGTTGTGAGGACCAAAGGAACTTTGAGAAACTTTTAGAGAAGAAAAGCAAGACAGAGGTTTGCATACTGGAGTGTGGCTTCCTTCACGGACTTCATGTTCGCATGAGAGTAGGTTATAGCCTATAGAAAAGACAGCCTGCTCCTTTCAAACAATATATATGGTTTGCATTTCTGTCAGTTCACATGCAAGTAAGATATTGCCCTGCTTTCAAAATTTTCACTAGTAAAAAGTATGAAATGACCTAAGAATGAATATGTGTGATTTAGGGGCCAAGTTACCCTAACATCAATACAGGATTTTCTCTACATGTATATATATATGCTTGCAAATTTAAAGATGTTCTGGCTGGGCACAGTGGCTCACGCCTATAATACCAGCACTTTGGAAGGCTGAGGCGGGCAGATCACCTGAGGTCACAAGTTCAAGACCAGCCTGGCCAATGTGGTGAAACCTCATCTCCACTAAAAATACAAAAATTAGCTAGGTGTGGTGGTGTGCACCTGTAGTCCTGGCTACTTGGGAGGCTGAGGCAGGAGAATCACTTGAACCTGGGAGGTGGAGGTTGCAGTGAGCTGAGATCGTGCCACTGCACTCCAGCCTGGGTGACAAGAGCAAGATTTGTCTCAATAATAATAATAATAATAATAACAATTTTAAAAAAGATGTTCTAACTTTATCTTTAGCCATGTTAAATATTAGAACTGATGAGGCAGAATTTCAGGGAAGGTTATCTCCTACATGATGTTGAACTCTGAAATAATGTAAAACGTAAGACAGCTACTGCCATTTGTAAATCTGAGTTGCACTTTTTCCACTGTGAGTTTTTAAACGTCTTTACTGAGGAGTAAAGAAAGAATTTTCACAAATTTAATTATCTCTGTGGGTCCAAACCAGAAATCTCTGACGTTGTTGAGAAACAGATGAATGCGAGGCCATAGATAACACAGAGTGTTATCTACAGTTGACAACTACACTGAATTTCTAGCTTGGCCACCAATGTTCTGAAGTAAGAAGCTGGCAGTCTACTGGTTCATGATCGGCTCAAGCCCACATCAATTCCAATTTAGCATTATCTTCAAAGTAGATCTCCCGTTTTCATACTTTATTGGGGTTGTGGGGTTGCGGCTACAACTCCAAATTAGATCAAAGCAACAAATATTGAGATTTACAAACAAAATGAAATTAACAGACATTTACGTGCTGAATAAGTTAAGGCTCAAATCAGCTAGTCGGGCACAGCAATCACCCATAACAATAATATTTATAGCTCTCAGTGGAGCTCACTATGTGCTAGGGACTGTTCCGAGTGTTTTACATATATGACATCATTAATCCTCACCATAAGCCTATGAGTTAGATATTACTGGCAATTTACAAATGAGGAAGTCTGGCACAGAAGGCTGACTATTCAGGATTAATGTAATAGAGTAAAATAACAGGCCATCGCAGACACTGTCACAGTCTGTGAACTCTATCCTGACCAAAGGCCATTTGGAATTATTAACCAGTCTTTGGGTTAACCTAAAAGAATTAACCTAAAACCAGACATCTGAGCAGAGACTGCTAGCTGCCCTCCAACATCCATACTTTTCTCCTTCCTTTAATAAAGGAATCCCCCGAGTTTTAGCTGGGCACATGGCTGCCCAACAAAACACTGTCAATCTCCTTACCAGATAAGTATGGCCATGTGACCAAGTTCAAGACAACAGTGTGACCAGAAATGATGTGTTACATGCCCTTAAAAGGAAGGTCATGTCCTTGACTTCCTTCCTGCTATTTAGGATGTAGATGTGATGGTGGGAGCAGGAGCAGCCATAGTAGACCATAAGATGGAAGATGTATGCCAAGAATGGCAGGATAACAAAAGAGAAGGAGTCTTAGTGCCTGGAGTTGTCACATTGGCTCTGGACTGCTTATACTCTGGCTGTTACATAAAAAGGGAAATCAGCTTCTACCTTATTTAAGCCATTGCTATTTTGGCCTTTTTTACAGCCATCAAAATGTTATCACAACTAATACATACAGTAATTTTTTCATGTAAAGTATGCTTAGTTTATAGAGAGTAGGACCCCTGCTCTATAATGCATATGTTCTGTTTCTTGAGATTTCAATAATTCATGAGCAAGATTCCATCATGTTTGATACTTATTTTCCAGGCCACTGTCACAATGAAATTGCATGTCACAGTTGTCCAGTTGTCTTTTATAAAACAAGCACCAGTATTAATAGAGCTATTAAATAACCAAACTGTAAGTTAGAAACTTGAAAAGTTTCCAGAAATACATGTATAAACATAGTGAAGCAATCGGGATAGCTGGTCCTTTTTTTCTTTTTTCCGAAACAGAATCTCGCTCTGTTGCGAAGGCCAGAATGCAGTGGCATGATCTTGGCTCACTGCAACCTCGACCCCCGGGCTCAAGCAAGCCTCCCACCTTAGCCTTCCAAATAGCTAAGACTACAGACTCCTGAGCTCAAGTGATCCGCCTGCCTCGGTCTCCCAAAGTGCTGGGATTACAGGCATGAGCCACTGCACCCAGCCTGTACAGCTGGTCACTGAGTCTTAGTTTTCACATGCCCTTTATGTACACATCTGCCAACATGATTTGGTGTTTCTCAATCTCAGCACTAGTGACATTTCTGATGGATAATTCCCTACTGTGGGGCCTGTGCTGTGCATTGTAGATTGTAGGATGTTTAATAGCATCGCCAGCTTCGACTTACAAGATGCCAGCAGTACTTCCCCCAGTTAAGACAATGAAAAGTAACACCAGACACTGCCAAATGTCCCCTTGGGGGCAAAATACCACCCAATTCACAACCATACATCTAATGTATCCTGGGTTGCAGATTTTGAGAAAGCAGAGACTGTGACTATTTAAATTCTAGTGGGGATACAGGCAGGTAGGTCCTTAATGTACTTTGGATGATAGTGGTGCCCTGGTGATTACCAAGGGCAAGGAGCATGAGCTAATTCTTATTTTTTAAATTAAAAAGTTCACTGAGCTTTCAATACGAAAATTCACAAGGTAGTAAAAAAGTCATAGGCATAATTCCAAGCACATTTAACTATTAGTCCAACTTCCTCTATCCAAGGTTAAGATGGAAATAATTGCCTATGTGAAGTTAAAAAAAAAATCCTCTATGTATGAATAGGATTCTTTTATAGAATCTCTAATGGTAGTAGGGAATTTGACCCTTTCAGAATCAAGACCATTGCCCTGTTAAACTTCCAGTTCTTTAGCAATTGTATGTTGCTAGCACTGTACTTGCAGATGTTCAGATATTATATATGTATAATAAGAGAAAATCATTTGCAGACATTTTCAAATATGTATGCTTTTAAAGCCCCATTATCAAGTTCTTCTACCTTGATATCCCCATCAGACAGCACTGAATCTGTTTTGTTGGAAACCTTTCTACATTCCATGGGATCAGCTAATTCAAAGCAAATAAAATCCTCAAAATCTCTTTCCTGTTGGAGAGAGTGGGGAAGAAGCATATTCGAAAAAGATACATCAGGCCCGTCACCTGTCCTGAGATGGGACTCCAGAGTCAGGAAGAAGCTGTCAACTTGTGTTTCTTTCAAATCACTACATTCATCTCCAGCACCTTTGGCATAATTAATGATTGTCAGGGCGTGGGAAGCCAATCAATTTGATGTTCATTTTCATCAACATTAGCCGAAGTAATGCCCCAAGGGTGGGATGGAAATTACATTATGTTTTAATTGAGAGAATTTTCTCTTTGCTGATTTCTGGAGTGGGTGGAATCCAAGACATAACTTCTTTTCCCTTTCAATACGTATGCTTTTAAAAGCTTAGCTGATTGCTGCCAGCAACCAAAAGCTCCATTATTTCAACGTGAGCGTTCTACCACTCATGGCAGGGAGGGTGGGGAGGGCAGGAAGGTGGGTCTGCTATTCGTAGAAAAAGATCATTTTAGAAAATGGAAATCAAAGGCAACATACTGGGGAGAGAGGGTCATTTGTCCCTTATCTAATACTCTGAATAAGAATGAAGGCTGGGCACTGTCATAGTTACCTATATCTGTGAAAGTGCATAACCAAAGACTTGTTTCAGATACTAAGAACTCTAAGAGTTCAATTAAATGGCTAAATGCAGAATTTAAAACATTTCTCTTTCCTCCCACTTAAATTCACTTTATCATTACTTTAAGACTCTGAAAAGCATTTCAGAGACACTGTTCTTCAATGAGATTCACTCAAATGTAAAACACCATTACTTTCTCTTTCCACTCAGATACAAAGCAGAGTATCACCAGACTACACTGGGAAAAGGCTTGATTCCTTTTGTTTTGTTTGTTTTCACTCCTGTTGGGCACAGCTTCAAAGGTCTGGTTCGGGAACAATCCAATCATCTCAATGAGGATGGGAGTTTGGATCCACAAGGTGTTTGGCACAAACCAGCCTGTTTAGTCAAAACCAAAGCAGCTGGCACAAAGGTGGGAGCAGGGGTGCATGAGGGAGTTCTCAGGTCTTCCTGAGGGAACTCAAAGCTGGGGACTCCAGGCTTTCTTACTGGCTAGCCCAGTGATGTTCAAATTTCTGGTTGTGACCCGCCAGCAGATCATAAAATTGATTTAGTGGATCTCAATCAATATTTTTTAAAAGGGTGAAATAGGTTGGGCGCAGTGGCTCACGCCTGTAATCCCAGCACCCTGGGAGGCGGAGGCGGGAGAATAGCTTGAGCCCAGGAGTTCATGGAAAAACCTTGTCTCTACCCAAAAAAAAAAAATTAAAAGTTAGCTAGAGAAGGTGGTATGCATCTGTAGCCCCAGCTACTCAGGAGGCTGAGGCAGGAGGATCACTTGAGCCTTGGAGATTGAGGCTGCAGTGAGTCGAGATCACGCCACTGCCCTCCAGCCCAGGTGACAGGGTGAGACCCTGTCTCACAAAAATAAAAGAGTAAAATACAATAGGATAGATTAAAAAATTGCAGACACGGTACATGTGTGAGGATTGTTTCAGTTACCTGTAACTATCTATCCTCTCTTCTTCCTTCCTTCCTCTCTCCCTCCCTCCTTTCTTGCCTCCTATCTATCATCACCTATCTACTTAAACACCTATCTGTATATATTTTACATTGTTACTTAACACACGTATATGCATACACACATATAAACAGGTAAAACTGTATCTGGGTTTTCTTCAAAAAATTTTAAAAGCCACCAACCCAATACATCATTTCACCTACTTTGTTATGACAAAGGATCTTAAGAGGCCAAATCTATTAAAACCAAAACAAAACAATGACCAATATCCTTTTCCTAGTGCAGATTTAAAATTCCTTCTTTAGAAATCTCTTTAATCCCATTAAACTTAGCAATTTGAAAAAAAATGAGCTCAAGCTGGTTACCACCATCAAGAGGCTAAGGAAATCACTTCTTTGCTAGCAAACAGTGTATCAGGATCATTCCTAGTTCTTCAATTGCACAAATAAAGGCAATCATGTTGGAATCTAGCTGTTTGCAAAAGGATTTAGAAATTGTCATGGATATAGTCTGAGAGGCACAGAGCTAATATCATCATCTTGAGAAAATCAACCACACAATCTGACCAAGGAGACATCTTTTCTCTCCCCATTTTAAGCAGAGAGGAGTTTTTCCAATTGATCAAAGGATTCCTTATAAATTGGTGTATACGACTCCCCAAGACTCTAGAACTTAATAGAGCCGGCTATATCATTTAGCTTGAGCCAGTAATGATTTCCCAAAGGCCAAACTCCAACTTTATCCCTGTTCTCCAATCAAATGAAAATGACTTAAACACATTCAGAGTGTGCTAAGCACACCAGATCCTCCTGGTTGGGTTATTTATGCATACAAAAAGAATTCAGTTTCTCAAAATGGATGTAGTTTACCCTAACTTCATTTTTTTTTTTTTTTTTTTTTGGTTATAACTTATTCTGGTATATGCTTGTGCAACCCAGAAGAGGGGCCACCATTGCCAGATAACAATCTGTTCATTTCAGTCAACCAAGAATTTTTTAACTCTAAAGTCTCTTCGGTGGCAATTTCTATTAAAAGCAGCAAAGTCCTTTTAGAAATCTTGACTAGTTTACTCTTACATGCCAAAAGGAAATGAACGCATACACATACGCGTGTGTATACACAGAAGTGAAAACTGATGTAATCCAATCACTTGTAAAGGTTTCTCCTCTCTCCACCCTCTACTCCTCACTCCAGTGAATTCTGAAGCTTGCATCATTCCAGAGGAAACTGTAATTTGGACTCACTCTCTGGCTCAGGCGTTAAGTAATCAACCTCATAGCCTGCCAGCAAGGAGTGGACTGCCTATTTTATCACTGAAACACATTATCTCACTCCCTATCTCAGCAAACTGCCTCTGAACAGCTTGACTGAATAATGGTACAAGAACAAGTCTAGACTAGATAATCACCTACTTTTTTTCTGGTGGCTAAAAAACATTTAAAACAAACATCTAGCTGAACAATGGGTTTATATAATCCAAGTCTTGAAAAGTCTATGAAGAATCTACATTTCCTCAGATATTATGAGTAACAAAGAAAATGTTTTTAAAAAGTGATTTCGACATCTGAAGATTATTGAAGGTAGTGGGAAGTGGTACATTTATCTGAAAACTCATCTTGAACCTGAACCTTTCAGTGGCTGTGGTCATTCTACTTAGTAACTAGGTTTTTGATGGTTTAATATTTAGTAGCGTTTCTAAGTAAGGGAGGCAAATAAATTTCTTATTAGGTACTATTTCCATGAGTGGGGACAAGGCAAATCCCTTCCTCCAAAAGATGTCTATTATGTACTAGCAAACACGAGCTTTTTTGATTGTCAGTATTACATTTATATAACAAATATTTAAGAATTCCATTCTAAGCGACAGATGTTACTGTCTTACACAATATAATTTGGTACAACATTTAGAAAATGCCATCATAGGTGGCTTTAGGATTGTAAATCACCTCTTCAATGGCAGTACTGGCAAAATACAAATACACAACAGCCTCTAGGCATGTTTTGTATGCATCTGTTGGAGTAATTTGCAGTTTTATTGGAGAATTCATAGTTCCCTGACACAGCTCTTTATAAATAATGCTGGAGCAATTCCTGTGTGAAGTAAAATTCACCTTTCTGATGAAGGCATTCTCTCTTCTAGAAGAAATTCTAAATACTGGATTTATCTCTTTAAAAAAAAATCCTGGTTTCAAGTTCCTTAACTTTTGAGCCCTTCTTTTTTTTACTAGAACAAGTTTTGTAGACTTTTTCCCATAAGTATTCAAACATCTAGACAGTCATTTTTAACTGATTAGGAAAAAAAAAATCCCCGAATTTCAACCAAATGTAACAAAACATAATCCCTCTTTGATAACTTAATAAGAAAAATTAAATGAGAAAAATATTGGGCAACACTCACCATCAACAATTAGTTATTAAAGGAACATGCACAGATTCCATTCACTATAAAAATTCTGCTCAGCAAATTACCTTTCTTTGCCTCTTTTATCTCTATGCAGTGCCTCTCTGTTCCCATTAACCCTTTCAGAGGACATTATTTGGGCTTTAAAGACTAAACAGGAAAGAGTTAAATGGAAGTAAGATCATGTCACTTTTCTGCTCAAAGCATTCCAATGGTTCCTGGCATACTTGCAATAAAAGCCCAAGTCCATGCTATTTCAGATGACCTAGGAGCCAGCTCCCTCCCTCCCCTCCAGCTTCACCTCCCTTCCTGCTGTTACTTCCCCAGCCAAGCTCACTCTCAAGTCAGGACCTTCTTGCTCCCTTTACATGAACTCTCTTCCCCAGGAGGCAATACAGGACTCTCTCCCACCCTTGCTTCAGGTAGCTGCTTGAATTTCACCTTCTGGGGAGTCTTTTCCTGACCATCCTACCTTATATGACCCCTTCCCAAACCCTCTCTTTCCCTTGCTTATTTTTTTTCATAACGCTATATATAATAATACTAGTTTATTATCTGCCTCCCTCTCTAGGGTGTATACTTCGTGAGGACAGGGGCTTTGTTTTATTCACTGCTGTTCCCCAGGACCTAAGAAATACTTGGCATACAAAAGCTGCTCAATAAGTATGTTGAATAAATGAACTTTTTTTTTTTGAGATAGGGTCTGGGTCTGTTGCCCAGGCTGAAGTATAATGGTGCTATCTGGGCTCACTGCACAACCTCTGCCTCCTGGACTCAAACCATCCTCCCATCTCAGCCTCCCAAGTAACTAGGACCACAGGCACACACCACCATGCCCAGCTAATTTTTTTTTTTTTTAATTTTTGGTAAAGATGGGGTTTTGCCGTGTTGCTTAGGCTGGTCTCAAACTCCAGAGTTCAAGCAATCCTCCTGCCTCAGCCTCCCAAAGTGCTGGGATTACAGGCGTGAGCCACTGTGCTGGGTCATGAATGAATGAACTTTCTTTTCACCCCAGTGATATGCACACCTCACAATCTTCTCATACTGCTCATCAAATATTTAATGATATTCAGATCCTTTTTTTATTTAATCCTCATTCTGCAACATCTCAGTGTTCTTTGACACTGGCAGAGAAGAATGAAAATAATCTAAGGGGAAAGTGAAGGACAGGTTTGTCAAGAGCCACTGATATTCTTTTTCTAACTTACTGCCTTTGTTAGGAAATTAAACAGATGTGACAGAAATTAGAATGCTTATACATTTTGATATAACTACTGAAAATACCCTCCCATGGCAGCTATTATTTTATTAATTATACGAATGTCACTGATACTTATGAGACCAATGATGCAATGGGACAGTACAACAGACCGTCCCATTAAACACTCTATTTTCAACAACCAAGATAGAGAAAATGGCGTGCAGTTCTTCTATCACACCTGGTGCCCTAAGATTAATTTAATTCATGAATCTCCCTTGCAAGGTTAAAAATAAGTAACCACCCTCAAAGTTCAATCACTCCTTGAGTAAGTTTCGTGAACCTCCAAATGGAAATGACTGTGCTCATAGTCGTATTTCATACAAGGATTTCACAGCTCTTTATTAATAACTTACAGGATGTGTAACTTTAAAGTTTCTGAAATGACTCTGCCAAAATTTGTTAGAATTTCACCTTCTGGGGAGTCTTTTCCTGACCATTGTTGTTTACACAAGATTGTTACACAAGATGTTTAGCAGTCTCTGACAAAGACCTATCCTGTGTATAACCATAATTATTAAACTTATGGCCTACTAACTCAGAGCACCATGAATCTTACCTTTGTTCCTTAACATCTTACTCCCTCTAATCATTTAATTTTTCTTTACACAAGTGTTTCATGCTCATTATAGAAAACTGGAAGAATAGAGACAAGGTGTTGGAGGGTAAACAAAACCAAAACCTACAATCAGAGTTCCCATCATCACCCAAAGATAATTGCTATGAACATTTTGGTGAACTTTCATTTTTCTTTTTCATGTCCCAATGGTTTTTGTTCTTTGAGATGGAGTCTCGCTCTGTCGCCCAGGCTGGATGGAGTGCAGTGGTGCCCTCTCGGCTCACTGCAACCTCCGCCTCCCTGGTTCAAGCAATTCTCTGCCTCAGCCTCCCAAATAGCTGGGATCACAGGTGCCCACCACCACGCCTGGCTGATTTTTGTATTTTTAGTAGAGATGGGGTTTCACCATTTTGGCCAGGCTGGCCTTGAACTCCTGACCTCGTTATCTGCCCGCCTTGGCCTCCCAAAGTGCTGGGATTACAGGCGTGAGCCACTGCGCCGGGCTGGTTTTTTTTTTTTTTTAAAAAAAAACAAACCAAAAACCAAAAACATTAATTACTATGAAAGGCATGGCAAGTCTTAGTATGACACCAGTGATGATATTTTTAAAATACCACATTTTGGAGTGATAAAAGTAACAGTTGGGAGATAGACCAGAGTGCTTTAAAAATTAACATTTTCATAAAAATGAAAAACAATTTGACCAAAAATAGTGTCAGAAATAACTTTCACATACCGAAAGCATGTCTACATGTTAAACGCATTTGCAAGAGTACACATTTTTTTTTCCCGAGTAAACTTTCCCCTTGTTTTTCTGTGTGTACAAGTGCCTATACAGTACATAGAAAACTAGTGAGCAAAAAAAGTAATTAGGATGAGTCATCTTACCTTTTAAGTCATCTTGCCACAAAATGGTTACCTACAATCCACATAACCAATTAATTCCTGCCTTCATACTCTAACAAAGACAGCCAGAATTTGGATCTAATCATTTTTTGTAAATCATTCTACCTCCAGGCTATCCCACTCCCTCATTATCCTGTTTACTGGCCTCTTTCCCATTCCTATAATACAGCTGATTTCCCTGATAACCTCAGCACAGGCCCCTTTCCCAGGACCCTCCCCCATCATGAATCTTTCAAGCCTAATTCCATTGATGTTAAAAAAGAAGCAACTCATTTGAGTGACTCATTCCTAGATACTTAGGGCAGAGAAACTAGATTCTGCAGCTGGATGAGTCATTTTGACTGGAAAGCCCCGATGGGAAAGAGGTTCTGTAGGGTGCATACAACAGAGGATGGGGAAATCATGAAGGTAGTATGTACCGATAAACGCAGAACATTTAAACAGAGTTCCTTAGTCTGAAGCACTTTGATACCTTAAAGAGGAGTTCTACTTTGCAAATACCCCTTTGCGAGATTTTTTCCCAACATTTTCATCTGAAAGTAGTATCTCCATTCACTTTAGTTGCTTCTAGGTCTACCATTTTTCTGGAGTCACATTTATGTATTTGTTTGTTTTTTAATTTTATTTTTTAGAGACAATGTCTCTCTGACACCAAGGCTGGAGTGCAGTGGCTTGATCTTATTAATAGCTTACTGCAGCCTTGAACTCCTGGCCTCAAGCAATCCTCCTGCTTCAGCCTCGCAAGTAGCTGGGACTACAGGCATACATGACCACACCTGGTTAGTTTTTTAATTTTTTGCAGAGACGGCGTCTTGCTACATTGCCAAGGCTGGTCTTGAACTTCTGGCCTGAAACAATCCTCCTGCTTTGGCTTCCCAAAGCATTGGGATTACAGGTGTGAGCCACTGTGCCCAGGCTAGCATCATATTTAAATGTGGTTCTGCCAAAGTGAATTTTGTCCAAAGCTCCAGGAATATCCTCATGATAGAAACTTCCAGAGAGAGTTGGTGTCAAGCATTCAGTATGAGAATATACAGGATATTTTCTCCTTTGTTAAAAATGAAACTAACTTATCGATGTTTTCTGACTGAAACCACCTTTGCAAAGATGATGACAGTGAGAGAAGTCTAGCATGGCTGACTCCATCTTGCTTCTGGCCTCACAGACTGTCTGCCTTTGCTTATTCCTGGGCCTAGGGCAAGCTAACCATGGGGAGAATTTAGTTTATAATTTAACTTTGAAACAAGGATGATAATAGTCCCTCCCTAAAACTAATGCCCTCCTGGCTCAGGGACTGAAAAGTAATAGAAGTCCACAAGACTAGGATTATGAGAAGGGTCTGAATTCTAAAATGTAGGTGTAGTTTCTATAATCTCTTACTGCTCAGGAGTCATGTGGCCAGAGGTCACAAGATTTGTGTCTCCCCCAGTTGCTTCTATAGATAGCATCACTATTGTGGAATCTAAGATTGGTCTTTTGAGATGTTTTTCAGACAGCATTCTGGCAACTGACTGGCCCCACCCAGACCCATGACTCAACTCAACCAGTCCTGTGGCCCCCATCCAGAGGTAGACTCAGCACATGAGGACCATTTTCTATACTCCTATGATTTCATCTCCAACCAATCAGCAGCACCCATTCCCTAGCCCCCTGCCCACCAAATTATCCATAAAAACCCTGGGCTCTGAGTTCCTGGGGAGACTGATCTGAGTGATAACTCCAGTCCTCCTGCTAGGCTGCCCTGCATTAATGAAACTCTTCACTGTAGTAACAGGATCTCAGTGAATTGGTTTTGTCTGTGCAGCAGGCAGGAAGGACCCATCAGGCAATTACATGATTATGAAAATAACACACACTTCTTATAAAAATGGAAATTCATGAAATATAAGTTAAATTACTTGACATGCCAACTAATCTCAGGAAAAGCTAACATTTCTAGATTTATTCTTTCTGCTCTTTTTTTCCTGTATGCCCACAGTTTTACAAATCATGGTATCATACCATTCATGTGGATTTGTAACCTGCTTTATAGTTTCACAAACTGTATGAAAAACTCATCTAGCTCTGGCTTCTGGTTAGGGGAGCTTACTGAAGGAAGATGGCTAGGAATTACTGCTTTATATTTGTAGCAGTTTACTTGATCTAGAGATTATTCACTATGGCTCCAAATTATTATATGAGTAAAGGCCAATTCTAAAAAAAAAATGGCTTGAACACAATGGTTTCTCACTTTACTTTTTTAACTTTTAGAAATTAAAAATGTAATGTAAATTGATGAAAAAAATAGAACAAAGGATATAAACTCAAAAATCAAAGAATACTTCTCACTACTGTCCCCTTCTCCCAATCCCTGTTCTTTCCACTTGTCAGTGGTAATCACCATTCACAGTTTAAGAAATTATCCATGCATATACAACCTATTATGTACACATAAATGTACTGCCTCTTTTTTAAAACATAAATGGGATCATGTCACACATGTTGTCAGCAGCCAGTGTTTTCTTTTTTTTAATCTAACAATATATCTTAGGCATTTTTTCAAAGAGATTCCTAGAGATCTCCTTCATTATTTTTTAATGGCTGTGGAGTTTTCCACTGAATATTCATGGTTTATTGAAAATGGTTTCCTACCTATGTGCATTTAGTTTGTTTTCAGGTTTTCAGGTCTTTATGCTGCAAAGTGTATTTTTGTTCATATCCCTTAAAGTTACTTGCTCAAGTCTATTTGTAGATTAAATTCCTAGAACGAGACATTGGTATCCAGCTCACAAACTAACATTGAGGGTTATACTTCTCCGCAACCAAGAGAATTCATTTCTTTCTTTCTTTTTTTTTTTTTCTTTTTTTGAGTCAGGGTTTCACTCTGTTGCCAAGGCTGGAGTGCAGTGGCGCAATTCTGGCTCACTGCAACCTCTACCTCCTGGGTTCAAGTGGTTCTCGTACCTCAGCCTCCTGAGTAGCTGGGATTACAGGCATGCACCACCATGCCTGGCTAATTTTTGTTTGTTTGGTAGAGACAGGGTTTCACCATGTTGGTCAGGCTAGTCTCAAACTCCTGGCCTCAAATGTTTGGCCTGCCTCGCCTCCCAAAGTGCTAGGATTATAGGCGAGCCACTGTGCCTGGCCTCTCATTTCTTGTTTATAATTTTAAGAGAGTATTTCATGTAAGTATTACATTATGTAAGCCTCACCATGGTTCACAGTAGACACAGAGAAGGAGATTGGGAGGAGATGGAATGCAAAAGCACTTGAGAGTGTAGGAAGCTAAGGACAGAAATGACTGTGTACATGTGGTGATTTCCAAATATAAGGTCCATCTCTGTTGTTTCTTGTAGGGGTGAGGAGGTCTAAGACTAGGGAGGTGTGCAGCTTGACAAAAGCTGTAGAACATTGTTTCTCTCTTTATGTGCATGACCTTGGAAGTGCCAGAAGATTTGTGGGACATGTTTCCCAAGCAAAAGGGAAAAACCACTCACAAGATTTTAATCATTTAAAAGAAATACAGCGGCCGGGCACGGTGGCTCAAGCCTCTAATCCCAGCACTTTGGGAGGCCGAGACGGGTGGATCATGAGGTCAGGAAATCGAGGCCATCCTGGCTAACACAGTGAAACCCCGTCTCTACTAAAAAAATACAAAAAAAAAAAAAAAAAAAAAACACTAGCTGGGCGAGGTGGCCGGCACGGGTAGTCCCAGGTACTCGGGAGGCTGAGGCAGGAGAGTGGCGTAAACCTGGGAGGCGGAGCTTGCAGTGAGCTGAGATCCGGCCACTGCACTCCAGCCTGGGCGACAGAGCGAGACTCCATCTCAAAAAAAAAAAAAAAAAAAAAAAAAAAAAGAAATACTGATATTTCCTTTTCATGGGCTGCCCAAATTCCATAGTGATTTAGGCCTGAATTTAAATCTGTCTTACACACAGTTTACCATAAGTATTGATGAGAGACTCCAATGTGAACTTTTGCCTTACTGGGATCAAAATATAAAACTGGCCATCACTAAAATAATTTATATTTAAAAAGAAGCTCATTTGATAAAAAAAAGTTTCTTCAAAACATCTGTTAGCTTAGAGATGGGGAAAAAATTCTACTTGAAGTAACTCCAAGCTTTTAAGCTTTTTTTTTTTTTTGAGATGGACTCTCACTGTGTCACCCAGGCTGGAGTGCAGTGGCACAATCATAGCTCACTGCAACCTCCACCTCCTGGGTTCAAGCGATTCTCCTGCCTCAGCCTCCCAGGTAGCTGGGACTACAGGTGTGCACCACTGTACCTGGCTACTTTTTGCATTTTTTTTTTTTTTTTTTTTTTTAGTAGAGACAGGATCCCACCATGTTCGTCAGGCTGGTCTTGAAACCCTGACCTCAGGTGATCCGCCTGCCTTGGCCTCCCAAAGTGCTGGGATTACAGGCGTGAGCCACCACATCCGGCCAACTCCAAGCTTTTTAATATGAGACTAATGACAGAGGGAAGTTTTATGATTGTGAAATTTATTATCACATGTGAAAATCAGTCTTCAGTTTTCATATTAAGTATTGGACTCTCACATCAAACCATCTAAAGTCTTATTGTGCCTCCATCTCCCAACTCTCTGCTTCCAGAAATGCCCTAAAGCTTCTTTAGTGATTGGCAATCAGCTCTGCATCTAAGGTGAAAAAAATGAATATAGCCCTGCAATCTTTCTACTGTCAAGGTAAACCATTTTATTTATATTTATTTATTTATTTATTTACTTATTTTTTGAGATGGTGTCTCGCTCTGTCGCCCAGGCTGGAGTGCAGTGTGATCTAGGCTCACTGCAACCTCTGCCACCCGGGTTCAAGAGATTTTCCTGTCTCAGCCTCCTGGGTAGTTGAGACTCAGGCACATGCCAACACACCTAGCTAATTTTTGTATTTTTAGTAGAGATGGGGTTTCACCATATTGGTCAGGCTGGTCTTGAACTCCTGACCTCAGGTGATCCACCCTCCTCGGCCTCCCAAAGTGCTGGGATTACAGGCATGAGCCACCACGCCCAACCTAAACCATTTTATTCTAAAAGGAGAGTTACTTCATGGGATAGTGGTCCCCTGCTCTGTGGTTTTGCTTTCTAAGACTTCCATTACCCACGGTCAACTGTTGTGAAAAGATTAAATGGAAAATTCCACAAATAAACATTTCCTAAGTTAAAAAAAAATTGCTTATTGTTCTAAGCTGATGAAATCTCTTGCCATCCTACTGTGTCCTACCTGGGACGTGAGTCACCCCTTTGTTCGGCATTCCATGCTATATACACTAAACTCCCATTAGTCACTGACATCCTCTGCTCCTAACATCTATCAACATTGTCATGGCTCCATGATCTAGGATCACCAAAAGCAGGTGATCCTCCTTCTGACACAGTGTCAGAAGGTCAGTAGCAGCCTCACACTACATCACAGCATCTGTCATTCACCTCACTTCATCTCATCATGTAGACGTTTCATCATCTCACATCAGCACAGGAAGAGTGAGTATAATGCAAGAAGATCTTTTGAGAGAAGGACCACATTTGTATAACTTTTATTATAGTATGTTGTTATTAAATTGTTCTATTTTATTATTATTGTTAACCTTTATTATAGTATGTTGTTATTAAATTGTTCTATTTCATTATTATTGTTAATCTCTTGCTGTGCCTAATTTATAAATTAAACTTTATCATAGGTATGTGTGTATAAGAAAAAACATAGTATTTCTAGGGTTTGGTACCATCTGTGTTTTCAGGCCTCCACTAGGGGTCTGGGAATGTATCCCCTGAGGATGAGTGGGGACTAATGCAGTGTGAGCACCCGCGTTAGGTAGAGACCAATTCTATTTATAAAAGGCTTTATTGTACATTTTATTTTTGCAAATGGATCCATTTTAACCTGTGCCAAAAACAGACCCGTATTATAATCAGTCTTATGAATGCATGTTCATCAGTCAAAGTTTAGATTTTATCCTGATGACAACGGGAAGCCGCCCTGGCAGGCAGTGGTCTAATGAGATCTGCAGTCTAGAAAGATAGTTGGACTGCAGGATGGAGAGCAGGGATTTGAGGGGGTGACACTGGAGACAGGAAGACCAGCCAGAGGCCACTGTGATCCAGAGAACTAGTGATGAAGACTGGAATAAAGTTATTGCAGTTAGGGTTAGGAGAAATCTAGGAGGAGGGATCAATGCAGAAGGACATGGTAACTGAATGGAAGTGGAGGGTGAAGAAGAGGTAAGAATGAAAGATGGTGCAGCAGATAGTGTTGTTCCTCACGCCCCTCCCCAATTACAGACTGAGCCTTCCAAATCTGGAAACCCCAAATCTGAAATGCTCAGAATTCGAAGCTTTTTGAGCACCAGCATCATGCTCAAAGGAAATGCTCGCAGATTTTTGAATTTGGGATGCTCATCCAGTAAGTATCATGAAAATATCTGTCTGGCTATCTATCTATCTATCTATCTATCTATCTATCTATCTATCTATCTATCATCTATAAAAAAATCTAAAATCTGAAATACTTTTCTGATCCCGAACGTTTTGGATAAGGAATACTCAACCTGTACCACCTTTCCTTCACGGCTTCAACACCTTACTTCTCACCACCAGTGCCTGCACGTATTTCCTAGGGCTTTCTCTGGCCTCTGAAACCTGGTTGGCCCACCTGTATGGTAGACCACAGATTGGGGGAACTAATTCTCCTGGGAGCAGCTTTAACTGATGACTGGCTGCATAAACATCCCAGCTGTCTCACCCTTCAGGTAGGAAACTCTGGAAGTGTGTGTCGTACATTGTATCCTAGAGGTCCCCAGGGAAATTAATCTCCAGTTGGCCACATTGGTAACCTGTTTGGCTGCTTTCCTTTGCTTTGCTCACGTTTCCATCTTGCTACCAGGATTTCCTAGTCTCACCTCCTAACAAACAAACAAACAAACAAACAAACAAACAAAAAACTAGGTCAGGTGCAGTGGCTCATGCCTGTAGTCCCAGCACTTTGGGAGGCCGAGGCAGGCGGATCACCTGAAGTCAGGAGTTCGAGACCAGCCTGGCCAACAGGGTGAAACACTGTCTCTAGTAAAAATACAAAAAAAAAAAAAAATTTGCCGGGCGTGGTGGTGTGCACCTGTAATACCAGCTACTCAGGAGGCTGAGGCAGGATAACTGCTTGAACCCGGAGGTGGAGGTTGCAGTGAGCTGAGATCATGCCACTGCACTCCAGCCTGGGTGACAGAGCAAGACTCTGTCTTGGAAAAAACAAAACAAAACAAAACAAAACAAAACAAAACAAAAACCCTAAAATTGCACTCAAATTTGTCTCACAATCTGCTTCTGGGGGAATCCAAACAAATGGTATCCAAACTTATGGTGTGTGCAATGGTGGGTGATGATTATGATGCTATCTATTAAGACAGAAAAACAGGAGAAGAGGGTTTTAATTCATTGACTGATATTTTTGGAGGAGGAGTATGAAGAAAGTGGGAGGCAGGGGAAATGACATCTTCAGTTTGAAGCCCTTTGGACTGAAAGAGCTCCAGGGACCTTGATGTGGATGTCTGAATGAAACATCTGGGGATGGCGTGGTCAAACTTATATCATGCGAATGCAAAGACTGGCCACACTTTTGCACTTCTAGTGAACATCTTTTGTTTCTGAATGATAAAGTGAGAACAGAAAAGCTAAGTATCTTGCTAAGAGACACACTGAATGAGGGAGAATAGCAGAAAATGAAAAATGAAGCCCTGGACCATCATTCCTATCACTACATCAGGAGACAGCCATGGTGTGATGTGGGAGTGTCTTCCTTACCACAGAGAGGCCCTCATTTGGCCTATGTAAGAGAATACGGAACAGATTTGTTTGAATGAAAATAGATGGTCTAGTTTATGAGCAGAATTACTTTTCTTTTTTTCTATCCTGGTTACCAGAGGGCAGTTGCTGCCCTGAAAAGAAATAAACACAAAGAAGAAATTGCATGAAATGAGAATATGTATTTTTGATAGCAAAGGAATGGAAGAACATATTGTATATACAGAAAAGGCCTTGTAGATTGAATTAGCCAGTCCCAAACTGAAGCCAGGGTCACTGCATTACAATTTTCAAACAAACACTCTCCATCATCCATTATACATACTCAAGATTTTGGCCTTTTATAGCACTATTCATTCTCGAGGCATCTAAATAGTCTTTGCAAAAGTAAAAAAGCAACCATAGGCACTGCTGAGACCTTATAAAGGGTGTTTGGAATATTATGTGAGCACATATAAATTTGATAAATTTGCTCTGTTCAGAGGAAGAAACCAGGCCAAGGCCAAAGTGGCCACAGCCCTGGGGATAACCTATGCTTGAGAAACAAAGTCCTCAAATGGGATTTGGGTTTTGTTGAGAAGGGGTCTTGCTATGCTGTCCAGGCTGGTCTCAAACTCCTGGGCTCAAGTGATCCCCCCACTCCAGCATCCTGAATAGCTGGGATTATAGGTGTGTGCCACCACACTTGACTTGGATCTGGGTTTTATAAGGGCTTTCAGATGTTACCATTTCCCACAAAGTACAAACATGAAAGTGTTGATAATTATTTTTAATATCAAGTGACTCAACCCATCTGGGCAGACTCAAACCATATGGGCAGAGATAAAGGGGTGGGGCCACACAATCACAGTTTTTTTTCTTTACCTTTGTGACTTTCTACAGAAACTTCAGGTAAGGCATCTAAACAGGGTACACATTTCTCCTTCGGAAAGGTTACCGCCCTTTAAAAAAGTAGGCCTGTACTTTAGTGTGTGAACCTATAAATGCTAGTCTGTAGGCGCTGACTTAATTTAATTAGTGAATTACTGAGAAGAGCTAACTCAGACACATAGCTGACAGTGCCTAATGAAAGATCTTTCTCTATAACTAGTTTCTAATAGAGTCAACAGCTCCCTTTGAAATACACCTATACTCTAAGACCAAACTAGGCTGGTGGGGGACAGATGGGGCTAACAAGGAGCACACAATCATTAGCCTCTAATAACATTGTCTGGATCAAGAAAATCCATAACTACTAAACTTTCTCCCTCTAGTAAACAGCTGCACAGACTATAGCTTATCTCCTGCAAGTTCATCAAAGAAATGCCATAAGCAGTGTGGAATAGTTTTTCGATTTGAAATTTAACAGGAAAAAGATATATCAACCTACATGTCATTAGTTTAGGGCAGTTTGTGTTACAAATAGAAATGTTCCTGCAAACTAGAAGTGACATAATTGAAAAACTATTGTCATCATTATCACTGTCATAGTCTGAAGCAAATGTGCACTCCTATTAACAGCCTGAAGATATCCACTTGGCATCTAGACCCACCTATTTGTAAATAAGCCAATTAGCCTTGACAAATACAGAAATACTACCATAAGTATACAGCTTGATGAATTTTCACAAAATTACCTATGCATATAATGAGTAATCAGATAAAGAAATAGAATGCCCCAGCTTCCTAAAAGCCCTTCTCATCCCCATCCCAGTCACTACTTCTCCCCAGTACTGTGTCTTTCAAGAACTACTTATGGTGACTTTTCCCTTTCCCAACTTTCACTGTAGGTGGGAGAATTTTAGTAGTAAAGCCCCTAGACTAGATTGATTTTCTACTGTGCTAGTGTATAGTTTTGGCCCTAGAAAGAAAAGGAAGGAGTCTGGGCTAAAATTACAGTGCCATAACAGATGTGTATTAGTCTATTTTCACACTGCTATAAAAATACTACCAGAGACTGGGTAATTTACAAAGAAAAGAGGTTTAATTGACTCACATCTCTGCATGGCTGGGGAGGCCTCAAGAAACACAATCATGGCAGAAAGGGAAGCAGGCACATCTTAATGGAGGCAGACAAGAGTGAACCAATGAAGGACGAACTGCCAAACGCTTAAAACCATCGGCTCTCGTGAGACATCACTATCACGAGAACAGCATGGGAGAAACCGTCACCATGATCCAAACACATGGGGATTACAATTCAAGATGAGATTTGGGTGGGGACATAGATCTAAACCATATCAAGATGACAGAACTTTTAATACAGGGGATGTGCCAGGAGCTTGTAGACCTTCTCATCTCTTTCTACAGGGAATTGGGCTAGGACCAAACACAGGTTCTCCGGAATCCCAGTCTAGAAACTTCTCTTCTATGCTGCTGACCAGATCATCACTAAACAACTGAGCATTACATGTTTTATCTAACTGAAAGTTTTAACAAAGCTTCATAAAACCATTTCTATGAACCAGATGATCCATTAAAAACTACTGACATCCTAACTGAAAGAAACGTTCCAAGTGATTATGATATTACTAGATATCAAAGTATTAAAGGAAGAGAGTAAAGATAGAAATAGAAGAGAATAAAAGTAGAATTCTGTTAATCAACAGTAAGTACTTATAAATTATTGCAAGTATCTTACTTAAAGGATTAATTTTTATTTCTAACTAAAAGAAGACGGTGCATCAGTAATACTTAAAATGCCAACAGCTGGGGTAAATGTGGGCGACACTGGGAGTTGTGCTCCTTTTGGTCAGTGTCTGGTGACACATTTTCTGACTTAGCAGGCAGCAAGACAGGGCAGAAAGAGAGAAAATGTGCTGCGCAGTTCTGGGCCTGAATTCCTGTGCTGCCCCTCCCCAACTGTATGACTTTGAAGAAGTTATTAAATCTCTCTACACCTCTAGGTAGTAATTTGTAAATTGTGGATAATTCCTATATCTCAATGAGTTGTTTCCAGAATTAAAAATGAGATGACATATGTCCTGTGCCTGACAATTTAATAGATCCTTGAAAACTGCTAGCTTCTTTCTCTGTACAAAATGAATTTGTCTCATCACAAAGGAGCTCAAGTTACAAAACGATACACACCAACATCCAATGTTCTATTGTTTATCTATGACTTTGTCTAAATTGAAAAAGAATCTGCTGTGTTTGAGAATGGATTGAAGAAAATAGTTTGCTGTAATATAATCCAAGACAGCTTTATATGTGTGTCTCTCTCTCTTGAGGCGTGAGTCGGAAGTCTTAACACAAAGGAAGGTGACGTGCACACATTGAGACATATCTTTTTAAGCCAACTGTCTTAAAGAGGTCATTCACATCTGACCAGGAATGTGTCAGGCTGAGAGCTAGTTGCAGGTGGCACTCTAATGCAAGGCATCATTTATTCAGATTTCAGGAAAGTATATGACACAGTATCTTAGATTGATAGGCAGACCAAAGAGGGGAAAATGGATCCAGAACAAAATTGGGGACAAGGCAGACAATTCCAAACCCACCTTTTGATTGAACATCAAATTCTGACTGGCATAGCAGGTCCTGAAAGAAACTAAAACTTCCCCCTGCCTATCATAAAAAGCTTGTTTTTGTGACGCGTGCTGATGTTCATCTTTTCTTGTTTGTACGTTATAAACAAAACCAACAAAATGAGTTTTGTTTTTTTTTTATGCAAGTTAGGAAATAATGAGGAAAGGGATTGACGAACATAATTGCAGATGTGCTTTACATCATCTCACTCCAGGCTGCATCTGAAATAACACACGGAAGCATCAGGGACTCCAAACACTCGGAGAGAATTCCACGGAGACCCACATTTTCCTTCACACCCGCCCTGGTTGTGTTTTTGTTTTTTGGCTTAATACAGAGCAAACATACTGTGACTTCAAAATCATAATAACACAGAATGGAAGCTCCACATTGTTTAAAAGCAGTACTGGGATATAAATTCTTCTCTTAACAGCCTTTGCTTACAGCAAGATGATGGGAAACAGGGACAGCTGCAGGTACAATGGCAATGGGTCTTCTTTTAATACAGAATTACCCACGTGCCCTGAAAATCACCTGACCTCGGAATCTTTCTTCTATTGATGTAAATCTTGCACAAAGTCAGACAACTATAAATTAAATAAAGCACACTAAATTACACATAGTCTGTAATTTCTATCTCCCCCATGATAGGAAAGCTCTTTTATTTCTTTTGTAAAGTCACTAGCAGCAACATCATCCCCCAGGGTACATTCAGTAATCTATTTATGGCTTTAAGGATATTTTGTCCCCACATCCCTCCCACAGAAGGTGACAGCAGTTTTTAACTCACCATTTTATTAAAGATTCCTGATGCTACCTCTGCCTAAGACATTCTCAGCAAGTGAAAATGTTAGGTCTTGGCTAACGCGAGCATTCTTTAGTTCTCAGGAAAGTCAGTCTAGAAATACTGGCAACAACCGCAGCCAGGACACCGTGAAGCTCTGTGTTTATTCTGCTTCTCTGGGACGGTGGCAGCTGTGAGTTTCAGATGCCATCTGCCGAAGGCAAATGCCTAGTTAACTGTGCTATTCTCGATTTCTTCACAGTCCACAGTTCTACCAACCTCTCCCTACTTTGCAATCCCCCTCACTGCTGGCTTCCTTCTCCAACAGGCCTGAAACACAAGCACAACACACTGAGGCTACCATGGATCCCCTTGGCCCAGCAGCTGTTACGCCCTAAATGATATTCTCTTCTGGCACCTCCTTACCCTGTGGTCTTAATCTGAAGGCATCTGGATTCTTCATCCTATTGGTAGAAGGGACATAACTATATACCAATGCTGTATATACTGTTGAAATAATGCTATGTATTTTCAGCATTTGCAAGGGAAATGGAACTAGGCACATTACATCTCATTAATTATGGTCTCTACTAATTGGGAATCTGAGAGAATTCTCTGGGCTGACATTTATTTTTGCATTATCTGCTGAAAGAAGAGGTTTGCTAAGTAAATAAAGGGTAGAAAGAGTTTTTTAATAGTAACGTTTAAACTACCTAAGAGAAGATTTCTAAAGATTCTGAGGCTTTCATTTGTATACTAACAACAAATCATTTTCTACCTAGTCACTAAAGCCAGCTGTCTCCTTTCTGGCTTCCCCATTTCTGCACAGCCACTATCATTTCCTAATTCAACGTGCTTATTAGCAAAGCTAACCAGTCTTCAACCAGCCAATTCATCCTCTGTCTGTTTCTCCTACCCCACTCCTTTTTTTCTCTCTAACTCAGGCCCTCATTAATAAAGCTGCCCTGGAACTAGAGGATCCTGGCTGGGCTCCTGTCTTTTGCCCCCAGTCCTCTCCAATGATTCAGTAATCTGCTGCCGGATTGGTCTTTCAAAAATTTCTTTTCATTTTTTCCTTTCACACTCCAATCTTATTATCCCAGATGAAATGTTCCATAAGAACCCATGACTCTTATACTCCAGAACTCTTAAGATCCTCAACTGTAGCTTCAGTGTCCTTGCTCCCAGCACAGAATTTAGCAGATTACTAAAATAAATGTAGATTCACAATATTTATCTGAATCCCCTGGGGCAGATGTAATTTGGGATTCATACTTCTTTCTCATTTTAGGACGAGAACATGGTGCATAAAACACACTTTATGTAACATCCCAGTGGGCCTGGAAAAACAATTCATAGTCAAGTGCACTGATAGTTCTGCAACAAAATATATAAATTTCACCCCTTGTTGCAATAAATAAGGACAGTAAATAGCCTCCCATTAGGTTTTGCTACAAAATATTTATACAAAAAAATTTTGTTTGGTAGGGTTTTTTCGATTTCAGAATTGTGATTAAGGGATTGAGGATGTATAGTAGGTATATTTATCCATGGCCACTTATCACTGTCCAGACTTGAAAGAAATAAGTTTTCTTTAAAAGTCTCCACACCGCTAACTTTGATTAATTCTGACTTCTTCTCCACAATTAGTTCAAATTATTAAGGCCACCCTTACAAAACTGTCTTCAGATTAGGAGAACTTCGTGACCACAAGGTTGACCCTATCATTTTAATTTTTTTGTCTAATTTTAACCCGTTCCCAAAGCATTTTCACCTTGCTTATTAAAACAAAAAAAAGTCTTGTTTTTAGCTGCTTATTTTAACAAAATGTAAATGTAGTCATTTTGCTTTTCTCTACCTAAAGAAAGGCTTTAGTGAAGTAGGGTGGACTTTCAGCAGGACGGATTTACATTTTAAAAATCTCAGTTATGCTGACCTTCTCCCCCAAATAAGAGTTAAGCTTTTAAACTGTAAGTTCATCTAATGTCTAACATAAGTTTATCAACCAAATCACAGAAAACCCCCCTATGCACAGTTAAACATATACTGAAGTCACTCTTTAGGTCAAGTTTTAACTTGACCGATAAACCCTGCTTTAAATACAGCCAAGTCAAACATTAAGCCAGTAGTGCAGGGTTTGTATATATATCATGGGATGCTGGCCGTATGGGTCACAGCATTTTGACAGGCAATTCCTAGGCAGTTATTTTGACATTAGAAAGTCACAATCCATCAACTTAACAGCAGGGCAATAATTTTGGGACCAGGGAGATGGCTATTCAAAATGACACTGTGGGAAGTAAACAGTAGTTCCAAGAGCCCCTGTTTGAGTATGAAAACATAAACTAGGCAAAATTTCTCTCCACCTCTAGAACCAGCCATTATGTAATATGTTTTTGTGTAAGCATGTTATTTCTGGTGTTTGAATAGAAAAGCCCTACCTGCAAAGCTAAAAAGCATGCAGGTATCTGGATTCTTTGGCTGAATGTGTGGAGATGAGAAGAAATGGAATTACCCTTATGAGCCTCAAGAATGACAGTTTTCTTCCCCACCCCCATCCTCCACCCCTAGTTTGTCACAAACCATTTCCAATGACCTGTGATACCTGAGGCCAATATTTCAGATGTTACTGAATTCTTTCTGCATTGCAAATTAATCAGTTCTCCAGTGCCCTGGAAAACAGGGCTCCTTGAGTATGTGGAGGAGACTTGGACTTTATTCTTGAAGAGGCTGCGGGGCCAACAACCCGGCTGTGAGTCCTGCCCTGCACACAGGCGGCCCTGGTCTCCTGGACAAATGAATGCGGATGGAGGCTACCGAGTGCTGCTGAGATCCTCTCCACAGCCGGGGGGCAAGGTAGCAACTGGCAGAAGTTTCCTGGCAGCTAGATAGGTGGGTATGGGTAAGGAGTATGAACTAGAGTGCAGCGGTTCTCAGATGTTCTCATTTCACAATAACTCTGAGAACACACATGTAAGCCCTCCAGGATGGCCATGTTGTGGCTAAGGAACAGCAAGCACATCCTTCCTTCTACCCGGGAAAGGAGAAATGAAAAAAGGAAGAATGGATAAAAAATGATGTGCTGATGGCTGAGATGGCAAAATGATGGAGCACTGGATGGATATATGTAGATACTATGGACAAGAAGAGACACAAAAATCTGAGTGGCAAGGTTTCCTCAATGAGCTGTCTTGTTTCCATGCAAACTGAGGTAGTCTTTGTGGGGGCCACACCCCCTGAGGTCATGACCTGCCCTACTGGGGACTAGCGCTCTCGCCACTGCCCTCCCTTATATTCCTGGCTGCCAGCCTGAAATACAATGTGTGAAGCAAATTATTTTCAGGTTATACTTCATTATTTTAAAGAAAAAGAAATTCATTATGTGGGTGAAATATCACCAGGTAAAGAACAATAAGCTCTTAAAGCAAAGATGAAGAGGCTTATTACTGTAAACATTTTAATAAACTTTTGTAGCTTAAATTGAGTTTCTCCTTCTTTTCTAAAACCTAGCCTTATATGAATAACTACATCCGTAAGCTGAAAGTATCTGAAAATTCACACGTTTCAGAAAAGTAATTCTTAAGCAATCAACAGCAGAAGCAAAGCCAACAATGTTTCCATACCTGGAGCTGATATTCTTCCGTGCAGCACAGATTCACTGGGCAGCAGTTCTTTTGAATTGGAGGAGAATGGTGATTGTCTAAATGTGTCTTCTGAAAAGAAAGGGCTGGGGTGGGGGAGGGGGAGTGAGGTTTAGTAAATTAAAGTTATTTAAGACACCCAGAGCATCTGGCCCCAAATACACACATACGCAATATTGGATAAGGTGTTGTTTGCAATGGTGTTTAGTGAATATAAGAAGATTGTGCTTAAAATGGAGAAAAAGAAAAGTCATTACATCAGACAAGTGCCAGCTGTACCTTTTGCCTATGGGTTTTATATTTGGGGGGAATATATGAAACATCATCTTTGAAACACTGTTAAACCCGTAGAGGAGGACAGCTGAGCAGTGCATTTTCCTCTCGCTCTATTCCCTGTGTGTGTGTTGTGCCCTGCCTGGGTCAGAATCAGAAAGGGCCTGTCTGTGGTTTTCCCAGTAGTGATGGAGTTGCCCTGGCTCACCCATATTCTGTCACCTGATCCCTCAGGGACCCACTGCACACATCAAGACAGATGGCTGGGGCCAGGGACCCAAACACTGAAGGAAACATGTCACTGGTCCCCACAGAAATGACAACTGCAACTTGAAATTGTGTTGGTTCTGAAGGAGTTGAAGTCAGAAAATGGGGCTGCCAGAAGAGACCCCAAGGAGCTCCCTCATTTAACATGAAAGAGAGGCCCTGACCTGAGTGATCCTAAGCTCCCCTAGTGACTCAACTAGACTAGAACTAGGGTCACCAGACATCCTGCCAGGGTTCCCCCTAAAACCATGACCATAGTGAACACAAAGGATTGAAAGTTTTTAATCAGAGGATTCTAACTCGGTCACAGGGTCCATCTTCCAGGCCTCTAAAATAAAATGTGAACAAGCACCACGATCACATATGAGAATACTAGAGTATCCATCAGAGTCCAGCCTAGAAAATGGAAAGCCCTATTTATTTACAACAGAGGAAATTCAACCATAGGAACTGGGTACCCAGATAGTGGAAGTTCCACAGGGTAGTAACACAGCCCAGACACAGGAAGGGCAGGAAGCCATTGCCACCCTGAGGCTGGAGGAACAAAAGGAGGAGATAAACGGAGCCCAGGTCATAGGAGCTGGAGCACTAGAAGAGATGCAGCTACTCCGGGACACAGAGAGGGAGTGGGAAAATACCCAGGTTCTACTTTAAGTCCCACCCCTACCTCTCACCAGTGCCTCTGATTGGCTGAACCTTCCCAGAAGGCGGAGAAACGCAGCCAGGAGGGATCACTACCCCCAACCACTCTTCTGGGCAAAACAGCAGATGTGGAGCAGAACAACAGACCAAGCTGAGGACTACCAGGACTAGCGCTGCTTTGCTAAACATGCCACAAGGCTATGGTTGCTATTACTCCATTTTAAAAAGAGAATGTTAAGATGAAAATGGAAGACACTTTTTTTTAAAGTAAAACATACATTGATAGATAATATAGTTTTACATGACTATGTTAGGCTAGATTTAGCACCACTTTGTATGCCATGGTTTTTCTTTGTATCTTAAACACAAAACAATTTAAACAGGCTTAAGAAGTGAACACTGGCTATAGGCTAGTAGGAGGCAGGACGTGGGGAGAAGCAAAAGGGCAGATATGTCGCTTTCTACCAAACATCTCATAACTTGCAAGGGTGGCTAAGGCAGGGGAGGAGGGGACACAGTGTGACCACGGGGCCTGGCCTGGCCAGGGAGCCCAGGAAGGGCCTTCCTGTAAAAGCCACCATGAGCGGAATGGAAAGTAGGGTCCTTAGGGTTTCAAGGAGCTGGGGAAGGTGGCCCCAGCACTGGGAGAGAGCACAGCCAGCCTGCAAAGCTGTAGGAAGGCCCATGGTGGAGGGAAATGAGGCTGGACCCTGTGTGCCGTGATCATGGCTTTGCCCCAGCAGTAGTGAGGGCACTGCAGTGTCTTAGGTGAGGGGATCAGGGAACCGGACTTCAGTTTCAGAAAGCTCCATGTGGCTGCAGCAGGCAGTGTGGCCTGAGGGTCTTGCAGAAGACAAGGCGTGTGGCCAGTGCAGCAGTCCAGATGGGACATGGTGATGCTAGTGGCCAACATTGTCAGCCAGCAGCGACACTTGCAGGTCGAAGAAGAGTTTAAAAGAGAGGGCTGGTCAAGACCACAGGTACATTTAAGAATAACCTTCACTTAGCTTTCTAGGTGAAGCGAGCAGAGGCTGCCATGCTATGTGCTGGCAGTAGTTTCCTGGGTCTTGCTAAGTAGTGGCAATGGGCTAGTGCTGTGTCTTCACATGCTCTCTTCAAAAGTGCAGATTCCTGCTGATGTGAGGAGTGGAGCCCTATTATCACTGAGCTGCTCAGAAGAAACTGAATTGAAAGGGAGACAATCACTGAGGGAAACAACATTCAAAATAATTTTCTACCCTGGATGCCAGCTTTATCCTGCATAGAAAAGAAAAGATTTCTTCTGAGGGAGCAGAGAATTAGAAGGGAGTCCTGCTGGATACTAAAAATGCACAAAAGGGCTGCCAATGTTTCTATGGGGCAAAGAATCAATGGAGAAACTTTCAGAAGGCAAGGCAGCTTAAGGCTGGTGTAAGTCTTAGCTACAGAGAGAAGACATTAGGTTAACAAGGAGTTGGTCTCAGACCAAACATGCAGCCGCCATGCTCTGCATTCGGATCCGTTCATGCCAGGAGGTAGGGAGTGTGGTGGTTTTGCAGAAAGTTTGGAATCAGAAAAACTGGAGTCTGAATTTCATATTGGTTACTTCACAGTTAAGGGACCTTCGTCCAATCAATAACTCCTCTAGCCTTAGTTTCATCACTGAAAAAGAGGTTTAACAATGCCATCTTTTAGAGGGGTGCTGTAAGGGTTGAAATGAGATGTTTCATGTTAAAGTCCTCAGTACATAGTACATGCTCAATAAAAAATAGCAACAAATACTAAGTATCTGGCACTGATTGAAGGTGCTTTGTGTGTATTAACTTCACTTGGTTCTCATAAGAACCCTATGAGAGTAGCTACCATTATTATAGCAGTCCCCCCTTATCCATGGTTTGGCTTTCTGATTTCAGTTATCCACAGTACAGTACAATAAGATAGTTTGAGAGCGAGACCACATGCACATAACTCTTAATCCAGAATAACAATACTGTTATGCAGAATATTGTTCTAATTGTCCTATTTTATTATTAGTTACTGTTGTTAATCTCTTACTAAGCCTAAATTATAAATTAAACTTTACCATATGTATGCACAGGAAAAAGCATCGTGTATATAGGGTTCAGCACTATCTGAGGTTTCTGGCAACTACTGTGGGTCTTTTTTTTTTTTTTGAGACAGAGTTTTGCTCTTGTCGCCCAGGCTGGAGTGCAATGGCGCAATCTCGGCTCACTGCAACCTCCGCCTCCTGGGTTCAAGCAATTCTCCAGCCTCAGCCTCCCAAGTAGCTGGGATTACAGGCGTGTGCCACCATGCCCAGCTAATTTTTGTATTCTTAGTAGAGATGGGATTTTGCCATGTTGGCCAGGCTAGTCTCGAACTCCCGACCTCATGCGACCTGCCTGCCTGGGCCTCCCAAAACGCTGGGATTACAGGCATGAGCCACCGGGCCTGGCCAACCACTGTGGGTCTTGAAACATATTCCCTGTGGATAAGGAAGGACTACTGCATTATCCCTATTTTACAGATGTGGAGACTTAGGCACAAAGAAGTTAGGTAGTTGCTCATGCCCATGAGTTGAGCACGCTGGCTTCCACTTCTGCACTCTTTCCCGCTCAGCTACACTGCCTTTCGGTGGTCCGTTAACACCTAAGAAATTTATGGACAATAGAGACCCATGAATCCTTGGAACAGATGGAGAAAAGGAAGAGAAAGAGAAGGAGGTGATGGAGGGGAGTAGGCACCAGTCGTTTCAGTGTAAAGGTACTGAAGGAAGTGGAAAGACTTTTCTATTGAGAAATAGAGCAAGCAAAAATAATTTTTGTCTTTATTTCCCTATAGAAGTTAAGATACGCCCCAATTTTCTAAAACTTCTGTCACTCGTGGGCCTGGTCAATTTGCAACTCTAAACATTCGCCACTGCTGTACCTACAGCTTCCGAGAGCAAGCCTGTCTCTGCTATTAACTCTAAATGAAGAAGGAAAGGTAACGAGGTCGTTAGTTGTTTGTAAGCTTCTATTTCGCCAAAGCTGTAAAGCACATGGTGGCACTATGGCTACATACACATCTGTGTATTAATCCTTCTGGTGCCCAGATTAGCTTCATGCTTCAGGAAGGAGAAAAAACTAAACTTGGAGCATGCCCTATAGAGCAGAGCTTGCTTCATGGGATTAGGTCTCCAATAACACTGGTTATTCTTAACTCTCTGCACAAGGTACTAAGAAAACAGAAGATACTCCATGTGTAACTCTATCCCATTCATTTTTAGAATGCTGGATCGTATATAAGTTCTTTTTCTTCTCCTGTGCCTCACAGTGACTGTAAAGTACAGAAGCACATCCGTTCTCAGGTGACACTCAGCATTGCGGTGGACAAAGCACTTCAGTAAGGGGTGGTGAGGCTGACACCTCATTCATGCTGCTCAGTGACTGTCACTGTTGGCAGTGGGCAGTGGAGAGGCAAGTTCCAGGAGGCACCGGACACAGGATGAAGCAGGCTGCATCTTCCCAGGGAGTAAAACAATCCATGAAATACATTGGACTTTATGATGCATGTGCCCCGAAGCATGTTTGTACTGTCCTCCAACTGGTAGCTTCAGCCAGTCACCCACTATTCCAGAAAAGGAGCCAGTTTGTGAACACCATATAGCCCTTGCTTCTGAATCTTCGCCTGCCTAGACTTTAGTCATTTGATTATGAAAAAGCCCCTCCATTCAGAAAGTAAGCCAAGGAAGTGGAAAAAAGCAAAAAAAGAGATTTATTTCTGGTTAATATTTTTGGTAAAAAGTTGATAGAGGAAGAGGTGGAAATTAACAGCTAATGGGGAGGGAATCATCACTTATTTTCGCTCAACAAAATCATCATCTATCACAACATGTTCACTTTGGCCCGGGTCAAAGACAGGCGACCTGGGAGACTTACATAATTCATATAAATATTCAGTAACTATTCAGTAGCAGCATCTGGAAGTTGATGGTATGGACATCAAAGAGCCCAAGCCCCCTGTTAATTTCCCTGGGTTTTGAAAATACAATCTTATAAAACTTTTATCTACTTGAGTTTCTTTTCTGGATACAAGTGAAACGGCTGTGGAAAGTACATTTTGATTTTTCTCCCGTAGAAAATCTAAGGGCTAAGACATGAAGGGGCAGGGGTGTCATAGTGAGTGGACAATTCCAGGCCAGGCATAGGATGTGGGGTCGGCAGCACAGGGCTGAGAAAGGAAAAGATTTACAATACATAATAAAACAGGCCATAAAGGATGATGGCTCTAAACAGTGATACATTTTGCTAAGTGCCTATTGTGACACCAGTATTTCCACCTTTAACACCTGAGGGCCAACAAGGAATTTTGCCTCATGCAGAAGCCAAGGCCCATCTACCTAAAACCAACCCTCCCCAAGTGCCACCACTGAAACCAAACATTACAGGGATTCTCATTTTGACAGCAATAACAAAACCAAAAGAAAAATGAAATGAAGGTGAGTACACACTGAGAGAAAGTTCAGACACAACAGTTTTAAAGGAGCAATAGAGAAGAAACATTTTTTTTTTCTAAGAGACAGTAACTTCCAAGACTAAACTTGGGAATGACAAATAGAAAAGAAAAAGATTAAACAAAGAAAAAAAGACTGCACTGTAATGAGTTTTTACTTAGAACTCAGAAGGGACTAGATAGATCAGGGTGGCATGAAATTCTATTAAATGTAAGAGTTTCTAGCAAGTCATCCTAAAGTGGTAATCTGACTTCTATCTGCGCAGAGACAAATTACCTTAGTAAATTTTTTTAAAATAGTGAATCTTAAAAAAAAAAAAAATTCTTCAGTGAATTAATCAAGTAAAAGTACTCGATTATCATATATATATTCAGCCATATATTACGTGACCTAACAGGGTTTACAGATTTCTTTCGAGAGCTGGGTGAAACATGTCTGAAAGAATCTGGGGTAATTTTTAATTTTCTTTTGCGTTACTTTAAGGAAATTTTTAAAACAAGTTATCTCACTTAGATATATGTCTGAGAAACTATATATTGCAAAAAGAGAGCTGAAGTCCCAGTGTGGGGTAGAACAGTTCTGTGGGAGCCAGCGTGTTCAACGTGTTCTCTCTCTAACTGCTACCTGCTGCCCAGCTGACCTCAGCCCCTGGGCCCCTCACCAGGTGGTTTTCTATCCTTCCCGGTAACAGTGTCTTCCTCCTCTCTACTCAGACCCAGTTGTTAAGCCACTGCAATACTGGTTTTCCATGTTGATACATCATGTTATTTTTTAAGAACTGAAATGCCATAGATTTGTCCAAAATCATTAAGCCAGTATTTTAAAAACTCTGACCTCTGAATCACTTAGACCTTGAGAAACCCTCCAGGAGTGACACACGGCATTAACATTTTGAAGTGAACAGGAAGCAGTAGTTGAGAAAACAGTTTTCCATGTCTCCAAAAGCCACAAGAAAAGGCAGGCAATAGACCAAAGTTATGTCAAGAATTAATCTGACTTTAGTTCAAAAATATTTTGAATATGTGAAATATGCATGTTACAGAATTAAAATGGATACAGGTAACTTGCATATGGGAATCTCCATATCTATGTTTCATATAATGAAACTGAAGGAAATGAGAACAAACCGGAAATGTTTTCTTTGAACAAAAACTAGAGCTTGCTAATAATAACAGATTACAGGCCTTGCCAAAGGACAAAAGAGGTGTTTTTTTTTTTTTTTTTAAATGCTTCTTAAACATATCAAATAAGAAAGGTGAGTTTATTCAAAGATAAGGAATAAAGGAAATCTCTGTATTAGTTATAACTATCTCCTCAACATTTTCTCAAGCACTTTAAGGTGAGAAGACATTCTTTGAGAAGCTGGAATAGCTTACATGAAAATAAGCTCACAACTCAAAAACAAAAACACTTTATTTTTACATATTTCACTTTCTGAAAATATCAAATAAGAGTATTTCATTTTCAACTTAATTTTCATGATTAACGCAGTTTTCTTCACTTTAGTGATTTTGTTTTTCTTAAATATTACTTCCTTTTATTTGCTAATAACTTAAAATAATAGATGCTTAACATTTCTTTTTATATATTTATATTTGTACATGTTGTGTAACATATTTATAAGTAATTGTATTTGAAATATATTAAGTGCTTAGTTCTACATATTTTTGTAAAAGAATTTCAAACACTTTAAAAAATAAAACGTAAATATTCTATCCAGTTGCATCAGTATCATGTGAAATATAGAAGAAAACCCTGATACAGTCCTTTTGTTCTGCGGTAGCAATCACTCCATGTGGCCTAGGACCATGTGTGGTCTTCCTAACTTCTTCATTTTCATTTCGAATAAGCAGTTGTATAGCTGTTGCTTCTGAAATGTGCCCAGATATTAACATGTTACCTATAACAGTCAGGGCCAGTTGTCTTACTAACATTCTTACAGTCAATTAAAAAGGTAATCTATAATCAAAGAAAAGTTTTCATGGTACACACGAACATTGCCCTTCCCTTTTCAATACCATAGAAATGGGAACCCCTGTTCCTAAGGGATTTTATTTACTGTAATGAAAAGGACCCCGGGTGGCAGGTTAGGTAATGTGGGGGTGGACAAGAGTGCCCAAGATTAAAAATGACTGTGAGTCTCTGCCCTGAAGACAACCCCGACCATCTGAAAGAGAAAATTCCTTATTTGACCATACAAGGGACATAACAGGGACCTCCTGTGGCCCCAGCCGGTTAGGCCTGAAAACTCAGTCATTGATCATGTTGGGCTCACACATTTTCAAAGAAAGAGGGGCTGTTGTGAATAAAACTTGGATTATTCCTATACATTTGCAAGCTTTAGCTGGGACATTTATCTAAAAATTGAGGCTGACATTGCAGATTCAGTGGGTTTCTAAATGGGCCTGTGGGCAGAGGGGACTCAAGTGCACTCCATCACTCTACAAGCATATAGGCAGCAGATTTTCTTCTTTAATTTTTGGAGGTGACAAGGCAGCTAAGCTGGGTTTCCTCTCCTCCAGTTCCGTTGATGCGGCTGCACACTTGGCTGGGGCCAATGAAACAGAAACTTTACAGCAATTAAAAACTGAAGGTGTTGTTAAAGATGTGAAAGAGTATCATGGAAAATCTCCTTACTTTTTAGAGATATATACCAAAGAATCTGGGAATGAATGTTTGGTATCTGGGATGTGACTTAAAATACAGGAGGAAAAAGGACTGGTAAACCAAGTGTGGCAAAATGTTGATACATGTTCAATATGGGTGATGGGAATATAGTGATTCATTATCTTATTCTTTCTATTTTGGTAAAAAAATTTCATAATAATAAAAAATCAATAGCAACAACTAAACAAAAAATCCAACCCAGACAAGCCACCAAACAGAGTAAGAAATGACAGTAAAAGAAAATACAAGACTGTACATGGTGGCTCACTCCTGTAATCCCAGCACTTCGGGAGACCGAGGCAGGAGGATCACTTGAGTCCAGAAATTCAAGAACAGCCTGGGCAACATGGCAGAAACCCCGTCTCTACAAAAAATACGAAAATTAGCCGAGCGTGGTGGTGCATGCCTGTAGTCCCAGTTACGTGGAAGTCTGAGGTGGGAGGATCACTTGAGCCCAGGAGGTAGAGGCTGCAGTGAGTGGAGATTGTGCCATTGCACTCCAGCCTGGGCGACAGGGCAAGATCTTGTCTCAAAAAAAAAAATCAAAAAAAAAAAAAAAAAAAACCCAACACACACACACACACACACACACACACACACACGAGCAAATACAAATGTCTCCCCATGAACAAAATGCTTAAGAGCACTAGGAATCAATAAATGAAAGACTTTAAATGGAAGATGTAATTTTTTACCCTTCAATCGTTAAAAAATTTTAATTATAAGCACAGAGTTGGTCAGGCCTTTGAAACATTCTGTCTCCCTCTGTCTCTGTCTCTCATGAAAACTGTTAGAATTGCAGATTCCATCTTTTTAAAAGTCATTTTGACAATTCATACCAACAGTCTGAAAAATGTGAATACTGTTTTGAGTCATTTTATCCCACTATTGTTTATATTAACAATTTTGGAGGGGGGAACCCTTGATATCCAACAAGGGACTGATTAAATAAATTGTAATGCAGGCAAACATTGAATACTATGCAAACATTAAAAGAATAACATTGAGAACGTCCATGGAAAAATGGACAATCTTATATATTGCTAGGTGAAAACAGAAGATTATAAAACTGTATAGGTAGTAGGATTCAGTTATACATATGTATACTTATAAATATGAATTTATATATATATATAAATGAAAAAAAAATCCAGCAAGGATACACACCACCAACTTAGCAGTGGCTGTCTCTAGGTAGTAGGACTAAAAATACATTTTCTTTATGTGCTCCTATATTATCTGGAAATAAGATACTTTTAAAAGTTAAAAACAACTATTACATTTTACTGTTTAGGATCCTTTACTTTGGAAAAGACTCGGTCTTTTAAAGAGAAAGCTCTGAGGGACAGTTGTAAAAGACACAGGCAGAAACAACTGCATCTCAGTTATGACCCTCAGTATCAGTCTGCTTCAGTTTCAGAAGTCTGACAGCTATGGAAGGAAGAGGTTGTATGCAATATTGTAGAAGAAAAGTAGAGCATCTTAGGAAAATATACGTATTGTTCATGTTTAGTATTTTCTTCTTTGAAAAGTATAAATGTCTCCTATTTCAGGTTGTCTTAAAGGTGGGCCAACATGTATAACCTAACACCAAGTTTTCAAGGAACAAGTTCCTGTTGCTGCTGCTCTAGCATTCATGCACTGTGGAGCCAGGAAACTTCTCGGAACAAGGAGCACAATGCCAGGCCTTGTCGAGGGCCGCTGCAGTGGAGAGGCCAGACCGGGGGAGCCAGAGCCAACCACAGACCAAGGAAGTGAACCCTGCACGTCCGGATACTCGAAATGTCAGCTTGTGGAGGATCTCCCGCAGGAATCTGACTTTATACACAAACAAAGATGATGAGCTTTCTGCTGAGGTGAGCTGAGAACGGATGAACTTTGTCTTCCCTGCAGTGACGCAAGCCTCTGTCGTGTGGAAGTTACAGATGATGCTAGTGAAATGTGGATCATCTCCTGGCCCACCACATCATGCAAGAGGGCTGCTTCGCAGAGGTCAACCCTTGAAAGACTTGATACATTTCTAGTAACAACCCTGAAGATACTCTTGAGAGAAAATTCCAGATAAGAACAGCACCTAAGCCACACATACTTTTTGGTTATATCTTTCTTGCATAACCTACCAAAGGTAGCTAGAGGAGAACACAGTCTCTGGATGCCCTCTGACAGAGACTTACCAATTTACACGTCATTCCTGACTATTAGGAGTCATAAAAACAAGAGAGAATACTATTGCAAGCCAGTAGAAATAAAGACAGGAGTGTCCATAAGAAATGAAAAGAAAGGCACAGCCCTCTTCAGATCCTGAAAAGGAGATTTAAACTTGCCTCTTAAGAGTAACACAACACTGAACCATTCTCGAAGCATATTGTTCAATATAACATTTCAGTATAGATGTCACGAACGGAGGAAAAATGGTAGAGGGCAAATATCTATAGGACAATGGAGTAGAGGAATAGAACAAAGAACTGAGAAATGGCTTGGTGAAATGGCAAGGAAAAACAAATGCAAATGGCAACAATGCACGAAGTAATTTCAGGCCGTGTGTGTGTGTGTGTGTGTGTGTGTGTGTGTGCGTGTGTGTATCTCCATTGTTTTCAAGGGTCAGTTTTAATTTCTTTGAAAAATAGAAACTCAAAGATAAACAGCAAAGAATGCCACTGAAAAGACTCTCAAGTCAGCATGTGTGTCAGGGCAGCTGCAGATAGTGGTGTAGGCTGTGCACTGCACAAAAGCACCACATCTAGAGGGGCATGATTAACGTCACAGACATCAGATTTATTGTGACAATATTCCAGTAGATGGCAGCGTACTAAGGGAGGCAGTCTTTAAAATGTACGATGGTGCCATGAGGCCCCAAAACAGCCTTGGCCTCACCATAAAGAAATAAATGTCCTAACTGAAGGGACTCCATGAAATTAGTAGCAATTTCCATTCTTTAGAAATAGAACGCTCATTGCATTTAATTTTAAAGTCACAACATGTAAAGGGTAAAGAGAATATACGGAGACCTCTTTAGATATCAATTTCATTTGCTCTGTTTCTGGTTTCTTTTCTTAATTGCTCTGTCTTATTCAGTGTTCTCTAAAAGCAATATTTTTACTTTTTAAGGTAATGTACTATTATTCTCTTATTCCAACCAAAGAACTGAAAAGGGAAAATTGTGCAAATTGAGGCTGCACATCATGCTTTTACAAATTTGTGCAATTCCTATTACTGAATCATAAATATTTAAGGACACGCATCCGAACCATCACAAAGGAAAATTCTACATTGGATGATTCCAAGTGAATATGTCTTTTAGTATACACTATGTGCCATTATCTAAATCACAGAAAAATAGCCTGCATTTCAAATTCTGAAAATTGGGCAAATTAAATATTGGTCTGCACAGCATGATATGAGTGTATCTTTCTCTGATTTTCCCACTTCTGCTTTTTGTCTAGTAATGGAGAAAAGAACAATTCAGGCAAACTCTTCCTTGTTTTTGGAACGAAGCAAGCCAGGTGTGAGAAAGTATTTCTTGTAGGCCTGCAATCTTATACCCCCATGGACACTGAATTATTAATGGTGAAAAGAAAGAACAAATAACCAAGAGAGGGTTCTTGGCAGCCATTGTTTGAAGTTCATGGTGTTACACAACATCGAGCATGTCCAATTCACCTGCCAGGAGCTATCTGATTCTTACTCTAGGGTTCCATTTTCCTATTTCGATCTTATCCAGCATCTGGCTGGGTGATGGTCCATGTCAAAGGATGTAGATCTTCTTTTTATTCCATTAAACTTTGAGATCTGATTATGATATCATGCCTCATGTATTTTCATCTACCAAATGATCATAATAGCTAGTTATCTGCTCCCTGCAGAACCTAGGCTTGTGCTGGGAAAGGAAATAGAAAAATCAGGATTTTATTAGCCTGAAATGTTTGGTCCCTCTGTTCTCATGGGTCTGGCCGAGACTCTCTCCTCATCTCATTTGTCGGATAGAGTGGCATTAAGAACACTCAGTCCACACACTATCTCAAAGGAAACCCACAGCCTTCTTTACACTTGGATTGAATTTTCTAGACTCTGAGGTTAAACAGGGAAAGAGACTGCTGTTTTAGCATTTACGGTAAAGTTCCATCTAAAGGACTGATTCAGTGGGAAGTGCCCTGATGAGGACACAAACAAGGGTGGAGGGACAGGGTCAAGGCATTTGTGAGCAGGACCACATGATTCAACCATTTCAGTTGCTAAGTAGATTGATTCTTCTGCCTGGCTACATGGTGTGCCTTGGTGGATTGTTTTTCTCCTTTACTTTTGGGAAGATTTTCGTAATTTGAGAAGCTGAGTCTAAGTTCTTAGGATTAAAAAAAAAGGGGATTCTCAAACCAGTTCTTAAAATGATGTCTGGGATTTGCTTCAAAATAATCTACAGGGAGGGGGAATTAGAGGAGGGAGATAGATAAAAATATCATAAAGCATTAATTGATGATTGTTGGATTGGATGACAGATACTTCTGTATATGTTTGAAATTTTCCATTATAAGAGTTTTTAAAAATGAGGTAGAGACCCAGTGATCCAGAAACTTGGTAGTTATTAGTTTCAACCTTTAGCTTCACCTAAACCCCTTTAAAAAATCCTTAATAAAGAATGCTGTCTCCCATCATTTTCACTCTCCTTATCTACCCATCCTATAACAGAGGTATTAACAAGGGGCAGAGTTGCCACTGGACAGGTGTGAGAAGGGAGGATTTGATGATGAGGAAAGTGCAGTCACCAACCCTTACGGGATGGAGAGTTAACAGCACATATCCATGGACTTCGTGTTCTCTTGGTGCAAGACACGGGCATCAGCACTCCCATGACTCACTGGCAAGCACGTATTGGAACGCCAAGCTACAGAGTGTTTCCTCTTGGGTTGCTACACTTTTCCTTAGTCTTGTGGTTGAAATGAGCATCAAGATAAATAATGATAAACAATTGAGAGGGAAGCTGTGGGTTTATAAAAGGCAGGGATAGAATCAGCTCCTTTCTTCAGTTTTGTGTCTCTTCTCCCCACCTCATGTTCTTGGATATCCAGATGCTAGGATCAGGAGATTCTAGGCATTCACCAGCATGAGAAAGGCAAGGGAAGGCTTGATCTCCGTGCTGTGCTGAGGTTGGCATCCCAGGCTTGCCCTTTACAAATGAAACTACCTTAAATATACCTAGCTACTCTCAAAGTGCGAAAAATTCTGAACTTGATTCCAATTATGAACTGTCCTTCTGAATAGTCAGTTTCTTCTAGGAAATCAAACACAGAAGATATGATTACTAAATAAACACTATATTAGTACTTAAAAATCTGAAGATACAGAAATTCAGAGGTTTGATGTAAATCTTTTTGAAATGTATCACAAATCACACCTTAAAGCATAATCCACACACTGATCTTGTATGTGCAAAGTAAGAGCTCCTTCTAAAACAGGAGTCAGGAAAGAAGAAAGAAAGTTGGCATTTTTTTTCTGTCTCTGATTATCAGTTAACTGAGGTTAAAGAGGATTTCCTGGCATAAAAATTTGATTCTATTCCACCTGAAATAATAAGGCAAGATGTAAAAAGAGATCTATTTATGGATAGGCTAATCAAGCAAGTTGTCTCTACTCAAAGGAAAAATAAAAATAAAAAACACAACGAGGACTTTGTAGAACTATAAGCCAATAATTCCTTAACACTGATTTCTAAACACCATATAATGCTGGGGGCTCACAGGAAGAACCTCTTCCTTTGCTTTGGGCAAAAGCTCTAATTCGGATTTCCTCTTACTCATAATCTCCCAGCAAGAGGAGAATTTAAGGATTGCATCATTTTTGCCAAATGGTTAAATTTCTTTTTTTTCTCCTCTATCCTATAATCATGCTTCAGCTCCAGCCAAGGCAGTTTAGGCTTGAGGCACATTAAAGTCCTTGTATGGGACCAATTTGGGGCCTCCTCTTACCTCTTCCCAGAGAACACCTGAAAAGCATAAAATAATATGGTCTTGCAGCACATCTTTTTGTTGTATAAATATTATGTAATCTTAAAGAGCCAGCAGAAACCTCCATAGATCATGCTGCAGAAACCTCCAGAGTTCATGCTAGTGGGGTCCTGCCCACATCCTCCCTCCGGCAGTAGTGCACCCACCCTGGAGTTGCTGTAAGTGTTGCCTGACAACTATAAGTGAGAACTGCTGTCCCCATTGGAACCCCCTAACGTGGGAGGTTATACATCCCCTGCAGGGGATTAATTGAAGCTAGTGAACCTTCCTGGGGGATGGAGCTGAAGTTACAAACCAGCTAAAACCACATCCTTGCTCTCAGCTCCTTCTCCTTCCCTCTTCTGCCCCCATCACCTCCTTGCAGGTTCCTCTGAGAGCATTCCCTCAATAAAGCACTTCCACGAGAATCTCCATCTCTAGGGGACTTAACCTATAACACTTCAAGAATCCTATGGCAGCAAATTAAAATGAATATTTATTATTTTTAGTCTGCTGTCTTTCAAGGTCTACTAATCTAGCCAATTTCATCAATGTTTAGACCCACAGACACAAGCAATATACTAAATAGCTTTAAGGTTAGATGTAGGAGGGGGCAGGATGGACTCCATGGGAGCTCACATCTCCTATTTGGGCATCAAACTTAATATACAAAATAGCCTTTCCATCCCCCGAAAGCCATTTCTCAATACAATCTGCAGTCCAACTTCCCAGTCTCATTTTCTATCTGTATACTTATATACAGACACAACACTAATATATACCACTCTTCTCTTCTATTAGAACGAGGTTCCTTTCCCTAATACTATATAAACCCAGTGTGAGCCGATCACAGTGGCTCACCCCTGTAATCCCAGCACTTTGGAAGGCCAAGACAGGCACATAGCTTGAGCTCAGGAGTTTGAGACCAGCCTAGGCAACACGGCAAAACCCCATCTTTACAAAAAATACAAAAATCAGCAGAGGATGGTGGCACACGCCTGTAGTTCCAGCTACTCGGGAGGCTGAGGTGGGAGGATGGCTTGAGCCTGCAAAGTGGAGGCTGCAGTGAGCCACAACTGGGCCACTACACTCCACACTGGGAAACAGAGTGACATAGTCTCAATAAAATAAAATAAAATAAAAATAAATAAATAAATAAAATAAACCCAGTGTGAGGCAAGCTGGCTCTGTTTTAATTGCTCTTTGAAATTTGACATTCCTAAACTCCAATTAATGGAATTTTTTTTTTTAAACCTCAGGTTAAAGTTTAAATGAGTACTGTCCACAGGCCTGATGATGCTGTGAGGTCAATTAATAACACATCAAAAAGAAAAATATCATTTACCTTTTGTTGCAAGAAAATTAGAAACAAAACCCAGCAACTATTCCCATCAGAAAGAATCTTTCTCTGTTTGCTCAGGAAAGCAAAGTTCCTTGATTTTAAGACTCCTTGGTAGCTCCCAGCTAGTTTCCACTGTTCCTAGTTATTCATCCTAAAAGTGTATATTGCTCTTGATCATCCTGTAAAGCTGGTATCTTGGGCTAACTCAGAAATTGGAGGGAGGTTTGAAAGTGGAGAATGGTCCTTCAAAGGTGGAGAATGCATTTCCCCTGAGCTCCTTTTCTGCAGTGGTGGGGTTTTCACCTGCTGGCTCTCGCCTACAACGTTTTAGGTTTGGGTGGACTTCAAGGCTCCATGGGAGCAGCAGCACTGGCTGGTCCTCGTCTCCTCACAATGGCAGATGGACAGTGGGCAGCCTACATTGGCTGACCTCCTTAGACTGCCTTTGGCAAGTGGAAAACTCCCTTGTCCACAGTGGTGAATGATATAAATTTTCTTGCAATTTTTTAAAAGCATTATCTTTTTTCTGCTTTTAAAATCTTTGGCTTCCAAATAATGCTGGGAGGTTAAAAAAAAAAGTTGGGATATCCTTGGTGATAAATTATCAGCCTATAGTCACAGAGGCAGTCAGGAGCAGGGTTGCAATAAGACAGAAAGAGGCCTTCGTGAGATACAGACCCAGTCCTGAGTCCCAGCTGAGCCACCCAGCTCAACTCTCAGGCCAAGACACTTTTGCAGAGAGGATGATAATAACATCTACTTCACAAAATTATTGTCAGGAATACAAAACAATAACATATAGAAAATTTCCCAGCAAAGTGACACCTATTAGATGTTTAGTAAATATTAGTGGTCTTCCTTCTTTACTTCTGTATTGTTTCTACCAACTGAGAAATTTTGGTAGAAAATGGTGGTAAATGGTGTGACTCCTTTGAACCCAGTGGGAGAAAGAGGTTTGGGGAGCAACGTTCAACATGTAGTACGGGCTGGTGGCCCACATGGGGTGCTCTGGAGGAACGCCACATGAAGTCGCCTACCTGGTGGTGGTCCGGATGGTGTTTTCTTTTGTATGATTGTGCTCTTTGCTCACTTTTTCTGTAAGGAGAAAGAATGAAACATATACCTCTTAGGTTGTTCTCACTCAACTTGCATCTTTTAGCTTTAAGCAGAAAAACCTTCAACAATTCTCTTTTTCCTCTGTGGTTTCCTTTTGATTTCTTTTTTAAACAACCAGACCCTCCCCATCTTACTGGAAAAGACAATCATTAAAAGCATGTCGACAGTATCCATAAAAATATTTTATTTAAAACCCATCAGGCAAGGCGCAGTGGCTCACGCCTGTAATCCCAGCACTTTGGGAGACCGAGGTGGGTGGATCACGAGGTCAGGAGATCGAGAGCATCCTGGCTAACACGGTGAAACTCCGTCTCTACTAAAAATACAAAAAAATTAGACAGGCGGGCCGGGCGCGGTGGCTCAAGCCTGTAATCCCAGCACTTTGGGAGGCCGAGATGGGCGGATCACGAGGTCAGGAGATCGAGACCATCCTGGCTAACACGGTGAAACCTCATCTCTACTAAAAATACAAAAAACTAGCCGGGCGAGGTGGCGGGCGCCTGTAGTCCCAGCTACTCCGGAGGCTGAGGCAGGAGAATGGCATAAACCCGGGAGGCGGAGCTTGCAGTGAGCTGAGATCCGGCCACTGCACTCCAGCCCAGGCGACAGAGCAAGACTCCGTCTCAAAAAAAAAAAAAAAATTAGACAGGCATAGGGGCGGGCACCTGTAGTCCCAGCTACTCGGGAGGCTGAGGCAGGAGAATGGAGTGAACTCGGGAGGCGGAGCTTGCAGTGAGCTGAGATGGCAGCACTGCACTCCAGCCTGGGTAAAAGAGCAAGACTCCATCTCAAAAAACAAAACAAAACAAAACAAAACAAAACAAAAACAACCAATCAGGACGGGTGCTGTGGCACACGCCTGTAATCCCAGCACTTTGGGAGGCTGAAGCAGGTGGATCACTTGAGGTCAGGAGTTCAAGACAAGCCTGGCCTACACGGTGAAACCCTGTCTCTACTAAAAATACAAAAATTAGCCTGGCATGATGGCATGTGCCTGTACTCCCAGCTACTTGGGAGGCTGAGGCAGGAGAATTGCTTGAACCTAGGAGGTGGAGGTTACAGTGAGCCAAGACTGCACCACTGCACTCCAGCCTGGGCGACAGAGTGAGACTCTGTCTCGGAAAAAAAAAAAAAAAAAAAAAAACAAAGAAAAAAGAAAAGAAAAACCAATCAAAGGGAAACTAACAAATATCAAGTATGTGGTGTGATTTGAATGAGGCCTTAGTAAGTACATACATATGCATACACACGCACACACACATAGAGTTACGGGCAGAGACAGTTATTTCCACTGTATCTTTCCCCAGCTGAAAATGTCTGCTTTCCTCTGATTCAGCATGAAAACTGCAGTTGTTGCAACTGTTCCGCCTCTGACTTTGATGACAACCTTTAAGCATTCTGTACTGTGAGGCCCCTTTGTGAGAGGGGATATAAAAACAGCTTAAGACCTCTTGGTGCTGCAGTCATTCAGTGTTATTCTGATAAATGTCACAAGGGACAAAAAAATATCATTTAGACAAGAAGAGGTAGACACTCCCTTACTGTGGCTTGAGGTCTACGTCTATCAGCTGCCAGAAATTATGTAATGAGCTTTCAAGAGCACAAAAGTTGAACTCTGGCCTTCCCAATGCAGTTCAAATGTGAGGACCCTACACTGATGGTCACAGCTGCCAATGGCTTCTTTTAATATCTAGAAAAAACCTGGCCAATGCTATAAGAGTTTCAGATCTAAACAGCAGGGCAAGTAAAAAACTCTTAATCTTGTGGATTTTTGGAAAAATTTAAACAAAGATTTGCAACACCTGTTTCACACTTTCTACTGCTAGTCTGAAGCCACTGCATGCATGTGTGCACGGACAATTCCTTTCTGTCCACTCAACAATGACAATGAGTGTGAATTTGGATTCACAGCCAGTATTCTTTCAGAGAGCAGGAAATCGGGTCTAAATGACTTGTCTGAGGTCACCCAGGCAGTGACAGCGCCAGGGTTGAGAACTCTCAGACACAAAGTTTTTAGCTGATAGGAGACTGCGACAGCATACGGTTTAGAGACAGACTTTCTGAAAAGAACCACACAGGTCACGCTTTTGCAAATTTTAACTCCTCAATCACTATTAAAGTTATATTGTTTTTAGATAAGCTTCATCCTTCAAAATAAATAAATAAAACTAGCCTGTTTTGGAGCTTGCAAAGATCTGTGTGTCCTATAAAGTTTACAGAATTAGTGATTTCAGCTACTGCAGAGATCTGCAAAAACACCCCCCCGTTTGAGGACCTGGAGGCCACTGTTTTCAGCACCATCTGATAATTACACAACTATGGGCTGTGTTGCCAGGTCAATGAGAAGGTGAACTGTTGTGGTGACAGACAGATTTTAGCTTTTTTTCTCTTTCCTGGTATCTTCCTTAAGAGAGAATTTAATGGATGCTCTAAATGTGTTATCCATAACAAAACAGAGTTTGCTGGACATTAGTAACAGACTTTATCGATGCATAAATTTTAATACTGTAGGCCAGTGCTTGCCTTTGGACAAGGTATTTGTATGTATTTCTACCTGAATCTTATATATGTATACACCATCAACCTCAATCTTGTGCAAAAAAATAGAAGCATATTAAATTTGTTAGGGACAAGTGGTGTGTCGCTTGAAAGAGATGACAAAAGGAACAACTTAGGAACTGGGATCCTTAACTATTTCATCCAGACACTTCACTGAGCTGGTAATTACCATACTTTTTAATTCTAAGTACGTGAGTACAAAAAGTTGATTTACAGAAACTGTTCTGCTAAGGCTATAGCTGGAAATAGTCCTCATATTTTCATCTTTTGCTTTTCCCTTCTTTGTTTTGTTTTTTGTTTTGGCAGGATACAATAAAACCTCATTAATTCAGACCACACTAATTTGGAAGTCATAATAATTCAGTCACTGTTGGAATACATTGAAATTTATCTTTTTCACATTAAAAAAAAGGCTGTTAATCAGATCAACTGCCTAAGCAAAATTAGAGGTGAGGTGTTTAGCCTAGTCAACAGGAATCATTTGCACATAATTGAATAGAGTTTTAATTTCAAGTGATTCTTAACTATTTATTAAGGAAAGGCTGGCAGGAATTCTACCTGGCAACACTTTATTAAGTGTTAGTTTGGGTGGCAGTATGCGTGTTAAAGCAACAAAATTGATTTCTGTCTAAAAAATCCTACAATTCAGGTTGTTTTTTAAAAAAAACTGTGTTAGAAGAGTTTTCCTTCAATGATTTCCAATTATTGACATTTTCCGGTGCATAAACATACCTGACAGTTGAAAGAGGAGCTCGGAAGCCATCTTCACAGAGATATCCTGACTGAAGAGGTTTCTCTCTGGGGGTACTCTGCCCTCTGGCATCTTCTGTAAGGGTTCGGTTTTCTCTCGCCCGATTAAAGTGCTGTAGCCAACATTCCGGCTGGGTGATATTGAGACGTGGGAGTCCTGGATGTCAACCTCCATTGGTTCCTCTTTAATCTTCACCATCTGTGTTTCTTTGTAGCTTTCCGCTGCAAGTAGGTGAATGAAGAGAAACAAAAACACCACCATTTCTTAATTCCAAGCTAAACCCAGTTTCTAATCACAGAGAAAACCATGAAGATTGTGTGAGGGAAGAGAAAAGTGAGTGTGCGCAGCACACTGGACCATAGTTTGAAAACTATTGGCTCAATCATCTGATATCTGAAAAGATAGGAGACTTTAGTTTTTTTTAGCCCAGAGACTCAGGGGCTTGTTCAAGGTCACACAGATGGCAGCAGGGCCAGGCCTTGGCCTGCAAGCTGGAGCCTAGGTTTCTTGACCAAGGTCTCTCACCACCCACATGTGCCCCTTCCTCTCTGCCATGTTGTTTCCAGAACTGAGAGAGGACATGGTAAATGTCTGTTCTTGCTTTATGACTTACTCAATTCAGTGAATCAAATATGAGCAAGCATCTTAACATTATGGTTTTCTCCCTCTATTATTATTATTATTTTTTTCTGAGAAGTAGTTTCACTCTTGTTGCCCAGGCTGGAGTGCAATGATGTGACGTGGGCTCACTGCAATCTCCCCCTCCCAGGTTTAAGACATTCTCCTGCCTCAGCCTCCCGAGTAGCTGGGACTACAGGCACCTGTCATAATATCCGGCTAATTTTTGTATTTTTAGTAGAGATGGGGTTTCGCCATGTTGACCAGGCTGGTCTTGAACTCCTGACCTAAGGTGATGTGCCCGCCTCAGCCTCCAAATGTGCTGGGATTACAGGCATGAGCCACTGTGCCCAGCCTCTCCCTCTATTTTTAAAGCTCTGACCAATTGCTTTTCTTTCTTCTGGGGCACATACATTAATCAAGGATAAATAGGGTCAATTCAACGGAGACACTTGCACCTTGCTGGAGGTGTATGGAAGACCATGTAGGAAGTTAACTGCAGCCCAAGGAGCAACACCTAGAAAAACAGCAATCTTACAAGTTATAGTAATGGTACAATTTACTGTTTGTCATTTAGGTGTGGCTATTAGATGTTGGGTCTTTAGTCTGAAACACTTGTTTTTTAAGGGTGGAATGTCTATGTCCGTGTATTGCTTAGAGTTAATGATAAAACATCTTTGAAACAAAGTGGGACAATTAGCCCAGAAAATAACTTGGGTCGCTTTAAAATAAGGCCACACTTTCAAATTAATAATAATAATTAGTAACTAGTGTGTACTCAGCACTCTGGAAAACAAAAATCAAAGAGGATTTTGATAGTTGAACAGATAGATGATAGACAGAAAGAAAGAGTAGTGGGTTGAATTGTGGTCCCCCAAAAGAAACATCTACATCCTAACCATGGGAACTTGTGAATGCGAATGTGACCTTATTTGGAAAAAAAAAGGTCCTTGCAGATGTGATTAAGTCAACAATCTCAAGAAGAAAACATCCTGGATTATCTAGGTGGGTCCCAAATCCAATGATAAGTGTCCTAATAAGACACAGAAGAGGGCAAGACATAGAAACAGTGGAAAAGGCCATGTGAAAACAGGCAGAGACTGGAGTGATGCAGCCACAAACCCAGGAGTCCCTGCAGCCACCGGAAGCTGCAAGAGGCAAGCCAGGACCTTCCCCTAGAGCCTCTGGAAGGAGCGCAGCCAGACCAACATTTTGATCTCAGACTTCTAGCCTCCAGAACCATGAGAGAATAAATATCTGCTGCTTCATGCTTCCGCAACTTTTTGGTAACTTGTTACAGCAGACCTTGGAAACTTTAGATAGATAGATAGATAGATAGATAGATAGATAGATAGATAGATAGATAGGCAGATAGATACATAGGTACACAGAACAAATAGTAAGAAACAGTGTAAAGGCCGTGCTGATCTGTGGGACAGCCAGGAGATGTCATCAGGGAAATCTCATTGTTAGAAGCTGGGAGGTCCAAAAAACTATGCTTTCCTTGGAAAGCATGACATGGGTGAACATCAAATACATGTATATAGTCTATTGTCTGGTAGTTAAAAAAAAAGAAGAGCATTTTAACCTAAATGATTAAAATTAATACAGTGCTATCAAGATCTTGTGTAAGAAGGGTGTTAATTGCTCTTTTTTCTTCCTGACATATTACACATGCTTCTCAGGGAAAACTGTTTGTTTTTTGTCAACAACTAAACTGCAGGCAAGTGTGGTATTTACTTTAGATCCCTCCCCGCTTTCCCTACTCCTGCCAAGCTGTTTTTTCTCTGCATGTCTGTGAAGCAGCTCATAAAAATCAAGTTCACTGATTCAGTCAGTCATGATAAAAAAAATTTTCAAAAGAAAAAAACAGAAGAAGAAAGCTGTGCAAGATACACACTTAGCTTCTCTGCCTTTACTTCCAGTCCATCTGACTCTTCCTGGAGAACTGATCTTCCTCCCTCAAGTCCCTTAGGGATCTGGTGACCTCACAGCCATCCTGACCTCCAGCCAGATCAGCCACCCTCACGGGCAGTCACGACACAGCTTCCCTCGTCATGCTTCCCCAAAGTACCTAATATTTGGAAAATAAACAGTGGGGGCAGTGTCATGTACATAATGATGCTTGTGAATCTTGCACTGGGAAGTCATTCTAAGGCCTGGGGACAAACACAAAAGAATACTAGGACAAATACAAAGGGATTCACTTCGTTTAAAAAAATCTTGACACTATAAAAAGCAAAGCCAGAAAGAAGCTCTCTTATTTATCTTCTCCTCACACCTCACACCACCCTGCCTCATTTCCCTAGCTTTGACCATGGCATCAAAAATCACCTGGCTATTTGCACCACTAAATTTAATGAAATTAGTTTTTAAAAGCTTCCTGGGATCACATCAAGTATGATTTACATGAAGTGCTTTCTGCTCTTTCTTATGACAACCCTTGCCCTTTCAAGAATGCACAAAACACTGATCACTGATAAAAAAGCCTTTGACTTTCTTAATTCACTTGACAGATTCCAGACTCAGGGAGAGGAGTTTTCAAACTAACATCTCAATGGGCAAGTGAAACAATGGACATAAAATACAGTAAATATCATAGTCCCTTCTCTTCCATGCAATAGCATTATTGCCAAGTGTTTTCTTGGCATTTCTTTTCAAGCAGGATTCCTCAACTTTGGTACTACTAACATTTGGGGCTGGATAATCTTTGTTATGGGGGACTATACTGCACATTGTAGGATGTTTACCAACATCCTTGATCTCTCTACCCACTAGATACCAGTAGGATTATCCTCTAGTTTTTTTTTTTTTTTTTTTTTTTAAGAAATGGAGGTCTCACTCTGTTGCCCAGACTGGAATGCAGTGACTATTCACAGGTGTGGTCACAACACACTGCAGTCTCGAATTCCTGGCCTCAAGCAACCCTCCTGCCTCAGTCTCCTGAGAAGCTGGGGCTACCTGCACAGGCCACCATACTGGGCTCCATCCTCTAGTTTTAACAACCAAACATGACTGCAGATGTTGCCAAATTTTCTTGGGGGAGGGAAGGGCAAAACCACCCTGGTTGAAAACCACGGCTCTAAAGTTTTTGCCGCATTCTAGTTTTGCTCCAAAAAAAGTTCAATCACCACACAAGACAAAGAAGAAAGAAAAAGCTCCTTTCATTTCTAGCCTAGGCCTAGTATCAATCGCCATCTCAGCCAGGTTCCTGGACAGGCTGAGCTGGCAACACTGGTTTCTGTTACATACCTCACTTGGTCCCTAGGCCAGCTCTCTTCTTTTTGCCTGGGGTGTTCTAACATAACAATGGTTGAATTAATCACTTGTACTCACTCTTAGCTTTGTCTCCCATACTCAGGGACATGTCTACACATCCAGGATCTTACTCTTTCCTGTACACACACAGTGTGAATCCTTTTAGAATCTCTTCCCAAAATAATAGGACAAATAGTCATTTTATCCCAAGTGGTCTATATATTGTTGCTGCTGGTGTGGTGGTATGCCTATAGTCTCAGCCACTCAGGAGGCTGAGGTGGGAGGATCTATTGAACCAGGGAGTTCAAGGCTGCAAGGAGCTATGATTGTGCTACTGCACTCCAGCCTGGGCAATAGAGGGAGACTCTGTCTCAAAACAAACAAACCCCACAAAAACCAAAAAAACTACAAGATATTTCAGAGGTTGAATGGAAAGGACTTGGTGGCTGACTGTAGTCTGAATTAAGAATGAAAAGACAGGCTGGGTCTGTAATCCCAGTACTTTGGGAGGCTGAGGTGTATGGATTGCACGAACCCAGGACTTTGAAGACCAGCCTGGGCAACATGGCAAAACCCTGTTTCACAAAAAAGTACAAAATTAGCTGGGTGTGGTGGCACATGCCTGTAGTCCCAGCTATTTGGGAGGATGAGGTGGGAGGATCATCTGAGCCTGGGAGGTCGAGGCTGCAGTGAGCCCTGATTTTACCATTACACTCCAGCCTGGGCAACAGAGCAATAAAAAAAAAAAAAAAAATACCTCAATTAAAAAAAAATGAAGAAACAAATGTGAGAGAAATTATAGATGAAACGTATACAGGAACTGGATGAGAGGCAGGTGAGATAAAAACGAAATTCTATGAATTGTAAGCCTCTAAGGTTTGGAAGATAATATTAATAGGAGCAAGGAAACTAGAAAAGTTGGGCTGAGGAGAAATTTAGGAGAAGTTCTGTGTTGCCTAACTATTCAAGTCTCCCACAGGAAGTGGAGGTTGTGATGGCTTATAGGCGGGAAGGGAAGGACATTTGTGACATGGAGATGGGAAGTCATCTGAATTCATGGGACAGAGTGAGGTCTGCAAAAGACAGCGAGCAGAGGGCAGTGGATGGGGTGAAACTGTTATTACCTACCCTTAAGAGGAGGAGGAAGAAAAGAGCAAGGAAAAGAGACAGAGAGGGAATAGTCCCACCTGGTGTGGTGGCATGGAAGCTGGGAGAGAAGGAGGCTCTGCAGGCGCCACGTGAGCTTCCTGCTCTCTGCCTTCTTGCCCTTGGGTTCCTGTACCTGCATAACGATTCCTTCTCTGTCCCACAGAAAGCCTTAGCCTCACCCTCCCTACCTCATCTCTGAGCACTCCTCCATGTGACTTTGTGCTCCTGCAATACTGAAATATTCCAGTTGCTTGAACAGAGCATGCTGCCCCTTGCCTTATCTTTTGTTATGTGCTCTTTCCTTCCCAAATATGCTGATAAAGCCTATTCAAGCTTCAAAACCCTATTCAGATGTCCCTTCTGTGTGCAGCCTTCCTGTATCTTCCTCAAGTGGCACTCTCTCCCTCATCTTTTCTATATCTAGAGTGCTTGTACCTTGCAGATATTGTGATGTCTTACATAGCAATTATTTTGTACCGATTCATTTCCCCTCTGGACTGAATTCTCAGGGGAAGGCTTAGTTCTCGTTCATCTTTCATCCCCAAGACAGCACAGGGCATGGTGCGTTGAGCAAGTTTAATGCTATGATTGCCCCATGCATCACCTGAAGTATGGCACACGGTGGTGTGTAATGTTATCCTCCCTTCCTGGGCCCTCAGTCTGCCGCAAACACTCATACATGCTACAGATTACAACGAAGTATGAAAGGATGTAACACTGGAAATGGCACTGATAGAAACAGTATCAATTGGTTATTCCCTCTCATTCTCAGCTATCATGATTTGGATCAGTATTGTAGAATAAAAGCTTAAAAGAGCCTCTAAAAGCACTGTCAACTATGCCATGCTGGCACCATTCACTTTCTAGAGTGACAGGCTTTTCAATGGGATAAATAAAAAATCTTTCATCTCCAACTTATAAGCCTCAAAGATACAAAGGTCTTGGTTGGGCAAACACCTTCCACATATGAAATTTGATTCCTGCAGGTCTTGGGATTGATCATTACTTAAAACCTTGTGAACAAGAATGCAGACCAAAAGGACCCATGAAGTGAAACAAATGATCAGGACCCAGAAATGAGACCCCATGTTAACATCTTTACCTTGGGCCTGGCACCCGCTGGCATGTCATAAAGGCAAGATGCCTGCTCCCTTTGCCTTCTATTTTTGCCCTTCCAAAATCACAATGGAATGAAGAGTTGGGCTGGGTTTTCTTGGTTGCTCAGAGAATGGTTACGCCCCAGATCTGCTGGAGTGGAGGCCAAGGATGGAGGCAGAAAAGGAAACGTTTATTCCACAGAAGTCTGAAATTACGTGTTTAGCTTCTTCTTAGAGAGAAGCAATGTGGAAGTAAAGCAGCCTCAGGTCCTGAAGTCATCCCGTCACCCTATGACTGGAGCTAGGTACCCAGTGCAATGGAGATACCTTGTATCTCCATCCTTGTTATGAAAATTAAGAACCCAATGCTTAGATGCTTAATGTTATTCTCTCTTTTGGCTTTTTTACCCTACACTGTATCTCCCTCTGTATCACAGAACAGAATCACAAGTCAATTGAGACAAGTTGTTTGTTTTTTTTTGAGACAGAATTTCTCTCTTGTTGCCCAGGCTTGAGTGCAACGGCGAGACCTTGGCTCACTGCAACCTCCACCTCCCGGGTTCAAGCAATTCTCCTGCCTCAGGCTCCCGAGTAGCTGGGATTACAGGTATGCGCCACCATGCACGGTTAATTTCTTTTTATTTTTAGTAGAGACAAGGTTTCTCCATGTTGGTCAGGCTGGTCTCAAACTCCCAACCTCAGGTGATCTGCCCTCCTCGGTCACCCAAAGTGCTGGGAGTACAGGCGTGAGCCACCATGCCCCTGGCTGAGACAAGTTTTATGTTCTATAAAGGATGGGCTTATTATATGCTTCTTCTCCATGAGAAGTTATATATTAAAATTCATTTTTCTCTACAGTGTGGCCCTTGATGGGGAAAAGCTCCCCATTCCTGCTCTGAGGAATGAACTCCAATACTGGGGCTTGCCCATGGGTGCTGCCACACCCAAGAGAGAGGCGATGCAAGCCCTGCTCCCATGCCTGCTCTCCCTCTCCCTCCTTGACACAATGGCCATCTGTTCCTGGGGAAAAAGAGGGGACTCTTTCTCCATAAAAGAAAACAGTAGTGGGCACATTTTCCTTTAGTTCTTCTCAATATATAAGAAACTTCAAGAATGGTAGCTTTCAACAGAAAACCCATACGATGACCTCAAGTATACACACACACACACACACACACCCCCCTCACATTTCACTCAGAATAGTGCAGGGAAAACTGAGCAAAACATGAGACCAAGCCAATGTGTATGATGAAGATGATACAAAATCTGTGTCAAATTAAATCTTTAATTAATTCATTCATTAATTGAATGAAATACTCTTTTCTGGTGGTGACACCAATCTTTACAGTAGCCTAAAGATCAGAAGAATTTTGTTTCAAATGATAGAACTAGGATTTTCTGTATGCCTCCTCCTCCTTTCTCTCTCTCTCTTGCATACACACACACACTTTTTATTCCTAAAACAATTTCAAAGGTATTTTATTAGAATTGATTTCTTGAATTTGATCATCAAAATCAAAAAGTAACCAACGTTTTCCCTCTACAGCAGTATAATACCTGCAAATTTAGGAAGGAAAATTAACAAATGTCTTTAGAATTAGCTATGCAAATTAGAATTCATAATTAAGTAGACAGAGGTGAGCAAGGGATCAACTTAGAGTCAGTTTTAGAAAAACACCCGAGAAGCACCAGGTATTCTATTTTGCTAACTGTTTTGAATTAGCAAAGAACAAACATGTCTTAAAAATGCTGAGCTCAAACTTTACAGGTAAAAAAGAGTTAGTGAGACTTGGAATTTCTTTCTGGGGTACATGAAACATATCATTTTCTACAGGATCAAAGCACTTGTTGCTTTACTCTGATGTAGATTTTTAAATTAGTCTTGTGTCCTCTACACCAGTTATCAATGCAACAGGTCCTCGACTGAGCTAACTCAGTCGGATATCTGCAAATGTTTTCAGACTGGCCACAACAGTACGCCCACACCTGCAGTATGAGTTTTCAGCTTGATTCTGGTGACCAGATATCAGAACATGTCCCTCAAACATAACAAATTCTGCACTCAATTTCACTTTTGTCCAAATCCAAATCAAAATTAAAATCCTCCAGACACTGGGAGCTCAGAGAGATTAGCTTTGGCAGCCCAGCAGATGATGTGGGGTGGCTCTGTCATTATCTGTTGAACTTTGAGTGTCCTGGTGTTAAATGTAAAAATCTCTCCCAATCATCTTGTTTTCTTTTCATTTAATGATTTCACTAGAAATTAGCTAAAGGGGTGCATTTGAACTGTATATATGCCATTTGGTAACATTCCAAATGATCTCATTTAAAAAAAATTAACCTATTTTTCATCTAATGTCCAGAATATACTTTTCTTGTCTCATATTAAAAAGTCAGAAAAAAGAAAAAAACGGAAAGGGTCAATTAAAGTATCTGATCTAACCTTAAAGCTATTTAACATTATTATCCTTTGCCATTTAATAAATCTAAGCCCTGTCCATCCTTATCTGTTGTGATTAATAGGCCTTTATATATCCTTCCATGAACCAGAGTGCTGGTATGTGTGCATGTGTGAGAGTGTGTGTGTGTGCGTTTGTGTGGGTTCTAAACAGGATTCCTGACAATGGTATGTGCCTATAATCCCAAAGGTTTGGGAGGCTGAGGCAGAAGATCACTTTTTTTTTTTTTTTTTGAGACGGAGTCTTGCTCTGTCGCCCAGGCTGGAGTGCAGTGGCTGGATCTCCGCTCACTGCAAGCTCTGCCTCCCGGGTTTACGCCATTCTCCTG